>NC_080070.1:97018862-97664332 GCF_949987535.1 Balaenoptera acutorostrata
GTTGTGCTTTTCTAAGAATTTGTCCATTTCTTCCAGGTTGTCCATTTTATTAGCCTATAGTTGCTTGTAGTAATCTCTCATGATCCTTTGTATTTCTGCAGTGTCAGTTGTTACTTCTCCTTTTTCATTTCTAATTCTATTGATTTGAGTCTTTTCCCTTTTATTCTTGATGAGTCTGACTAATGGTTTATCAATTTTGTTTATCTTCGCAAAGAACCAGCTTTTAGTTTTATTGATTTTTACTATCGTTTCCTTCATTTCTTTTTCATTTATTTCTGATCTGATCTTTATGATTTCTTTCCTTCTGCTAACTTTGGGGTTTTTTTGTTCTTCCTTCTCTAATTGCTTTAGGTGTAAGGTTAGGTTGTTTATTTGAGATGTTTCTTGTTTCTTGAGGTAGGACTGTACTGCTATAAACTTCCCTCTTAGCACTGCTTTTGCTGCATCCCATAGGTTTTGGGTCATCGTGTTTTCATTGTCATTTGTTTCTAGGTATTTTTTGATTTCTTCTTTGATTTCTTCAGTGATCTCTTGGTTATTTAGTAGTGTACTGTTTAGCCTCCATGTGTTTGTATTTTTTACAGATTTTTTCCTGTAATTGCTATCTAGTCTCATAGCATTGCGGTCGCAAAAGATACATGATACTATTTCAGTTTTCTTAAATTTACCAGGGCTTGATTTGTGACCCAAGTTATGATCTATCCTGGAGGATGTTCCTTGAGCACTTGAGAAGAAAGTGTATTCTGTTTTTTTGGATGGAATGTCCTATAAATATCAATTAAGTCCATCTTGTTTAATGTAGCATTTAAAGCTTGTGTTTCCTTAGTGGTAAGACGGGAATAAAGACACAGACCTACTAGAGAATGGACTTGAGGACATGGGGAGGGGGAAGGGTAAGCTGTGACAAAGTGAGAGAGTGGCTTGGACATATATACACTACCAAACGTAAAATAGATAGCTAGTGGGAAGCAACTGCATAGCACAGGGAGATCAGCTCAGTGCTTTGTGACCACCTAGAGGGGTGGGATAGGGAGGGTGGGAGGGAGGGAGATGCAAGAGGGAAGAGATATGGTAACATATATATATGTACAACTGATTCACTTTGTTATAAAGCAGAAACTAACACACCATTGTAAAGCAACTATACTCCAATAAAGATGTTAAAAAAAAAAAAGCTTGTGTTTCCTTATTTATTTTCATTTGGGATGAAATTTTGTCCATTGGTGAAAGTGGGTTGTTAAAGTCCTCTACTATGATTGTGTTACTGTCGATTTCCCCTTTTATGGCTGTTAGCATTTCCCTTATGTACTGAGGTGTTCCTATGTTGGGTACATAAATATTTACAATTGTTATATCTTCTTCTTGGATTGATCCCTTGATCATTATGTAGTGTCCTTCTTTGTCTCTTGTAATAGTCTTTATTTTAAAGTCTATTTTGTCTGATATGAGAATTGCTACTCCAGCTTTTTTTTTTTTAATGATGAACCTAAAGTGTTTTAAAAAAAATTTTTTTTATTAGTCATCCATTTTATACACATCAGTGTATACATGTCAATTCCAATCTCCCAGTTCATCACACCACCCCCCCCAGCCCCCACCACTTTTCCCCCTTGGTGTCCACACGTTTGTTCTCTACATCTGTGTCTCAATTTCTGCCCTGCAAACCAGTTCATCTGTACCAGTTTTCTAGGTTCCACATATATGCATTAATATACGATATTTGTTTTTCTCTTCTGACTTACTTCACTCTGTATGACAGTCTCTAGATTACTCCAGCTTTCTTTTGATATCCATTTGCGTGGAGTATCTTTTTCCATCCCCTCACTCTCAGTCTGTATGTGTCCCTAGGTCTGAAGTGGGTCTCTTGTAGACAGCATATATATGGGTCTTGTTTTTGTATCCATTCAGCCAGTCTGTGTCTTTTGGTGGGAGCATTTAATCCACTTACATGTAATGTAGTTATCAATATGTATGTTCCTATTACCATTTTCTTAATTGTTTTGGGTTTGTTATTGTAGGTCTTTTCCTTCTCTTCTGTTTCCTGCCTAGAGAAGTTCCTTTAGCATTTGTTGTAAAGCTGGTTTGGTGGTGCTGAATTGTCTTAGCTTTTGCTTCTCTGTAAAGGTTTTAATTTCTCCGTCGAATCTGAATGAGATCCTTGCTGGGTAGAGTAATCTTGGTTGTAGGTTTTTCCCTTTCATCCCTTTCAGTATGTCCTGCCACTCCCTTCTGGCTTGCAGAGTTTCTGCTGAAAGATCAGCTGTTAACCTTATGGGGATTCCCTTGTATGTTATTTGTTGCTTTTCCCTTGCTGCTTTTATTTATATTTTTTCTTTGTATTTAATTTTGGGTAATTTGATTAATATGTGTCTTGGTGTGTTTCTCCTTGGATTTATCCTGTATGGGACTCTCTGTGCTTCCTGGACTTGATTAACTATTTCCTTTTCCATATTAGGGAAGTTTTCACCTATAATCTCTTCAAATATTTTCTCAGTCCGTTTCTTTTCTCTTCTTCTTCTGGGACCCCAATAATTCGAATGTCGGTGTGTTTATTGTTGTCCCAGAGGTCTCTGAGACTGCCCTCAATTCTTTTTATTCTTTTTTCTTTATTCTACTCTGCAATAGTTATTTCAACTATTTTATCTTCCAGGGTACTTTACCGTTCTTCTCCCTCAGTTATTCTACTGTTGATTCCTTCAGGAGAATATTTAATTTCATTTATTGTGTTCTTCATCATTGTTTGTTTGCTCTCTAGTTCTTCTAGGTCCTGGTTAAACGTTTCTTGTAT
The DNA here is from genome assembly GCF_949987535.1 of Balaenoptera acutorostrata. NCBI lineage: Eukaryota > Metazoa > Chordata > Mammalia > Artiodactyla > Balaenopteridae > Balaenoptera > Balaenoptera acutorostrata. The sequence goes on from NC_080070.1 coordinate 97,021,651, forward strand.
TTTCTCCATTCTATTTCCAAGATTTTGGATCATCTTTTTTTTTTTTTAATTATTTATTTTATTTTATTTTATGTTTGGCTGCATTGGGTCTTCTTTGCTGTGCGCAGGCTTTCTCTGGTTGAGGTAAGAGGGGGCTACTCTTCGTTGGGGTGCACAAGCTTCTCATTGCGGTCGCTTCTCTTGTTGCAGAGCATGGGCTCTAGGGTGTGCAGGCTTCAGTAGTTGTGGCACACGGGCTTAGTTGCTCCACGGCATGTGGGATCTTCCCGGACCAGGGCCTGAACCTGTGTCTCCTGCATTGGCAGGCCGATTCTTAACCAGTGAGCCACCAGGGAAGCCCTGGATCATCTTTTCTATCATTACTCTGAATTCTTTTTCAGGTAGACTGCCAATTTCCTCTTCATTTGTTTGGTCTGGTGGGTTTTTACCTTGCTCCTTCATCTGCTGTGTATTTCTCTGTCTTCTCATTTTGCTTAACTTACTGTATTTGGGGTCTTCTTTTTGCAGGCTGCAGGTTCGTTGTTCCCGTTGTTTTTGGTGTCTGCTCCCAGTGGCTAAGGTTGGTTCAGTGGGTTATGTAGCCTTCCTGGTGGAGGGGGACTGGTGCCTGTGTTCTGGTTGGTGAGGCTGGATCTTGTCTTTCTGGTGGGCAGGACCACGTCCGGTGCTGTGTTTTGGGGTGTCTGTGACCTTATTATGATTTTAGACAGCCTCTCTGCTAATGGGTGGGGTTGTGTTCCTGTCTTGCTACTTGGTTGGCATAGGGTGTCCAGCATGTAGCTTGCTGGTCGTTGAGTTGAGCTGGGTCTTAGCGTTGCGATGGAGATCTCTGGGAGAGCTTTCGCTGTTTGATATTACGTGGAGCTGGGAGGTGTCTGGTGGGCCAATGTCCTGAAGTTGGCTCTCCCACCTCAGAGGCACAGGCCTGACACCCGGCCGGAGCACGAAGACCCTGTCAGCGACACAGCTCAGAAGAAAAGGGAGGAAGGAAGGAAGGAAGGAAGGAGAGAGAAAGAAAGAAGTCAAATAAATAAAGTTATTAAAATAAAAAAGTTTTTAAGTTATTAAAAATAAAAAGTAATAAAGAAAGAAGGAAAGAAAGAAGAGAGCAACCAAACCAAAAAACAAATCCACCAATGATAATAAGCACTAAAAGCTGCACAAAAAAAACCAAAAACGAAAAAATAAACGGACAGACAGAACCCTAGGACAAATGGTAAAAGCAAAGCTATACAGACAAAATAACACAAAGAAGCATACACATACACACAAAAAGAGAAAAAGGAAAATATATATATATATATATAATATAAAAAAAATGGAAGAGAGCAACCAAATCAATGAACAAATCTACCAAAGATAATAAGCTCTAAATACTAAACTACAATAAACGTAAAACCAGAAAAAAATTAGGTGCAGAAAGCAAACCCTAAGTCTACAGTTGCTCCCAAAGTCCACTGCCTCAATTTTGGGATGATTTGTTGTCTATTCAGGTATTCCACAGATGCAGGGTACATCAAGTCAACTGTAGAGATTTAATCCACTGCTCCTGATGCTGCTGGGAGAAATTTCCCTTTCTCTTCCTTGTTTGCACAGCTCCTGGGGTTCAGTTTTGGATTTGGCCACACTTCTGCATGTAGGTCACCTGAGGGCGTCTCTTCCCCACCCAGACAGGATGGGGTTAAAGTAGCAGCTGATTAGGGGGCTCTGGCTCACTCAGGCCAGAGGGAGGGAGGGGTATGGAATGCGAGGTGAGCCTGCGGCGGCAGAGGCCAGTGTGACGTTACACAGCCTGAGGCGCGCTGTGTGTTCTCCCGGGGAAGTTGTCCCTGCATCATGGGACCTTGGCAGTGGCGGGCTGCACAGGCTCCCGGGAGGGGCGGTGTGGAAAGTGACCTGTGCTTGCACACAGGCTTCTTGATGCCTGGAGCAGCAGCCTTAGTGTCTCATGCCCGTCTCTGGGGTCCGCGCTGATAGCCGCGGCTCGCACCCGTCTCTGGAACTCGTTTAGGCGGTATTCTGAATCCCCTGTCCTCGTGCACCCCGAAACAATGTTCTCTTGCCTCAGGCAGTTCCAGGCTTTTTCCTGGACTCCCTCCCGGCTAGCTGTGGTGCACTAGCCCCCTTCAGCTGTGTTCACGCAGCCAACCCCAGTCCTCTCCCTGGGATCTGACCTCCGAAGCCGGAGCCTCAGCTCCCAGCCCCTGCCCGCCCTGGCGGGTGAGCAGACAAGCCTCTTGGGATGGTGAGTGCTGGTCAGCACTGATCCTCTATGCAGCAATCTCTCCGCTTTGCCCTCCGCACCTCTGTTGCTGCGCTCTCCTCCGTGGCTCCGAAGCTTGTGCCCCACCCACCCACCCGTCTCCGCCAGTGACGGGGCTTCCTAGTGTGTGGAAACTTTTCCTCCTTCACTGCTCCCTCCCTGAGGTGCAGGTCCCGTCCCTATTCTTTTGTCTCTGTTTTTTCTTTTTTCTTTTGCCCTACCCAGGTACGTAGGGAGTTTCTTGCCTTTTGGGAAGTCTGAGGTCTTCTGCCAATGTTCAGTAGGCGTTCTGTAGGAGTTGTTCCACATGTAGATGTATTTCTGATGTATTTGTGGGGAGGAAGGTGATCTCCACGTCTTACTCCTCCGCCATCTTGAAGGTCCCCCCTGAGGCTTCCATTTTTAAAGCAATTTAATTTTTCTCAATGCTGTTCTTGGCATAGCTGCCTTCTGGGAACTGACTGTTGATAGATATAAGGTAGGATGTTCTCTTTTACCTAGTTATATATGGGTGCTGGACCATGCTGGGGGCATGCAAGCCCCGGGCTTCCCTGAGTCCAGGGCGGTGAGTTGGAGTCCTCACACAGGCTTGGCTGCATTTTCCAGCCCCACTGGTTCTGGGACGGAGCCGTGACCCTGAGCGAGAGGCGGTGCCCTTGAAGCTCGGCAGGCAGGCTGGCCGCTGGGTCAGGGAGAGCAGGTGCCTGACAGGGAGCAGGGACCCAGGCGGGCACACTGGACCACTCTGCACCCTGTTATTATCTTTTGATCAAGCATCCTGATAGGGAATAGAATTGAAGTCTCGTTTTTTTCCTTCACCACCCAACATTTTATTTTGATAAATTTCAAACATACAGAAAGGTTGAAATAATTATATAGTGAATATCCATACACCCACTCATACATATTCTACTATGTACATTTTATTATATATGCTTTATTATGTAACTGTGTATTTATCCATTTCTTCATCAGTCCATCAATCCACCTTAATTTTTTGATGCAGTACATTGCAGGTATCAGTATACTTCATCTGTAAAGGCTTCAGCATGCATATCATTAACTAGAGTTTTATATTAGTTTACAGTTCTTTTTTTCTTTCAAGTAATCTGTACATATAATGACCTATACACATCTTAACCTTACCATTTGCTGTATTTTGACAAATATATCACTTGTGTAACCTAAACCCCTATCAAGACAGAGAATATTACTATCACTACAGAAAGTTTCCTTGTGTCTCTTTTCAGCCAAACCTCACCCACTCTCCTCCCACCCCAGGCAACCAGTGTTCTAATATTTTTTTCCACCACAGATTAGTTTTGCCTGTTCTAGAACTTCATGCAGATGGAATCAAAGAATAGGCTTTATGGGCAAGGTTTCTTTCATTCAACATAATATTAAGATTCATCCATGTGTACACCAACAGTTAGTTCCTTTTTCCTTCTGAGTGGTATTCTGTTATATGACTGTACCACAGTTGGTTTATCCATTCTCCTATTCATGAAGAGCTGAGTGGTTTCCAGATTTTGGCCATGTTGAATAAAGCTGCTATGAGCATTTTTGCACGAGTGTTTTGCAAACATGTGTTTTCCTTTCTCTTGTGTCAGTACTTAGAAATGTAATTGGTGGGTCATAGGGTAGGTGTATACCTAGTATTATAAGAAACTACCACCAGTTTTGTTTCTAAAATAACTGTGCCATTTTACACTTCTATCAGCAATGTGTGATTTTGGTTGTTCCACATTCTTGCCAACATTGTGTTGTCAGTCTTTTGAATTTTAGCCATTTTGGTGGGTATATAATGATATCTCATATAGGTACTCACTGGCATTTCCTAATAACTGATGATGTTCAGTACTTTTCATATGCTTCTTGGCCATTCATAAGCGTTTATTTGTGAAATTTCTGTTTAAATCTTTGTCCACTTTTTTTATTAGGTGGTTTATGTTTTTGTTATTGAGTTGTAGTTCTTTATATATCCTGGATACCAGTCCTTTGTCAGATATATGTCTGTGAACCCATGTCTTCATTGATTTCATCCATCTTGGCCTCCATTCTGTAACATAATTGAATCAGTGTCAAATATTGTCTACATATCTTGTGCAAAGACCCTTATAGGTTTGTAAAATAAATACCTGCTAGGTGGTATCTTTCTTTAATGCTGTAGGAAGGCAATCGCGTAGTTTCAGAAAACTGTTAAATGTCAAGGACTGTTTTTCCTATTTGTCCTTCTATAATATCAGGGGTTATTTTCAGAATGGAAATTAGCGTTTTTAGTTTACTTTCAAAAATATAGTTTCATCTAGGTTTTTTTTTCTATTTATAAAGTAATACAAAGTAAAAGAAATCTAAGAGTAATTGTAAAAAATAAAAAAGAAAACCAAACAATATTTTAATGTTACTTTATTCATAGTTATCTAGGGGAGAAAGTAGCTAGTGCTATTTGTGATTTCATGGTAATAAAGTTGATAATGATATTGCAAGTTTGTGAAGACATCATTTTTTTTTTCCCAAAGTACTTTTCACATTTTTTAAATCTTTGAAATCAGGAAATAAACTTTAGAGTTCGCTTCAACTCTAAGAGAGGAATTGATACCGCAGCCAGTGTAACTGTTGTGGCAAAGTTAATGTAGTCAGGATTTGTTCTTAAAACCAAGATGCAAGTGACAATCTGGGAGTGTTAAAGTCCTTTTGCACCATGCATTACTACACTGATTGTAATACAAAAGATTAAAAACATTTCAAGCATCCCCCTAGAGGAGACCAATTCAAATAAACTGTTTCAGTCATGCAATGGAATACTTCCCTTCTCTGTCTCCTCCTACTGAATGTATCACTTACATTGTTTTATTTTTTTCTTCATGATTTCATAACCATAGAATTTTACAGATGGAAAGAACTTTGGGGTCATCTGGTTCTATCCTCTCATTTTACAGAGGAAGAAAAAAACACACAGATACTAAAAAATATGCCCAAAACAATAGAACTCACAATTTGGGGAGTTGGGACTAGACATAGACCTTCTGACTGAATAATCTTTTGATTTCATATTTTTCCTCTGTTGTCATATTTACTCTTTTCTTTCTACTGCATTTGCCAATATGGTCTCTAATTGTATCTAAACTGGACTGTCACTCAGACTGATCTTTTCCCCTTAGGTCCGTCTTGTACTCTTTTGTCTCAGTGAGTTTCCTAATATAGACCTTTCATCAGGCATCCTTGTACTTCAGAAACTTTAGTAGTTGCTGTTGAATCACGTCCTAAATTCTCAAGGACCTCCATACTCTAATCCCATCCTGCCTCTGCATCCTTGTTTCCCACTCTCCACAACCTGCACCTGCCCATCAGGATGGTCTCACTGTGACCTTGCTGCATGTGAACTCCTTTTGTGGTTCCTCTGTTGGTTCCTTACTCTGGTAAATCTCCCACCCTTCTCTCCATTTAGCCACTTACATACAGCTCATAGTTCAAAATATAGCTCAAGCTCCACCTTCTCCAATTTTCTAAATTCTCTCCACTGCAGTGATTTCTCACCCCTAAATATACACTACAACATCCCACTTAGCAATTGATGTGTGTACTAGCTTTATAACAGCTAAATCCCCAAATCTCAGTGGTTTAACATCATAGATGTACACTTGTTGTTCAGTGAAGATAGTGTAAGTGTTCTTGTATTGCTGATGGTGGTGGTGGGGCTGCTGTGCTTTTTGCAGCTATTTAGGGGTTCAGGGTGATGGAGGCTCTGCCATCTTTAACAGAAAACTCCCAGAGTTGCCCAGGCATTGGAAGTTGGAGAAAGAGTGGAGAAGGCATACCTGCTTCTTAGGCACCTCAGTCAAGTAGGGACATGTCAGTACTTTTGCTGGTGAAAACTAATCACAGGGCTGCACATTTGCTGGCAAATGTACCCTCTGACTAGGTGACTGCACCCCTGGAACTGCTCTACTCTTACTCTAGTCTTTGGAGGGAAGCATAAATCTTGGAGTGGGCGTGGTGGTGGTAACTGTCTAGCTTTGTTACAGTGTTATCCTTTACTGATTTTAATTGCTTGGTGTCTTTGTATCCCCAGCTGGAGTTTACACTGTGACTAAAATTCCACAAATGTATACAACAGAATGAGAGTCTGGCACTTAGCTATGCTCAGTGAATGCTTGTTAATAACAGAATAATTTATGTAGTGGTTTTTTTGGTTGTTGTTTTGTTTTTGTTTTTGTTCTTAATTCCTAAATTAAACCAGAAAGAGAAACAAAAAATAATAAATCGCTAGGGGTTCTGTCTTTGTCTTTTTAAAGGGCACATTTGCAGTGTATTCTTCATACACAGAGTGAAATTTAGCTGGATTATCTTCACTTTAAGAATAATGAGATTCTTTCCAGCTTCAAAAACTATTTTCAATTGGTGCGTCGTTTCCCTTTCTTTTCCTAAACCTTTTCTGTTATAGAAAAATTGACACATATACAAAATAGAGTGAATATTATAAACACATATACAAAATAGAGTGAATATTATAACTAAACCCCATGTACACATCACCTGGCTTAGTGATGATTGACTCATGACTAGTGTCGTTTCATCTGCATACCTCACTCCCGTCCCACACTACATTTGTGAAACTAAACATAAATATCATATTGTTTCATGTGTAAATATTTCCACTTGTATTGCTAATAGATAAGGCCTAAAAGAAAACCCCATAATACTATATCTCATTTCAATAATAACAATAATTCCTTTTTATCACCAAATAATCCAGTTAGTAATCAAATTTCCCCCATTAAAAAAAATTGGTTTGTTCAAATCAAGATCCAAATGCTACATTTTAGAAATACCTCTTAAATATTTTAAAAAATTATAGTTCTCTCTCTTGCCCACTTTTTTCTTGGAATTTATTTATTGAAGAAACAAGTCATTTGTCCTATAATGGTTCTCACATTCTGGATATGGCTGAATCCATCCTTACAGTTTCTTTCACAGTTTAGTGTACCTCTTTCCCCAGCATTTCCTGTAGGCTAGAGTTAGGTCTAGAATCTTGATCAGATTCTGGTTTGATTTTTCATCATAAATGGGGTTATATATATCCATCAGAAAACACAGAATGTCTCATTATGTTTCTTTTTTGCTGGTAACATTTATCAGTGGATTTAAGAGTTGTCACCCTGATCCATCCATTATAAAGTTCTCCCTCAGTTTTCACCTGTGGTCTTGGCTGCCACTGACGATCATTACCTAGATCCATTATTTCATCATGCACATTGTCTTTTTACAATAAGAACTTCCAGAATTTTGAGGTATTTTATTATTCCTTTTCATCTTGTATTATTAAATCTATTTTAGACATTTAAACTTCCCCCCTCCCCGTCATAAAAATGGTAGTTAACACCTGTTTGACACAAAGTATTTTTACATACACTGTTGCACAAATAAGATCTGATCCTCTCAAAACACCTTAGAGTTAAGCTGGCTCTGTGACCTTGGGCAAAGGTCCTCATCTTAGAGATGAGGAAAATAATAACAACCACCTCTAGGATTGTTATGAAAATTAAACAAGTTAAATACTGCTTAGAACAGTGCTCACCATATTATAGTAAGAGAGAAATAAACATTTGCTACTGTTGTTATTATATTGTTATGTTGCTATCATCAAAATTTTTTTCAATTTTAATCTACTATGTTGCAGCTTTAACTAATGTTTCTTTGATTTTTTTAAAATTTTAGTTTTTATGGAGATTACTAGGAACAATTTAATTACGTTTCCATATAACTTCATAGTCTCTGACCCCCCCATCATAACCTTGATTAGCTTACATGTGATATGAACTTAGCTTTTACTGTTGCTTACTGTTAAATATTATTTAAATACTCTGTTTTCTTTATTTATAGAAGACCGACAAAAAATCATTTTCTACCCCCTAACCCCACCCTACCCCCACAAAAAAAACAATTAAAAGAAGATAATATTTAACTTGCACTGTTTAGGCTATCTATACCATATTCTCCTTTATGATATGAAAAAAACAACATGCTTTCACGTATCTTATATGATAAGCTTTTAATGTATTTTAGAATAAGCCTTAATGGAATCATAGAGTCCTAGAGCTTAGAGGACTGTGGAGAGCAGTCTCAGCACTTCATTTGCAGGTGAAGAAACTGAGGACTAACTAGGTTAAAGGACTCATCCAATTTGTCCAATGTCATGTGACCAACCAGTGGCAGAGCCAGGACTAATACCCAGATCTTAAGTCAAAACCAGCCCAGGTCTCCACACTCTTTCCATTATACTGCGTAATGCTAAACTATTTTCACTGTCCCTCCATCAATGGTCACGACACCACGCTACAAGCAACAATATCACTATTTGGAGCTAAAAGTGAGAAACATGAGCTGCAGGTTTGACGACACACAAATGTCAGTGGAACTTAGCAACGTGGAACCCAGGAACCCATCCCTGTTTCATGACACTTTAATGACAACAGACAGTAAATGTAAGACTAAATGAGTATAATGTGTATGTACATTAATACCTAGACATAAAGAGAAAGGACAGCTCCTTTCCACTGACACCGTGGAAAGGTGACACACTTGTGACACACAGTCATATATGAGGGTAGAATTGCAAGGCAGATTTTAGGTAAGTTTTGACTTTTTTGTTTGTTTTTACTTTTAATTGTGGAGAATTTTAAATATGCACAAAAATAGACATAATAGTATAATGAATTCTTATGTTCCCATCACTCAGCCCCAATCTCCATTAACCTAAGGCCAATCTTATCCCATTCCTCCCCTCATCCACTCCCCCCTTTTGTATTATTTTGAAGCATATTTCTCTAGAAGACAAAAAGTTTTAAAATAATTACAAACGACCAATTATCATGCCTAAAATTTATTAATATAATCAAACAGGCAGTTAGTATTCAATTTTCCCATTGTTTTATAAACATCAACTTTCTTAGTTTCTTTTTTTGAATCAGGATCTAACCTCTCACATTGTGACTATTTCTCTTTAATCTATGTTACTTCTCTCTTTACTCCTTGCAATTTACTTGTTGACGAAAACAGATTATTTGACCTGTAGCTTTCCCCAGAGTCTGGATTTTGCTTGCTTACATGCCTGCAGTGTAGTTACAAGGCAGCTTTAAACATTAAAGAAAATGTTTGTGCATATTATTAACAGATTTCACCAATTTGGTGGTATTATTTGGGGCACTGATGATAACAACTAGAGGTCCGGGTCATGATCCCAGCTGGCTGTGAGCGCTCTGTGATGGAGTTAGGTGTGCTTGTCCACGTGAGCAGCTGCTATCAGGCTGAGAAAACTAGTCTAGTGCCCCAGTCCCTTCCTGCTCTCCAATCTAAATTGGGCCTTTTGTTATATAGTGTCAGAGCATCCTTTACTTTTCCTTCACAGCAGTTGGCACAATTTGTAATTATAGAGGTCTTGGAAGATTTATAGTCAGAAAAGTCAGGAGTACATGAATGTAACAGTGTATAACTAAATTCTTTATAACACACAAACCATGGTTTCCAGCTGGGAATGGGAAAACATAAACTTGACAATTCAGGATAATCATTTCCACTTTGGAACTTTTTCTCTTGTGATTAAGCACCAAGTCAAATTCCATTCTTCCTTCCTCTTCCCTTCTCCCTGGGGACGACTACATTCCTGGTCAGGTCATCCCGTGTACATGCTGTCCTTTACTTGGTTCTCACCTTTAACTGAGTTTGGGGCTATTTCTTCAGCCTTCATTTGTCCCAATTTCATAGGCTTGTTGTAAAAACTCTATGGTCAGTGAGTCTTCCAGACAAGAAGAGGAGATGCAGAGGAGGTAATAGTACAGATGCTAATGGGTGCTGAGAAGGGTGCTGGCACCCTGTCCCCTACCGCGGCAAAACCGAGGGAGGTAACTGCAATACCCAGATTTACTTAGGTGAATCTCAAGTTTGGAATAGCACCCAGCCAATAGGACACCTGGCCAGCAAGGACTGAGTGAGTCCTGACAGATGGACTGAGGGCAGCTTTATAGAACCTGCATCTGCCTGGGTGGCGGAAGGAAATTGCTGAGAGGTTTTAAGCCTCTGAAGGATTTGAGGGTGGTGGCAAAATGCCAAGAGGCCCGGGGAACCAGGAGAGACTGAGTATGTAGACCTTGAGGCTGGAAGCAATGGCAGGGACCATGGCCACCAGCAATGGGTGCCGAATAGCACTTGTGGTAAACTGTACCTCAGCTGGTGCATGTCTGTGACCCCCTCAAGGATCATGTGGACAGTGACACTACAGATGTCCCCAGTGGTGGAAGGTAGTTAAGATTTCTTGGGGAAGTTGGCTCATCCTCAAGAAAAAGGGAAACAGAGGAAGGAGGAGGAAAACTTTGAATCATAATGAATATTTAGTAGCTTTAAACAGAAGGGGACTGAACTATCTTCAAGTGGCAAGGTTGAGTTAACTTTCCTTCCATCAGCAGAAAGGGGACTCAAGAGCTAAGTTTGAATTCCATGAGAAAAAGTTAAGGCAAATTCCAACACATGTGGGTGACTATAAATTTTAAACCCACTATACAACTCACATTTATGTGTTTATTTATTTTTTTTATAAATTTATTTATTTATTTATTTATTTATTTTGGCTGTGTTGCGTCTTCGTTTCTGTGCGAGGGCTTTCTCCAGTTGCAGCGAGCGGGGGCCTCTCTTCATCGCGGTGCGCGGGCCTCTCACTGTCGTGGCCTCTCCCGTTGCGGAGCACAAGCTCCAGACGCGCAAGCTCAGTAATTGTGGCTCATGGGCTTAGTTGCTCCGCGGTATGTGGGATCTTCCCAGACCAGGGCTCGAACCCGTGTCCTCTGCATTGGCAGGCAGATTCTCAACCACTGCGCCACCAGGGAAGCCCTATGTGTTTTTTTTGTTTTTTTTTTTTTAATTAATTAATTTATTTATTTATTTTTGGCTGTGTTGGGTCTTCGTTTCTGTGCGAGGGCTTTCTCCAGTTGCGGCGAGCGGGGGCCACTCCTCATCGCGGTGCGTGGGCCTCTCACCACCGCGGCCTCCCCTGTTGCAGGGCACAGGCTGCAGACGCGCAGGCTAAGTAGTTGTGGCTCACAGGCCCAGCCGCTCCACGGCATGTGGGATCCTCCCAGACCAGGGCTCGAACCCGTGTCCTCTGCATTGGCAGGCAGATTCTCAACCACTGCGCCACCAGGGAAGCCCTATGTGTTTATTTTTAAATGTCTATCTTCACTATAATGTAAGTTTCATCAGGGCACAAACCATCCCTTTTTTTCTTCTGTATTCTTAGCACCTAACCCAGTGCTCAGCACTTGACAGACACTGAAGAAGAATTTACTGTATGAATATTAGACCCACACATCAGAGCTCCTTCAGAAGTACTTGATACAGAGCAAGCACACAATAAATGATCTTTTCTCTTCCTTCCTGGAAGAATATATATTTATTTGGGCACAGTCCATCTTGCTGTTGGAAGCCAATTCTGCCTTGGGTGGCTCTGAAGGTAAATCTGCTTTGGTATTTTTTATGGGAGCTACTTAAGAAGCTGAAGACAGAGTGTTTGTCTTCTCTAACCTTTTTCTGTATCCAAAGGGTGTACTGTATGCAGCAGGAGCCATAGCTGCAGCTACCAAGGGTCTATTCTGTGGAAGAAGCTGACTACTCAGTAGTGATTGCCCCATCACCAACCTCATCCTGGCCCCTTAATTCCAAAACTTTCTCTCCTTTTCCCTCTCAGCCTGGGATCCAATCTGTTCTCATTCTCCTCTCCTTTTTCTGTGCCACTGCTCTTGTCTGCCCTTCCCCATTGACACCCCTAACCTTCACCCCCTTTCAGAGTAGAACTCCCAGCCAGTATTTCCTGAACTTGCCTGCAAAGAATTACCTGTGCTCCTTGTTAAATACACAGATTTCCTCAGCAGTTCCCCTGGAGGTCAAGTGGGTGGGCCTGAAATCTTTTTTTTTTTTCTTTCTGTAGGTAATTCTTTGCATCTGATAAGTTTAAGAAAAATTGCCAATGTAAATAACAAGGACTAGGAAGGTGAAGACACATGAGGAGTAGGGACATAAGTGGTGGAGAGCGGTGACAAAGAAATTTCTGAGTGAAAAGGAATTTGATCCAGCACTTTTTTTCTCTTTTCCCAGTACTAACATACCTGTGTGAATGCTGATTTAAAAAAAAAAAACACCTGGACTTCCCTGATGGCGCAGTGGTTAAGAATCCACCTGCCAATGCCTGGACACAGGTTCGAGCCCTGGTCCGGGAAGATCCCACATGCCGCGGAGCAACTAAGCCCGTGCGCCACAACTACTGAGCCTGCGCTCTAGAGCCCAAGAGCCACAACTACTGAGCCCACATGCCACAACTACTGAAGCCCGTGCACCTAGAGCCCGTGCTCTGCAACAAAAGAAGCCACTGCAATGAGAAGCCCGCGCACCGCAATGAGGAGTAGCCCGTGCTCACCGCAGCTAGAGAAAGCCCACGCACAGCAACGAAAACCCAACAGCCAAAAAAAAAAAAAAAAAAACCTCATGGCATTATGGAAAACTGATAATATTGATTGTGGTAAAAGATACTGAACTATCAAAGTAAAAAAAAAAAAAATGAAAATGTTGGTCAAGCTATGTCAAAAAATACTAATTACAGTCATTTCAGTGACCTCCTTCCTGTCGTATCTTATTGCCATGCAGCACAAACAATGAAGTGTAACGTCAAATGTGTGTGATTAACTAAGCTGTAAGCTTTATTTGATTAGAACAGTAACCTGTCTCCCTCTGAATACCTGCTTGTATCTTTATATAGTCAGTCTTTATAGGTGGGTGTACATGAGCACGTTACCTTCTCAGTTGTAAAATATTAAAAGGAACACGGCATAGATAAGGCCGCCCTTTATTCTCATTTTTGGAAATTTAAGGCAAATACCTGTTACAATGGCAGATTACTCATGTTATAATCTCTGCCTTTTTTGAGAATTTTGTTTCTTTTTGCCCCATCCCACCTTGAATAGGAGAATTTCACACTTCAAACTTACTCCACTTGGTGAAGAACAGTACTTACAGAAAGGAAAACCCTGGAGCTTTGTACTCTGAGACCTCCACCCACTGAGAGCATAGTCAGTCGCCTTTCCTTCCCTGCAGTCTCAGGATCGCTGGGGAGGAGAGCTTTCAGGAGACGGGTGAGGAGACCTGGAGAACTGGAATGGGCTGGTGCTGCTGGAAGACCTCAGCGCTGGGGGTGTGCATGGCCTTGCGGAAGCTGGAGCCTTCCAGGCCTTCTGGTTCGTGATCCTGCCATTGTGTCCATTGCTTCAAAGGTGAGAGTATTAAGACTAATAATTCCTAAAGGACACGGTTTTGTAGTCTGAATCTCTTCTTAACAAAATACGGCACAACATGAAAGAGGGTTCATAGTGCAGGCTTTCAGGCTGCTGTATTCTCCTCTCCCCAGTGTCTGTGGCTCTGCTGTTTCGTGTCAGGAATCTGGCTTCTGGCCAGAGACAGCATATTTTCCAAGCCTGTTGCTCTGAAAACTATTGTCATTCAGAAAAATCCCCAGTTGCTTCTCAAATTAGTACTTACCAAATGTTGGATACTTTTAGAGATTTGCAGCCTTGTAATCATGTCTGTTAGTTTTATATTACCTCCTCTTTGTGTGGTTTTATGCAAATAAAAGCATGGTGCTGGCTGATCAGGTACTGATGGAATTCAGCATTGAAGGACCTTGATCATATTACCCAGGAAAATTAAACTTTGGTTTCCATAGACTTGTACTCCGGCTCATCATTTCCTGTCTTTGGATGTCCCGACAGAGTTGGTGACATCACTGAAGAATGAAAAAACAGTGCCTTCGGAGTTTCCTACAACACATTTTCATGTATCAAAGGAAAATGGCATTGATAGGAGAGGCAGATCGCATTAGAATTATTTGGGTCCTTAACTGAATCTCCTTCCTGGCTGATTCAGTCCCTTCCTTTGTGTCTGCGGATCCATCTATGAAGAGGGGCTAATTACACCTGTTCCTCAGAGGGATGTTACAGAGATTCGTTTTAAAAGTCTATAAAGCTTTTTGAGTACGGAGAAATATACTTACAAGAAAATATATTGTTGTTGCAGTGGTCCTGGCAAATCTTAATTCCAGTTATCAATGTATTGATGAATATGCATTATTCATTTTCATTACATAGAGGTTAGCTCTTCATGCTCTGTTTTTCCCCATGTGTGTATGTCTAAGAGGAGGTGGTTGGGAGAATGGATCATCAGCCACAAGCGTGCGTTTTAAATGATCCATTTTCTTTGCACTCCCTCGTATTCAGGCTTTGAGGTAAAGGAGATGAGTTAAAGAAATGGCATGACAGGTCATAGAAGCAACCTAAATGCCCATCAACAGACGAATGGATAAAGAAGTTGTGGTACATACATACAATGGAATATTACTCAGCCATAAAAAGGAACGAAATTGAGTCATTTGTTGAGACGTGGATGGATCTAGAGACTGTCATACAGAGTGGTAAGTCAGAAAGAGAAAAACAAATATCGTATATTAACGCATGTATGTGGAACCTAGAAAAATGGTACAGATGAACCGGTTTGCAGGGCAGAAGTTGAGACACAGATGTAGAGAACAAACGTATGGACACCAAGGGAGGGAAACCGCGGTGGGGTGGAGATGGTGGTGTGCTGAATTGGGCGATTGGGATTGACATGTATACACTGATGTGTATAAAATTGATGACTGATTAAAAAAAAAAAATCATACTGGCAAATCAGTTGGATCGTTCCAGCTGTGCCAGAGGCAGGATCTGACAGCTTTTCCTGAGCTTGTGTGGTCCTAATCAGCTCACGAAGAAAAGCCACTTTGGTGCCAGTTTGAAAGAGATTTTTAGTTTGTAATAAATTAGACAACTTGAAAAACAAAAACAAAAACAAAATAAAAGAAATGGCATGAAGGAAGCAGCAATGCTGAATGCCACTGTGCAGACTCTAATATTTTTCTGGCTTATGATCAACAGTGATCACTTGAGTCAGAAAAGATTTCTTCAGGTCAGAAATGCTTGTTTCTGAAAAAAAAATTTCCTGTGTAAATCTTGGCAAATCACCTGAAACTTTTTAATTGCTAAGTTTCCCTAAAGATTTGAAAGAAAATCAGAGTCAATGGACATAATGCCTATAATGTCAATTGTCAATTATGTCAGAGGCAAGGCTATCACAGATATATAGGAAACACTAGTTTCTTCCAAAACATCATTCAACCCATTATTAAATTTCCATTGTCTTTCAAGGAGGAAAGCAACTGCTGTTTCCTGAAAATTGTTAAAATTGCAGTAACAATGCTAAAATTGTGTCAACAACGTGGGAAACTGAGGAAAAGTACAAACAAATCCATATTAACTCAGAAATCCAGAATGAAATGATTGCTGTTTTCTTCTATTCCACAGTACTCATCCCTCACCTCTCATTATGAAAATATACAACAGATGTCTGTTAAATGCCTGCTATGTGCTGGGATGGTGGTTCCCAAGGGTGGCTCCCCAGTCCACCAGCATCTCCCAGAGCTTGTTAGAAATGCAAATCAGAAGCTCTGGATGCGGAGCCCAGCAATCCTTATTTTAACAAGCCCTGCAGGAGATTCCCATTCATATTATAGGTGCCTCTGAGAACTGGGATTTCACAGGGTAATAGCGAGGTGGGGACTGGGCTGGGCATCCTATGGGCGGTGTAGGTAGTGGTTGATCACCAAGAGCAGAGCTCATCCCCCCGACTCCTTACAGGGTGTTCCTCTGTCTGAGCCAGCTCAGAACTTATATTTTGGGAGGGGAATTATTCTGCTCTGGGATTCAGGTCTCATTCCAGGTAAAATGCTCAAATGGGAGCTGTTCCAACTTGTGGTTAATACTGTATACCATGAAAACAAAGCTTTTCTCTATTGCTCTCATGATGTTCCCTTACAGAGATGGAGGAGGGGCCCACAATGGAGAAGAAAGGGACACGAAGGCCTGAAAAGGATTTGATCCTTACCATTACCATCTCTTGTCTCGACTACCCTCTCCCACAACTCTTTTCCCCCTTTTCCTCTTGACCTCCCTGTGTCCAGCCTGCTCTCCAGTGAACGTTGGGAGAGGTGAAAAAGTGAGGGTGAGAAATGTGCTAGAGATGGCTCAGAGAGGGAGGATGCCCAGGCCAGTCCCCCGCCTCACCCGTTCACCTGCAAGAGTCTCATTCCAAAGGGCCAGGTGCACGTTAGCTAACCATAGCTATCTAGTATCCAACCCCACTTCCTTCTCCCTCTCCTCAGACAAAAAGCAATTTCTGGAGATAGAACTTGTCTTTCACTTAAACAGGATGTAACTGTGATATATGTTCCAAGTTCAGCTCTTGGTGATCCAGCTCCCAGTAGGAAGCCCCATCCCCACCCCAGGCTTTGGCGGAGAGTGCCTGGCAGTGTGGCCAACTTCCTGAGGCCCACAGAGCACTTCAGTCCTCACACAGTCTTAGCAGTCAGATTCCGGGGACCAATCATACTTGGCATCAGTCTTCCTTTCAAGAAACCTTCCCTTAGGAAGCCTTTCATCTCTGCAACATCAAAGAGAGACTGGGAGAGAGCAGGCTTTAATTTTCACCTATGGCTTAAAATTAATATGTAAATATATGAAAGAGAAAGAGGAAACTGAGTGGACTCAGCCATCTGAGGCATCTGGGTCTTTATTTACTCCAATATATATTTTTTAATGAGATGATTATTCACAGAATACACTGCAGACTTCTGACTGAAGGACAGGACAGGAGGGTTGCATTCCATATCATCAGTCCACAGGGAGTTAGGATTTTTCTAACACCAAAAGAAACCTTGACAAAGACTTTCTTTTTTCTTCATTCTTTTTTTTTTTTCTTTCAGACAAAGGCATTTTAAAGCAAAAATTAGCAACAGTGCTTGAATCTTAGAAGGGATTAGCTACCCCCAAAGAACTCTCAGGCACTTATCCAGTAGTCTGTGGGTAAACCTACAGTTTGCCTTTTCAGGGGGAGGAATAGAAGTGAACTGTTTTTTGAAACTCCCTATATTCATTAATCCTCAATTCCATTTTCCTGATTGGCTTTGTAGGATGTGTCTTATCCGACTATACAAGGTATATTTCACTGTTAAAATTTTCGTGTTTCCTTGGTTACTAGAGTTGCACTATTTCTCCTAAGCCTCTCTCCACGTATGTACTTGGTGACAGAGGTTGGTGTGTGGATATCTGTTTTAGATTATCTTATTGCTACTACAGTTAAGAATCATAGAACTGTTTATAAAAAGGGACTTTGGGAATCATAGTCCAACTTCTTTTATTTTACAAATAAGAGAACCAAGTCCAGGAAGTTTGAGTGACTTGCCCAAGGTCACAGAGCCACCTGATGCTAGGGCTGTAACAAGAATTTAGGCTTCTTAACTCTCATTCGAGTACTGAGTAGGTCACCCTTTTGCTTTGCTTTACCTGAAATTCTTCACCCTCTTGAGACTCAGCTGAGCATTTGGCCAACCTGGTGTAGATATCAAGCTTTTTCTTAAGCTGCGAGGTTTTGATACTTATCAGAGAACGCCCTGACTGGGAACTGTACTATCTGCTCCCGGGGGTGGACACAGATTAGATGGACGTTTGGAAAGCTGGACACAGATTAGGAGGCCCTAAGGGGAAAGGTGGCACATTACAGGCTTCAGGCTGCCATTAGTACCAAGCATTCTGATGGTGTTCTGATTCCACACAGGACAGAGAGATACCTCTTTCCCATTGGCTTATATTTGTCTCTAGTCTCTCTTCCAGTCAAGGCCTAGAGACCAGCCTTGACTATAATGACATAGATACAGATCATCTTTTTAAAGAAAAATTCTGCATCAGAGGAGGTAAGCTCAAAATTTGGAAAAAGTTTGGATTTTTGAGAATGAAGAGGCTTTAAATTAAATATTTCAAAAAATTAAATGAACATAAGGGGGAACATTCATGGAACCCTCAATAAACATCTTTCAAAAATTACCTACAAATCTCACTACTTCCACCTATTAAATTATTTTCAGTAAATAACAGGGATTTTTAAGAGGACTGATGCATAGTCGTTTTGGTGATTAACTGCTTGGATCCTCTTGAAAGCGCTGGGCTTGTTTCTATTTCTCTGAAGTAGTCTGTATTATTAGCATGCACATAGAGAAAGGTTCAGAGGCTTCCTTTTTTTTTTTTTCTGTTTTTTGGTACAGTAAAATCTTTTTCAGAAAGATTTTCTATGATATGGATTTTTTTCTATGCCTCAAGTCATGTTTCCTTTGTCTATTGTGATTCATGGTAAGATAAATAAAAAATAAATCATCACCAAAATTTAAAAAGAAGCTACTTAGGGACTTCCCTGGTGGCGCAGTGGTTAAGAATCCGCCTGCCAATGCAGGGGACGCGGGTTTGATCCCTGGTCCAGGAAGATCCCACATGTCACAGAGCAACTAAGCCTGTGGGCCACAACTACTGAGCCTGCGCTCTAGAGCCCTCGTGCCGCAGCTACTGAAGCCCACGCTCTACGGCCCGCATACCACAGCTACTGAGCCCACGTGCTGCAACTACTGAAGCCCGCGCACCTACAGCCGGTGCTCTGCAATAAGAGAAGTCACCGCAATTAGAAGCCTACTCACCGAAACAAAGAGTAGCCCCTGCTCACCTCAACTAGAGAAAGCCTGCATCAGCAATGAAGACCCAACACAGCCAAGAAAGAAAAAAAAAAAGAAGCTACTTAATGAAGAAGATCTTCAAGTAGTTAATGAGTCAGTGTGTATTCATAAAACTTTGGTCAATGCTTGCAGGGACAATTTTGTGCTGAGAACAAAGACACCAAAGAGATAGGCCACTGGGAGGAAACTGGAGGGAGGGAAAAGGCTACCATGGAACACTGGAATCAGGAAATTCCCGCCCTAATTACCAAAGCCCAGTGGAGGGGAGAGTAACTGAAAAAAAAAAAAAAAAACCAGAACCACAAACAGGTGAAAAAGGCAGAAAATGCGAAGTTCTTGGCAAGGAGAAATTCTTTCATTTTAGATCACCTACAACATATTTTCACTGTAAAGTCTTGTCCAAGAAAAGAGGTTCGTCTGATTCAACAGCTGAGGGACAGCCTGTCATTTCCCTTCCCCATACAACTGACACTGGAGAGACACCAGAATCCACTGAATTGGAGCGTTACATCGTACAGTAAAAATATTTCATTTTAGTCAAATTTATTTTCCCAGGAACATTCAAAAGAGCACACTAACCCACCGCTTTCGAGATGGCAATTTATTTACATAGTTTTGTTTATTCAAGACTCTAGATTGGCTGAAGTGGTTCCTCCAGGAATTGCCCCTCCGAAGGCAGTGACAATAGTCTTCTGTGGAGGGAATTGCAGCTTCAGTAAAGGCAGCTTTCAGGGAAGCAGGAGCTGAGGGTGCGGCTGCCAAGATTTTAATGAATTGCTTCAGATATTCTCTCTCGTGGTTTCCACTGTGTTTAGAAATCTGAAAGGAAAACAAAAATCTATGTACAGAACACATGGCAGTGGGACATTAAAAATCTGCTGCACACACAGATATCTGTTATACATTTCTTTTTAAATGGATAAGTGCTGTTCATTAAATTCAATGTGTGCATTTTTTAATGAAAATGTATCTGTAGTGTATATTATTTACTCCTTTTATGTATTTATTTATGACATCAAATTCCCTATGAAATAGTCATCTGATTGCTCTGAAAAAAAATGTTTAATTTTGGTAATTTTTTTTTTTCCTGAGAGCAGTTAGTGGAAGATTCCTATAAAGGAAAAAAGATAGTCATGTAAGAGGTGAAAATATAATTTTCCATCATACTTCTCCTTTTATTTGACTATGGTTTCTTTTTAGCTGGTTTTGGAGAATTCACTCATAGAGCACAAGACTACTTAGTAATTTTCATTGCATTTCTGTAAATGCAATCTAATTAAAAACCTGTGCATCTTCTGATAATTCACTGTTTTAAATCAAATCCACTCATGTCACTATTTAAATTTCGCTCTTAAGACAACAGGAGATGGTATTTCCTTCTATGGAAAAAAAATTAATAAGACTTTAGAAAAACCAATCATTCTGATAACATTTATGCTTTTAAAAATATTTTTCATCTTGAAACAATCACAAACTTACAGAAAAGTTGGGAGTTTCACCAAAATAATTTTTTTTCTGAACCATTTGAGAGTAATTGCTGATATGATGTCCTATTATTTCTAAATACTTTAGTATGTATTTTCTACAAACAAGAACATTCTCCTACATAACTATAGTACAACAATCAAAATTAGGAAATTAACCTTGAAATGTCACTACTGCCTAATTCTCAGACATGTTCAAGTTTATTCTGTTGACCCAATAATGAACTTTATTATCATTTTTTATTGAAGTATAGTTGATTTACAATGTTGTGTTAGTTGCAGGTGTACAGCAAAGTGAGTCAGTTATACTTACATGTATATATATCTATTGTTTTTCAGATTCTTGTCCATCATAGCTTGTTACAAAATATTGATTATACTTCCCTGTGCTGTTCAGTAGGTCCTTGCTGTTTATCTATTGTATATATAGTAGTGTGTATCTGTTAATCCCAAACTCCTAATTTATCCCTCCCCCTACTTCCCCTTTGGTAACCATAAGTTTGTTTTCTGTGAGTCTATTTCTGTTTTGTAGATAAGTTCATTTGTATCACTTTATTTATTTATTTATTTATTTTTAAAGATTTATTTAATATTTATTTATTTATTTTTGGCTGCACTGGGTCTTAGTTGCAGCACGCAGGATCTTCGTTGCAGCATGTGGACTTCTTAGTTGTGGCATGCATGTGGGATCTAGTTCCCCGACCAGGGATCGAACCCGGGCCCCCTGCATTGGGAGTGGGGAGTCTTAACTGCTGGACCACCAGGGAAGTCCCTGTATCACTTTTTTTTAGATTCCACATATAAGTGATATCATATGATATTTGTCTTTCTATGTCTGACTTACTTATTATGATAATCTCTAAGTCCATGCATGTGGCTGCAAATGGCATTATTTCATTTCTTTTTCATGGCTGAGTGATATTCCATTGTATATATGTGCCACATCTTCTTTAATCCATTCATATGTCCATGAACTCTTAGGTTGCTTCCATGTCTTGGCTATTGTAAATAGTGCTGCTATGAACGTTGGGGTACATGTATCTTTTCAAATTAAAGTTTTCATCTTTTCCCAATATATGCCCAGGATTGGGATTGCTGGATCATATAATAACTCTATATTTAGTTTTTTAAGGAACCTTCAGACTGTTTTCCATAGTGGCTGCACCAATTTACATTCCCACCAACAGTGTATGAGGGTTCCCTTTTCTCCACACCCTCTCCAGCATTTAGACCCAATAATGAATTTTATAGCAAAGTATCCAGGTCATGATCATATGCAGCATTTAGCTGTCATGTTTCGTCAGCCTCCTTCTGTCTGGAACAGTTTCTCAGTCTTCCGGTGTTTTGCATGACCTTGACACTTTCAAAGATAACAGTTCAGTTATTTTGTAGAACATTCTTCAATTGGGTTTGTCTAATGTTTCCTCATGATTAGATTAAGGTTGTCATTTTGTTTAACTTTTTGTTTTATATTGGAGTATAGCCGATTAACAATGTTGTGATAGTTTCAGGTGCACAGCACAGGGACTCAGCCATCCATACACATGTATCAATTCTCCCCCAAACTCCCCTCCCATTCAGGCTGCCACATAACACTGAGCAGAATTTCCTGTGCTATACAGTAAGTCCTTGTTGGTTATCCATCTTAAATATAGCAGTGGGTACATGTTGATCCCAAACTCCCCCACTATCCATTCCCCCCACCCTTCGCCCCTGGTAACCATAAGTTCGGTCTCTAAGTCTATGAGGTTATCATTTTTGGGTAGTGATTTTATCCTATAATTTCTATTTGTGTCATTACTGATGTTGTTTAGTTTGATCCCTTGATTAGGTGATATATTTGAGGCTTAATCTGTATTTTGTGGGGTGGTACTTGGAAACTAGCTAGACATCCTGTTCTGCATCATACTTTCTATATGTGTGTATTCCCATGGTTTTCTGTTTTATTTAATAGATTTGTTATATTAATTAAACAGGGAGGCCATTAGACTGAGGCGGATCTAATGCTGTGGCAGCCTATGTAAGCAAACCAGAATCTAAGCCCGTATATGCCTCAAGATTATGAAATCAAAACCTGACAACCAATCACAAATAGCCAACCAGGTTCGAAGCTAGAGCCAATCAATAATTTCCTTATGTTACTTCTGCTTCTTCTCTATAAAGTTTTTTCCCTAGTGGAGTGCCCTTAATCACTTTTAGTTTGGCGTTGCCCAATTTCAAATGGATTTTTGTTCAGATAAACTCTTAAAATTTTAATGTGCCTTTTATCTTTTAACAATCTTTTATCTTTTCACAATCCTTTATTATAATTGTTCATTTTGATGCTCAAATTGTCCCAGACTTGGCCAGTGGGGACCCCCTTCACACTGGCAGCTATGTCCTGACATGTCGCCAACATTCTTGAAGCACATTCTTGCTTTCTGGCACTAGGAGATGTTTCAGGCTCATCTTGTTCTTTCTCATGCCAGACAGTTTAACCGATATCGAGGGTATTGCTGCTCCCAGGCTTTCAATGGACAGAATTTGTGTATATGCATATACACATACATACATTTACATTACATCTACATTTCTATCTATCATCATCTCTCTATCTAATGAAAACTATAAGTTTACACCAATACTTCCAAGTCCAATCCAACACTATAGAGTTTACTTTAGCCTTTTTCTCTTTTCTTGTGACACCCTAGCCTGCCAGTGAGAAACATGACTCACATTATTCTTAATATATTTACTTAACTGATCAATCCACACGTAAATAGCCAATTTCCCATCTCTGTTCCCACCCCTGTGCAGATGCCCTCCCCAAGCCACTTGCAATTTGATACCCCATACTGAACAACCACCCTGCCTACCTGCCTAGCTTCCCTTGATTGGATTCCGACACCTCATGCTAGGTGACCCCCCTCAACACCCTCTTCACCCTGCTTGGGCTCTGAAGTACAAATTTTGGCCAACATCCTGCCCTCAACCCTAGCTGTACAGATGTTGTGCCCCACCTGATGGTTTCAGGATGGAATTGTTTGGAAACAGAAAGGGAAAGGGCAATGAAGGAGGAAGGGAAGAGAATAAGGGGAGAAAAGGAGGAAGGAGAAGAAGAAAGGGGAAAACAACATCTATGTTTAAATAAATCACAAGTAAGCCACTTGTTTCTGTTAAGATGATAGTTTAAATAAGAAGAGAAAACTCTATGAAGCCACTTCAAAATGGAGTGTTTTCTGACTGAGATAGAATATAACAACATATTTTCCCCCTGGTCATTACAAGTAATACCAAAATCCAGGTATTAGACATGGCCACCCAACTTTCACATGATTATAAACTTCTTGGATGATCTTTTCGTATTTTTTTAATAAATGTATGTATGTATGTATTTATTTTTGGCTGTGTTGGGTCTTCGTTGCTGTGCACGGGCTTCTCACTGCAGTGGCTTCTCTTTGTTGCAGAGCACGGGTTCTAGGCACGTGGGCTTCAGTAGTTGTGGCGCACGGGCTTCAGTAGTTGTGGCTCCTGGCTCTAGAGCGCAGGCTCAGTAGCTGTGGCGCACGGGCTTAGTTGCTCCGTGGCATGTGGGATCTTCGCAGACCAGGGATCGAGCCCATGTCCCCTGCATTGGCAGGCAGATTCTTAACCACTGCACCACCCGGGAAGTCCCTCTTTTCATATTTTGTACATCCCATTATTCTTCCTATTTTAGATAGAGTAATTCAACACAGTTAATATTTACTCATCTGCTAAACTTTAAAAGGAACTTGGGGAAGCATTCTTGGTGTCAGAAATGTTTAGCACCTTTCTGAACGTTTCACCCCAATTCTTCCCTATGCCCTGATTAAATCAGGTATAATTCCTTTAGAATGGATTCAAAATGTTGTCTAGCCCGTCTTGTTAAATGTCAGCCCTTTATCTCCCTTCTAATCATAGGGCTATTATTCTCTAGAACATTTCCTTAAAAGATCTATGTCAGTTTTCTTTTCAACAAACTGCAGGGAGAGTGCTCTCACACTAACATTTGTAAATGATAAGCAAGCATATTTAAACAGTTATTCTATCAATCACTGCTGCTAAACGGTGTCAGCTCTCCAAGAAAACATGTAAAAACAATATAAGACGTCCCTAAGCATACAGCCAACTACAACTACACAGGAAAAAAATTGCCACAAATTGTCAGCAAGATGTTCCTTAAAGCTTGAACAATAATTTTATTACCAAAATCAGAGTGAAGATAAAAAATTTCTAAAAATTTAAGCTAGTTTTTAAAATTAAAAAAATTAATATGTGGCTACGGTTTTAAAAAAAAACTTCATCTAGTTACCTTTCCCAGAGATAACTATTGTTAACAGTTGAAACAGTCTTTAGAATTCCATTTGTAACTGGTAAGAAATAGGACTATATCTTTTGTCTATTTTTAAACATATCTAAATAAGATTCCTTTCTTAGATGGAGAAAGTGTGTTGGATGTCAATGTGCTTCACTTTCATTTTTAGGACAGAATTTCAAAATGACTGCAAAAACATCCTATCATAACAGAACTTGGAATTGATGATTTAGGGACATATGAATTATCCACCTTGAACATCTTGTGTATTTTTTAAAATTCTCTAGAAAGGCCACATCTTTTTTCATTTCCTATTGTGTGTATCTCTAATATTATTGCTGAAGCCACATTAAGTAAAACACTGAAAAGTTTGAACACAGATAAAGAAGGAAACCCCTCTATTTTTAGGGTCACTGTGTTGTGATGTGCACAGAGTAGGTGTATTTTGGAAGACTCTTGTACTCTCTCATTGTCTCCTGCATCTTGGAGTGAAATCTCTACTCTGCACCAAATCAACACAGGCTTGGAACTCAATAACTCAGTCACAAAGAAAGAAAGAAAACAACTCTTATTTAAAGCATATGGTAGCTAGAACATTGCTTCTCAAACTTTAACATGCATGTGAATCACTCAGGGGTCTTGTTAAAATGCAGATTATGATTCACTGCCTTGCTTTACCTCTTTTCTTGCCTGTGTTTGCATTCCTCTTTTTTTTTTTTTTTTTTTTTAAAGGATTTTCTTATTTATTTATTTATTTATTTATTTATTTATTTATTTATTTATTATTTTTGGCTGTGTTGGGTCTTCGGTTCGTGCGAGGGCTTTCTCCAGTTGCGGCAAGCGGGGGCCACTCTTCATCGCGGTGCGGGGACCGCTCTTCATCGCGGTGCGCGGGCCTTTCTCTATCGCGGCCCCTCCCGTCGCGGGGCACAGGCTCCAGACGCGCAGGCTCAGCAATTGTGGCTCACGGGCCCAGCTGCTCCGTGGCATGTGGGATCTTCCCAGACCAGGGCTCGAACCCGTGTCCCCTGCATTAGCAGGCAGATTCTCAACCACTGCGCCACCAGGGAAGCCCTGCATTCCTCTTTATAAAGTGTTAGCACTTTAATCTTCGTCCAGGCTCTGCTTTCTAGAAGTCCTGGGCTAAGATCCTTTTCATTTTCCTAAAATCTCCTCCTTTCAGTTTCTGATTTTATGTGGTCTGCTACTAGAACTTGTGGCCCATGGTCTGGTTCTAACTTATGGACTCAGTACTCACCCCCATTTTAGACTTCTCTCTGGACCTAGACCTTCAGTTCTGGGGTATCTCCACAGCTAACCCATCCAAGCCTATCCCCACCTGGCCCTCTCTGTGGTGAAAGTAAGGTAGCAATATACAGGTGGAAAGATCCTTGCATGAGGTAGCAGAACTTTGCTATTCAAAGTGTGAGCTGTGGACCACCAGCATTGGCATCACCTGGGAGCTTGTTAAAATGTAGACCCCAGCCTGCCGAATCAGAATCTACAGTTTAACAAGATCCTCAGGTGATTTGTGTGCTCATTAAAGTTGAGAATCCCCAACTTGGGGTGCTTTAAGAAGAAATAACTGAGAATCCAATCCAAACAGCTTACATAATAAAGGAAATTTGTTGGCTCATGTAATTAAAAAGTCTGCTGATAGAATGAGTTTCAAGTGTGATCTGATCCAAAGGTTCTTAAGTTATCAGGGATCTGGAATTAACTTTTTGCTTATCTGGGTTTTTTTCCCCCAAGCCTACTCCTTTAACATTATTTCATTTTATGTTAATAAGAACAATACAAAAATATAGGGCAATGTGTCCTAATGTGTTCAAAACCTATTATGATCGGAGCACTCTTTGGTGGAAGTTACCAAAATTCTGAAATGATAGGCCTTTTTTTTTTTTTTTTAATTTTTATTTTTATTTATTTATTTTTTATTTATTTATGGCTGTGTTGGGTCCTCGCCTCTGTGCGAGGGCTTTCTCTAGTTGGCGGCAGGTGGGGACCACTCTTCATCGCGGTGCGCAGGCCTCTCACCATCGCGGCCTCTCTTGTTGCAGAGCACAGGCTCCAGACGCTCAGGCTCAGTAGTTGTGGCTCACGGGCCCAGTCGCTCCGCGGCATGTGGGATCCTCCCAGACCAGGGCTCGAACCCGTGTCCCCTGCATTGGCAGGCGGACTCTCAACCACTGCGCCACCAGGGAAGCCCCTGATAGGGCTTTAAAATTGAGAGCCTTGGCCTCAAGTAAAATAAAAGTCTGACTCAATTTTGTTTAAACAGTAGGGAAGTTTGTTATCTCTAATATCAAAAAGGCCAGAGGTAGGGCTGGGTTCAAGAATGACAGGCCAAGGCCCCCTTTCTCTGCAGTTTTCTGGGCCCTGCCCACTTCCATCTGTTGACTCCCTCTTCAGACTGGTAGCAGGATTGGTGAAGTTCCAGGAATCATATCCAGCCCTTGAAATATATAAAGGCTGAAAAGGACCTTCTTTTCCCATGTCTCCTTTTTTAGGAATAGAGAAATCTTTCCCAGAAATACCACACTAGAGGTTTCCTTGCAACCCATTGTCCAGAATTGGATTTCATGCCATGGTAGAGGCCTCTAGCATCGGTTCTCCCCACTTTCTTTAGTAATATTATCCCAATTTTTATCTGGGCATATGACTAGTCATTTAAAAGACTCCTTGTAAATTATTTCCTTGTAAGTTTAAGTAAAAATGTTATGTAGACCCTGTGGGAAGTATTCTTAAAAGGAAGGCAGCATCCTCTTTTATCTCCCTTCTTCCATTTTGACTTTTGTAATGCAGACAAGATGGTTGAAGCTTTCACAGTCACCTTAGACCATGAGGACAAGGATATACTCAAAGAGCTGATAGAAGAAAGAGCTGGAAGAAGCCTGGATTCCTGATTTCAGAGACCTGCCCTTACAAGCACTGGACTACCTACCTCCAGATAGGTGAGAAAATAAAACCTGTGTGTTCAATTCATTGTTAATTTGGGTTTTCAATAACTTCTGGTGAACCTAATCCTGACGGATGCACATGCCCACTCCCAGTCACTGGCAAGAGGAACTGTTAACACCTGACTGGGGGCAAATGGATGGGGGCTGTCATAATGATCACCACCGTAGATATTTACTTAAAAACATATTAAATATATCTGCTAGAAATAGATTACTGTAGGGAAGCAGCATTCTTAATACCTACATAAGAAGTCACCTCATTGTAAGTGCTTTAGCATCTTAGTTACAAAACTTCAATTATTATTTCCTAGAAAGTTCAGAGGAACCTTACTCATGCACTATTTAGAGATTCTAATGGGTTTTTTGGTAACCTCTATTAATTTTAAGGAAAACATTCTCAGCTGTGCTTTCAAAGGATTAGCCTCCAAAATGCAAGGTTTGGTTTTTAGTTGATTCACTTCTACTTAATTTCAACCACATGAGTTTATTAATAAAAATGTTCTTTTAGCATATTTATTGCTCTACTGAATGCCAATTTCAAACCTAGTATTGATTTCGTTAGTCCTTTCCTTAGATTCCTTGCAGTTTTAGAATTTTGGACTAGATTTGTTAAATAGGCCATTTTCTAACTCCTTCAGAATCAACTTGTATAGTTTCCCACTTCCAGACGTTCTTTCTTGGTTAGGAGAACCGAGTGGAACTTTTCATTTTAACATCTCTATGAGATAAACTATTTTCATTTACAAATGATTCATTCAACCCACATTTCCAATTCCTTTAGTTTCCTTCAACTCTAAAACTCAAGATGAAATCACAAAGAACCTAGACTATTTTGAGGAAACCATGTGATTCAAGTTCTGTGATTTCTCACTGTGGTCCCAGAATTCTACTCCAGTCGGGGTGTGGTATTTGGATAACTCGGAATCCTCAGGCTGTAACGTAATTTGAGTCTTCTAAGTCAGTTCACTGGACATAATCAACACAAACACCAATAGCAGGAGACCTGTGTTCTGATCCCAACATCGTGGTTAACTAGCTTTGCTACTTTAGACCAGACATTCATTTCACCATTTTGAGCCTGTGTCCTCGTCTCTAAGATAAAGGTCTTGATTATAAAATCCTTAGGTCTCCAACTCTATGCTATGCTATGATTTTAAGGAAGATGATGGTTAATTCTTAAAATCCCCAAGAAATAGAAATATTTCTATTCTATTCAAAAGCCAGTTCCAGTGCTTAACGATTCTGAGGCAGCTTTCTTTTCTTTTCCCTTTCTTTTTAGGCAAATATTTAAAGTGTACAATGTGATGATTTGATATAAATATACATGGTGAAATGATTACCACGGTCAAGTTAACACATCCATCAATGAAGCAGCTTTTTAACTAAAGAAGATAGGGCAGTTTCCAGTTCTGCCTTCTTTAGAGTTCAAGGATAATCCATCCAGCATTCTTTTTCTGTTAATCTTTCACAAATTGTAAACCAGTAAGTTGCCATTCACTAGTCTTTTCCTTAGTGAATTATCTCCAAAGCTCAGCCATTCATATACTACCTTCATGGCTTTGGCCATGTCTTTCTGGTATCTTAGTTATTATTTCTCACCTTCTCTATATTCTTTTTTACTTAAATTTATTTTGAAGGGAATTTTTATATAATTACTGCTTGATGAAGACTATAAAATCAGTCTCGCTTGGTCAAAATAGAAGTTAACTGAGAAAAAAATCAACAGAAACTTATTTAATTTTTAAAATAGGAAAGTGAAGACGTTTCTGTATGACAAAGGCAACCAGCTCCATTTGGTATGAAACATTCGTTGTAGTATCTCCCCATTATTTCAGTGGCCACCCTTCTTTGCACTAGCAATATCAGCAGCCTCAGTAAGCATTTCTGTTAAAGCTTCATGCACTTTACAGGTAGGATGATTTTCCTACGAATATGGTGGTGAGTAGTGGAGAGCTACCCGAAATCATCCACCACCGCAGCTGAAGAAACGTGTCTGTAGGGCGAAATCAAGAGTTTCTTTTACCTTTATTTAGAGAAGTTTTCAAATCTTAGCAAGCCTAAGAATCACCTGAGGCTCGGGCTGAAATGCACATTTCTGTGCCTTGCCCAGGTCTAGACTAGAGCCTAGGAGTCTGCATTGTAAAACAGAGGGTAGTTTTCAGACCGTCACTTTGAGAAACATGTGACAAAGCACCCCTTAGTCCATACTGTATTGACTCACTCTACAGTAACAGTGGAGCACCTTCTGGCTGCTCTGTTAGCCGCCGCAGAGGGGTGTGCAAGACTCAAGATTCAATTCACGGCTCCATGCGGTATTTGATTGTCAAATGAGGTGTACTAGCAACATCTCTCTAGAAGTTCAGGGTTAGGAAGGTCGCTAGGGGCTGAAGCTGTGAGAAAGCTTTGTGGATCCAGATTGGAAGGGTCTGGTGATTTTTTTCGGAGGCAAGTGGGTGGAATCAGAGGGTTCTGGAATCAGGCCAACCTGGAGCCGAAGGTCTAGGTGAAAAGGCTGGAAGGGTCCAGTAAAGTATAGGCACTTTATCCTGCAGTCAGCTGTTACTCAAAGTCTTCTGCACGGGGCCATGAGGACAGCTTTGTTTTAGGGAGAGTAATAACTTGGCATTGACGTTCAGGATGGATTGGATCTGCAGTGCCAAAGGTACAGCAAGCAACACTGACGGTACGCTCTCTAATGAAAAGAAGCCTGAGTGGCAAGATTAAGAAAACGCTGGACTTATTTATAGGTATGGGAATGAGATGGTACCCCACACCACAGGTGCCCCTGGAAGGAGAGCACTTTTAAAAGACTAAGTGCAGAGGAAATCTTCAACAATTCAGCTTCGGAATTGGGCGATTGGGATTGACATGTATATAGTGATGTGTATAAAATTGATGACTGATTAAAAACAAAAAAAAAACAAACAAAAAAAACCAATTCAGCTTCGTTGCATCCAGTGTAGGGAGCCCCGTAAATAGGCAGAAGACCTGTTTGTGTTGAGCTGATTGACCCTTTCCAGTGTCTCCGAATCTCTGTTAAAATAGAATCATCTCACATACACCTCGCTTCTACTTTCTACTTAAGTACTACTAATAAAATACCACCACCCTGAAATTGGGTTGAATAGGCCCAAGCCACCGCCAGCTTCTGCCCCGGTGATGACCTTGAACCTTCTCAGGTGACCCAGCTAGTAATACCTCTCTCTAGCCAACTGGTTTCTAAATTTTGCTGCACAGTGGACTCACCTGGGGATTAACAAACAAACAAAAAAACCCAAAACGCCTATCGCCCACATGTCATATGCAGCATAGTTTGGAAACCATTGGTCCAGCAACATCTCCACGCCTCTTTAAAAAACAAATCCTCCCTCCCTCTCTTTCCTCCGCCGCGAGGGTGCAAGCCGAGGGTTCGCGGCCGGGCTGGGTCTGCTCCCCCGCGCCCTCGTCGCCCCCCCTCCCCCATCCCCCCGCCGGCCCAGCGTGCGCAGCTCGAGGCTCACGTGCGCGGCGCGGGCCGGGCCGGGAGGAGGCGGTGCTGGGGCTTCTCCCGCTCGGCCGCGGCGGAACCGAAAGCGGCGGGTGGGGAAGAGGAAGGAGGGGCGGGCGCGGGGCGCGGTGGCGCGCGGAGGGCCGGGAATGCCCGCGGCGCAGGGCCCCAGAGCTGCCCGGTGGCCGCGTCCGGGCAATGGCCCTCCGTCTGGTCTCCGACTTCGATCTCGGGAAGGACGTGCTCCCGTGGCTGCGGGCACAGCGGGCGGCGTTAGTGGCCGCTGGGGCCGGAGGCGGCGGCCCAGGTGCTGTAGGCGTGCGTCGGGGCGGGGTGGGGGGGTGGATGGAGGGGGCAGGCAGGGGCAGCGGAGGCGGGGGAGTCGGAGTCATTCATACCTAGGTGGTTCCTGGGCTGGGCCGGGGTGGTTGGTGGGCACCGGCCAGACGCGCAGCCTGTGCCCCCTGCCAACCTGTGAAGGTTGGTGCTGAAGGGGTGACCTTCCCCTCTTTGGAGTCTGGGTTTTGCCACCCTCACCCGGGGCCACTGGGTGAAGGGCGGAGGGACAGCCCCCGGGGCAAGGTGGGCAAGGTCTCGGTGGCGGAGTTGCACTGCCTGTTTTTTTTTAACATCTTTATTGGAGTATAATTGCTTTACAATGGTGTGTTAGTTTCTGCTGTATAACAGTGAATCAGCTCTACGTGTACATATACACCGATATCCCCTCCCACCCTCCCTAGCCCATCCCTCTAGGTGGGCACTGCTTCTTCTAGCGAGTCCTCCAGCTTCTGGCTTAAGGGTTGCCCACAGTAAGTCACCTTCAGTAGGAAGGCTGGGACACTAGTGGTACCCTCGGCATCATCTCATCAGAGCAGGGCGTGGAGGAGCAGCTGCCCAGACTGCGCAACTCCTCCGGCACAAGGCTGCAGGGAGTGGGAGAGGGTGGTTCTCTATGCTTTATTCATATCTCACCTGCCTAAAAAGATTCATCACCCGGGTAGGGGTTCTACCAAGACTAGAGGCTCCTGGAAGTTCTCGCGTTATGAGAAAGACAAGATGAATCGTGGCCACCAGGAAAACCACCGTATAAATACTTAACAGGTGCACAGTTTGTCCCCACGTTTGTGAGACATGTTTCTGGGTGAACAGTATCCGTGATTTAGGGGACATGCCACTTCGGATGTGAAGTGCAAGAGGGTAGGGGTCTGCTTTCAGGCTGTGAGCAATGAACTGAGAGCCCACTGTTTTCCAAAGCATCAAGCCCGTCACCACCAACCCAGAGACCACCTGTGCCGGCCAGCAAGAGGCGTGAGACCAAGTGATCCTCGGGTGTCCTGCCCAACTTCCTCAGGGTGAATTGGAATACATTCTGGGCAGTTGAGGCTTTGGTTTTCATCTGTCTCAAAAATCCTTTGTTTTGATTTTGATAAGGGAGTGGAAAGTGACTTTCGAGCCTTTCCAGCATTGATCAATCAAAACTTTAAAGAAGGGGAACTCTGTGATTTCCCAGGTTGTTTTTTAAGAAGAAACGTTTGCTGTAAATAATGTTGCATCTTCAGGGCTTAGGTTCAGGTTCAAAGAAATGATACCCTGGATCCCAGTTGTGCACAGGAGCTAGCCACTTCTGTGTGTTTACCTCTTTTTTTCCCCCCTCTGGTTTTCCTTAAACACTTAGACTTGCTGGAGGGCATTTTTTGGAGAGGTCCATCAAATTACCCGTATCTACAACTCCTTTCCCCTTATCGCTGGAGAAAGTTTTCTATCCTATGGCTTTAGCAGAATATTTGTAGGGTTCCTTGTCTTGGCATGTTGGTTGTTGGTTCCAAATAGGGAGTCATGTTTGTCTAGCTCAAGGCTCCAGTTTGACTAGTGAGTTTGACAAACGACTAGTGTCATTATTAGTAAAGCTTCACTTTTGGGGGAAATTTTTTAAAAGTCTCCTAAATGTCTAAAGAGCTTTTGAAGGTTTATGCTTTCCACCACAAAGTGGTCCTTCCTCTGGACCTCCACCTTATATAGCTAAGTGGCAGGTGTCTGAAAATGAGAAGTTAGATGAAGTGTGAAATGCCACAGCCTTATGTTTCAGTAATGTGTGTTGTGATTGAAAAGCTGTGTGT
Source organism: Balaenoptera acutorostrata (assembly GCF_949987535.1). Lineage (NCBI taxonomy): Eukaryota > Metazoa > Chordata > Mammalia > Artiodactyla > Balaenopteridae > Balaenoptera > Balaenoptera acutorostrata. The sequence continues at coordinate 97,054,961 of NC_080070.1, forward strand.
GAGCCAGTTAGATTTTGGCTTCCTTGTGTCTTTCACTCATCTGTGAAGACATATAAACTTGTGTGTTGACATTTCTCCGAACAGCAGATACCCCTGGGTCCTCAGAAACTAAACTTCCTAGAAATACCAGATTTTTCTGATATTGGTAGTATTTTGCTCCTGCAGAGCACCTTGGCAAGATATTAGCCCTATTATACTAAAAGAAATTGTTATTTCTGAAAAATCACCAGTGGGTGGTAGCTCAAAAAAACCACAAGTTAATTATTCTGCTGCTGTAATTTGTAGCACTGGCAGGGGAATGTGGGATTCTATTTTATTTCTAGCACAGCTATTACTCCACACATTTGTGCAAATTATTTTCCTTTCAAAGTCTTGGCTTTTCAAATGTAAATTATGAATAATTATACCATTGTAAAGTCTCCTCTCTGCACACTTGCTCTCTAAATTTGAAGCCTTAATATTTTTCCATCAACAAATACAATTGAAGATTTCTTAGTGGTGTTAAGTAGTACTCCTGATGTATGACATATTTCTGGCAAAATAGCCACAGAGCTGGGCTAAGTCAGCCAGGACAGAAATTCAGTGCATATATGATAGCATTTTAGTCAAAAAGGGGTTAAGAAGTAAGGAGACCAGATTTGGTTACTGCATGTGTTTCTTGTTCTAGGTTGAACTTTGGGAAAATTATTTCTCCTGAAATAAAGGAAGAAAATATTTGTTCTTTAAAAAATTAAAACAGTTATAAAAGAATATTTTAAAAGAATATTTTTAACACATCTAAGCTATAAATAATAAAACTATAAATAAAAAAATATTATTATTAAAATAATAAAGCTATAAATAATAAAAAAAGCAACACTGTGTACCCACCTTAAAAACAGAACAATGTCAAGACTTGTGTAGGCTCTTTGTCTCCCTATTTGATTCTGTCTCTCTCTGTATCCCTCATCTGTAAGTTGTTACCTATAACCGTTTAAATGTTTATATTTTAACATTTCTTTGATCCTATTTGTAGTTTTAACCCATATGTATATCTCCCTAAGCAAAATATCATTTCATTTTGCTTGTTTGTGAACTTTAAGTAAATGAAAGAATGCTATATGTATTCTTTTCATTTTTTTTCTTCTCAGTAGTGTAAGATTTATCCATGTTGACTGCTGTAGGTCGTTAATTTTCACTGCTGTATAGTATTCCATCTGTGTGACTATACAACACTATGGTGGACATGGAGATGCAGTGTTTAGATCTTCCTATCAAGAAAGGGCTTGTCCCAGGTGCTGTAAGTGTGGGCAGCAGATAGCCCTCAGCTGTCAGCCCCTTCAGGGATGGCCTCAGCAGAGGGTTGCGTCACCCAAGTTTATGCCCCTTTAGTTTAGGTATGGCCTTCTTTAATGAGAGGGTGAGGTGGGGTATAAAGGCCTGGGCATTTTGACTCACATGGGACAACTCTGACAATTCATTTCAGTTCTAGAGCTTCCCCGATGGAGGACCCCAAGGTCCTGAGGCCACTGGGCCTTCATTATAACTTGACTTCTTCCCCAGCCTGGTCCTGCTTCCTTCTCCTTCCTGCTACAGGTGTTAATCCCACTTTAGTAAGCACTCCCTAGTAAATACCCTGCATACTAAACTGTCTCAGGATGTTTCCTAGGGAACCCAACTTATCTTTTTCCCAACAGTGACATTTGGGAGGTTTCTGGGGTTTGTTGTTACAGTCTATGCTTTTACTAACCTGGAGCACACTTTACATGTTTCTCTAGGATGGATGTCTGACAGTAGAGTTGCTGAGTCACAGGCTATGCACGTCTTCACTTTTCCTGGGTAGTGCCAAATTGTCTTCTAAAGTACTTGTACTTACTAACTACCCTATTTGTGGTACAGAAATGTTTTTGGTACTCTGTATCTTCACAAGCTCTTGATTTTTCCAGATTTTAAATTTCTTGTCAAACTGGTGGGTCTAAACATTACTTCATTGTGGTTTGAGGTTGAACATCTCTATATACTTACTGGCTATTTGAGTTTCCCCTTCTATGGGATGTTGGTTCATCCTTTTGTCCATTTGTCTATTGTGGGGTTTTTTTATATTGATTTTAAGGCATTCTTCATTGTGGATTCTAGTCCTTTGTTCATCATATATGTTGCAGATATCTTCCCTCAATCTCTTGGTTTTTTCAGTTTGTGATTACCCTTGATAAACAAGAGTTCTTGATTATAATGTAGTCTAATTTATGAGTCTCTTCCTTTATGGTTTGTGCTTTTTGGATATTTTAAAGAAATTTAGAAGCCATGAAGACATTTTTATATTAACTTCTAAAAGCTTTAAAGCTTTTTTCTTTGAATTTTGTTATCTTTTTAATCCATCTGGAATTTATTTTTGTAATATGTAGGAATCAAATAGGGGGACACCAGAACCTTCAAAAGTAGTCCTGATATTTGCTATTTTTAAGCTGGGTGGTGGTTACATGATTTTGTTCTGTTATTATTTATAGCTTACGGGTGTTAAAATATTCTTTTGTAAATTGCATTGTTTTTCTCTGTTAATAGCTAGTAGTTCTGGTGTCACTAACCAAATAGCCCTACCTTTTCTCACTGACAACAAAACCACTTCCTTCACACATCGAGTTTCCATATGTGTGTGAGTCTCCTTTTCTCGGCTTTTAATTTTGTTCCATTGGCCAATGTTAGATGAAGACATCTTAGTAACTATCTTTCTGTTAAGTCTTGATAACTGTTAGAGTAAGTCTTCTCACATCAGTCGTCTTTAGGATCATCTTGGCTATTCTATGCTCCTTGTTCTTACATATATATTTTGGAATCAGCCAGTTAGATTTCACCAGAAAGTCTGTTGGATTTTTGATTTGAGTTGCATTGAATCTATAGATCAGCTTGGGGAGAATTGGCGTCTTTACAATATTAAATCTTCCCAACTATGAACAAAGTATAGCTTGTTGTTTATTTAGAGCCCCTTTATGATTCTTAACAAGTCTTAGAATTTTCTCCATGAAGGTTTTTGCCACATTTATTCCTGGGTTGTTATTATTTTTTGTTGCTCTCATAAATAGCACATTTAAAAACATTATAGGTTCTAACTATTACTGTTATGTAGCAATATAATAGATTTTATATATTAATTTTTCTATCTAATGCTTAATCCCCTCTTGGGATGTATCATATCTTCAGGAAACTAAGAAAAATTCTCCGGTGTATAAATTTTCTAAGGTTTAAATGTCACGTATATTTAAGACCAGAAATAATGTAGGTTTTCTTGCCTATATCTCCTTGTCTGCTTCAATTAGTATTAGATTTACAAATTTATTAGAATTTATTAATGTTCCAGATTGATTAATCTTTCAAATATTGTAGTTATTCATTATTTCCAGGGAAGTGATATATTTTACCAGTTAACTGACTCAAGAGTAATGCTTTTATTGTTGCCTCCTAGATACCCCCAGACAGATTTGGGGGCCAGAGGATTGGCTTAGTCACATTGTTTTTGTTTATTGTTTCACTCTTCTCTTGCCACTGTCCTTCCTTTTCACTTTTCCTTCCCCTACCTTCCTAGTCTCCTTTTCTAATTCTCTTCTCTCTTTATTGCTTAACTAATCACCCCATCCTTGATTTTTCTCATTTTATTCAGAATATGAAATATAAATCATATAATAATGTTTACTTCATATGTTTAGAAATTATAATATCTGGTCCTGTTGAGCAGGAGGATTTATGTGAATTATTTACAGAATAGAAATGTCATAGGATAATTATATCTTAGCACTCCTTGATCTCTGTTTTAGGAACTAGTTCAAATTTTTGTATAAGGCTGTGAGACTCCCCCCACCCCCATAGTCACTGGAAAGAAAAGGAATACTTTTATTTGATTTTTGTCTCATAGCAGTTGGAAACCAAATTTACATATTTGACAGACATCTTCTTTTAAAGTGAAATCACTCGTGTTTGGCAAAGAATACATTGAAGTGGACGAGACTTATCTGGCAAACGAGCTTTTTTTTTTTTTTTTTACAAATTTACCCTAAAGTTTATTTGAAAAGATAAAAGGATGAGAATAGCCATGAAAGAAGAGTAATCACAGAGGACTTGACCACCAAATATTAAAAACATTATAGAGCTGTAATCAAAGCAACGTGGCATTGACTTAATAATATGTAGACAGGTCAATGGAACAGGAATAGGTAGTTCAGAAATATACATAGGGGTTTACTACATTATAAGTGTGGCATTTCAGAAAAAACAGATAATTCAATAAATGGCATTTGAACAACTGGGTAACCATTTGTAAACAAAGTATAATGACAAATGTTATACTGTATATGTATGAGTTTAAATACATAAATAAATTTTAGTTGGATCAAATATATAATTTAAAAAATAAAAACACAAAAATTGTAGAAAAATATATACCAAACATTTATATAATCTCAGGGTAGGAAAGACAATTCTGTGCATGACATCAAAGATAGAAACTATAAATGAAAATATTTATGTGGTTTTTTTTGAATTTTATTTATTTTTAATACAGCAGTTTCTTATTAGTTATCTATTTTATACATATTAGTGTATATATGTCAATCCCAATCTCCCAGTTCATCCCACCACCAGCTCCCCACCCCCACTGCTGCTTTCCCCCCTTGGTGTCCATACGTTTGTTCTCTACATCTGTGTCTCTATTTCTGCCTTGTGAACTGGTTCATCTGTACCATTTTTCTAGATTCCACATATATGCGTTAATATATATTTGTTTTTTTCTCTCTGACTTACTTCACTCTCTATGACAGCCTCTAGGTCCATCCATATCTCTACAAATGACCCAATTTTGTTCCTTTTTATGGCTGAGTAATAGTCCATTGTATATATATACCACATCTTCTTTATCCATTCATCTGTCAGTGGGCATTTAGGTTGCTTCCATGACCTGGCTATTTTAAATAGTGCTTCAGTGGACACTGGGGTGGCAAACCAGCTTTAATTTTACATGAGCTGTGACTCACCAACACCTTTAATATCTAGGTACTCTCCGTTTTTTAGTAGGTTTACTTATGCAAGTATTTATCAGAATGCTACATTTTTCCTTCATGAACTCTGATTTCACTGAACTGTAAAATTAAATCACATTTCCTCATTTGAAGTTGCTAAACTTCCTCCTCTGGACTTTCCAGTGTTGAACTAGTGGAAGAAGAGTCAGAATGAATAAGCAAAGAGGTTATTGAGTAAGTCTTTTAAAAGGGTGTGTCTAAAACATGAGCAACTAATCCGGAGAGGAAGGGATGATGGGTTTATAGTGTGTGGTTGAGACACTGGTCTCTGGCTTACCAACATTGCTAAATTTATCAAATGCAAATATCCTTCAGATGAGAACCACGTACTTAACTGCAGGATTATTTAAGACTGCAATTCTTACTCCCTAACAGACCCATGAAGGCATTATTTTTATTATTTCTTTCTACTCTGGTTACATTATAAGCAGGTCCTAGTTATGCTATCTAATGAATATTGTTTAATGTATATTATTTATAAATATGTAGTTCAGTGGTTCCCAGCCCTGGCTGCACATTAGAATAACAAGGGAAACTTAAAAATACACACACCAGAGAGTAGGCCCCTCACCAGCTCAAAAAAATTAGGATATTTGGGGCAGGGCTTGGGCATCCATGTTCTTTTAAAATCTCCCCTGAGGATTCTAACACAACCAGCATTGAGAACCATTGATTTAATGGAATAAGCATATATCATGTGTTGTAATCTGCACTTGTTGGAGAATTTTTTTCTCTTAATATTTTAGTGATTTGGAAATAGATGTGCTTTTGCAAGGAAATTGGATTTTCTTAGCAAGAGTCTTGTAAAGAAGTTTCTTATCTTAGTTGAAACCTTTTAAGTGTACTTTTGAGAAGGTCTCTTCCAGCATCCTTATAATCTTGAAAGAAAAAAAAAAAACTTCTCAAAATATTGATACATTGCATTCCAGGAGTTTTGAGTCATGTGCAGGATGAAAAGAAACTCACTGAAATTCTCTTTAGATGCCTGCAAAATCTACCTTAAAGGATTTTTCAGTAATTATCCGTTTTCCCATTGTGAGTATGATACAGGAAACTTAGTTCATTCTGTTTACCTTTTCCTAGGCTTGAAATTAGTCTGTGCCACTTTTTCAATATATGATATTGGCCAAATATCTTAACTTCATTGAAACTCAGTTGTTTTACCCATACAATGGGCCTGTAGTACCTTACACAGTGTGATTGAGATAGCAATGAGAACTCTGTAAATTATGAAGTGCTGTTCAGCAGTAAGCTAATTGAATCATACTATTATCCTAAGAGACCAAGTGATTATTCTTATTTTTTTAATCATTGAGAATGATGTGTCTGATACCTCAATATACATTGAAAGGTGTATATACCCATGTATAAGCAACACTTGCCCCTCTCTTTGCCCTGCCCCCTGAAGAGCCAGGCAGCTTCTTCTTGTGAGGAGTTGGCAAGAGAGATCTCAGGATGATTCCTAAGTTCTCAGTGAACCATCTCTAAATGTTTTCCACTCCCAGCTCCAGTGCAGGGGTTGAGCTCACCAATTATCCTGATTTTGTGTCTCGACTTTTCCTTTTTAATCAGGAATACAAACTGAAATTTGCTCTGATTTATAGGATATTTTGCATATGTTTTGTCTGAATATTGGAATTTGTCATAAGCAACATAATATTTTAACATCTAATAACACTACTCTTGTGTGGGGAAAATGAGTCAAGTTTAAGCAATTTAATTTTGAAGAAATTGGGGAAATATACTTTTCTTCCCAATTAATGATGATAATTATCAATGCTGTTTCTAACCAGTGTTTAAATCCTTTAACTGTAGAAATCGGAGGAATATCCTAAAATTTTAGAAGAAAAATGATGGTCAGTTAACTTACAAGTTAAATGTTTTATGTAAAAAATCTTTATATGCTTCATCAAATTTGGCCTTCATACCGAAAAGTACATAAATCACAAGTGCACAACTCAGTTAATTTTCACAAAGTGAGGCACACCCATGGAACTAGCACTCAGAGCCGGAAGGAGAAAATTAATAGAACCCCAAAGGTCCCCTTCATACTCCTTTCCAGCAATCACTCATCTAGCACAATAGATTCTTTTTGCCAGGTTTTGAAACTTGTGTGTAAATTAAATCATACAGTTTGTACCTTTTTTGGGAGGGGTGAGTATGTGGGCTTCTTGTACTCATTTATGGTGTATGTTATAGCAAGTTAATTCATTTTTATTGTTGTATAATATTCCATTGTTTGAATATACCACAATTTATTCATTCTTTGCCTGATGGGTATTTTGGGTTTCCAGTTTTGACTATTATGAACCATAGTGCTATATTTATTTATTTTTGGCTGCTTTGGGTCTTTGTTGCCATGCGCAGGCTTTCTCTAGTTGCAGCGAGCGGGGGCTACTCTTTGTTACGGTGTGTGGGCTTCTCACTGCAGTGGCTTCTCTTGTTGTGGAGCACATGCTCTAGGCATGCGGGCTTCTGTAGTTGTGGCATGCGGGCTCAGTAGTTTTGGCTCACGGGCTCTAGAACGCAGGCTCAGTAGTTGTGGCGCATGGGCATAGTTGCCCTGTGGCATGTGGGATCTTCCCAGACCAGGGCTTGAACCTGTGTCCCCTACGTTGGCAGACGGATTCTTAACCACTTTGCCACCAGGGAAGTCTCTGAACCATACTGCTGTAGGTGTCATATGTGTTCTTTGCCCCAATATGTGTATACTTCTTATGAGATATATGTACAAGGGCAATTTTTGAGCCATATATATTCAGCTTCAGTAGATTCTGCTGGTTTTTTCCAGTGTGTACACTTTCATTAGGAAGGCTCCCTTGAGGTAGTTCCTAATCACTGCTCCTTTCCTCTTCCCTAAAGGTCATTACTAGTCTGATCTCTAATGAAATAGATTAGCTTTGCTTGTTTTTAAACTCTATGTAATGGAATGATCAGTATTCTTTTGTATTTGGCTTTTCACTAATATTGTATTTGTTAGATATGTTTTTAAACGTCTTCTGCTAAGTATTAACTTGCTATTATTATTGTTTCAGGTGTTTTAGAAAACAATTATGAGAGCTTACGTGTACTAAATGTTGAAAGAAATGGAAATATTATTTATACCTATAAGGTATGCCTATATTCTTTTTTTAAATTGTGGTAAAATATATATAACATAAAATTTACCATTTTAACCATTTCTTTTTTTTACAGAGTTTTATGCTGTATCTTATTGAGGGGTAGTGAATAAGACCTGTTGGCATTTAATCTTTAACATATGACTTTTTTTGTGAGATTGAATAGGGTAATTGAAATTCAGTCTTATGAAATGTTTTCTCTTTTTTAAATAAAAAACTACACAGTGTCTGACACAGCGCTCAAATGTTTTGAATAGATGAACAGTTTCATTTTCTAGAGGAAAAATGCCAAGTAAAAGATGTTTAAACCTAATTAATGTTAAATTTTTATCTTTGAGAAAATATTAAATATTATTACTGTACATCATCTTTTCAAACTTATATATGCTCAGACTTTTGAGGTATTATTATTTGACAGTGTGTTTTCAATATTAATTGTTCTAAGGAAAGAAAATTTAACTTTACAAATAACTTTACCGTAGTAGTGAAACATGGAAGAATAATAACAGTGGTCAGTTTGCTTTGCACAGTTGTATTACTGTACTTTTTTTTCTTTTTGCTTAAAAAAAGTTATTTTAAGTTGTATCTATGAGGATGCTGCGTTCAAGGAGTTGTACGATTCAGAAAGTTTTACTTATAAGAATATCAGGGACTTGTTCTAGCCACTTTCAGTGGCCGTCATATATATTCTCTTACAGAAATAAATGGAAGTACAAAAAGATTCGCTCCTTCACCATGCTCAGTCCTAGTAGACAGGGTCCCCCAGACTCACTGAGCTGTACATTCTTATTCCCTTTCACTCTTTGATCCATATGACCAGCAGAAACAGGTTCAGTCCCTCTCGAACCTGAACAGCAGGCTACCTTTAGAGTGCTTGTTGCTAATACTGGTTGAATTATTACAGGTTTCTTTTAAAACTAGTAACTTCCTAAACAATGACATTTAATAAACATCTAGTTAATTTTTTCTTTTCAGGATGATAAGGGAAATGTCTTCTTTGGATTGTATGATTACCAAACCAAACAAAATGAGGTAAAAATCACCATAGATTATAGTTACTTATTGGTTACTTTACTGCTTTTAAAGTTTTCCTTCTTTCTAGATACAACTTCTTATTTCATTTTATTTTCTAAAAATTTAGTTTATATTTCTTTGCCTTCCTTCTCTTCTCCCTTTACCATAATCTTAAAAAAAAAAAAAAAAAAAAAAGTGTAAGGACTCCTGGAACAAAACGTCACCTGGTCTCTTAGTCCTTTGAGATTTAAGCCAAGTTGGCTCAAACCAATTATCCAATGTTCTATAAGAATGTAGGAAATCCAACGCCCTCCCCAGGATTTGTGTGCTCCCAGAAGCTTAGGATCTCATAATGACCTCTGGCTCTGAGTTCTGCTTCTGCTTAACCTTCACTGTTCTTGCTTCTCATTACTTCTCAAAGATCCAGGTTTAGAACCAGCCTCCTTTTCTTAATCTTTCCTCAAACCACTCACGTAAGACATTGGTTAATGTGACAGGTGTGTCAAATTCTTGAGGCAAACGGGAGAGAGTCACTTTGTGCCTGCATAAAAACAATTTACCAGGGACTTCCCTGGTGGCGCAGTGGTTGGGAATCTGCCCGCCAGTGCGGGGGACGCGGGTTCGAGCCCTGGCCCGGGAGGATCCCACATGCTGCGGAGCAGCTAGGCCCCTGTTCCACAACTGCTGAGCAGCCCCCGCTCTCCACAACTGGAGGGGGCCTGCGCGCAGCGGCGAAGACCCAGTGCAGCCAAAAATAAATAAATAAAAATAAATTAAAAAACAAAACAAAACAATTTACCAATATTGAGGGACTAAGAAGTCTATAAATGGACACTGGCACAGAAGGCATTCCAAAACACATTATTACATGAAAAAAGCAAGTTGCCAGAATAACACATTCCATTTATGTTTAAAAAACTTGCAAGAAAAATATATATGTGCATAAATATATATTAAAAACTCATTTTGAATGATCTGGAAGGCTACAGAGCAAATTACAAACATGTTTCCTTTTCAGAGGAAATTGGAATTGGGTGACTGTTATGGAGAACGTAGACATTTTATTTGGTAGTGTTTGCATGTTTTAAACGCTGAGACTCTCCTTGTGTGTTATCTATTATTTAAAAGGATAAAACACTAAAAACTTAAGTATATACATTCATGACTCTTCTTACTTATAAATAATAATCCCTCAGTTAGAGCAGGAGTCAAAGGAAACCAAAATTTCTCACATGAATTCAGAGCCTTCTTATTAACTCAAAGTTCCCTTTTCCTGACTTTTCAACATTTTCTATCAACTTCTGGCCACTGGATTCTAGTATGTTCTCAGTGGTTCTTTAGTCTGCAGATACTAATTACCTTCGTAATAGTTCTGCAGTCACTGTTTCTCTTAGCCTGCTCTCTCCTGAAGTCTAAGGCTCTATCTTTCCTTATCCTCTAATTGTATTTTAAGAGAGTTTACTTAATATAACTGTGATTGGCTCCAGTTCCTCAATCTGCACCTCACATCCTCCTTCAGCATGACCATTTTAATTTTCTTTACTATTCCGGGAAATGGAATCTTGCAACAATCAAACAGCAAGAAAATAAAAATAAAGATTAAATAAAAAAGAAGAGTGCTTTGCCAATGTTCTAAATATGGGAGTCCTTTAGGGGATGCACTTGTGGCAGTCTCTTAGACATAGTTAATGATGTCATAGTCATGTCATTTGATTAGTGTTACTTGCCTCAATAATCATAATAGCTAACACTTGAGTATTTATTATGTGTGGCAGACATTGTAGTAAGTACTTTCACGTGGATTATCTAACACACCACTTCTAAGGATCTCCTGAGATAGGTAGTGTTATGATTCCTGTTTTACTGATGGGAGGATAGAGAGGTTGAATAACTCATCTAAAGTCACACAAGCTAGCAAGTGGCAGAGTTAGGATTTGAACCTGGGTCTAGCTTGGCTCCAAGTTCTGTACTCTTAACCACTATACTGTGTCGTCTCATGGTTAAGTTTCAGTGCCAAAGATGGCCTACAATAGCAAACATTTTTCTTAAAAAATAATCTGAAACTTCTCAGTATGGATAAACTGGTTCACAGGTGGTTCTTTAATAAAATGCTTTGCCACAATGATACTTGCTAGAGAGCTGAATGGGAATTGCATTCATGAAATTGTTGTTTAACATGAAACTCCAAATTGAAAAATACTTCTGTTTTAATAGCATCTCTATACATTTGAGAAAGACTTGCAAGTTGTCAGTTGCTCGGTCAACAGGGAGAGAACTTTGTTGGGTAAGTTGAACTCTTTCATTGCTACAAGTCAAGAACTAAACTACATTTTTTTAGTTTCAAAGTATTGAATTTTTGCAATATTTGATCATTCTATAACAGTGATTTTCTGGGAGAAGATGCACTTGGGAGATTAGGTTTGAAATAAAGAATCTGTAGAGTCTGTCTATGAAAAAGAATACTTTGTATTTCACCTTAATCATCCACTGACAGCTTTGAGCCCTCACTTATTTTGGGTATAAAATGTTAAACTTTAACAAGCCACTGTATGGATCATTTGCTAATGGATTATTTTTTTCTTTTTCCATTAGCCACAAGTTTAGTTCAAGCTGCTAAAGAAGGAAGAAGGAATGAGCTTCAACCAGGTAATGAAATCACAGTTTTTAGTACTTGTTGAGAGATGAAGATTTCTTGAACTACTAAGTCAAATTGCAAATATTTTTACAAATAGCTTTATCTCAGAATAAAAAGGCAAAGGTCATGTCAAGCATGAAAAAGAGGTTTCTTTATATTTTTTCCAAGTAAACAAAGTACAGAAAATAATATAACAGTGAATAACAGAAATATTAAAAAGGCAGTTAGCATCTGTAGACTGAATATGGAGAACACACTAGAAACCCTACAGGCAGAAGCTGGTACAAAAGGTTGGGAAGACGTTACTATTGCTTGGAGAATGCCATTTTATCCTGTTATCTGGTGAACTTCTAACCAACACATATTGCATTATGAATAGTCTACCAATTCTAAATAAAAATCAGTTCTACTCATTTGCCAAGGCCCACTTCATAGTTGATTACTTATATGATTCCCTCCCTCACTTCCTTTTAACATTTTTTATCATCCATCTGTCCAGAACTCAACAAATATGGAGTGCCTGCAGTGGGTCAGGCCCAATGCACAGTGCTGGGGATACAATGGATGCAGGAGAGGAGTGGCAGTTGCCCACACGGCGAGCTATAGGGTGTAGTGGTAGGCAGGGTGCCCCATGAGGCATGTGTCTCATCTCCAAAGTTGGGCAATAAGCCTAGTGGGACCAGCTTTTCAGTTTATCAAGAGAAGTATGGACTTTTATGTAAAATTTTAATTTTTAAATGTTGGCCCAGATATTTTTTTTTTAAATAAATAAATTTATTTATTTATTTTTGGCTGCATTAGGTCTTTGTTGCTACGCATGGGCTTTCTCTAGTTGCGGTGAGTGGAGGCTACTCTTCATTGAGGTGCATGGGCTTCTCACTGAGGTGGCTTCTCCTGTTGCGGAGCACGGGCTCTAGGCTTGTGGGCTCCAGAGCGCAGGCTCAGTAGTTGTGGTGCACAGGCTTAGTTGCTCCGTGGCATGTGGGATCTTCCCGGACCAGGGCTCGAACGCATGTCCCTTGCATTAGCAGGCGGATTGTTAACCACTTTGCCACCAGGGAAGTCCCAGCCCAGATACTCAAAAAAAAATTCTCTTCAGGCAATGATAACCACCTGTGGCTGGATCCAGCCTGTGGACTACCATTTTTCAACCTCTGGTCAGGTAGATCGCATGTCAGTCTCTTTCTATTCCTATCCTGCAGTGCTTTCCATCTCTTCTGTTTGTTTGGCACTTAAGCTCCTTCTTTTGTTAGCAGAGTTCCCACTCGGACGTATTTTCCTGCAGTTATGTGTGATGGAAAAACCCTTTATAAATACTTTCCAATGAGGCTTATGAGGCAGTCCTGGACTCCCACAGAGCCAGCTTAGAGTGTCAAGGGAACCAGAACTGAGTCTGGATGGGACCTTCTCAGGGACCTCAGCAGAACAGTTTAGGAGAGATGTTGGCGGGCAGAAGGCTTTCCCTGAAATCTCATCATTGTTTTACTCATCCCAACCTTCCCTCCTGCCATGTTATACTGAGAACCTCAGCAGTCCTCTTCCCTCTTCTGTGTTATGTCCTCCTCTGTTTTTTTTTTTTTTGGCTGTGTTGGGTCTTCGTTGTTACATGTGGGCTTTCTCTAGTTGCGGCGAGCAGGGGCTACTATTCGTTGTAGTGAGCGGGCTTCTCATTGTGGTAGCTTCTTGTTGCAGAGCACGGGCTCTAGGCTCACAGGCTTCAGTAGTTGTGGCTCTCGGGCTCTAGAGCGCAGGCTCAGTAGTTGTGGTGCACGGGCTTAGTTGCTCCGCAGCATGTGGGATCTTCCCGGACCAGGGTTTGGACCCGTGTCCCTTGCATTGGCAGGTGGATTCTTAACCACTGCGCCACCAGGGAAGTCCCTCATGTCCTCCTCTTAGCATCCTCTGCTCCTCTTAGAATTAGGTGCAGTGCTTAATTCAGAGATGATGGAAATGGACTAGCTGAAGCAAGATAGGTTCTAAAACATTTGTGTTCTGACTCCTAAAACAAGGGAATGGATGTCAGCCTGATCTCCTGGGCTAATAGTTGCTGTGTTCATCCCAATTATGAGCCTAGGCATCTGTACAGAACCTTGGATTAGCTCCCTGTGCCTCCCAGTTCTTTTTGAAACCTTATTCCTTTGAGCCTTAGAAATTCCTTACTATGTTGGTAAACCCAGTAGAAACTATAATCTTTACATGATATTTACCATCTATGCCTAATCGTCATGCAGAAGAGTGGCGATTATGTATATCATAAAATGTACTTTCAGGCCAACTTTATTGTAAGTTTGATTTGATTACAACGTTAAAACCTATTCAGGTAATGTTACTAAGCCTTGAAAATTTGATGTACCTCTTGTGAAATTATCTGATCACATCTTTTAAAATAGTAGAATGAATAGTGTTAATTTTTGTATTGGAACCCCCATACTTTATCTTAGCTCACCTTTTATACCAGCCACTACAGTGAGAACCAGCTCTGCCCAAATGTAATTTGACAGGCAGTGCCTCACCTCAGCTGCTCTACCTACTTCTCGCTTTTTGCCCAGAGCCCTTGGGAAAATCTGCTTACCACCTGCATGTGTACCACCTGGAAGTATGTTTGGAAAGGATTTCCAGTAGGATAAGCCATGACCAATCTGGGGACAAGGAGCTGAAGGATAAATACTCCCCCTTTCCAGCCCTAAAGTGGATGATTCTGAGGTGCCCTCCATGCAAGGTGGTCAGTCAATTGACAGTGCCCGTACACTGCATACTCTTCTTCCCTATTTCACTCTCCCCACTCCCTCGTGCCAGCACCTCGTGGCTAAAGTGATCCTGTCCCCTGAGATGACTTCTTGTTTTAGTTTGGGTTTCCCCTGTAAGTAGAGTCTGAGGCAAGTATTTGAGCCCAGTTAGCTTATTTGAGGGATGATCCTAGGAAACACTATTAAAGGAGAGGTTAAACAGAGATCTGAAAGGAGGGGGCAAGCGTGCGCCACGGGAAAACACATTTCTGGCAGAACGAACAGCCAGCGCAAAGACCCTGAGGCCAGAGTACTTGGTAGACTCACTGTTCAAGGATAGTGAGGTCAGTGAGGCTGGAGTGGCATGAACAGCGGCAGAGTGCTGGGAACTGAGGCCAGCGAGAAATGAGGGTAAGTTGCAAACAGATCATGGAGACACTTACAAGGCCTTCTGTTCAGTTAAGATTTCAGAAATTATGTGACCAGAAAGACCTGTAGGATCTATTATAATGATTCGTCCTTTGAACAAATATTTTGCAAATATTTTGCCTTTTGCAAAGACTTATTTTATCTGTCCATGAATAACCTGATAAGCCATTTGATTATAAAATGTAGTTTGCCTCAAGGTATTAACACTCTGTTGCTTATAATGAGATTTTTCCACTGCAAATGACACAACCTGTAACATCTCTCATATGAGCAAGATAGGGTTCCTTGGTCTACATACTTTACAGTAAGGTTTTTGTCCGCAGTGCTTCTCTTATTGGCTGAGGCCATGGCAGACTTAATGTTTTATTTAGAAAATGGCCTTCCATAGGGGCCAGGCTTAGGTGCCCCTTTCACTCTCCCTGGTGGAGTTACGTTTGCCCCAAGGTACAGCAGGTCCCCGTGCGGAGCAGTAGGGGCGACCTCGTGTCTTGGGCCCCACTGCTGCTCCAGCACTCCAGGCACTATTATAGACAGTTAAGTGCTGGAGACGCTCCGTGGAGCTGTGCTTTGATTCCGGAGCTCTAATAACCAGAGCTTCTTCACAACCAGACTCTACCGGACTCTTCCAACCTTGTCGCCGTTTCACAACATGTACCCTTCACCTGCATCAGACCAGGTTCTTTCTTTTGCTCACTCTTCATCCTCCCAATGCCATGCCTATTCCTGTGCTTTAAAAAAATATTTTTTTTAATTCAATTTAAACAAAACGAAACAAAAATGTTCATCCATTTCTCCCCACCTCTCCTCTACCCCCACCTCCTGCAACCACCAATCCGTCCTCTGTATCTATAAGCTTGGTTTTGGTTTTGGTTTGGTTTTTTTGATTCCACATGTAAGAGAGATCATACGGTATTTGTCTTTTATTATAGTTGATTTACAATGTTGTGTTAGTTTTTGGTGTCCAGCAAAGTGATTCAGTTATACATATATGTAGTTTTTCAGATTCTTTTCCTTTATACAAGGTTATTACAAGGTATTGAATATAGTTCCCTGTACTGTACACTAAGACCTTGTTGTTTATCTGTTTTACATGTAGTAGCGTGTATCTGTTCATCCCAAATTCCTAATTTATCCCTCCCCAACTCTTTCCCCTCTGGTAACCGTAAGTTTGTTTTCTGTCTGTGAGTCTGTTTCTTTTCTGTAAATAAGTTCATTTGTATCATTTTTTTAGATTTCACATATAAGTGATATCGTATATTTGTCTTTCTCTGTCTGACTTACTTCACTTAATACGATCATCTCTAGGTCCAACCATGTTGCTGCAAATGGCATTATTTCATTCTTCGTTTGACTTACTTCACTTAGCATAACACCCTTGAGGTCCATCCATGTTGTCCCTTTTCATCCTGCTGCTCTCCTTCCTGTGCCTGGACGTATCTTGCCCTTCAGTGATGCCCTCCCAGTCTCCACTGATAACTGGATTCTCTGAATTCTTGAGACAACTTTAAGCACTTCATGGAATCAGCGGATTTTATGGATGAAAATGATTGTAGAAATGATCTGATTCTGTAGTTTTTCACTTTATCTTGTAAAAAACAAAGCACTGGGAATTCCCTGACGGTCCAGTGGTTAGGACTTGGTGCTTTCACTGCCAGGGCCTGGGTTCAATCCCTGGGCAGGGAACTGAGATCCCGCAAGGCACACACGGTGCGGCCAAAAACAACAACAACAAAAGCCCCCAAAGCACTGAGGCCTAGGAAAGCTTCATGAAGTGCTGGAAAGTATATATAAGGTTAGTGGCAGATTTTAAACTAGAACCGATGTCTCTAGAATCCTAATCCAGAGTGCTTGCTGTTACACTATGGAATCACATGGTATGTTATTGAGGGACATTTCTGTTTGCACAATTACTCTTATCATTAAACTACTTATATTAGTTAAGTATCTGGGCTGCCCTAAAGAAGCAAAAAATTAGTGTAGGAAGATGGTTTCTACCTTGGTAATCCTCCCATTTCAAAGGCAAGTGAATTTAGCTGATAGCTGGTTATCTCATCTGGGAACAGATTCAGTGACAAAAAAGGCCGAGTAGAAAGTGATTCCTTATTTTTCCAATGAGAAGATTCCCTTGCCTGCCCCCCAAAAACCTTTTTCCCCCAAAAGGAATATATAAGCTTTTAGGGCAAGAGATGAAACAGTCAAATATCAGCTTCTACTATTTACTGTGTTAAACTAGTTATATACACTTAAAACAACATAATAAGGAAAATTACTTTTTTTCTCATTCTCACAGAACATTTTTATTCTATTTTTTTCCACAAGTATCTTTGACATCAATCTCTCTCTTATTCTTAGAGCCATTTTTTGAGTCATCAAGCAGATTCCCAAAGTACCTCACCTTTACCTTGTTCCAGTTATTAGAAATATAGCCCCTTTGAATTGTGAATGATCCTGTCACTGGATTTTTATTCTAAGCTACACGTACCCGTCAACCAAGCAATATTTGTTTTTCATTTGTTCTGTCATTGTGTATTTGTGATCCCACATAATAACTCACTCACTGCTTTGCTTTTTTAGTAATCTCTAAAAAGGTGTGTTTACAGAGATATCCAGTCCTCAAAATTGTGAGGCAGTATCCCAGAAATTGTTTTATATTCTTTACCTTTTTTTTTCCTTTTTCTTAACATAAAGCAGTGCTGTTAGGTTACTTTCTTAAATAGTGAAAATAGTGAAAACTGGTACTGCTTCAATTCCAGGCTGCTGCACCATCCCCAAATTGTAAATTATTATTCAAAATAAAGTCACCAAGTCAGAAAGAAAAAAACAAATATCGCCTATTAATGCATATATGTGGAATGTAGAAAAATGGTACAGATGAACCGGTTTGCAAGGCAGAAATAGAGACGCAGATGTAGAGAACAAACGTATGCGCACCAAGGGCGAGTGGGGTGGTGGGATGAACTGGGAGAGCGGCATTGACATATATACACTAATATGTATAAAATAGATAACTAATAAGAACCTGCTGTATAAAAATAAATAAATAAAATAAAATTCAAATCAAAAATAAATGACAATGTGTTGGCTCTCACCAGACTTAAAAATAAAGTTCTATGCATATGAAAAAATAAAAATAAAAAATAAAGTCACCAAGAAAGCACCTGAGAATATTAGTCGTTATAAGAACTCAAATATAAGGCAACTCCTTTTCTGAGGAGGGGAACTTTTGGCCTAAATTTGGATGTCCCCATTCTATCCTGTGTCCAACACTTCCTCCTAATTGCTATCTTTTATGACATTTGCTCAGATGTGGCACTGAGGAAATAAGTTAGTCTTTATCCATGCAGTTCCACAACCCTTCCTGAGGGAGCTCAAGCCCCTGTCCTAGTTGCTGTCAACCGTAACACATTCATGCATCAGAAATATCTTTATATTTTCCTACACACAATATTTGCCACTGTGCTGCAGAATTACAGTGACACTGAACTGAGTTATATTTGTTTAGACTTAGAAGCTGAGAGGGCCTGTGAAGTGATCTTAAAATGGCTGAGGAATGGGTAGGAACTTGTTCCTCATTCTGTGTACATTGACTTCTCCTTTATGATATATATATTTTTTTAATTAATTAAATTTATTTTTAGCTGCGTTGGGTCTTCGTTGCTGCGCGTGGGCTTTCTGTAGTTGCGGCGAGCAGGCTTCTCAGTGCGTTGGCTTCTCTTGTTGTGGAGCACGGGCTCTAGGCGTGCGGGCTTCAGTAGTTGTGGCATGCGGGCTCAGTAGTTGTGGCTTGCGGGTTCAAGAGCACAGTCTCAGTAGTTGTGGCTCACGGGCTTAGTTGCTCCGCAGCATGTGGGATCTTCCCAGACCACGGCTCGAACCCGTGTCCCCTGCATTGACAGGCGGATTCTTAACCACTGCGCCACCAGGGAAGTCCAATGATGTTTTCTTTATCTACTTTGGGTTTTAAGAAGTCTCAAAGTCAATTTTAAGACAAATACTTTTGTTTGTGGAGTAGCTAACACAATAAGTAATACATTTTACATTTCCAAAGTTCAGACCTATGTAGAAGAGATAATTTGTGATATTCTGGACTTTGCTACTAAAAGCATCCTTTACATTATAGGTTCAAGGTGCTTAACTTTGTTGGTCGAGATCCACCCCATTAACAATGTGAAGGTTCTAAAAGCAGTGGATAGCTATATTTGGGTACAGGTAAGTGAGCACATCTTTATCATTTATGTCATTAATCAAAAAGCATGAAACCTAGAGGCAGTGGTGTTACAAAGTGCTTTCACACACATTATCACACTTTCCTCAAAGCAATCCAGTGAATGGGTATGGCTGGAATTAACAGCTCTTCCTCTGCAAACATGAAAATCAAAACTCAAACCTAGCTCTCTCTCTGTTATATCATGGTTTGTCTAATAGTACTATAGTGTTTTTACATGATAAAATATAGAATATCAAAACACATCTAAAGGAAGTTTAAAAATGGTTTATCTAATGTGTTCATAGAGTTGACAGATTAAATACCTATGATTAAATGATATAATTAATCCCTGAATTTGTCAATTCTATGAATCGATGCAGAAGCACTGTGTGTATAACACAAGTAGACTAGATATAGTCAATTCTCATAACTTGCACATAGAATTTGCAAATTCTACTACCCACTAAAATTTATTTGTTACCCCAAAATCAATACTCATGGTGCTTTCACAGTCATTTGCAGACATGGGCAAAGCAGTGAAAAAATTTTCAACTGATGCACATGTTCCCAGATGAGGTAGAACAAGGTGACACTGCCTTTTTGATTCAGTTCTCAGAGTGCAAACAAATGTTGTTTTCACAGTCAACTTAGTGCCATGTTTTTCACACTCTTTGGCTTTTCTTGGTGATTTCACTGTTTAAAATGTCCCCCAAGTGTATTGCTGAAGTGCTGTCTCATGTTCCTAAGTGCAAGAAGCCTGCGATATTCTTTTCAGAGAACACGTGTGTTAATTAGATAAACTTCATTTAGGCGTTAGCTTATAGTACTGTTGACTGAGTTCAATGCTAGCATATCAACAGTGTATATGAAATAAAGTGTCTTTTAAACAGGAACACACATTAGACAAAGTTTTGTTTTGATTTGTTGACAAAAATGTTGTAAATAGAGGCTCACAGGATCCTATCCCTGTATTTCCCTTGGGAGCAATGGTTCAGTTTTCAGTGTTTTTGGTGACTTTATGGAACATAACTACCGCAGAGAACAAGAATCAACTATCCATATTCATGCAGGGTTGATGCACAATTGCCTTGTGTAGCCTCCCCCTCCCCGCACCCACTCCCAGCCTCTGGCTGTGGGTCTCCCTCTTGCAATGTGTGTTGGGAGAGGGGATTGTCTCTCATGTGCCCAATCGTCCACTGTCAGCCAGTCCTTGCAGTTGTGCATTTCGCCACCACTCTGGCTTCTCTGTGGGCCGCTGCTCCCTGCCAGACAGGGCCTGGTGTGGAGCTCCTAAGCTGTGTTCCTTCCCCCAGGAAGCCACTCTGTTTACACTGTCATCAGTGCAGGGCTGACTGTGGGACACTTCCCTTTCCTGGTCTGTTATTTTGGTTTCCTTAGCATCTTTATCCAGGGCTGTGTAGGCAGTGGAGATATTATTGAAGGATGAGGGCAACTAAAAGGTAGAGTGTAGGAAGGAAAAAGTTTTTACAAGTATATGGTTGCACTACATTGTGAATATATTAAAAATTACTGAATTGTATACTTAATAGTGAAAATTGTGAATAGTAAATGTTGTGTTATGTGCATTTTATCTTAATTAAAAAAAATTAAAAGTACAAGATGCATGATGTCATCTGTAGGCCAAAGGAAAAGTCCCCACCCACATGAAGTAGACCCACACTGATCTTGTGGGCCCATCTCAGTTCCTAGCCCTGCTCCCTGCTCCTCACGCTTAGGCCTCTGGAGAAACTCCTCCAAGCCTACATCCATGGCAAATCCCCATCTTCTTCCTCTCTCCCTTCTGCTCTCCTTTGGAGAAACACCGTTCACTGTCCATGGAGTTTGGTCCTGCCCTGCGATCTCTCTCCTTTTTCTTACCAGAACGTCCATGATGATTTCCAGTAGTACATTTCCCTAAGTCTACATGTGCAGCTTTGACCCCCTTCATGGAGGAACTTCAGCAAGACAGTAGTGAGTGGGGTCTGGATCCCAATCTGGGATCCTTGGAGAGTTCCCCACCAGCATGACTGCATCTTCCAGATAGTTCCATTGGGTAATTACACACTCGTCTACATGCCTATAGTACATACCTTCCATCGATGAATATTAATAATCAGAGTCTAGCTCGATATTTACAAGATAAATATTTTCCTAATATGATATAATCTAATCTATATAGATTCCTACTCACAATGCAGACAAAACAAAACAAAACCCTACAAAATGTTGCACACTTTTGTAGAGCTCTGTCTGAACCCTGTCTATGTATATTCTCACTTCTAGGCCTTGCTTCAGGGTTGCCTCAAATTAGAAAGAAAAACAACCATCACCTGAATGGAACTTTTAAAATTACATTTTCACTGATTGCCTCACAGAGACCAGGCAAAGGTTTAGAACTGGTCAGCACCTTAGTCCAGGTCACAGTCCTAAGCCAGCAGGCCCTGGCCACCTCTGTAGACCCAGGGGAGGCCAAATCTGTAGTTTCTCCTTATTTTGAGGCACTGAGTATTTGCCCTTCCATTATCTATGTGGTGTCACTCATCATTGCTTCTCCTCAACCCCAGTACACAAAGTATCCTTTTTTATTTTTTAAGATTTTTTTTTTGATGTGGACCATTTTTAAAGTCTTTATTGAATTTGTTACAATATTGCTTCTGTTTTATGTTTTGTTTTTTTGGCCAAGAGGCATGTGGGATCTTAGCTCCCCGACCAGGGATTGAACCCACAACCCCTGCATTGGAAGGCAAAGTCTTAACCACTGGACTGCCAGAGAAGTCCCCAAAGTATCCTTTTTAATGTGCACAATTTTACAAATCAGCAAATAATAAGGTCTATATTATTCTCGTAGCTGAATTCTGCATTCCTGTCTATTTTACAGTTTTGAGTTTTTTGCTGTGAAGAATGGTATATAGTTAAAGTTTTGTTTTTCTGAAAGGGAAACTTGAGTGTAAGCAATGTTAAAAGTTGACCAGTTCTAGGGACTTCCCTGGTGGTCCAGTGGTTAAGGCTCCACCCTTCCACTGCAGGGGGCGGAGGTTCGATCCCTGGTCCGGGAACTAAGATCCCGCATTCCGCATGGTGCAGTCAAAAAATAAAACTAAATTAATTAATTAATTTTTTAAAAAGTTGACAAGTTCTGTTTCTAATTTGTCATTATGAAAAGTTAGGACACCAGGTAGTATATTTTGTCAAAATTTTTCCTAGTCTTTAGAGAGGCTGCAGGCTTTAAAACAAGGACATGAAAAGTTATGTTCTTTCAGTATGCTTTAAAGTTTGGAGGGAAAACCCAAAATTCGCCAGTGGATCTTATCTAGTAAGCTGTCTTTCATGTTGCAAAATGAAACTGCTGTTTTATAGTTACCCTTTTGACGATGAAAGAATTAAGTCACTGGAGTTATCCCATGGCCAGTTTTCCCTCATTATCACAGCTGACAGTGTCAGGCCTTGTGTTTCTGGCTGCCTGCTTTGTCCTGTGGGCTGACAAATAAGGGTGGGCACAGAGGAGGAGGAGTGGGGTGGATCAAGCCTTTTCTTCCCAGTGGCAGTCGTTCTGTGCTTTGAGGTAAATCCTCCATCACTTGCCACACTGTGATTCACTGTCCTTTCCTGGAAAGTCCCTGGTTCTATTTTGCTTTTTCTCTTGGATGTGGGACTTTGGAAGTTGTCACAGAGAGTACATTTACTTGGCTCTCAAATTAAATACTAGGGTTAGCTGCACAACAAATTATATCAGTCACTCTTTTTTGGTGCATGTGAAACAGAACTTTCTGTACAAATGTTATTTACATTGTTTCTGATTGGCTTCAGAATCACATATTCCAAATAGGAAGCACCATCCCTAGAAATGGCTTACACTTTAGCCTGTTTAAATGAATTGTGTTGGACCTGTGATCAATCCCCCACTGGAAAACTGAGCTCCTGAAAGTGTTCCTTTTTCTTCCTTGCTTCCATCTGTAATGTATGTGTGTGAATGTGATTCGCCTAAACTATTCTGTGGTTCCCAGTCCCTTCTATGGTCTGTAGTAGTATAGTGATCAAACACAACTTTTGAAATAATTGTGTAAGCAAGGTAGTTGCTTATGATTTTGATTAATTTCCTTTTTACAGTTCCTCTACCCACATGTTGAAAGTCACCCTCTACCAGAGAATCATCTGCTACTGATTTCAGAAGAGAAATGTAAGTATATCGTGAGTACTTCATGAACGGCGCATCTCCCAGTGAAGCACAGGAAGGGCGTGATGAATCTTCTAGCTGTCCACTCGCCAGTGCTGAGGGTCCACTGTCCATTGGAGACCTAGGACTCCTATGGAAGGGCTTTCCTTCTGTTTCTACTTGTTGTTCCCTTAGGCTCTGCCTCCGTATATGATGGGCTCCTGCATATATGGATTTCTAGTTTGGGCACATGGTAGAATATTTGTAGAATAGTTGTGCAGGTCATTTTTGCCTTCTTTAGTCCATCCTTCTTTAAGATGTCTGTCACAGTGGATAACCATGATTTAAGGAGAGAGGCTTGGACGGACAGAGGGAAAGGCATTAGAAGGTAGAAGAATCCCACGGCAGAACTCGAGGACACAGTAACTTGGTCAAATTCAGATAGAGGCAGGTAAGATTGGGACATCCTTTAATGATGATTTCAAGTTGGGGAAAGGGTGGAGAAAGGACAGAATTCACTGGTGCATCTTATCTAGTAAGCTGTCTTTCATGTTATAAAGTGAAAGTGCTGGTTTATAATTAGAAGGACAAGTCTGAGGGGTTAGGTTTGTGTTCACTTCCTATACTTTTACGCAATAATCTGTCTCACATTTTTGGAGCTAGAACCAGCACAAGGTACATATAGCTGAATCTAAATCGCTTACTGAGAAAAATAGACCATCTACACATCAATAAAGTGTTCAGAGTTCTGTTAATGACCCCTATAAAAATACCTTCCCCTAATATCTGGCATAATGAGTTTTCTATCTGATGTTTTCATATAAAGAGGTATTGGGTATTTGGAAATTGAAGATAAACCCTGCCAAATGAGCCCTTATTAGCCCTATGTAAGACTGATGGTATAGGGGAGGGAAATACTTGTTAAGGGAACCCAGGGGAGCAGAAGAGTTAAATGCTTCATGTATTGTTGATATTGAGGAGCAGAGTAAATGCTGGACTTGAAACAGACTGTAAAGGGAGGGTGGAGAAAGGTGGGTTTTGTTTTGAACCTTGTGAGATTGCCATCTGTGATAATACTGTTTTTCAGCCGGTTGTTTAATCTGCTTTGCTTTTATAAAAAAATGTTCACAACTGTTAGGTGAAAAAAAGTACTCATATTTTTCATGAAGGTTAAACTCTCTATTGTTTATTTTTTAAAAGATATTGAACAACTTCATATCCAAGTTACCCGAGAAGATGGAAATAGAGTGGTAAATATTTGAAATTCCTTTCGCTTTAGAGTTTTTTCCCATAAAGAGTGGCATTTCTAGACTATTAAAGATGGATTGTTATAGAAACATACTACTTTATTTGGTGTCTTTCAAATTATAGTCTTGCTGTTGTAACATGTGAAATAATACAAGATACATGAAGGAGTTGATTATCTCCTTTCTATCTACCTCACCCCCCAATCTCAGTCTCCTGAGATAACTAATGACAGCCTTGTGTGGCCTTTTCCATGCCTTGTAGCTTGCTCAAGGTTAGGTGTACAGATGCTGGGATTCAGTTGCTTTTACCAAAATAGAATCATAATATAAATATTAATTTGATGCTTTTGCTTTTGCTTTTTACTTAATATATCATGGGTATCCATATAGGTTTCTAAAAAGAGAACTTTTTTCTCTAATTTTTATACATATATACACATACATACACATAATAAATGGGATCATAACATATATGCTAAGGTTCTATATAGTTCAGTTTTCTTTTCTTTTTTGCTTGTTTTCTTCTCCCTTGCCTTTTCACCTCTAACTTTTGTTCACAACCTGGTGTATATCCTTTCACACTTTGCTCCATACAAAGTGTCTCCCATCTCCACCCCTGACACACCCAGGGGTTTGTTTATTATTCACTCCTTCCTCATTCAACTTTGTGGAATTACCTACAGGCACCCTAGAGCAGCTCAGTTCATTATCTTTAGAAGTACAAATAGTCCCTGGCATGGATGTGCACAGTTTTGTCACCATTCTCCCATGGATGGATAGTCACTTGATTGCCTTTTTCCCCCCTTTTATTTGTTTGCATTACAAATTGTCTCAAATGTTTTTAGCTTTACATGTTTGGTACACGTGTTTTTTTGGGTTAAATCCTCAGGGATGGATAAGTGGGTTGATGGTTATATGCATTTAATAAACTTCAACAGATTTTGCCAGATTGCTTTCCAAAAAACTTGTAACACTTCAGTTTTGCAATCAAAGTATAAAAGTACCCTTTCCCTCTCTCCATACCAGTAATAGATGTACTTGCCTTTTAAAAAATCCAGTTTGATGCGTTTAAGTTGATATCATTATTATTCGAGGTTGTGTTTCCCTTAATATTGATGAGTTTGAGCATCTTCTTTGCTTATTGGCTATGTGAATTTGTTTTTCTGAAAATTGCTTAGTTATATCCTTGTCTGTTTTTTCCTGGGTTGTCTTTTTCTTGACAATTTGTCTAAGATCTTAATATATTATTGATACTAAAATGATTTCCTTCAATATTTAAATAGTCTGCATCGAAATTGTCTTTCTCTGATTTTAATTTTAAATTATGTGAACAAAATTGAAATGGGAGATGGCATTTATTAATTATGTATCTATGATTGAAAGCATCAAATCAAGAGGCCTGGCTGGAAAATGACCAGAAAGTATGTGGCTGGAGCTCTGGGCCACTAGTGGCTGAGTGGATGGCAGGGCAAAGACAAGGCCAGTGGTCAGAAAAGGGTCAAGCCAGAGAGGAAAGACCAAGGTGCAGAATCCCAAAGCCAGCAATGAGAATTTAGAGGAGAGAGTTAAATAAACAAGTTGGGGGTCAGGAAGTGGAAATGGACACAGACGGAGGACTGGCTTGTTAGAAGAGGGGTTGGGAGCCGTGAGAGACACTGCAGAGAGCGTGAGGCCAGCAGGCACCTGTCAGAAGCCCAGGAAGGATTCTCCTGGCCAAGACAATACAGTCTCAGTGCTCCCTCATCCACATGTGCCCTTCTGTGAGGCACTTCTGCCCTCATTCTTAAAGGCTTAGATGACAGCTTCATAAGGCCATGTGCAGGTCTGTGCAATCATTACAACATCCCTACACAATAGAGGTGGTATTATAATTATCCCCATGTTTACAGGGAACATGACAACCTAGAGTCACAGAGGTGAGGAAACTCTAGAGAGGGACAGAACTGCTATGTGAACCTGGTTGCCATGTTCCGACGATCATGTTCTTGCTAGTATATGCCTTTATCTGAGAGTTCCCGAATCTACTCTAACCTAAACAATTTCAGAAAAATGGAAACAAGATGGGTTCCCCAAAGTTAAGAGTCAGATAGGTACTGTACTCTTGGATCTTTTTCCAGCAAATTTGATGGAACTAGGCAAACAAGAAATAGAGGTGTATGATTCTGCATGCCCTGTCCTCCCTTGAGTTCCAAGTTAGCCTCATTGGAGAAATCCCATTTACGATTAGAGAGGTTGAGGTATGAATATGGACCATTCTGATGTTCCCTTTTTTCCTTATTTCTTCTACATCAACTTGTCTTCATTATTTACTCATCTGTCCCAATATAGATTACCTTTGCTTGATGAGCATTTTTGAGGAAAGTGAGTTCTTAATTCCTTGTATTACACTTACCATTTCCTTGGCAATTTACCCTTGCATACCCTACTTCATTTTCCTTCTTTTGATAAGTATTCCTTGAGTGCTTCTACATGCTAGAAACAATCAAGCCACTGAGAATATAAAGGTGTTTTAGAAGAGTGCATACTCATTGGGGTAGACTTATAACATTAATTAAAATGTAATTGTAATAGAAGCATGCCAAAGCACCATAGGAATACAGAGATGGGGAGCTTTGCCTTCATCTTGGAGGTGAGGGAAGGATTTCTACAGGAGGCAATGCCTAAGTTGGGTCTTGAAGGATGAATAGTTAAGTATTGCTGAGAGATGGGCAGTATCATCATAGTCATTGTGGAAGACATAAAGGTAAGAAGCATGACCAAAGACACATGAAGAGTTTATGGCAGATCTAGGATCATTGCCCACAACCCTCCTCTCCCAGGCCTGAGTTTTCCCTTGGCCAAACAGTCTCTACCTTTGGTGGTAAAGCCCTCCAGACTGCAGATACCTGAGTGGGTTATGTCCAGAACAGGGAGCTCTGAATCTTGTGTTAGCCCAGCTGTTGGTTTGTGGTAGGTGTGGCCTTGCCTTCAGCAGCCCCAGCCTGTCTGCCAAACTAAGAATAAAAATAAGATAGTTTATTGCAGAGTGTTTGTGAAGAGCAAGTAATGAAATGATGCCTTAAATCTTTTTTGGAAAGACTTTCCATGTGTATGTATTGGCAATAGGGGCTACTAAAAATAAACTGTGGAAGTATTTACATGTATTATAAAGATAGAATAAGCAAAATAATTTTGAAACCCAGATATGTTCTCCTTTAAAATAGTTATTTATTTCTAAAATCTCTTTGCCTCCTTAGGTAATTAAAAATTCTGGCCATCTCCCAAGAGAGAGAGTAGCCGAAGATTTTGTTTGGGCTCAGTGGGATATGTCAGAGCAGAGATTATACTACATTGATCTGAAGGTAAAAACTAGTCCACTGGCCCTCCTTTTTGTGAGAGTATTTTAATTTTGACATTATTGTTATTGTAATTTATTAATTACTTCATTTTCATTGATGGGGCAGTCGACAAAAGTTGATGAAAAATAATGAAAAGGTTTTCATTACTGTTTGATTTTTGGCTGCTTCCTTTTCTCTCTCTCTTTAAACTAGTGTTTTTGTTGATTTTTTGTTAATTTGTCACTTACTCTGTTTTCTTTTTTAGAAATCGAAGAGTGTCTTAAAATGCATCCAGTTTTATGCTGATGAGCACTTTAGCTTAATGGTAAGTCCAGAAAATGATTGGGCTAAGGAAATTTTATAACCCATTGCCCCTTTTAAAGAGAGTTATTATCATAAACAGCATTTTAACATTCTTGGTCTTGTTTTTTACTCACTTGTATGAGCAAGTAAAATAGTTCTTGCCATCTCAAGGCTTCAATTCTGTAACAAATGCAATTAATATAGATTATTAGAAGAGCACACACAGTAAGTTTCTGCTAACTGAATGCCTCATATTAAAGAAAAATGGGTAAGAGTGAGTATCAGTAGGAGGTAGTAGGCGTGGTTAATAGTAGATAGCTTTATGTAATTATGCATCATTTGATCCAAAAGAACATGTGATGGTGGATTGAGTATAAGGTAAAAAGTCAATGAGAGGGTAGAGTTCAATCAGTACAAATCTAGAACCACTCCTGGAAAAGCTATTTGGAGTGCCAGCCTTGTAGTGAGGAGTCGCAAATATCTTTATCTGTGATGGACAGAACATTATTATTCTTCTTGACTAGGATTAATATTGGTGTCTAATACAGATTGATATCATACCATTACAAGGATTTCATTTACTCCTTCTACCCCCTTTTTTGGACTCGCTCATTCTCTTTCTAAAGACACCCAGTCCTTCCCTCCTTATGTGATCATCTGTGTCTTGTAAAAGTCTACTCCTTCCAATTGGCTTATTATAAAACCCATTTATGGTGGTCAAATCTGAAGCAAAGTTTGCCTTTTGAGAAATAAATACACATCAAGCTTGTGATGTATGTAAACTCCAGAATGTTCCCAGTGGACTTTCTGTCTGTGGATTTGGGGGATATTCTCTGAAGATAATGCTGGTTAAAGGAGCTCTTCATCATTAGGCAAGCACAGTGTTGTCAGGTTTGCACTGGTTTCCAGAACTATCATCACTTAACTAATGTCATTTTTCACATTGTTTTCTCCTGATTTTTTGACAGTTTGAAGCACCCTTGGACGTATCATTAAGTGATTCAGGATTCAAGTAAGTTACTCATAGATTACTATTAATTTTTATAGACACTTGTCAGCAGAATGATTATATAATATTTATACCTAATCTATGGTATGCAGATAAAAGGATAGTTTGATATGCTGTGTGTGGGGGGGGGTGTCATCTTTTCTGTTTTTGTTCTCTATAGGGAATATAAACAATGTTATCAAGCATGAACACAGGGTTTTTCCATGGAAAGTCAATCATATTGATTTTTCTTAGTCATTTATTTCTGTAGGGCGTCTCCATTTATTTTGATCTATGGAAGTGCTCTTCTCCCTGTGGTTCAATAAAAGCATTCGGTGAGTGAGAGAGAGAACTACGTTTAGAATCAAACATCAAAACCCTTTTCTTGTTGCCATCAAAGAGGATATTGCAGGTCGATCCACTTATAGCTCAGCTGAGTCTATTGCTTTACTTTTTTTCCTGTTTTCCTTTTTACACAAAAGGCGAGGTTTTTTTCCCCCAGATTATTTTACGTGTAGTAAAAACATGAGACACTTTTGAAAAAATAGACACAAGGCTATAACTGCACAGAAGAAATGAAAGTCTTCTTGAATTAATGGTGATCCCAAACTGTTACATATTTCACTACCTTTATTTCATCATATATGAATATTCAGTTCTGTCCATTGTGAAACATAATGTCAGCATTACTCTAAAATCAAAAAAAATTATAAAAACGTAATTTGAAAGGAATATATATTTTTTTCTCTATTGCCAGGCCATGCCATTTATGTAACATGTATTTTTTAAAATTACTGTTTTATAGTTTTCTGTTTGTTTTTTTTTTTTTTTAACAAAAAGACATATTATCTACTGGAATTTCTCGAGGACATGTCTCTACTTCTGTGGGTAAATTATAGTGATTACTCACATCCTTTATGAGGGAACTTATTTGTAAATGCATTTATGTTCTTAGACTTGTCAACTTTGGATATGATGATCTTCAAGACCAAGAGAAATTATCCAAACACCCAACCTTGTGTGTTTTTACCAACCATACAGGTAGAACCGTGTTGTATTTATCAATTTACTTAATTATACTTGATTTCCATACATTTAGCCATTGTTTAGCTATACTGATCCTGAAAATAAAATATAATAGGGCCACACTCTTACATAAGTGATTAAATGGATATTGACATACCAAATTACCTTCTCCACTGTAATTTTATACATTTGCTGTCTGTATAAAAGAAGCCACAGTCAGATTATTGTTCTAATAGTTAGTTTTTATACTATTGTTCTAATAAAGGGGATAGATTCATATTTAATCAAGCTACATTTTCTCACCTGCTCCATTTTTAACAAATGGCATACGATGATCGGGATGCTTTTTGTGTCAGGCTTACTGATGTTTGGGTTCTAAACCTATGTGCTTAGCTGCTTTAAGAGCCATGCCATAACCTGAGCTGACAATCAGAGCTTCACATAAAGTTGTTAGTGTACAATATTCCATCTCTTAACACCTGTTTATTGTAGATAGAGAAAATAGAGAGGGGAAAAAAATGCCTGAAAATGAGAGGAGAGGAGTATGATTACAGTCAATCAATCTGGTGGAAAAACTGCTCATTAACCATAATAATCATCTAAATAATCAACTCTAATAACTAAATCTCATAGCCATTTTTAACATCCCAACTTGAGTGGACAGTTACCACTTAAGTAACGCTTAGACTAAAATTGCTTTCCTTTAAAGCCAAATTATGTGGTATTCATTGAGCTGACACTTACGGAGCACTTACTGTGTGCTGGGTATTGGGGATACAATGGTGAGCAAAACTGACCTAAACCTTTTTTAGTAGAGAGTTACTATTCAGTATGGATGTTAGACATTAAATAAGTGCACATGTAGTATTTGAATAGAGTCATGGTACATTTTATGAATGAGAACTACAGAAGGCCATGAGAGCATATAACAGATGTTTAATGGAAGCTACTAATATCTTCAAATATGTTCTAGACCAGCCAGTACATTTCATTTTACAGAATGAAAACTGAAAATTGCTTCCTTTCCCACCTCACTCCTTCAAAATCCATCCTATAGTTTTTCTGTCCATCCAGGGTCTCCCTCAGCCTTGTAAGTCCCTCTATAAACCAGTCTTGGGGAGTTTAGGGCAGGAAATGATATTTCCCTTGAGACTTGAAGGATGTATATGAACTAAGAACAGGGTGACTGAAGTAGAGTGATCAAGAGGGAGAGTATTGCGAGAGAGCGTTGAAGAGGTAGGCAGGGGCCAGGTTGTATAGGGCCTTGCAGACCATGGAAGGGTTTTAGGTTTTATCTCAAGAGTCATAAGGTCATTAAAGTTTTTTTTTTCTTATGATGACCTTTTATTTTGAGAATGCTCAAGTGTACAGAAAAGTTCAAGAATATAATGAACATCCATGTACTTTTTACTTAAGTAATCATATCATTCACAATGCTTTATCATTTGCTTTATCATTCTCCTCTTAAATAGATAGCATTTTTTTTTTTGACTAAATCATTAAAGTAAGTTGCAGCCACCATGATACTTTACCACTAAATAATTCAGCATGTATCTCCTTAGGTTAAGGATACTCTTACATAATCTCATTTCCATTATCACTGAAAGAAATTAGCTACATTAATCAGTAAACTATTTCATATTCAAATTTCCATAATTGTTTTTTAAAAAGTCCTTTTCACGTGTATGTATATATGTGTATGCATATAAATGAACAGATGTATGCATATAACTTTTAAAAGATTCATGCGTTACATTTGGTTGTTTTGTCCTTGCAGTGTCGTAATGTAGACCGATTCCCACCTCCTATCTTCTGTCCCTTTTTTTCTCTTTTCACAACATTGACATTTTGAAGAGTCCAGGCTATTTGCCTTGTGGAATATCTCACATTCTGGATTTGTCTAATTGTTTCTTTTTGGAAGTATTTAACTTCTTTCCCTTTCCTTTACATTTTCTGTAAGTTGGAAGTTAGGCCTAAAGGCGTTGTTAGACATAGGTTAAACACTTTTGGTAAGAATATTTCATAGGTGATGTTGTGAACTTTATTTGCACCAGATCAGGAAACGTATAATGTAAGGATGTCCTACTGTTAGTGACGCTAAGTTTGGTCATTTGGTTAAGTGGTAACCACTGCCTGTCTCCCTTGTAAAGGTACATTTCAACCTTTGCGTTAGTAATCTGTGAGGTGATACTTTGGCATTTAGTTACTATCCTATTCCCCAACAACTGTTCATCTGGTGGTTTTAGGATCCATTGACGGTCCTTCACTGAAGTGTTCTAAGTGGGTAGTGACATGATTAGATACGTATTTTGAAAAGATCGCTGTGGCTGCTGTGTGAAGAACAGTTCAGAGGAGGCAAGAGAAAAAGTGGGGAGATGAGCAGTTAGGATAAGGTGTAGTCATATATTTGAGATGAGAGTGGCTTGATCTGGGATGGGCAGTAGAGATGGAGAGAACTAGGTGGGTTTGAGATGAATTTTGGGGATGGAACTGAGGAGACTTGCTATGAACTGGATGAAGAGGAATGGTTCTCAGGTTTCTGGCACAAGCAAATGGGTCAACAGTGGTGCCATTTACTGAGGTACAGTGGTTTTGGTGGGGCTTAGAAAGGGAGATTGTGAGTTTTGTTTTGGACATGTTAGCTAAGAGACCTGGAGCTTAGAAGGGGAGTCGGGACTGGAGATGAATAGGTGTGGAAGTTGTTAGACCATAGCTGGCATTTGAAGCCATGGGAAGGGTCAAGGGTCATAAGGGAAGAGGTTTAGGAATTAGATCTGGGAGCAAAAATATATAAAGGTTAGGTGGAACATCCAAAGAAAAAGGAAAAAGTATGGGGAGAGAAGAGGAAAACCAAGTGAGGTGTTATAGCAGCCAAGAGCAGAGGGAGTTCCATAAAAGAGAGTGACTGTTAGTAGGTTGTGAGAGGTGGAGTCCATTGGGTGTAGCTTCATGGCGGTTACTGTGAGTAGTTTGTGTTGGGTGATTGAGGTGAAATCTTGATTGTGATGGGTTAAGTGTCATGTGGGAGTTGAAAAATTATAGCAGCATGTGCAGGCATGAGAGAGGCAGCAGCTGAAAGGGAAAGTGGGATTTAGGGAATATCATTTTTTGAGACAGTAGGGACTCTAGTATGTTTGAATGCTTACAGGATATTTAGTGGAAAAGTAAAGATGACAATACACAGCAGAGAGGAATGACCAGTAGAGCAAATTTGCTTAGAAGGTGGGATGTAATGGGATCCAGAGCTCATGTGGTGGGACCAGGGTAGTACTTGACTACCTTGTACTTGACTTTAAATCTGTTGGATATAAATAATCATTTTAGG
Organism: Balaenoptera acutorostrata; assembly: GCF_949987535.1. Taxonomy (NCBI): domain Eukaryota; kingdom Metazoa; phylum Chordata; class Mammalia; order Artiodactyla; family Balaenopteridae; genus Balaenoptera; species Balaenoptera acutorostrata. Next base: position 97,088,495 of record NC_080070.1, read on the forward strand.
CTTTTATTCTATGAAGCTTTTATTCCTTCTTATTTTATTCCCATAGGAATTTCTCATGAACAGTAGCAGCTTATAAATAGGCTATCTATGACATATCTTAAGAAATAAAATGTTAGGTTAATCTGGCACGAGATGTGAAAGAGTCTGTTTTTTCCTTTCTCAGCAACATCTAGGAGAATAGCAAATGAGCCTTGCTTTTCGCAGTCAGCTTTGAAATAGAAAAAATAAGCCTGTTTCAAATGGGATGCTTCCAGATTTACAAAGAAATAAACCAGAGAAGCACCCTTTTGCTCTTCAACTAAGAAGTTGTCAGTTCATGTATTTCCCAAATTACTTTTCAGAAATAACTTTTTAACCTTTGTGGTTAAAACAAACAAATACCTACTTCAGCAAAGTAGGAATGGAGAAGGGAGCAAATAGTCTAATCTCTATATGGCTCCCTCTATAATAGGGAGCTTAATTTTCCACTGATGTGAAGAACAGAAAACATGGTTCATGAAAAAAATATAGGTAGACTCAGAGCTTTTTACAAACTCAACTTATTTCAACTATTTATATTAACGCTGATGCTGTAATCACATTGGATGTTCAATTGTCACATATTGGTCATCGGGAGCTACTTTGTCCTTTCAGCATTACTTTTTACATTCTTGAAAGCATCTTTGTCCTGAATTTTCCTGCCCTAAGAAATGATATCTGCTACCTTCCAGGGAGTTAGAGGTTAAAATCTGGAGGCTGCTCATGAGAGTTGGTGATAGGCAAAAGTGCTCTGCTAATGTCAGGACACTTATGTATTAAGATTACGAGTTTGTATAGATTTTTTCTAATAAATTTTTTACAAATCAGGGACCTCCTAAAGAATGGAAGGAAAGAAAATACACTCCCTATCCGATAGTCAACCCTGAACCTGTACTTGGAGTCCTCCTGTGTGTTCTAAGTCCGTGGTGGCTGTAATTCTTTCTTGTGCACCACCTACTGGGAGGTAGCGAGGGGTGAAAAGTGTAACTTCTCCTTCCTGTACATATAACTGCAAGAGTTGCCCTTCACAAGTTCCCAGAATTAGGCCTGTGTTTTAGCATTTTATAGAGCCTTTTACAATGAGATAATTTCCCTTGGAAAACTTTGTCCATAATAGCTTTCATTGTCCAAATGGTTTCCCCCAGGCTAGCCAACTTTGAGATGTTATCGTCATCATTGATGAATATTCATTACACATCTCTGGATACGCCATTAAGAGCATGCTTTGTTTTTTCAAACTCTGACTTCCCCCAACTTGTAAATAGCAGCAAAATTATTCTGAAATAATAATAATAAAGCAGCTAACCTTTATGACCAGCTATAACTTCTTTGCCAGAGCTTTATACATATTACCTCATTTAACACTCACATTAGAACCATACGAAGGAGGTTCTCTGTTTTCCTTATTTACAACTGAGGAAACTGAGGCTTAGAGAATTTAATTAATATGACTCAGGCAAATTTAAAAAATACTGATGCCTGAATCTCACCCCAGAGATTCTGATTTAGTTGATCTCAGGTGGAGCCTAGGCATCTGTGGGCCCAGGTAATTTTAATGTACTTTCAGAGTTGAGAACCAGTGCTCCAGAGCTATGCTGTCCAAGAGGGTAGCCACTAGCCACATGTGGCTATTTAAATTTAAGTTATTAAAATTAAATAAAATTTAAAAGAAGTTCCTCAGTCACACTAGCCATCCTTTAAGTGCTCAGTAGCCACATGTGGCTAGTGGCTACCATATTGGACAGCACAGATATCGAACATTTCCATTATCAAAGAAAATTCTAGAGTTGGGACAACTTTGCAGAGCCTGTGCACAGCCCATTTCCCCTTGTTGTGTCTTTTTTTCCCCCTTTGGGATTGGGAGGCGGGGCTAAGCCACAACATAACTATTTGGAGATATTTGCTTATGAGATCTGAGTATGGCTCTTGGTGTATGTAATTAGGTTAGTTTATTCTACATCTCACTTTAACTTTCTTCAAAACAAGGAAAATGATAACCTCAATTCTCTAAAGGACGGTGTGCAGAGGATTTTCCTAGAATGGAGGTTATGATCTTCCTTATATTTTTGACGTTTCACGTTCATTCCTCAAGGTAGATTCCTAAAAGAAGAATTACTGGGTCAACAGGTGTGAATATATTTAATCCTCGGCAAAACTGTTTTTCAGAGAGGTTGTACTAGTTCACTCTTTCATTACTATTATTTGAGAATGTTCTTCCTACTGCTCCATTGACAGAATTGGTTATCATTTTTAAAACTTCGCTAATTTGAAAGGAAAAATGTGGTGCCTTGTTTTAATTCTTATTTCTTTATTACTAGAGAGGATGAAGTTTTAACTCCATTTGCTAAAAATGCCTGTGATCATAGAACGTAAAAGAACAGGATAAACCAGTAGGGTTTTTGCTGGTAGTATGTTTACTGTATAAAAGTAGTCAAAGTGGTACAGAGGACTTTTGTAACTCTTATAATTACTACTTTTGTATCTGCTTTAGTACAGCATTATTTTATTCTTAGCGAGTCTGCTGTAATTTTAAAGAAAAGGTATTATCATTGTGTGGTCATTAAGCATAACAGTAATTTTAAATCTAACAGAATTGTTACTTTTTTATCTGATAAAGTTATTCTTTTTTGTTGTTTTGTGTTGAAAATATTGCAATGAAATGACTTTCTAACCATATATGGCAGTCGTAAAAGTCATTAAAAGAGTCACAAAGGATAAATATTATAACGAAATGCTTAAATATGTCCTTAAATAGCCTTCTTAGGGAAAATGGGCCTTTTTTTCCTACCATGATTTTTGATAAAGGAACTCTAGTGGAGTATGGAAGAGGAAATACTGCAATTCACTGAAGTAGAATAATGATTGAGTTCACACAGCTAGTTAATATTCGCTCTGGGACTAGAACCCAGGTTTCCAGGCTCCTTGTCAAGTTCCTTTCCACCCTGGAAATCTCCTATTTCAGGTGATCACATAAATGCTAGCATTAGAATAGAAGTATCAGTTTAAGCATAATGCCCTCATTTGTAGGTCATTGATGGACTTATCTAGTCTGTCCAGGTGGGAACAGCTGCTAGAGGTGATGGACAGTTTTACACATTGAAGCAGGTGGAAAGGCTGAGGTTGTTCTGGAGTGGCGGGCTAAGTGAGGGGTCAGGGCTCATCTGGAAAGGCCACTCTATGCCAGGAGCTCTACTCAGTGACCCAAATATGGATGGGGACAGGCTCACACACCACACTTACTCTTGTTGCCCCAGTTTGCTTTCCATTCTAGATAAAGAAGAACACTTGAAACTTTCTGTAAATAGGAGACACATTTTTGATAAACTGAGATCCATAGCTATTAGTAATGGCTGGAAAGCAAGCTAAACAAGGGGACAGGGGAGTATATGTATGTAAGGAGAATCTCGTGAAGCTTTGTAAACTTCTCCAGGTTCCCATGATTTCATATACAGAAATCTCTCTCTCTCCATTTTCTTAGCCTTCAGTAACCTACCACAATAAATTGCTTATAGTGTGTGCTGAGTAATTGTTGAATTGAAATTTCTTAGCAACTTGTTAATAGTCCATTTCTAGAACTTGGGAATAATCTATGAGGTAAATTGGGGCAGAACATCTAAAGGAATACCAGTAAGGTTAAGTGGCTTAGGAAACTTTCTATTTGTCTACGATTCTTTTAAGCTTTACTAAATACCTTCTTCCTTCTAGGAAGTTTGTGTGTATGTTACTGCCCGAACTTTGACTCTTGGGAACAAATCACGTACTCAGTGCTTTACTTTCATAAAGGTACTTTTCATTTATTTTTTTACTTTTACATAGTCATTTTTTCCAAATAGCAGCAAAGTAGATAGACTTTAAAGTCTTATAACCTTGTAACAAATTCAATCAGTACATTGTATATCTGTATACCTATATAATACGTATTTCCTGAAGAAATTCATGAATGATGAATATTAAGTTAGCTAATTATTTTTATATTACATTTTAAATAATATTTTGTAATATATTTTTTTCTTGACCTGTGTCTTTTTTCTAAGCCTGTAGACCAATGCTAAGGGATGTATTTGCCCAAAGTGTGTGTGTTTGCTTTTTTATTATTACTAACTGAAAGGTACCAATAGATTTAACTTACAAAGGTACATAAAGTTTTAGTTAAAAGCTTCCATGGTCTCGGTCCTTAACAGGTCTTAGACCTAAGATACATTTATTTCATTTCATACATCTGTGGCCCAAGAAATTGATATGTCAACAGTCAGTCTTGGGGACAGGAGTAAAGTGCCCAAACTTTTCTAGCTCTGGAGTTGGTCACAGAGTGCCCTTTAATAGTTTTAGCCTGAACCATACTAAAGAGTATTTATTTCGCTTGTTTAGTTCCTTAAAATTAGTATTTATATAGTACATACTGTGGGAAGAGTTAAAATTGCTTAAAATTAGAATTTTCAAAATAAAAAAAAATTTATGCCAGGTCACACCAGAGTTTATTCTGCAGGAGTGCCTAATAGTACCTTCAGAAGTTAGAGATTAAAAGAGTTGAATAACTTAATAACGAAGAAAGTAAAAGTAAATTCAGAAGACCTTTATATATGCTTTAATAGTACAAGTCTGATATTTGTGGAATGTTTTCATACATTTTTCTAATGATTAATCTAACGATTAAAGCCAGAAAATAAAACTTTTCTGAAAGTTTTATTAAGAGCTAATAACCGTGATTAAGAGTTAGAAGAGTGGAGAGTGAAGCCCAACACTACACTGAGTTTAGTAGATAGTCTAACACCCTTTCTGAGTCACAGTGAGATTCCTAAGTGATTCAGAGAAGCCTCTGAGGGCCTTAATGACTGCAAGAGTGTGGCAGTGAACCTTGAGGCACGAGGGCCAGTGAGCCACCTGCTCTCCTCCACCTCTTGGATCCTCAAGTAGATTTCTTCAGGTCCTTCTATCCCAGCACAACCCACTTTTTAAGGTCTAAGATTATCCATAAGCCCAGAGCAACTACTGGCTTGTGACTGCACTCAGGTGATCCGCCTTCAGTGCTGATTTTTGGAGAATGATGGGGAACCATGAGCTCTAGGGCTCCAAAGACACTTGCTTTGTCAGTTTCACAGTTACTAAATGTGGAGCGTATGTCATGGAGTCACTGCCTTGGGTGGAATTCCAGCTCTTTGTTTCTTAACATCCTTTCTCTGGCTTCATGTTCTCTCTCCACAGGGCACAGCAAGACCTTCACTGCTACTCTTGGGCGTGTTGACTCACGTGTGACAAAGGGCATTACCTTTCTCAGCCTTGGTGAGTGAGAGGCATAGGCGTCTCTCTGCTCTGTCTCTTCCTTCCAGTACATGTTATGCCTCATTTTCCTCATGCCTCTTAGGGACTCAGGTTGTGATGACTGTGACTGACCTTTTTGAGGCCAGATAAGGGACGGTTTTCTCTGGAACCCCCCCCCCCAACCAAAAAAAAAGCCTTTTGGCAGGGGGGCGAGGTGATGCATCTCCTTTCTTAGGGAACCTAGGCTGTGGGCTTCCTTATGTTTTTAGTAGCAATCCTAAAAAGCCATTTGTTAGTATAAAAATGATGACAGTGAGCGAGAGGTTTCCTAAAAGCCTATGAGAAATAATACGTGATGTTGTCCCTTGGTTCTAGAGAGACAATGGCTCTTGAGAAATTGTCCGTTCCCTGTTGGTAATTGCTAAAGGCTTCTGAGTCCCATAAATTATTTATGGATCAGCTTGATTGAGTTCTTTTTCATTGAGTAAGTATGGTAAAGGGAACTTGAGTATTTGGCTTAAACATAGTGAGTCTGTAATGAAGAAAATAAAGAAGGGGTTTATGTACCTCCCTACTGAAAGCTGCTGTTCCATGCCAGTTGGGATGAGGGGCACACACCGGTTAGCACAAGACTAAGCAGAACTGTTGTTTGCCTGCATATGGGATATGGCACAATATTTTAAAAAGAAAAGCTTCAGGTTTAGAGCAGATGGATTCTTTAATATTTTCTTCTTTCCCTGTTTCCCAGCCCATCTACTATCATGACAAAGGTTTAGGAAGGTGTTATGTGCAGGAACTGGGAAAAGTCAGAACCAAAGTGATAAAGACCATAAAAATATTTTTTTTGGTCTTTTTTAATTGAAGTATAATTGATTTACAATATTATATTAATCTTAGGTGTACAAATAGTGATTCAATATTTTTATAGATTATACTCCATTTAAAGTTATTACAAGACAATGGCTATATTTCCCTGTGCTGTACATTTTTATACATAGTAGTTTGTACCTCTCAATCTCCTACCCCTGTCTTGCCCCCCCATTCCCTCTCTTCACTGGTAACCACTCGTTTGTTCTCTATATCTGTAAGTCTGCTTTTGTTTTGTTATATATATTTGTTTGTTTTATTTTTTAGATTCCACATGTAAGTGATAACAGCGTATTTGTCTTTCTCTGTCTGACTTATTTCACTGAGCATAATACTCTCTAGGTCCATCCACACTGTTGCAAAAAAAAAAAGATGTTTATTTTGAATGATACTATTGATGAGGAGAGATATCTTATGCTAAGTGGGCCAGTATGTGCCAATTTTTAATATGAGCTCTGAACCTCTGGGAAGTTGCTTTAGAGAGGCCTGCTTCTACTGCTTCCTGTGGTAAGAAGGATAAATATAAGGTTTCCTGGGTCTGAGACTTGATTCTTATCAGAAATCCTTTATCAGCATCCCATCTCGAGAGTGATGTGGGAAACTCTCCACTAAAAAAACTTAGCCTTTTGTGAGGTCAAAGGTATCCTTCCTCTTCTTACCCCTGGGAATGACTCTTGAAAAGGGCAGGCATGATTTAATCTCTGGTCTTCAGAGCGTGGAGAGGGCAAAAATACTAGAGCTTTGTAAAAATAGGCTATCTCACATTAAGTCATCTTTCCTTCTTTAAACAGATTTTAATATATAGGCACAAAATTGTACCCAAGATTAGAAGTATTCTAGAGGTAATTTTTATGACAACAGTATTGCTTTTTTTTTTTTCTTAGAAATACAACACAATAGAGACACTAGAGGTAAATAAGCAAGGCATCTTTTTTTTTTAAAATTAATTTATTTATTTATGGCTGTGTTGGGTCCTCGTTTCTGCGCGAGGGCTTTCTCCAGTTGTGGCAAGCGGGGGCCACTCTTCATCACGGTGCGCAGGCCTCTCACTATCGCGGCCTCTCTTGTTGTGGAGCACAGGCTCCAGACGCGCAGGCTCAGTAGTTGTGGCTCACGGGCCCAGTTGCTCCGCGGCATGTGGGAACTTCCCAGACCAGGGCTCGAACCCGTATCCCCTGCATTGGCAGGCAGACTCTTAACCACTGCGCCACCAGGGAAGCCCAACAGTATTGCTTTTTGAGTGATGTCTTTTTTGCAATTTATTGCATGGAATTTCCCTGAATTGTCACCCTCTTAAAAGGGGCTTATATTGATTGAAATATTAAAGAATAGAGTTTTGGAGGAAGTTTTCCCTGAACCCCAAACACCTGTATATAAGAAAGATATGTTTATACATTAAAAAACTATCATTTTAAAAATTAATACTATATTCTAAGTGTTTTACTTGTTATCTTGATCCTTACAACAATTCTTCTTGGTGATGTTATCCCCATTTTACAGATAATGAAACTGAGTCTCAGAAAGTCTGTGATGTGTGCCCAAGCTTCTTTTAGTGTCTCTTATCAGGGGCACTATATTAGTTTATTGCTGCAATAAGAAATCACCACACATTTAGCCCCTAGATAAATAACACATTGTCTTATGGTTCTGGAGGTGAGAATTCTGCAATGAGTGAGTCCTGAGGTGTCAAGGTGGGGGCAGAAATGGTTCTTTCTGGAGATTCCAGGGAAAAATTCATTCTTTGCCTCCTCCAACATATAGAGGCTAGCATTTTTTGGCTTGTGACCACATCATTCCAGTCTCTCGCATCATCATGTGGTCTTCTCTTCTGTAGTCATTCTCCCTCTTCCTCCCTCTTATAAAACCATTTGTGATTACATTGGGTCCACCTGGATAATCCAGGATATCCCCCCACCTCAAGATCCTTAATCACATCTGAAAGGTCCCTTTTATTACTTAAGGTGACATATTCATAGGCTCCGGGGCTTACCATGTGAACATCTTTGGGAGCCATCATTCAGCCTACCACAGGTACTATTGACATTCTTGGTGAGATAGTAACTTTTGGGTGGGAGAGTCCTGCACATTGAGGGATTTAACCTCCTTGGAGCCCACTCGCTCATCAAATGGCAGTAGGAATCTCCCTTCTACCTGAATAATAGTGACAACTCAGAACATCCTCATGTATTTCCAAATGCCCCCTCTCCCAGGGACATAGTACCACCCTAATTAACTGGTTAAGCGGTAGGGCTAGGAGTTAATCTAGGTCATTTGACGCCTTTCCACTGTGCCCTACTATATCGTTATTTGTGTTTTTCTACTTATGCATTACCATAATGGTAACATTATTGCAACCACTTGTGCTAACTACTTTAACATCACTGAATCCACAGTGACTGAAAGGACACTTATAAGTCAACTGGTTAGAGTTTTACATCCTCTTTCCTTTCCCTTCCACAGAATGCCTTCTATGCACATTATTAGCATGTATTTCTTTGCTTCTTAGGGAAAAAAGAGTCTAGCTGGCTCACTTATAATCTAAATGTTTCATCTATATGAAATTCACTACTGTTATATGAATTTCTTTGTTTTTCTAAGATCCTAGAAAAATTATTGGCAAGGGCTACTTCTACCCTGCCCCCTTCTCCAGAAACCTATTTTTTATACCTTGCCTCAATCTGTATACAAATGTTCTTTGTACAGAAATATCTAGTGCAGGGACTGTGAAGATGTGCATTCTAGGCAGCTTGCTATGCATGGAAACAAATTAGTACTTCACAAAGTGTCAGAATGCCTGCAGAGACTGTTTTGATGAGTATCAATTTAAAGCTTCTTTAGAGAAGATGACGACATGATGAGCAGTGGGCAGACATAGGAGACTAAATTGTAGAGCTTCCCCCACATGGCAGAAATTATGCAGGAAATTCCCATGATAAGCTATTTCCAGCCTGTCAGATTAAGGAATAATTCATGTTGCTGGATATATTTTATTCTAACTTACTCTCAGAGCTCATTTAGATTCCTATAAAGCCACAGTTCTCTTAGAAACAAAACTACAGATATAAGTTAAGATAACCATGGCTAACTGTCTGAAGAAAATTAGGTACAGGTAGAAATAAACGAGATATTGCTAGGAAGACGGACCGTACTGACATCAGACAGCTTCTTATTACATTGGACAAAACCTTTGTGTTTTAAGAGGTTCAAAGAAAAATAGGGATACCGTAAAGTTGTTGGCTTTATCTGTACCTGTACAGCTCTTGCCACGTGGAACTGACTTAAATCTTTCTCTTCCACAGACTATTATGTGGCTGTTTACTTACCTGGTCATTTCTTTCATCTACTTAACATTCAACATCCAGACCTGATCTGCCACAGTCTGTTTCTGACAGGTATGGCTGTAATTTTTCCCCTCATGAACAGGGTACATTTGGGTTCTTTTTTTTTTTTTTTTTTTGGGTTCGTTTTAACGTTAATATTTATGTTTGGGGGAGAGGGGCTTCTTTTATTTGCTGATCTACTTTTTTTTTTTTTTTTTTTTGGCCAGGAAACAGTGAAGTGATTGATATGCTACCTCATAGTCCTTTACAGTCACTGTCAGGACCCCTGGTCCTGGATTGGTGTTCCGGAAAGCTCTATAGGGCGCTCCTCAACCAGTCATACTTACTGGAGTTCCTGTGGAACACCCGGCTGGACTGCGAGAAGCTGGCCTTGTTGCACTGTGTGCTCTCATGTGGCCGAGACCCACGGCGACTGGAAGCCAAGGTGGGAGTGTAGCTTAAGTTTAAAAAGTGGCAAATGGACAACACGAGACGTGTACATTTAGTGGCTGAAATGAACAGAAGTTATTTTTATTGGGTAACAATTGAGGTTTATGGTCTCCATCCTGACTTGAACATATTCTTCGCTTGTGCTCCTTCTTTATGGACACAGACCTCAGACTGGGAGGGAGTGTCTGTTCTTTTCACTATTCTCTTTTCCATATTGTGAGTAAATGTTAGCTCTATCGGTAACATTCCAAGGAAGTGCTCGGTACATAGTTTCTCAAATATCTGCTTTTTCTCCTGGTTTGTATTTGGTGTATAGCATGAAGAGGACTAAAATCTGGTGGTAAATAAAATCTATTTATGACATTTTAAATAGAGATAGCTCACATTTATATTTCACATTATAGTTTATGAAGCGCTTTCATACATCTTATCATTTAATATTACAGCTATTCTGTGAAGTTGAAGAAACCCCCCATTAGACTTGATTGGGACCAATGGGTGGTTGGTCAATTAAAAAAAGATGGCCTAAATATTTTCTTTTAACCTAAAATATATAAATGTACATTTATTCCCGTATCTTTTAATGTAGATTAAGGCCCTTTCTTTGTGTATCAGCTAATTGGAGTTCAAAATCGTTTTTCTTACATAAAACCACTAAGTAATGTCTTGGCTTTCTTTATCTGTACCTGTATGGCTCTTGCAGTTACTTTCTTTTTCTTTTCTTTTCATTTTATTCCCTAAGGAGGTCAATAGTTTAAAAATCCTTTCAAAGCAGTTTGTGTATATCAGGCAATTTTTTCTTTTATAGTTGTCTCACACCTAGTTTTTTAATAAGTGTTTTAGAGACATGTCTTGGAGGCTTTCCCAAGCTTTCAACTTTTATTGACCCGCCAGCATTCTTTTTGTATCCATATTTCACTTGTCTATGCTAATATTTTATTAACTTAACTAATTGTGAAAATAAGCACAACTAGCTTGAGTAGGTTTGGAAATAAGAACAATTATTGGCAGGATCAGAAATGCGAGAGTGCTCTATGGCTAGGCAAGCCTCATAGCATCAATTCTAAGGTCGGGAACAAGGGGTTTCGTTCCTGCAGCGGTGAGGATGGTTATAGAGGTTGATTGAGAGAACTGTTGATATAACAGGGATTATACCTTCCTTGATAGCATAGCCATGCTCACAATGATTAAATGGTGTAATTGAGCTGAAATTCAAACCCAGGTCTGCTGCCTCCAAGCTCAGTGGTTGAGTTTGGTTTTCTCCTGTATCCATAGCTCTTCACACTGCGACTTTGCTATAATATGCCCTACTCTAGCAAAAACGAACATTGGGTTCAAGAAGGCTTATTTGGATCCCAGTCAAGGGCATTTATTAAAATGATGTACAAAAAGGACCTCATTTATATTTTACCCACACGGCCTTACGTTATGTATCTCAGAGATTGTGTAGAAGTGAGTGTGTTCTTAGGCAATTCTAAAAGAGATACAAAATTTTAAACTATTCATATATATTTTTTACTTCTTTGGTGGTGGGGGCAGGGTGCAGATTTAAATACCAATAGATTTGTCTTCTTACTTTTTAAAGATTATTCAATGGATTTCTGAGAACATCTCTGCCTGCCATTCATTTGACCTCATTCAGGAATTTATAATTGGTAGGTGTTGCTGATGGTGCAAATTAAGTTGAACCCTTGACCCTTTTGCTTAAGGGAAAGCAGTAAATTGATAATGCCTCAATCTGTCAAAATGCTGGGTCGGAGTGTTTTTTCATTTTTTTTAAACTCTGTTGTAGTCAGCACCTAATTAAATTTCATTCTCTTGTGGTTTTGTAAGAAGCTGTGGCTGTTCAGAGACTGATGACATATAAGATATGATCTTGATTCTATAACCTTATTAGTGATTTTTTTTAAGCATTGTGTTGGCTGGTTCTGTGTGAAGTGGTTATAACGTCATTTGGATAGATGTAAGTGCCAAATACTTTTTTAAAAATTATTCTCAATGTAAAAAGTAGAACCTGAACATTTTAATCAGCGGATAGAACCATAACGATTAGCCTTTTGCAGATGAAGGCTAAGGCAATGAAAACTCTTGTGGGTTTGCTTGTTTGGGTGAATTACAATGTCTACTGCCTTATTCTTCATATTAAAACATGTCTTTTTTCCCCCAAAAAACTTACTCAGCTTCTTCATATTGGAGCATCTATCCAGAGACAAGTAACATGGATAAACTCTTGCCATACTCCTCACTGCTCACTTGGGATACAGTAAGTTAACACTTTATATTCTTTATGTAATTAAAATTGATTCATTGCTGTGGGTCAGTTGTAGGACATTCCTGTCACAGTAACCAAGGTTGTGATTTCATTTCTGTTTTGATGCATAAGGATCTGAATTGGAGTTTTCTGGCAGAAAAATAATAGTGAGTCCTTGCTGTTGGCCAGTTTTATTTACATAAAACAGTAGAACTGAAGGAGAAGGCACAGCATACGTGTTACTCTTCCTACTACCAAGCAGAATGAAGCCTCTATCATCTTCAGATGGTTTTAGTTTTTAATTTTTTTCAAGCAGCTAGAGTAGATGAAAATATTTCTTAGGGTTTTATAAATGAGCAACGGCTGGACCACTGCTGTTATTCTGAGCTGTTCTATTTACTTAGTAGATTAGCACCTTCATGAGCTTTTTTCCCAGCCTTAGAAAGAAAATCTGTGATAACTTTAAAACGTCAAGATCAGTAAAAGTCAGTAATCTTAAGCAACTCCATGCCATTCAACCTTTTCTTCCTGTTGGTCCAGACTCCCTTCCTTTTAGTTGGGAAGAAATGTGTCAGGAGAAAACATTGTTCATTTTCTCTTGAATGTGGTTCAGTAAACTGAGCTTTGTTGGATCAGAAGTGAAAACCATGTACAGGCTCCCCCTGAAAAAGGTTCTGCCTCTCCTCCTTTCATATTTAGATGTTAGGACTACTGTGTGCTTAGTCTTGAGGCAGAGAAAACCATGTACAGGCTCCCCCTGAAAAAGGTTCTGCCTCTCCTCCTTTCATATTTAGATGTTAGGACTACTGTGTGCTTAGTCTTGAGGCAGAGGTTTGTATCAAAAAAGCATTTAGAAAAATAAATTTAATTCAGGTAGCACAGACACAGGAAAATAAGTACGAGGATAAATGGTAACACTTCCCATTTTGTTTTTAGGCTATCTAAATATAGTCCTTTAAAAAGGCATATCAGATGTGTTTGATTAATTTTTTTCCTTTTTTTTTGTTTTCTGTGGCTGTGCCACGCGGCACACGGGATCCCAGTTCCCCGACCAGGGATCTAACCCGTGCCGCCTGCAGTGGAAGCGCAGAGTCCTAACCACTGGACTGCCAGGGAAGTCCCATTTTGGACGAATTTCTAAATTTTTGGTATACGCAACGGTAGTGTTTTCCCAAAGACCCTTTCTTCTTGTCTCTCAACTTTCATGCCTCTCTGTAAAATTATAAGGAAAGATCTGAGCTTGTTTCTTCTCCAGGCCCTCATTGTTTGAAGAACCCTTGTGAATATACATGCAGACTCTGTGGTAATGTGGCAGGAAGTTCGCAGGTTAATCCGTACCCCTCCCCCAGAAGCAGGAAATGCACATTTCATCTTCCTCCCCTCACCACCCAATGCTGGCTGTCTCTGTCCTGTGTTCAGTGTCTGGGAGCCCGGGTCTGGACCTCTAGTTCCCAGGGTTGTGTTTAAACATGGAGCACGTGTTAGTTGGGTGTTGTGTGAGTGTCATCCTGACAGGCAGTTCTTCACATTTGCATTTCTCCTTCTTTGTGGGGCAGAGGAGATGTGTGGACATACAGAGTGACATCAGGAAGTCCTACAAGAAGTGCAATATGAAAAAACCCAAAGTTTTAACCACTGCGTACAGAGCTTATTTTAGGGTTTATCATGTTGCTTTAGACTTCTTGCGGTTGGAGTAGGTTACCTTAAAGGTCTCTCCTAATCCTGAAATTCTATGAGCCTATGATTTTCTTTAGCAATGATGTAAATCATTTTCTTTTCTCTAATCTGCATATGCTCTTAATGCTATACCCTTAATAAATAAATTTCACACTTCTGTATGGAGACAGATTATTTCTGTAAATAACTGAATTGGGTTATCTTTTTTAAGATACTAGAAAATATTGTGTCTTACACATAGATAATCCTGAATTATGCTTTGCAGACTGTGAGACTTGTTATACTTATTTGAAGATGCTATTTATAACCTAGAGCTGTAGTGAAATTTCTATTGCTGAGTAGTGATAAGTGAAGCATACATAGATTTTTATTACAGGCTTTCTCCTGTCCAGTGGAGGACTCAGTTGCTTGAATGTTCTGGAAATTTATTTCTCCATCCCTGTGATGCCCTTTTTCTCAGAAATATTGTATGTCAATAAGACCCAGGACATTTAAGTTCTAAACAAATACCAGGTTTTATTTCTATTTTCTCATATATCATCTACTTATTTTTTAGGAAATGAAAGAGGAATTGACTAGTTGACAGGTTAATATACATAATTAACATGGAAACACACTTTTTAAAATAAATAAGTGGCAATTTTGTCAGTTTATCTTTTTATTTAAATTTCTGTTTTAATGCTCACTAGTTAGCAGAATGTTATAATTTGGACTTCCTGATATGAATTGCATCTTGCAGATTTGCCATGGTGATCTGGCTATGTAAACACTTCATGGGGATCTCTTATTTCCGAAATCACGGTAGAGGATGAAGTGCAGAACAGTTTTCCACTGAGGTCAAAAAAGAATCCCATTACTGAGGCAGGGACCAACTATCATACATTTAAGTGAAAGAGCGAGGAAGGAGTACAAGAAAGGAAAGTGTCCACCTTATTATTATACTTGATGGTGCAAATGTAATTTGCCTCCTTTGTTCTTAAATGGAAGTGTGTAAATAATACATTATTTACTCTGTATTTCTTCATAATAGTTTATCCTTTCCTTTAGTGACACTGTCAACTATTATAATCATAACTTTACAGAATATTTCCCTTCCCGAGGCAAGAGATAGGTTGTGTTCACTGGTATTTATAAACCCCAAGTTTTATTTAAAGTAAAGGTTAGCAAACTGGGAGCTGCCCTCAGCTTCTGTCTGCACGGAAGACACTTCCTGAAGGCTCGGGCTGGGGGTAGTTGATACGTTTAGCAGTTGTGTGTATGTTTTTCCCCCACCACAGGAAATTCCTGGAATAACCCTTGTGACAGAAGAGATTCCATTGCCTCTTATGAAGGTAAGTGCTTACAGTGAGAGACAAAAGCCCAGACCTGCGTGGCTTCCTTGCTGGCCTCACAGTCGCCTGCCCCGAGTGTCACGGTGGTTCCGAAAGGAATTGTAAACTGTCAGGGGAGGATGGTGCAAGGGGTAAGGCTAGTTGTCTAGGCAGTCCTTCCTAAATGGTAGTCACCAAGGATGATATCAGGGCAATTCTTAGGAATGCTCTTTGAAGAGGGAGGTTTTCTGAAGACAGAGAACTGCAGGGCTCGGTGTGAAGTGTATAGAAGTCATACTTTCCACTGTGCCTCAAACCAATCCATGCTGGAGGAGTTCTTGTAAATTTTCTTGAGCAGACCTAGGAGCTGTTTTTTACTTCACTTGCATTGTCACCCCCTCAAACAAACACACACACACAGAATCTTAGAACCGTTAAGTAACCTGGGCTGGGATTAACTAATTTCCTTCTCGTTCTGAGAACAGTGATTCTGTTTCTCAAGAGTGACCTGCTCGGGCTGTCCCTGTGGTCTCCGCACACACCTTCTTCCTGCCCACTAAGCGGCAGCGTTAGTGTCTCTCTACAGTTTGGTGGTTTCAGAGGAGTTTCTGAGTACAATAGGGAGGGTGGGGTGGGTGAGCAGAGAAGAATGTGTATGTAGTTAAAAACTGAGGAGTATTTTAACATAGTTTCCTTGAAGCTCCTTTGTTGTTTTTGGCATTGCCTCCTGTTAATTATAGCTTGGTGTGTGCTGGGAAATCTCAACTTTTGGCAGCAGGCAGCCTAGTATGCTGCTGCCTTTTACTATTTACATTTGATTCTTTTGGATCCACGAAGGGCAGGCCAGGCTCCGGCAGCTGAGGGAAAGCCTTGGGCGTTTGAGGTCACGGTGATGCCCTGGGGGTGAAAGAGGGCTGACTGGGGCAGGTTTAGTGGTTCTGGGTTTTGGTCCTTTAAGGGGAGATGGACAAGAGATATATCTAGGCAGCAGAGTGAGACAACTGTGAAGGTCTATAAAAGCAGGAAGACGAGGGAAAAGAAAGGTTTGATTAATAGCTTAAAAGATTCTTATTAAGAGCCTCCATCCTTTCATTTTATTGTTTCTGCTTTTACCACTAGTCCAACAAATCCATACCGTGTTTAATGGACACACAATAAACCAGCGAAGGAAATTTTAAAAAGAAAGCAATGTCACCCACAATTCTACAGTTCCTAATATATTGTCTATTTGCCCCATTTCCTCTTGGTCTTTGTCATAGGTCTGCATGTTTTACCTAGTAGTAATGGCCATCTAGTGATATTTAATAAAGATTATGAATTATAATATATCATACGCATTTTCATGTTGGTACATAAACTTCATAATTTTCATAATTATGATTTCTAATGATTCCATAGGTTTCCACTGTGTTGCTGTGTCTTAGTTTACTTAATCATTCTTCTGTTTTGAGACATTTAGTTTGTCTCTAGCCTCCATTAAAAAAAATATTTTTTTGCTATTAAAAATAATGTGGCAGTGAATACTTTTATGTAGTTTTTTGTGTGTGTATGTGATTTATTCCCCTAAGGTTAAATGCCCAGGAGTATTATTGGGTGAAAGGCTATGACAAGTTTTATAGCTTTTGATTCTTATTGCCAAATTGATATTCAAAATATGTTGTGATAATTTACACTGTTACAAGGGATTTATGAGTTTATCGATTTTACTATAACCTTACATTATTGTGTATTTTCATTTAAAAAATTAAGTAAGTATAAAAGAGTGATGGGAAAGTTCTCAAACTTTTTACCAATTGCCTTATTCTAAGAATACAATTTGCCTTTGCTTGGGAACAAAATAGCTTATTTTTGCCCTCTCTGATTTTCTTCTTTTCTTTTTTTTTTTTTTCTATTTGTGTGTGTGTGTGTAAAATTATGTTTTTATGTAGTTCATTTTTCTTCCTTCTTGGTATTCACTTTGTCTTCTCCTCACTGTTTTCTATTCTCCCCTAGTTATCTTTAGCATTTGGCTCTGAAGAGAGTTGTTTCCCATTAACTGTTCCCAAACATGCTTGGAAGCTCTTCCGAGACTCCACATACATTCATGTGTTAGTAAGAAGTGTTATGTAGGACAAGTTTGAGCTGTAGATCTCTTTACTGTCCTCTCCACGCAGACACAATCCATCAGGGAAGGCAGAGGAATGCTGCCGGGATTTGCCTTGGGCTCAGGAGAAGATGTCACTGGGTTTGGTGGCCAGCTCCACTCCAATCCCCCACTGCCATCACTAATCATACCTTCCAGTTCACAGGACACCTGGTCCCGATAGCTCTCATTTGTTTCCCCATCTCTGCTTGCATAATACCTCTGAGAATAAGCAGCTGCCTTTGACCTAGTTCTACCGCAATTCCCAGCCTAATTATATTGCAGTGGATCTGGTTCCAGTGGCAATCCCACCTACTTTTCCTCCCTCCCCAGCCCATTATGTGACTGTTCTTGCAGCTTCCCCATAGGAGTTGGCTTTGAGCACCCTTGACCTGAAACACAAGTTACCTTTTGAAGGCATGCTTGCTGCCGGACTTTCCACGAGGCCCAAGGGACCCCAGACTACTCTGACCACACTTGCTTCCATCCTGCTTGGAAGATGACTGCCCTGATAAGGAGTCTGGAGAGGGATGAGCAAAATGAAACTAGATGAGCACTTTCCTTCTGCTCTCTCTGCAAATAAGTTTAGTGCGAAGTGAAGCACTTTACAAATGTTTAACATATGAACATCGAATTTAATTGGTTTATACCAGTTTATCACCTGAAAGACAAAAGCCTTCCTTTATAGAATGGTTTCCAAAAGAATTTTAAAAAAATGAAACGAAATGTATGTTAAAACAAGGTCCTCGCCTTAAAAAGGAATGTCATCAAGAATGGCCTTCCTAAGAATGAATTTATCTCTTCCACGGGAAGTCATGTAAGGATTAAAAAAAAAAAGTAGAAACAATAGCTTACTTGAATATCAATAATGGAGAAATGGAGTATTGTTAAGCCAGACATCTTTAGTTTCATTTTATAAAGTAAGGAAGCCTTTAATTTAATCATTTGTGTAGCGACTATTAACTATCTGACCTAGAGACTGGGAAGGAGAAAGACTTCAAGCCCCATCCCAGTTATGGCCACTCCAAGTGAGGGCATGGCTACAGTGTCCATCAGGGGTCTAGATGCCCCTGAGCAATTGGGGAAAGAGTGGTTGACACCTGTGCTGTTCTCCATTCAGAGACTGGTTCACTTAATTATGCTTCTTCTCTGAAACACTTAAAAAGTGTTTAAAAAATACTGTTTTAATTGGGCAGAGCATGACTATAATTAAGCGTCTAATGAAACACAAAAGACACTCTTTCCCTTGACCCTCCCAGTACAGACAGTCACCATCACTTAAAGAAAACGTTTCTTAGAGATCCAAAGTATCAACAATCGCAGTGTAGAAGCTTACAATTTTTAAAAATGAGAATGGTTGCTTTGACAACAGTGTAGCATTATGAGAAATGTCAATTGGTTATGTGGGAAATATTGACTTTCCAAAGTTTAGTTTGTACATACGTGATCTTGTGATATAACTAGAAATATATATTTGGTCTTCTTCCGTGGTTCCCGGCACAGAGCTCCTAAAATCCTTGTAATTTCCTAAGTGATAAAAGCTACAAGTGCATCTTTTGTTATAATGTTTAGTGTTTGTTCCAGTTCCTGAAGTAGCTCCAGAGTACAAAGGTGAAAAGAATATCTTTTATTATTCCTAACAAGCCCCTTTCAGCCACACCTGAGTTTGTTAATGAGGTGACTTTTGGAAAGCACCTAAGGATGGAGCTGGTTTCCAGGAAAACTAACCATGTGATTAGCAGGTTGGCACTTTGAGCCCTCTACCACCACTACCTTCCAAAGCTAGAGTGGCTGGAGATGGAGTTCAGTCACCAACGTCCAGTGATTTAATCCATCATGCCTATGTAATGGAGCCTCCATAAAGAACCCTAACTGAAGACCTTCTGGGTTGGATGAATATATGGAGGTGCAGGGCTGGGGGTTCCGCACCTGGAGAGGGCACGGAAGCTCAGAACCCATTCCCACACGGCCTGCCCCACGCATCTCTTCAATCTGGCTCTTACTGAGTTGTATACTTTTATAATCAACTGGTATATAGTAAGTAAACTGTATTCCTGAGTTCCATGAGCCACTGTAACAAATTCTAGAACCCATGAAGGGGGTGCTGGGAACCTCGGATTGATAGGCAGTCAGTCAGAATCACAGGTAACAACGTGGACCTGCGATTAGCATCTGAAATGGGGGGCAGTCTTGTGGGACTGAGCCCTCACAACCTGTGGGATCTGACACTATCTCCAGGTAATCATAGGACACCCTGCTGGCATTGGAGAACTGATGGATGTGGAGAAAAAAACCCCACACATTTGGTGCCCAGAAGTGAAATATTCTGTGAATAGACTGTTGTAGAGAAAAAACAAGAGTTATTCCTATACAACATATTTTTGGGGACAGAGAGTTATGGCACGTTCAATTAATATTGTATAAACATAATTTTATGATGTTACAAAGAAACACAACTTATTAGAGACAGAGCACCAGGCTGGTAAATTCATTCCTGTCATATCTGTAGAGATGGGGGTACCTTCAGTTTACTTCTCAGATGATGAAATTGAGGAACAGACCCAGGATCAAGAATTCTTGTTTTTGTCTCTCAAGAAGGCAAAGCCACTAGGCTGTGCTGCTTTTATTCATAGTTTAGTTGAAGACATAATGTTCAATTCTTAAGGTTGAGAGGAGGGAACTATCTTAGCATTGGCTTTCTCAGGATATATGCCGATTGCGAGATGGAATAGTTTAGAGCCATATTTAGGGAGTTACATGAAAAATTACATCCCATTAAAAATGGCTAAGAGTACTACCCAGCTGTGCAAAGAAGAGAGATATTTTTACTAAATGTTGGGAAGAAGGAGAAAGTCCACTTATAAATAGGAGAACTTGGACTTACAACATGCAGTCCCCTCGGCAGGAAGCCTCAGGAGTTCTGGTGGCTGGTCCTCTGTATGGATGGCCTGCTTAGAGCATCTTGGCTTAGTATCGTACCTTGCTATCTTTATGGACACAAAGACATTTCTATTTTATTCTGTCTGTGCTGAAGGTAGTAGGTCACTGTGTTTCTCTGGGCTGCAAGTAAAAGCTGATACTGAGATGGTATCCACTGAAGAGCCAAGTTGGATTGATGCTTTACTTCTGCTAGTTGAGCCCTGATATGAAGGGTAAAGGTTCTCTCTGAGTTGGCTTCCTCTTCTGTAAAAGAAGATGCTGGTTCATCAGCAGATGTAGGATCAAAGCCAGAGGGCCTTTAAGAAATGAAAGGCAGATGTTTTTCTCCTGGCAGTAATTTGCAGCTGAGCCAGTAAGTACCACAGGGCTTTTTATCTTCCTTTTTAAAGAAAAAAAATCAAAATTATTTCCCACATAAATGGGAAACAGTCCCTTAATGTAACCCTTTGGTCTTTTTGTTCAATTAATAGTTGTGATGGGCTACATTTGGTAATTATTTCATGTCATCCTAAGAGACAAAATAAGATTATTTCTCAAGAAGAGACTTGGAATAATTTTCCTTCCTTTAAAATCAAAATTTAAAACTCCCCCTGTGCAGGGAAGTGCTTCTGGGTCATTCCTTGAGGATCTGATGGCTTCTAACACCAGAGTCTCCCAGAAGTAGCTAAATTCACGGGTATTTTTCTTAGAAAGCATTTCTGTGTATTTGAAAGCTTTATAAGCTCTTTTCAAGAAGCTGGCGATGTGCTTCAGACTGTTGTGGCTTTCACTTTGCTGTTGTCCCTGATGAATATGGTGCTTAGTATTCAACTAGTTCTGTAAGTGCCGGTTGACGGAAAGCAGTGGCTTTCTGTGCTCCCAGGTTGGCTGCTAGGGTGTGATTGTGTAGCTCTCATGCCCCCCCGCCCCCCTCCCCGTACCATGCTATAACAGCTAACCTTTTACCTTGGAGCCTCTTTTACTCTCTGGGTTAATGAGCATGCTGGTGTTACTTTGGCATTTGAGATCCTTTGAGGATTGGTCCTAACCTCCTGTCTAACCCTGTCTCCTATTCTGTCATAACACAATTGCAAGTCTTCAGACAACTGATTCTTCATCAGCCTTTAAACCAGAGATGTAGATGAGAACCTTTGAGGGTGGGAGGGAGACTGGGATGACCTGTATATGCTCAAGCGTGTTCTCAGCCCAGGCTGAATGGTCGGCTTGCCTGGGGACCGTCGAACACTCATGAGGCTCAGGTCACACCCCACACCAGTTAGGATTCTAGGGGATGGGACCCAGGTGGTTGCTGAGGTTGGTAAATACACCCTAGAGGCAGAAACCTTCACCACAGAGAGTGAAGGGCTGTGGGCTGTTTTCTCTGCTTTCTCTAAAGCTCTGTCTCTGATCTAAACCCAGAATCCACATTCTGCTCTCTCAGTCTTTGCTCAATTCCTCAGAGCCCCACCTAGAATATCCTTTCTTCACCCTTCATTTACATATCCGTTTTCATCCTCTGGGTCTTAGCTATTTCCCAGACTTCCAAACAGACTTCCCAATGTATAATGATCTCTGTGAATTTTCATAACTTAAAAAATTACATCACTTATGTACTAGATACCAAGTAATGACATATGCCACTGTTTTCTCTGTACTCTCTCAATATCTGTATTATAACATCCAGCCCAGTGACCTCCTTGAAAGACCTACACATTTATATTACAATATTTCTGGGGCTTTCGGCTAATAGTGTTCCTTATTTAAATGTAAGTTGTTTTTGTTTTAAAACTTAGATCATTTTTCCTTCTAACTCAGTAGTTTTGAACTATTTTAGGCCATGGATTCCTTTGAAAGTCTGATATAAACTGTAGACCTTCTCCCCAGAAAAGTGCTCATACAAACACGTACTCCATTTTACATATAATCAATGGGCTCAGAAGCCCCTCTGAAGCATGTCCTTGGACGTGTTTTGTCTGCTTATTCTCAACTCAGACAAGGGTCTGAAGAAAGGGGTTTCTTAATGGGGGTGTGAGAGGAAGATAGTTTGGGAGAGAACTTTTCTTGGGAGCCACAGTGTGAGTATGAGAGTGGCGTCTTCTGACAGGAGGATGACTTTGGCCTGAGGGGAAGAGGGCCTTGCACAGGTAGAAGGACACCAGCGTTCCTCCCCTTGCTCTGTGCTGGACAAGATTGGGTGGACGACGCACTGGGACGCCAGTGGCCAAGCAGGCAGAGCTAATAGTGGAAATGACCACTAGATGTCACCACAACACCAATTAGTTTGCTGGCTTTTGGCACTAGTTGCGTGAACTCAGATGTAGAATAGCAAGAAAGCTGTAGTGATTTCCTGTCAGGGACTGAATTCTGCCAAATGTCGGCAGGATTTGCTTTCATTATTGTTTTTTCAATATTATAAGGAAGACCAAAGGGTGGATAAAGGTATATTCATTATAAATATATGGAAAGGGAAAGAAAAGATGAATGAGATAGGTCAAGTGGAGAGTGGGACCTGACGCCACGGTTCTGATTTCCTCTAAAAATGACAATTTCTTGGAAATAGCTTTTCCTGTCTCTGTGAGAATGGATGTTGGCTGAACGGGCCTTTCAGCCAACTAAATTCTTTTTTTTTTTTTTCTAACATCTTTATTGGAGTATAATTGCTTTACAATGGTGTGTTAGTTTCTGCTTTATAACAAAGTGAATCAGCTATACATATACATATATCACCATATCTCCTCTCTCTTGCATCTCCCTCCCACCCTCCCTATCCCACCCCTCTAGGTGGTCACAAAGTACCAAGCTGATCTCCCTGTGCTATGCGGCTGCTTCCCACTAGCTATCTATTCTACATTTGGTAGTGTGTATATGTCCATGCCACTCTCTCACTTCGTCCCAGCTTATCCTTCCCCCTCCCCATGTCCTCAAGTCCATTCTCTACATCTGCGTCTTCATTCCTGTCCTGCCCCTAGGTTCTTCAGGACTCTTTTTTTTTTTTTTTAAGATTCCATATATATATGTTAGCATATGGTATTTGTTTTTCTCTTTCTGACTTACTTCACTCTGTATGACAGACTCTAGGTCCATCCACCTCACTACAAATAACTCAGTTTCATTTCTTTTTATGGCTGAGTAATATTCCATTGTATATATGTGCCACATCTTCTTTATCGATTCATCTGTCGATGGACACCTAGGTTGCTTCCACGTCCTGGCTATTGTAAATAGAGCTGCAATGAACATTTTGGTACATGACTCTTTTTGAATTATGGTCTTCTCAGGGTATATGCCCAGGAGTGGGATTGCGGGGTCATATGGTAGTTCTATTTTTAGTTTTTTAAGGAACCTCCATACTGTTCTCCATAGTGGCTGTATCAATTTACATTCCCACCAACAGTGCAAGAGGGTTCCCTTTTCTCCACACCCTCTCCAGCATTTATTGTTTGTAGATATTTTGATGATGGCCATTCTGACTGGTGTCAGGTGATACCTCATTGTAGTTTTGATTTGCATTTCTCTAATGATTAATGATGTTGAGCATTCTTTCATCTGTTTGTTGGCAATCTGTATATCTTTTTTTTTTTTTTTTATGGCTGTGTTGGGTCTTTGTTTCTGTGCGAGGGCTTTCTCTAGTTGCGGCAAGTGGGGGCCACTCTTCATCGCGGTGTGTGGGCCTCTCATTATTGTGGCCTCTCTTGTTTTGGAGCACAGGCTCCAGACACGCCGGCTCAGTAATTGTGGCTCACGGGCCTAGCTGCTCCGCGGCATGTGGGATCTTCCCAGACCAGGGCTCGAACCTGTGTCCCCTGCATTGGCAGGCAGATTCTCAACCACTGTGCCACCAGGGAAGCCCCTGTATATCTTCTTTGGAGAAGTGTCTATTTAGGTCTTCTGCCCATTTTTGGATTGGGTTGTTTGTTTTATTGATATTCAGCTGCATGAGCTGCTTGTAATTTTGGAGATTTATCCTTTGTCAGTTTCTTCATTTGTAAATATTTTCTCCCATTCTGAGGGTTGTCTTTTCGTCTTGTTTATGGTTTCCTTTGCTGTGCAAAAGCTTTGAAGTTTCATTAGGTCCCATTTGTTTATTTTTGTTTTTATTTCCATTTCTCCAGGAGGTGGGTCAAAAAGGATCTTGCTGTGATTTATGTCATAGAGTGTTCCACCTATGTTTTCCTCTAAGAGTTTGATAGTGTCTGGCCTTACATTTAGGTCTTTAATCCATTTTGAGTTTAGTTTTGTGTATGGTGTTAGGGAGTGTACTAATTTCATTCTTTTACATGTAGCTGTCCATTTTTCCCAGCACCACTTACTGTAGAGGCTGTCTTTTCTCCATTGTATATTCTTGCCTCCTTTATCAAAGATAAGGTGACCATATGTGCGTGGGTTTATCTCTGGGCTTTCTATCCTGTTCCATGGATCTATATTTCTGTTTTTGTGCCAGTACCATACTGTCTTGATTACTGTAGCTATGTAGTATAGTCTGAAGTCAGGGAGTCTGATTCCTCCAGCTCCGTTTTTCTTTCTCAAGATTGCTTTGGCTATTCGGGGTCTTTTGTGTTTCTATACAAATTGTGAAATTTTTTGTTCTAGTTCTGTGAAAAATGCCATTGGTAGTTTGATAGGGATTGCACTGAATCTGTAGATTGCTTTGGGTAGTATAGTCATTTTCACAATGTTGATTCTTCCAATTCAAGAACATGATATATCTCTCCATCTGTTTGTTATCAGCCTTAATTTCTTTCATCAGTGTCTTATAGTTTTCTGAATATAGGTCTTTTATCTCCTTAGGTAGGTTTATTCCTAGGTATTTTATTCTTTCTGTTGCAGTGGTAAATGGGAGTGTTTCCTTAATTTCTCTTTCAGATTTTTCATCATTAGTATATAGGAATGCAAGAGATTTCTGTGCATTACTTTTGTAACCTGCTACTTTACCACATTCATAGATTAGCTCTAGTAGTTTTCTGGTAGCATCTTTAGGATTCTCTATGTATAGTATCATGTCATCTGTAAATAGTGACAGCTTTACTTCTTCTTTTCCAGTTTGGATTCCTTTTATTTCTTTTTCTTCTCTGATTGCCGTGGCTAAGACTTCCAAAACTGTGTTGAATAATAGTGATGAGAGTGGACAACCTTGTCTTGTTCCTGATCTTAGAGGAAATGGTTTCAGTTTTTCACCATTGAGAATGATGTTGGCTTTGGGTTTGTCATATACGGCCTTTATTATGTTGAGGTAAGTTTCCGCTATACCTACTTTCTTTTTATCATAAATTGGTGTTGAATTTTGTCAAAAGCTTTTTCTGCATCTATTGAGATGATCATATGGTTTATCTCCTTCAGTTTGTTAATATGGTGTATCACACTGATTGATTTGTGTATACTGAAGAACACTTGCATTCCTGGGATAAGACCCACTTGATTATGGTGTGTGATCCTTTTAATGTGCTGTTGGATTCTGTTTGCTAGTATTTTGTTGAGGATTTTTGCATCTGTGTTCATCAGTGATATTGGCCTGTAGTTTTCTTTCTTTGTGACATCTTTGTCTGGTTTTGGTATTAGGGTGATGGTGGCCTCGTAGAATGAGTTTGGGAGTGTTCCTCCCTCTGCTATATTTTGGAAAAGTTTGAGAAGGATAAGTGATAGCTCTTCTCAAAATAGAGATAGAATTCACCTGTGAAGCCATCTGGTCCTGGGCTTTTGTTTGTTGGAAGATTTTTAATCACATTCTCAATTTCAGTGCTTGTGATTGGTCTGTTTATATTTTCTATTTCTTCCTGGTTCAGTCGCGGAAGGTTGTGCTTTTCTAAGAATTTGTCCATTTCTTCCAAGTTGTCCATTTTATTAGCCTATAGTTGCTTGTAGTAATCTCTCATGATCCTTTGTATTTCTGCAGTGTCAGTTGTTACTTCTCCCTTTTCATTTCTATTTCTGTTGATTTGAGTCTTCTCCCTTTTTTTCATGACGAGTCTGGCTAATGGTTTATCAATTTTGTTTATCTTCTCAAAGAACCAGCTTTTAGTTTTATTGATTTTTACTATCGTTTCCTTCATTTCTTTTTCATTTATTTCTGATCTGATTTTTATGATTTCTTTCCTTCTGCTAACTTTGGGGTTTTTTTGTTCTTCTTTCTCTAATTGCTTTAGGTGTAAGGTTAGCTTGTTTATTTGAAATGTTTCTTGTTTCTTGAGGTAGGATTGTATTGCTATAAACTTCCCTCTTAAAACTGCTTTGGCTACATCCCATAGGTTTTGGGTCATCGTGTTTTCATTGTCATTGGTTTCTAGGTATTTTTTGATTTCTTCTTTGATTTCTTTAGTCATCTTTGGTTATTTAGTAGTGTATTGTTTAGCCTCCATTTGTTTGTGTTTTTTACAGATTTTTTCCATAATTGATATCTAGTCTCATAGCGTTGTGGTCGGAAAAGGTACTTGATACAATTTCAGTTTTCTTAAATTTACCAAGGCTTGATTTGTGACTCAAGATATGATCTATCCTGGAGAATGTTCCATGAGCACTTGAGAAGAAAGTGGATTCTGTTGTTTTTGGATGGAATATCCTATATATATCGGTTAAGTCCATCTTGTTTAATGTATCATTTAAAGTTTGTGTTTCCTTATTTATTTTCATTTTGGATGATCAGTCCATTGGTGAGAGTAGGTTGTTAAAGTCCCCTACTATGATTGTGTTACTGTCGATTTCCCCTTTTATGGCTGTTAGCATTTGCCTTATGTATTGAGGTGCTCCTGTGTTGGGTGCATAAATATTTACAATTGTTATATCTTCTTCTTAGATTTATCCCTTGATCATTATGTAATGTCCTTCTTTGTCTCTTGTAATAGTCTTTATTTTAAAGTCTATTTTGTCTGATATGAGAATTGTTACTCCAGCTTTCTTTGGATTTCCATTTGCATGGAATATCTTTTTCCATCCCCTCACTTTCAGTCTGTATGTGTCCCTAGGTCTGATGTGGGTCTTTTGTAAACAGCATATATATGGATCTTGTTTTTGTATCCATTCAGCCAGTCTATGTCTTTTGGTGGGAGCATTTAATCCATTTATATTTAAGGTAGTTATCGATATGTATGTTCCTATTCCCATTTTCTTAATTGTTTTGGGTTTGTTATTGTAGGTCTTTTCCTTCTCTTGTGTTTCCTGCTTAGAGAAGTTCCTTTAGCATTGTTGTAACGCTGGTTTGGTTGTGCTGAATTCTCTTAGCTTTTGCCTGTCTGTAAAGGTTTTAATTTCTCTGTCGAATCTGAATGAGATCCTTGCTAGGTAGAGTAATCTTGGTTGTAGGTTTTTCCCTTTCATCACTTTCAATATTTCCTGCCACTCCCTTCTGGCTTGCAGAGTTTCTGCTGAAAGATCAGCTGTTAACCTTATGTGGATTCCCTTGTATGTTACTTGTTGTTTTTCCCTTGTTGCTTTTAATATTTTTTCTTTGTATTTAATTTTTGATAGTTTGATTAATATGTGTCTTGGTGTGTTTCTCCTTGGATTTATCCTGTATGCGACTCTCTGTGCTTCCTGGACTTAATTAACTATTACCTTTCCCATATTAGGGAAGTTTTCAACTATAATCTCTTCAAATATTTTCTCAGTCCCTTTCTTTTTCTCTTCTTCTGGGACCCCTGTAATTCGAATGTTGGTGCATTTAATGTTGTCCCAGAGGTCTCTGAGACTGTCCTCAATTCTTTTCATTCTTTTTTCTTTATTCTGCTCCACGGTAGTTATTTCCACTATTTTATCTTCCTGGGCACTTATCCGTTCTTCTGCCTCAGTTATTCTGCTATTGATTCCTTCTAGAGAATTTTAAATTTCATTTATTGTGTTGTTCATCATTGCTTGTTTGCTGTTTAGTTCTTCCAGGTCTTTGTTAAATATTTCTTGTATTTTCTCCATTCTATTTCCAAGATTTTGGATCATCTTTACTATCATTATTCTGAATTCTTTTCAGGTAAACTGCCTATTTCCTCTTCATTTGTTTGGTCTCATGGGTTTTTGCCTTGCTCCTTCATCTGTTGTGTGTTTCTCTGTCTTCTCATTTTGCTTAACTTACTGTGTTTGGGGTCTCCTTTTCGCAGGCTGCAGGTTCATTGTTCCCATTGTTTTTGGTGTCTGCCCTCAGTGGGTAAGGTTGGTTCAGTGGGTTGTGTAGGCTTCCTGGTGGAGGGGACTGGTGCCTGTGTTCTGGTGGATGAGGCTGGATCTTGTCTTTCTGGTGGGCAGGACCGTGTCCGGTGGTGTGTTTTGGGGTGTCTGTGACCTTATGATTTTAGGCAGCCTCTCTGCTAATGGGTGGGGTTGTGTTCCTGTCTTGCTAGTTGTTTGGCATAGGGTGTCCAGCACTGTAGCTTGCTGGTCGTTGAGTGGAGCTGGGTCTTAGCGTTGAGATGGAGATCTCTGGGAGAGCTTTTGCTGTTTGATGTTACGTGGAGTCAGGAGGTCTTTGGTGGGCCAATGTCCTGAACTTGGCTCTCCCACCTCAGAGGCACAGGCTTGACACCTGGCTGGAGCACCAAGACCCTGTCAGCCACATGGCTCAGAAGAAAAGGGAGAAAAAAAGAAGCAAAATAATAATAAAATAAAGTTATTAAAATAAAAAAATTTTTTAAATATTAAAAATAAAAAAGTTAAAAAGTAATTAAAAAAAAGAAAAAGAAAGAAAGAAGAGAGCAACCAAACCAAAAAACAACTCCACTAATGATAACAGATGCTAAAAATTATACTAAAGAAGAAGAAAAAAAAAACAGACAGACAGAACCCTAGGACAAATGGTAAAAGCAAAGCTATACAGACAAAATCACACAAAGAAGTATACACATACACACTTACAAAAAGAGAAAAAGGAAAAACATATATATATCTATATATAAAAAAAAAAGAAGGAAGAGAGCAATCAAATCAATAAACAAATCTACCAATGATAATAAACTCTAAATACTAAACTGGTTTAAGGTAAACATAAAACTAGAAACAAATCAGATGTAGAAAACAAACCCCAAGTCTACAGTTGCTCCCTAGGTCCACTGCCTCAATTTTGGGGTGATTCGTTGTCTATTCAGGTACTCCACAGATGCAGAGTACATCAAGTTGATTGTGGAGATTTAATCCACTGCTCCTGAGGCTGCTGGGAGAAATTTCCCTTTCTCTTCTTTATTCGCACAGCTCCCGGAGTTCAGCTTCGGATTTCGACCTGCCTCTGTGTGTAGGTCGCCTGAGGGCGTCTGTTCTTTGCTTAGACAGGACGGGGTTAAAGGAGCAGCTGCTTCGGGGTCTCTGGCTCACTCAGGCCGGGGGGAGGGAGGGGCAGGATGCAGGGTGAGCCTGTGGTGGCAGAGGCCAGCGTGACGTTGCACCAGCCTGAGGCGCACCGTGCGTTCTCCCGGGGAAATTGTCCCTGGATCACGGGACCCTGGCAGTGGCGGGCTGCACAGGCTCCTGGGAGGGGAGGTGTGGATAGTGACTTGTGCTCGCACACAGGCTTCTTGGTGGCTGCAGCAGCAGCCTTAGTGTTTCATGACCATCTCTGGTGTCCGCACTGATAGCCGCGGCTTGCACCCAACTCTGGAGCTCGGTTAGGTGGTGCTCTGAATCCCCTCTCCTCACTCACCGCAAAACAATGGTCTCTTGCCTCTTAGGCAGTTCCAGACTTTTTCCCGGACTCCCTCCCCAGCCAACTAATTTCTGAAACAGCAAGTTAGTTTTATTATGTAACTCACTTTACTGATACTTCAACATCCATTTTGAGCCCATTGTGACTATCCTTTCAATAAGAATTTGGGTGATGTGCTATTACTTAACAAAAGGGCATTTTTCTTGATTGAGGCATCTTTTTTAAGTTCTCTTTTTTCCCTTGTAATACAGCCAAGTCTGATTGCACAGTAGATATTAGCTCACTTTGTTTTATGGCCACACATTGCACCCTCAATCCCAGTCACATCTTTTTAACTGCATATATTTTGGCAAGAAAGTGTGTATCATAAATCTATCTTCATTAATTTGCAAAAACAATTTTTTGTCAGGATATCCTTCAACATTAAAAAATGTATTACTCTTGCATTTTATTTAAAAATGAACTTAATGGGTATTTTTTGCTTCAGGGTAGTACAATGATATCAGTACATCAAAAACCTAGATGGGAGGGTCGCCAACTAATTCTGTCTTGGAGTATTCGACAACTGACTGTGAAAGGAGTTCATTTCACCTTTCTGATTCCTGAGTTTTGAAAAAGATCATTTGGAAGTAAATGAACTTAGTGGGAAAGTAAACCTATTCTTCCACGTGTTCCAAATCTTGTGCACATTCTCTCACCAAGCATGGCATTGTTGACACAATCTGAGTCAGAAAAATGGGTCTCTGGGGAGGAAATGATTTGATGTGTTCAATGTAGGCTTCCCCACTTAGCCCTCACCCAGGGGAGTCCTACCGGCTTAGGGAGGTGAGCAGCTCTCTCTGTGTGTAAAAGGGACTCGAAAAGGAAGGGAGGAAGGCAAGCCTCTTCGAGTCTATTTTAGAATTCCTATCGGGGCAAGAAAGCCATCCTTTGTGGGAAATGTCCACTCAGAAATGCTGCCTCATGAGAGCTAAGGAAGTGAAGCGAGCCCAGCTTTGCAGCAAGGCCTGCGTGGCCCTTGCCAAGTAGTTTGGGCCACAGGACCTGCTTCTCAAGCTCACCAATGATTTTGTCTCCTACAGGTGCATAGCTTTAAGGGCTACTGGGAAAAACTGAACTCCAACCTGGAATATGTTAAGTACTCCAAGCCACACTTACACTATAACAACAGCGTGGTCAGAAGAGAGTGGCACAGCCTGATCTCGGAAGAGGTATGTGTGGGTGTCTGAGAGCGGAGCAAGAAGCAGAAGCCCAGCCGATTAGGTTAGGTGATGCCCTTAGGTCATTCGGCTGGCCTGTGTTCCAGCACTC
Source organism: Balaenoptera acutorostrata (assembly GCF_949987535.1). NCBI lineage: Eukaryota > Metazoa > Chordata > Mammalia > Artiodactyla > Balaenopteridae > Balaenoptera > Balaenoptera acutorostrata. The sequence continues at coordinate 97,119,612 of NC_080070.1, forward strand.
TCCCCACTTGCCAGGCACTGTTCATTGATGCTGCTGATCCCCAGGAGGGAGACCAAGGTGCTTCTCTGACCTCTCTTCTCTTGAAGAGGAAATTCAAGTGCAAAGAGGTTCAGGGACACACACGGCATGTTCATAGTAGAAGTGGGGTTAACATCCGGGTCTCAGATGTGTTTTTGTGCTACTTGTGTAGTTAAAAATTGATTTTAAAAAAACCTAGGTGTTCCCAAAGTAGTGGTCGCTAGGGGTCAGGGATGGTTGAAAGGAAAAGAGTGAACGTGACCCCTATCAAGGGATAGCACAAGGGAGATCTTCAGGGTGACGGAGCAGTTCTGTATATTGATTATGGTGGTACATTGTGGTATGTGAATCTACACATGTGATAAAGTGACAGCACTATATGCTCACTGTACCAGTGCCAGTTTGCTGATTTGCGTATTGTACTATAGTTATTTATAGAAGATGTAAACACTGAGGGAGACTGGGTAAAGAGTACATGAGCTGTCTGTAGCATTGTTGGATATAGTTGTAGTGTTGTTGTATATAATATGTAGTTGACTTGCAACTATATAAAGTATGTAATAGTTTCAGAATAAAACTTTTTTAAAGCAATTGTTAAAGAATCTAGGTGTTCTGATTACCTGGAAAGTACCTGTCTTTTTTCTGAACTCTGAACTATATTGTATTATGACCTCAATGTGAAAAATGTCACCCACAAAACCTTCACCTTCCACACCTTTGACGTGTTCTCACTCCTAGAAAAAAGGAAAAAGAAGGTCCACGGTGTATGTGAGAAATATTCTTGATAATGCAATAAAGTAAGTAAAATGAGGGATTATTGTAGCTGTAAGATGGTTATATTTTGCAATTACTTTCTTGGCTACCTTTCAGGGAAGTAGCTTACTTTTGTTGTGTATCCTCAGCAAGATGATGCTGTCAGCTTATGAATGCAGCCACCTGAGCCCTATTCTGGAGTTTGGAGCTGGAGTTTCTAGTGGGAAAAATTTATTTATATGTTAAACCTTTTAGATTTGCATCCTGGGGATGGATGACTTAGAAGGAATAAGTGGTAAAGAAAACACTTATTTGTTGAGCACTTCAGAGGGGTACAAACATTAGGTTGATTTTAAACAAGTGTAAGTGGGCTGGTGAGCATGCTCTTATTTTGAAAGCATATTTTCTGGGTAGATGAGTCATCTCGGAGTGCTATAAGCATAGGCCCCATTCCAACCCCTGTTCTATTTTCTGTTCCCCTTATTTCCAACAACTGAGAGCTGTAATTGTTCTAAATTATTGTCATTGTTTGCACTAAAGAGTTTTGAGATTTTATAATTGCCTAATGTGGCTTTTGCCAAGTTGATTAAAGTTTTTGAGGTTTTCAGCAGCCTGAGAACAGTTTCTGCAGTGGTTTTATGAGTTTTTAAAGGAGGATATCTTTGTATGGTGTTGTGGCTTTCGTTGTTTTTTTTTTTAAAATAATGCTTCCTGTGTGAATAACATTGACTAATTTCTTTGTAGGGTGATTTCTAACCTAGAAGCAAGGAATTTGGGTAAGAAAAGACCTGTAATAAAGCATTCTGGATTTCAGTCAGTGTTTTGTTTGTAATACCATTTTTCCACCCACTGTGGGTTGGCAGGGAAAAATCACTTCTACTAGTGCTGCGAAGGCAGCACCCTTTACTATTTTCCCGTCAGAGTGGCCACCCAGCTCCTTCCATGTCTCTCTTGGCACCAGGTCCTTTGGGGACAGCCGCTCTTGCCGAGGAATCCCTGACTGTTGGTTTTCCTTCTGTTTCCCCATAGAACTGATCGAATTAACATGCCCTCTGGCTGTACTCCCAGGGTGTAGTTCCCTTGGCTGAGAGCTGCTTTCTCTCCAGCTGTCTGATCATACAAGGATCTTTGACTTGTATGCTCCTTTCATTTTGGTTAGCACTTGGGCACTCACTGGGCTAGGTCATAGGGGCACAAAGACGAGGGGCCTCTAGACAAGCAGTGTGGTTATGGGGGGAGAGCATGGTCTTAGAGGCGGACAGAACTGGGCTTAAACTCCAGCTTGGCCACCGTGTGCTCTTAGGCAAGCCATTTACCCATTTTGTGTGTTGTCCTCCTCAGGGCAAGCGTGAGAAGAAAATGAGAGTCAACGGAGTCGTGTTTACAGTGCCCAGTCCCTCGCTTGGTGCATGGGATACCTGAGATGGCTGCTTTATCTTTAGTGTGTGAGGAAGAAATGCTAACACATAGTCTCTAAACCAGGGGACAGGCATTATGCAGCTGCAGGGTGCAGGGGGTGAGGGGCTAGGTCAGGAGTGGGGACAAAGGTTGTAAAGGCTTCCCATGGGGGGTGATGTCCGAGTTAAGTCTTGACAAAGAAGGGGAACTTAGCCAGGGGAAACTGGGGGGAGAGGATGCTGAGCATATTCAATACAGGCTTTTTTGTGATTTTGTCTGTGGAACTCTTCCACGCTTCATAAAGGTCAGCCTCCGTTAAAAAAGGCGCTGTTGTTTTTATGTCCCACTTCTGTTTTATGGGCTTGGATGTTTAGGTATACGTTGGGTGACCCTAACGGACATTATTTTATATGATGCGTTGCCGCACATCCTGCAGCTGTGCGCGCAGCCCGCGTGAGCTGTGAAGTCACTGAGTAGCCCCGGGAGCCAGGCCATCTAGGCCTGAAGCCAGGGCTCTGCCACCAGCACCAGGCAGAGGCAGTCCGCCAGGGGTGTGAATGTACACGCAGGCTCCCCTCCTTGCATTGCTAGGGGATTTGCACCGTGGGAAGCGTTGCCGGTCTGGCTGAGGTTTCTGTGTGTCCTCTGCTCCCACGACTGGGTAGAACTCCTGTTCTTGTACTTCAGGCCTGCTTGCATCCCGTTACTAGTCGTTCTCACTTGATGACCTTCAGGGAACTTGGCCCTTCCTCTCATGTGCTTTGGTTGTGCTAGTTTCCTAGGAAAAATGTCACTGTCAGAGCTGGAACATTCCTTGTGAAGTTCAAAACAGCCGTGAAAACTACTGGGCTCTAGTTTTGAATTGTTCACCATGAAGGCTGTGTAGGATCCAGTTAGGATTTTTCTCAAGGGGTCAAGAGGCATTCGTGCCCTTCCACGAGGAGTCCTCAGCCCCCTGACCAGGGCAGTTCCGCCTGTTGACGGGCTCTGTGACTCAGGTTCTGGGAGAGGAAGATGGGGCATGAAGGTGCCGTTAGCGGGCGTTAGGGCAGATCTTCCTAGAGACAGCGTTCTCCTGTCCCTCCAGTCTTGCTGGTGTGGTGCAGATCAAGGTGGAGAAAGTGCCATTTGGTTTAACCTTACATGCCACTTTTCCACCTCAGTTAGCTACCTTTTCAGTCCCGTAACTTGTGCCAATTATTCTTATTTACCGCAGTAACTGACTGGTCTCCTCACCTCAGTAACTCTATAAACTACAAGTTGGGAGTCAGAAAGAAGGGAGTCATGCGACCCTTCCACTAAGTCCCCATCCCTGGGTTTGCCCCTCCCTTAGGGTTTAGAGAGGGCCCAAGCCGTTCAATCTCCTATGAAGCAGAGGATCTTAGTGGTGAGTTTTCACACTGAAGAGAAATCAAAGTCAGAGTATATTGGTGTTGGGAACGTGTTCCTTGTTTTCTTTCTTTCTTTCCCAGTCTCTGCCTCTCTGGTTCACAGCTCTCTCTCTCTGCATATCACTAAGTGGTAAGCTGCAGCGTGTAGGACTAGGTCACACTGAATGAAAAATTTTCATCCCATCAGGGAAGTGTTATGTTTTCCCAGTGACTCAGAGAAGGGAAACTCAGGCTGAGGCCTCCTCCTTCTAGCCCATTCCCGAAAACCACCCTGCTTGACTGTTGCTCTGTTTAATTTCAGAGCCAAGATTAACACCCCTCTTCCAGGAGGAAGACAACCACCAGCGGCTGCTTATGGGGCTGGTAAGTGGTCTGTGGGATGTTCAGTGCTGGTGAACAGTGGGCTCCAAGGAAAGGGGAAAGGGCTAGGTTGTACTTCTCATTCTGTTCTTGTTTTTCATTCACTCTTTCAACACAGGGTTGTTACCAGTCACTCACTGTAGGCCCTGTGTGTTCAGTGGTGAGGAACACATATATAATTTCTGCCCTCTTGGTATGTGTAGTCTTGTGAGAGAGACACGAATTAATCAGTCACCCCAATAAATGTATACTTGTAAAACACCATAAGGAAATGTATAGCACTGAGAGTTTTTAAAATAGGAAACAGCAGCGTCTCTGTAGCATTTGTATTTGGGTTTAAAATACAACGGAATAAAGTATTCTTTCTCAAGAGGTCCTACCACTAGGAAGACCAAAGAGGTATAAATCAAAATAAATTAATTGAAGAGCAGAATTGGCAAATAAATCCAAAATCTTAAAAAAAAAACTTTTAAACATCTGAAAAGTCTAATAAAATACTTTTAATACTGTGCAGGCTTAGGAATGGGATAATCTATTACCTTAAATATAGCTAGTTTAAAAATATGAGAAGAATATGTGTAAATACATATTCATACACTTAAAAATTCTAGTTAAACAAAGTTTCCTTGGCAACTAGTAATGACCAAACTTGAGCCAAGAAGAGATAGAAAGCCTGAAAGCATAATAACCATAAAATAATTTGGAAAAAATATCAAAGATTATCTCCAAAAAAGGTCCCAGGGCTTCCCTGGTGGCGCAGTGGTTGAGAATCTGCCTGCTAGTGCAGGGGACACGGGTTCGAGCCCTGGTCTGGGAAGATCCCACATGCCGCGGAGCGGCTGGGCCCGTGAGCCACAATTGCTGAGCCTGCGCGTCTGGAGCCTGTGCCCCGCGACGGGAGGGGCCGCGATAGAGAAAGGCCCGCGCACCGCGATGAAGAGCGGTCCCCGCACCGCGATGAAGAGTGGCCCCCGCTTGCCGCAACTGGAGAAAGCCCTCGCACGAACCGAAGACCCAACACAGCCAAAAATAAATAAATAAATAAATAAATAAATAAGAAAATCCTTTAAAAAAAAAAAAAAAAGGTCCCAAGTTATTTAATGAGTTTGTGCTTTCAGACTTTTAAGGACCAGATCATTCTCATGTTATGTAAAGTATTTTTGAAAAAAAGATGGGAAGCTTCTTAATCACTTTAAAAAGCCAGCATAACCTTAAAACCAGAATCCGACAGTGACTACTTACGTTTATGAATATAGATAACTACAAGCTTAATTAAAATACTTCCCAGTGCTCTATTTGAAAATACAACATAGCCACATGGGCTTCTTTCTAGGAAGGCTTAATGTTAGAAAATATATTAATGTAATTCATCACACCACTAAGTCAAAGAGGAAAAAAAAGATTCTATAGGTGCTAAAAGTTGATAAAAGTAAAATTCCACTCCTGGAATTTTAAACAAAGTATAGTCTAATACTAGTAGCCAGCGTCCTTCTTCATGTCACATTGGAGGCATTCCTATTAACATCAGAAAGAAGTTAAGTATCCTTGCTATTTTCATTAAAATTTTATGTTGTTTTAGAAATTCTAGCCAATGCAATAAGAAACAAAAGTAAAAGAAGACGCTATGATTGTCTAATGCAACAAAGAAAATAATCAACTGGGAAAATAATAAAATAAAAAAATAAAAAAATAATGCTGCAAATTAGTAAGCTGGTGATGCTATATTTATTTTCTTTTTGATTAGGATTAACCAGTTAAAAAAGACAACGAAAAACGGTATATTATTTCCAAATCCTTAGCATCTAGCTTTAGTAAAATTATAAACAAAAAGCCAGTGAAAATTTCTCTGACAGTTGACTGACTCACTTGACAAAATAAAGAGGAATGGGACTGGCGTTATGAGATATCTAAATGTGTTGTTGATCTACAATAATTGGAACAATATGGTGCTGATACAAAGATAGACAGGAGGCTCTAGTTTAAATTTGGATATTTGATGTATGATAAAAATGAGGCATTTAAAAATCAATGTGGAAAGAAATAATCTTCAATCAATCAATCAATGCCTGACTATTTGGAAAAGACAATTAAGTTAGATTCTTCCCACCCCAAATACCGCCGCTTTATATCATAAACCAACAGAAATATCAGGTTAAGGAATCTAATATAAAAAATTTAAACTGTGTGAAAGAATTTGAATAAAATAAGTGGACAGTTAAAAAATACTGAGAAAGCCTTTTAAGTGTATTATTGAACATAAACCTACAGGAGAAGATTGACTGAAAACTTAGAAGAGAACAACAGAAAGGCAATACGTTTAGAAAAAAGTATTTGCCACATATGTGATAAAAGAATAACATTTGGCATGTAATGTTTATAAATCAGTAACAACACACCGGAAGGGAAATGGACAAAAGCTGTGACCAGTGAATTTTCAAAAGTTAATTTAGGCCAAGAGATCTTGACTTGGGGCAGGGTAAGAAAGAGAATGCTTAACATTGCTGTAATCAAATGACAAACAGAATAAATGTTTTTATTTGTTTGTCTTTTTTTTTGTCTATCAAATTGACAAAACTTTAAAAATCATACTAGGAAAGTTCAGGGTACAGGGAATTTGACAGCCTCATGAGATGGAATTGGAAATTAATATAACCACAGTGGAAGCCATTTTAGCAGTGTCTCTATAACCTTAAGTAGGGACCCAATGAATTCCATTTCTAGGAATTTAGCCTGACAAAATAATCGAGGATATGGCAAGCAACTTTTGTGTAAGGATTTTTTGGTGGTATTTGTAACAATAGTAAAGGAAATATCGCATATGTATACGAAGGGAATAAATAATTCAATTATAGTATTTTCATAAAATTGGACACTGTGCCACCATTACAACTAGTGTGATAAAGAATATTTAATGACATAAATTATTATGTGAGAAAAAGCAGATTGTAAAATATTAGAATGAGTGTGCACACTGGAGAAAAGGAAAATAAAAAACCCAAAATGTTAATGTAGATGGTAGGATTATGAGCAATTTAAATTTTCATCTTTATGCTTATTATAGAAAAATTGAAATGCACAAAAATATGCATTATAACTTACACAGAAAAAAAAATAATTTTTTTTTAAAGCCTAATCAATTAGCACATGCCGGAGACCGAATTGAAATAATATACCACTCTGTCTTGGCCCAGGATGCCACGGGCTAAGGTTTACCCAGGGTGTCTGTCGTAAATGTAAATCTGCTAAAATAGAAGATATTCCCACGGTGTTTATTGATGCAAAGATTTCTCTAGCCAAGAGGGTCTGTAGCTGAGCAGGCCATTTAGGCAAAAGTGAGAAAAAAAGGAAGAAAGGGAGAGAAAAGCAAAAAGTGGGGAAGGCTGGGAATGCCACACTGATTCGGGAGCCCCAGGGATGGTTAGAAGAGTGTGGCTATAGAAACAAGCCCATTTGGAGGCACTAGGCTAAATATATCCATACCTTTACATGTCAGGGAGCTGCATGGAATGTCTTAACCATTGCGCAGAGAGAGGTACCTGGTGCATTTCCTTTTACTCCAGCCTCTGTCCTTGCAAACACCCAAAACCTGTCCCTTCCTGCCACCCCCATTAGCATAGTCATTCCACGTTTAGAGTTGTTCCTGTTAGATCTCCAGAGCCAGGAGCAGTAGACTTCAATCCTTTGGTAGATCCCAAAGCCTTTGACTGCTAAGCTAGTGACTTCCACTGGCTTCTTTGGAGAATTCTCAACAGGGCTGGGAGCCTGGCTCTCAGCTGTTCACTGGACTTTGGGTGAATCATAAGTCACTCCTCTCGAGGAAAATGGTGGTGCCCCCTGATTTATGCCCATCAAAGGAACTTTGTGGGTTATGCATTTCTGCTAGTGGGATCTTCAGGTCCAATATCTTTCATATTGATAGGAAGTGTTAATAAATGAATAGAATTCAAACCAGTTGCAGGTGTGAGTGGGTAGGTTGTGACTTATCTAATCTATATTCTGTTTTCAGATGGTGTCTGAGCTAAAAGACCATCTTTTGAGACATCTACAGGGTGTAGAAAAGAAGAAAATTGAACAGCTGGTTCTGGACTACGTTTCAAAACTGGTTGGTTTTGCTTTATCTTCTCCACCCAACCCACCGCCCCCCTCAACCACTTGGTCTCTGGGTGTATAGTTCCCAGTATGTGGTTCAGTAGGTTTTTCATATTAGGTTTTTTGGAGCTCTCCCATCCTCAAACCTGTATATATGGTGCTGTAGATTGAAGAAAGGGGGAAAAGAACCAAAAAACAAAGAGAATGTGGCTCTGGAAGTGGCTTATTGCACTCCCCTTGCAGTAGTGGTTGTATGCTCATGGACACCTGGAACAGTGATGAGTTCAGCATGGTTGCCAAATGTTCATGTCATCTTGTCATCTTCCAGCTCCTTATTAAACCATAGGTAGTGATTTCTGTACATGGAGGTTTCTGCAAATATGAGAGAACTTGAACTTCAATTCTTACTTAGCTCCAATAGCCCAATTAGGTAAGATTCCAGCCCAGTTGTATAAATACTTGCCACGTTATAGAGTCTGCTGATGAGATTGGCATCCCATTTACCTGGTAACCACTCACTGAAATTGTGTGATCCAAATTAATAACACCGGTCCATGTGTAAATAGGAGTGATGCAGCTGGATTGAAATTTGAGGCTGTCTTGAGTCTTTCAAAACGCATATGGAGTTGAGACCTCACCCTACTTAGAACCTGGAAATAATAAGATGGATAAAATTTTTAAAGTATTTAAATATACAGAAAGAGAAAGAACACTCCAACACTCCATTTCTCCAGGTTTGCATAGGACCAGTGTGTAAATGTGAACAAATATTTTTGCATTGAATTCTGGAAGATTAGTTAAATTTATTAGATATGGCCCTGATTTAATTTCATGTTTAATTTTTAAAGTTTTCTGCCTTACAGGGAACTATATTCAATAATGGAAAAGAATATTAAAAAAAGAGTGTCTATATGTGTAGAACTGAGTCACTTTGCTGTACAGCAGAGATTGGCACAGCATTGTAAATCAACTATACTTCAATTAAAACAAATTAAAAAAAATAAAAACAAACGAAAAAGAAATACGGAAAGAAATCTTCTATTTTGGAAAACTGGGCAGTGGCAGAATGGCTCTGTGAATGGAGCGTGAGCTCTTGGATAGCACTTGTTTAATGAGTGTTTGTTGAATTAAAACAACTCCCCAAAATGCTCCCAAGTGCCACCCATTGATTTATTTCTATAGTAAAGTGCATGCATGGAAGTAACTCACTCAAATCCTTTGTTGGTCATATGGCCATAGAGACGGTTCATAGTTAATTAGTCTGAATAAAGTTGCGGAATATTTAAAAAAAAAAGTTTTCTGCCTTTATTGCAGTCATTAGTATCTGTTTTTAAATCATATATTTGATTTCTATGGTAAGGTTTGACTTTCAGAGTTTTAGTATATTAGGAGAGGTTGGTATTTGCCTATACTAATGTTTACAAGCAGGGCACTGAAACTTTGTTAAATAATAATTCTTTGCAGTTGAACGATACCAAGGCGCTCACTTTATGAATGTGTTACTGATCTTCCCCATGTTGATACTAACCTACTTTCTTTGTCCTTTCATAACACAGAGTTATTTAACACATCACCTACCATCTTTCTTTCTGTTGACTTTAAATTTCACCTTCCAGAGTGTTAAGGTTTTTCTTCAAGCATCATTCTTCCCTATAGTTAATCACATAAAAGAATCCCCATAACACTAGTTTGTGCTAATAGCTCCGAGAACCAATAGGACCAGAAATCGTAGAGATGAGGTCTCAGAAAACTCGGTGCCCCTGCCTTTCCAACTCAGCAGTCACTGATTGATGCCAAAGCTGCCCACCCTGCCCAGCAGCAAACAGCTGAGTCTCCCAGTCCCCTCCCAGGAGAGCGGCTGGACAGCCTTTAGAAAATAAATCCGAGGAAGTTGCTGCAAAACCTGATTTTATTGCTTTCATGTGTTATCTTACCTGATTTCAGCCAAAGAGAAACTGAGACTCTATGTCGTTGAGAATAAATAGTGTCTGTCTGTGCTCATATGGAAACTCTTCCTAATTTTGCCCCCTGTCCTTTGCCTACACGTGCAATGCATGGATTTGTGGTCCTGATAACGGCTCCTCGGAGATTGCCCTGTTGCTGGCAAACGAGTAAAATGCAGAACCTGGACTTGGAACTAGTTTTGCTCCACAGCCCATGCTCAGGACCTCCATTCTATTCAGAACCGCCTTTCCTCTGTCAGCTGTCAGCTATGTCACCCTTGCCACATAACAGGCCTTGGGCGAACTCTGTTGCACTTGACCTTCACTGATGGATAAGGGCCTGTGATTGAGGGCCTGTGTTTGTGAGCGATGGGGCCGGTTAGCGGTGGGGAAGCTCAGCTGGGGCACTGCCCGCAATGACAGAGGGTGCTCTGTTAGACACGGCTGCACATTTTCAGTCTTTCCATTTGGGATTCCAGTGCTTGAGAATTGACCTCAGAAAGGCTGGTTCTGTGTCCGGGCACAGCCTGAATGCCAGCTGCCCGAACATGCCTGTCAGAGCTATGGAAGGATAGCTTGTAGGGGAAAGGGTATGAACAGAGGTTAACAGACTGTCTTTACCCTCTAGCTGGATCTCATTTGCCAAATACTGGAAGCCAGTTGGAGGAAACATAATCTTCATCCCTGGGTTCTCCACTTGTACGCAAGTATTTCTTGCTCTATTTTATCATGGTGTACAAAGAGCTAAAACAACTCTGATTGCTGCCTGTGGTAGCAAAGCCTTTTTGAAACTTACCAGTTGAAAGTAACTCTCACCAGCCCTTACACCATCCATGTTAGTTCTGAACTCAACATTTAAAGTTATGCCCCTGTTACTTCACCTGTCCTCTTTCCTTGGCATCTGGCTGATGAGGAGGGAGGGGCACATGAGCTCAGTACTGCCAAGAAGGGGAATTTAAGTTAATGCAGTTTATCATTTATGTGCCTACCGTCTGGTTAGATTCTAGGCATTAGGCCGATGGTCATCATCACATCTATGAACCTTTCTGTGGGGCATAGCCTTTCACAATTAGCATGAATTCCATCTGGATGTGGCACTCAGAGCTACTGCTTACATGCAGATGGGGTTTTGCAGATGAGCTGCTTGGCTGACGTGCTGATTTGTTCTTTGACCAGCAATAGACGGGCGAGTGCTGCTGAATTTGCGGTCTTCCACATCATGACCAGGATTTTGGAAGCTACTAACAGTTTGTTTTTACCTCTGCCTCCTGGTAAGTCTTGGCTTTTTTGTTTTTTGTTGTAATAAACTTGTTCTTTCTTCTTCACATAGTCTCTGGACTTTGGTGCATTATGAGTTTAAGAATGAGGCCTCCTGTGTCTGAGAAATTGTGTGTCTGGTGTCACTGTGACGGATGGGCCTGAGGTTGGTCTCTGCCGACCAGATCTCCTCTGATTATTAAACTATGCAGTAGCTTGTCACCCACTTTAGCAGCCAAGGCTGGTCCCCATGCAACTTTCTGGTTCAAAAACCAGTGGAGCTGATTCAGGGAGATCTTTCTCTGATGTCTCCAGGCCTAGTTTATCTGATCAAGAAAGTTAACACTCAGAAGGAAGTAGGTCTGGCTGGGTGTCAGAAATTGAGTTGATTCTTATATGTTCCTTGGAAGCTAAAAATTTCCCTTAGGATTTTGAAAAAGGACCAAATCAGGCCTCAAAACACCTTTGGCTCATGTGTCTACAGTCATTCATGTAATTGGTCATTTGTTCATTCAGTCAACAAACATTTGTTGAGCAATTTCATGCCAGGTACTGGGCTAGAAATTAGAGCAATTCCAAAAATTAACAAAAGTCTAGTTGGGAAAATGTGCACATAAATCAATATTCATTATAAGAAACAAATAAGCTCCTGTTTGCTATAAACTACCTGCCTTATGCTTATTATGTATAAGTTCTGATGAGTTTTAAGCTTTATGATAGCTATCACTATATAATATATACTAGCCAATTTTACTTAATTCATTCATATACATCTATCCATCCATCCATCCGTCATTAATTTGTTCCTTTGCTCATTCATTTTAAGGCAACATGTATATGGTCCCCATTTTGTGCTAGGTACTGTTGTAAGTACTTTATATAAATTAGCACATTTAATTTTTATAACGGTGCTAAGTGATAAGAGCTTAAATTGAACCATATTAAATTGTTAATATCCAACCAGTTTTTGACCAACAAAGACGGCACTTTCAAATGGTTCCACTTAATATTATTCCCATCTTATAGATGGTGAAATTGAGGCACAGAAAAGTTAAGTAACTTGCCTACAGTCACATAGCTATTAGGCGACAGAGCCAGTGCTCAAATCCAGGGAGTCTGACCCTAAAATCTATGCTTCTAGCTACTATTCTGTGCTGCCTCTTGAATTTTATATTCCAGTTGAATTAGTTGATATTGAAACATTGGCTATTTATGGGCCCGGAAAATCCCCACAGCACATCTCAACTTCTCTGCATTTGTGATATATCTGGTACAGTCTGGAATCCGTCACGCTTTCTCTATCCGTATGCCTTATCTTACAAGATCTGCTTGTAGTGGAGGCACAAAAGGAGTTTCTTGTGACTTTGTAGGGACCTGAAAGTGACCACTCATGAGGAGAATGGATGGCTTTAAATGGAATATGAATTGTGAGGTGCCCTCTAGAAAGAGTGAAGGGATTTCATGAAAATTATATATGGCTTTCTAGCTTAAATTCTTAATTGTTTGTCATTAACACAAAAGACCTGGTAGAGAAATGGGTTGACAGTTTCAGATTTGTTCACCATGGATCTCCAAGCTCCTTTTATAAGTAAATGACACTGACTCACTGGGGACAATATTATATCTGGGAGATCATAGAAATCAACTTTCTACAGAACACTGCATTTCTACACAGGGATGGATAAGGAGGGAAAACATAGAAAAATGTTACCCATAGTGATTGAGAATTATTACGAGTAAGAACTTAATGGCTGGTGTCCATGGGTCAAGTAAGGAAGAGCAGTTTCTCTTTCTCCTTATCTTAGAAATGTTTGTTTCCCGAATATGAAGTGACACTGGATCACGTTGGGGGGTGGCATGTGTGTGTAAATGCAGGTATTTTTGTGTGTATGTATGTAAATGTGCTTGCTTTCCAGGCCCCCTGGACTAGTGAGAACTGTTTGAGTTCCAAGTGTCAGAAACTTGTAACCGGAGTTACTTAAAGAAAAAAGGGAATGAGGGCCACAGAAGGGAAGTCATAGTTTAGAGCTGGAGCATTTACAGTTGAAAAGGGACGTGTGTTCTCTCTGCTGCCTGGAGGAGGCCAGGAGCCCTGGAGGATGAGGACTAGAGATGGCTGGAAGAGGTCTCTCTTGCGGTACTGATGCCTACTTCTAGCCAGTTTGCTCTGTTGCTTAGAGCTCACATGCTGAGAGGAGGCCAGGAATGGGCTGTTGAATTCGGGACTGTGCCCTGGGAATGGAGAATAAAGGGTCATCAGGGATCTTTAGGACATGGACACAGAGCTAGAGAGGAATTTTGAATCGAGAAAATCTGTAGGATCAATAACCTTCTATAAACTCTTCCTCAGAAATAATTTCATAACTTTTTTAATCTTGAGAAGACTGTCCAAATCCATTTGAAAAATCTCATGTTGTTAATTAGCTAGTAAAATCACTAATTTTTTTTGGAATCAGAGCAGTTAGTAGACTCATCCCATTGTCAGCCCATTAAGATCTGCTTGAGGGCAGAGTCTGAACTTTATCTGACCCTCGATGTTGCCAGAACATGGGACTCCAGTCTCCCACTGCTCATGTTTCACATGCTCAGAGAGAGAAAGCTCCACGATGTCTCTGAATCCAAGTCCCAGCTCTCTTTGGCCATCATGTCTCTGTCATGTAAGCCTCTAAGGTTAGGCAACGAGTCTTCGTCATTCCCCATCCACATCCAATCAGTTTCCAAGCCAGTACACGTTGCCATGATCCTATGATCCCTTCCTTCCCTCTTACTCTCAGTGCCCTCATTCCCTCTTGGACAGGTTCACGCAGTCACTTCCCAACAGGTCTTTATTCCTCCAGTAGCAAACTGTCACTCTGGTCCATTCTTTGCCTGTTGCCATGTTAGTATTCCAAAAGTAAAACTCAAATCCTCTAACAGTCCTGCTCAAAAGCTTTCAGTGCCTCCCCAGAGTTTACTAAATACTAAATTCCTTGCTGTCATTCAGCATGCAACCCCGTGACACATATATTAAGAGCACCCTGTACTTTCCCTTCATAGAACTGGTCATATTAAAAAAAAGGAATATTTATTTTGTGATTAATTTGTTGTCAGTCTCCCTGTCAGACTGGAAGGTGGATGGGAGCAGCAGTCATGCCTGTTCTTCTCATCACTGCACACCCAGCTCCTTGCCTGGCGGGCCGAAGGGGTTTTGTTGAATAGATTAACCTTTCCAGTCTTACCTTCCACTGTTCCTCTTGCACACCTGTTCCAACCCAACTGGGTCATGTACTCTTTCCTAAATGTGCCCCATGCTTTCTCACCTTTGGGCCTCTGTTCGTATTGTTCCATTAGCACCAGTTCTTGAGGCAGGATAACGTTGTGGTTAAAAGGCTAGGCTAAAATCCCACAGCCTGCGTTCAAATGTTAAGTCTGCCACTTACTATTTCCCGGGGCAGGTTTCTTAGCTCCTGTGAATCTTGGTTTCCCCATTTATAAAATGGGGATCAGGTAGTTCCCACCGCATGGTGTTATATGAGGATCACGTGAGCCTGTGCGTAAATGAAAGGCCTCAGTACCTGTCTGGTGTTAGTCACGTTGTTGTACCACGTGCCAGGTTCTTCACAGACCTAGCTGTAGCTCTCAAAGCAGCCCTGCAGGAAAGGTACTGGTGATTCCACTTGAGGGATGAAGAAACAGAGGCTGGAAAGGCTTTATTACCTACATCTAGTAAGCAGCACAGCATGATTCCGGCCTCTGTCTACTCAGGTCAAACCTGACTTTTACTGCTTTTCCAGCCTGTATGTTCTCTCACGTCATTTCCACACTCAGGAATGGCATTAACCCTTCAAAGTGCCTCTCACATGCCATCTTTTCCAAGAGGGCTTTTCTGATTCTCTCCCGGTCTGATATCTTCTTCTCCCGTGGATGTTGTATCGGTTAGTATTAATAGTGGACTTAGAGCTCTAGCTCTGTGAGAGTTTGGGTAGCCCTGCCCATGAGACTTAGACTTAGCCCTGCCCAAGGCCTTGAGAGTGCCTTTCTACTGAATTCCTATAGATTTGCTATCTGGCAATATCGTTTTAGTTCTTCTTTTATATGATTTAGTCCAAGTAGACCCCAAAAACCTTTCTCTAGGGCATACCCAGAGATTAGTCATCTAAACTGTTCCCTTCTGGTCCAAATATTTTCTCCTGCAGCAAAATGGTCCCTGTCCATCAGGCTTTAGCCTGGGCATGTGGAGTTTGAAGCTCTCCTGTTAATTTTTCTATTTTGCGATTTTACCATAGAATTTTAAACCTTTTAAACTGTAAAACCATTTTCATTGAGCAGACCTTGCACTGTTTTTCTCTTTTTGCCTAGGAAGGCATACAAGGTGGAGGGAATACGTGCTTATTGGGAACTTACTATATACCCAGCACAATACCTAGTTGTGGTAATACAGAAAGAAGGAACCTTGGACCTTGTCTTCAAGGAGCATTTATTTGACTCTAGCTGCGAAGTGCTGAGCTGAGTGCTTTATTGCCATCACCAGAGTCATTCCCTCTGGGAGGCCGGAAATGATGGCTGACCGTGTCTACCGTCCCGGGTCTCTCATCCTAGGTTTTCACACTCTGCACACGATCCTTGGCGTCCACTGTCTGCCTTTGCATAACCTGCTGCATTACATTGATAACGGAGTGTTGCTTCTCACAGAAACAGCTGTCACAAGGCTCATGAAAGGTAAGGGGCTCTGAGTTTGCCTTGTTCCAGCCCCAGCACCACCCGGGCTGCCTTTGTGGGTGTGCGACCTGTGGTCACACGGGGCCCTACTGCACTCAGAAGGGGCCCATGCAGGGTTTAATGTTCTGTATTCAATCTTGACATTCTTAATAGTTGGAGAGGGGCCCCTCGTTTTCGTTTTGCGTGGGTTCCACAATTACGCAGCTGGGCCTGCAGAGTACAGTTCATTTCCCATAACCATCCTTTGGACCGCCGTGCCTTTGCCCTTCAAGAGACCCCAAAGGGCTTCTCAATCTGTACACAACTATTAGACTCCTTTTCTGTACATGAGGGCACTTGAGAATAGGAGACTGAAGGCTTATTTCTCAAGAAAAATGTCATGAAATGGCTTACTTTCAGCTGATTAACTCCATCTTCTCAAAGTTAGACTTGAAATGCAAGGAAAAGTAATGAGAGATATAGTGCCTATGGGAATTTGAACTTGAAATAAGGTCTGTAGTGTAATGACTCTTGGTTAAATTATTCAACTGTGGTATTTTATAGATGAGTTTTGTTAATATATATTGAAGTATTTGCCATTCCTCAAGGTGCTGTATGTTTTAAGTTAGTCAGCAAAATTGCTCTGTGACTGGCCGCCTGTTACAGAACGCTGTTCCCTGATACAGAGCAGCAGCTTCATTAAGAAATCCCTTTTTAGTCACGTACCACAGTGTTCACTGCAGCTCTATTTACAATAGCCAGGACACGGAAGCAACCAAGGTGTCCATCAACAGATGAATGGATAAGAAGATGTGGCACATATATACAATGGAATATTACTCAGCCATAAAAAGAAATGAAATTGAGTTGTTTGTAGTGAGGTGGATGGACCTAGAGTCTGTCATAGAGAGTGAAGTAAGTCAGAAAGAGAAAAACAAATACCGTATGCTAACACATATATATGGAATCTAAAAAAAAAAAAAAAAAATGGTCCTGAAGAACCTAGGGGCAGGACGGGAATAAAGACGCAGACCTACTAGAGAATGGACTTGAGGACATGGGGAGGGGGAAGGGTAAGCTGGGACAAAGTGAGAGAGTGGCATGGACATATATATACTACCAAATGTAAAACCGATAGCTAGTGGGAAGCAGCCACATAGCACAGGGAGATCAGTTCGGTGCTTTGTGTCCACCTAGAGGGGTGGGATAGGGAGGGTGGGAGGGAGACACAAGAGGGAGGGGATATGGGGATATATGTATATGTACAGCTGATTAACTTTGTTATAAAGCAGAAACTAACACACCATTGTAAAGCAATTATACTCCAATAAAGATGTTTAAAAAAATCCCTTTTTTATTCAGAGAGACACAAACTAATATTTTCATAGTGTTGTTAGACTTAGCTTGAAAAACAAGGTTGGGACATGCATTACCAGGATGAAGTTCTGAAGTATTAGCTTGCTCAGGTATTAAAATGGAGATTACTGGGTTTTTTCTTTTTGTTTTGTTTTATTTTGTTTGCCAATTTCTGACTTTCTTGTAGATCTGGACAATACAGAGAAAAATGAAAAAGTAAAGTTCAGCATCATTGTGCGGCTTCCTCCGGTAATCCTGAAGTATATTCTGTTTTCTAAGCCTTGGCACCTCTCCTTCAGCTTCTTCTTGCAGGAAGAGCAGTTACTTGCTTTGGGCTGAAGTCAATTGAATTGTCTCACCCTTCGGCCCTTTCCAAGAAACCCTGTCCATCCCTACCCGTCTGTCCGCTGCTCCAACTGGGCCTACCGAGTGCTTGCTCTCCTGGCTGCGCGTGTGCTGCTTTGGCACAGGCCCACCTAGAACATTTAGCCATTTTCTCCTCTGAGGAAACCACAGTAATATGTACGTCTGTGAGTCTGAGGGGAGGCAGAGGGGAAACATGTGCTTTTGGCATTTAAACTGATAAGAAATTGAAGTACAGGTGAGGTCAGAAGGTTCTGGAACTGCGTTTCCTCTCACTGTTGTTTGCACCACGGCAGGAAAACATTCCTGGTTGAAGGAAAAATGAGAAACATGAGGGAGAGGGTTATACAGGCACTCCTTGTTTTTGTGCGGTATAGTAGCTCTCTGAGTCAGAAATGCTGTGAAATTCAGACATTCCAGGGCAAGGTCTTCAGAGCCTCTGACTCTGCGGACTTCCCGGCCATGAGAGCCTTGGCCAGCTCTGTGCCATTTACATACCTTGAGCACTTGTATCTCCGGCACGATCCTCCCACAAAGGGATGTCTGATGCCTTCCTGGACCTAATCGTCTTGCTTTATAACACCTTCTCGCCCTCACAGGCTTACTGAGGCAGAGGCAAGAATAGAAAACAAAGCATATTTTCCATGGCTAGATCTCTCTGGGGAATATCTCTAAACATTTAGTTTGGTCTCTAAATTTGATTTTTTTTTTTTTGCCTTATACCCTTAGGGAATGAAAATTTTCTGGGCAAGACACTGGCAGAGTACATGCCTATAACCTTTAGCTTCATATCAAAATATCACGTAGGGTTGGCATGCAGATACTCAGTTTTGAAGAGTAACAGATGAACACCATTTCAGAAGAAGAGTTTGGCAGCCTCAGTACACAAAATGCTTTCCTCAGAGTCGCATTTAAGAGAGTATTTATTCAAAATTCAGAAGCATACCTCATAGGAAATGGCCTTTCTCCAAGGTCATTAACCATAAAGAGTCTGTCTTTTAGACTCACTAGCTGGAATACATTTTAAAAAATTATGAATTGATATAAGATAAATTTACTTAATGCTGTGAGCTATATTCTCCTCTCTGTATTTTTCCATCTTTTTATTTTTATTATTGACTTAAATTTTTTAGTGTGGAAGGTACAGAGTTTTCCTATACACCCCCTTCCTCCACATACGCACAGTCTCCCCTATTATCAGCATCCCCCAGCAGAATGGTCCATCTGTTACACTGGATGAACCTACACTGCACATCACAATCACCAAAGTCCATAGTTAACATTAGGGTTCACTCTTGGTGTCGTTCATTCTGTGAGTTTGGACAAATATATAAGGAGATATATCTAACACTGTAGTATCATACAGAGTATTTTCACTGCCCTAAAAATCCTCCTCTACATAATTTTCAATTTGCAAAAATAGCTTACAGGTCAGAAGATCTGTCGACTTTGGGATCATCCTGTGAGTTCTAACATTATTTCCCGGAACCATGTAAAGCGACTGCTTCAGAACTATAACAAACAGGTGAGCCTGTGTGGAGCAGAGGCCCCGCTAAATGATTTTGGAACCTCTTTGCCCATTTTAACATATCCCTATGGACAGCAGTTGTAGTTCTCATCACTTTAAGTTTGTGCTTGTTTTGGAGAATCAACTGATACCACAGCCGTTTCCCTTTTAGCCCCGGAGTTCTATGATGGACAAGTCATCATTCAGTGTAGAATTTCTGCCTCTGAACTACTTCATTGAAATACTGACAGATATTGAGTCCTCCAATCCAGGTAAGTCACTCCTCTGCTCTCAGGATTTTCCTGTTTTTCCCCTGACACATCAGTCAGTCTCTATGCACTTCTGTGTACCTTTTTCTTGCCAAAATATCCCTTAATTATAAGTAGGATCTTCTTGCAATAGGTTTTAATTAGCAATACACAATTTACTACCTAAATTACCAAAGGAATAACCACCTTTCAGGTTTTAAAAGGAATTAAGAGGTTAAAAACCCATTTGGTTGGTGTGAATGGCCTTTCTTGGTGCTGAGGTTTAATAAATTTTAACAACACATTCTCAGAATAATGTGTTTTACTAAAATATAAAATAATTATGATTTCAGTGAGGCGTGGGCACAATATAATAAATGTTCTATGGCTTCATAGTAACTCTTCTCTCTCTTTTTCCTTTCAGCTCTGTATGCTTTTGAAGGACATGACAATGTGGACGCAAAATTTGTAGAGGAAGCAGCTCTGAAACACACCACAATGCTTTTAGGCTTATAAAAGAGAAAATGCAGTTATATCAGCTTCCAGTATTTTTATCTTGCTCGTTAGCTCTACTTCCGTTGAGAATTCTTTAGCAATATTTTAAACTGGTAACCAAAATCAGAATACATTGTTGAGCCATCTGAATTTCAGTTTGGTACTTTGTTCAGACAGAACTAGACAGTCAAGGGTAGAGAAATGACAACCAGTCCAAGGGGGCATGCAATGGCATAAATAATGCTCTTCCTAGTGGCTGATCTTTCTAGTGCTTTCATAGGCCAAAAGCTAGTTTCTATTATACTCTGAAATAAAATATACTTTAAAAATGTAGGAACAGTGCTTAGAAAAACAAAAATTAGCTGTGTCACTGAAAATAGCATATGACAAGCAGAAAAATTACAAGTTGCAGAAAAACTCTATTTGGAAATTAGATACTTTTTAAAAAACTGAATTTGGACTAAGTCACATCTGCTAATTCTAGTAGGGAATAATTTGTAAAATACAACAATTTATACCTACATAGAGTAGGATTTGTCTTCGTGAACGTTCAGATGGAACTGTATTTAATATTGTAAAGTTATTTTTATAAAAGTTTGATTTAGTAATATCTTGTCATTTAAAAAAACACTGAAAGTTTTAGCCTAACTCTTGAACATAGCCTTTTATTCCCACCAAGAATCATGACTCCATGAACATGTTCCCCCAAAGACCCCCATGACACCTAACGAGTTCTCCCACTTTTCTTTTTTTCTCCCTCCCTCTTCTACAGTGACGTTCTGACCATAAATACAGTTGCTTCCTGGGGTAAGCCCAAAACCCTTTGCTTTCCTATCTTCACACCGTTTCCCTCAGTGAACTTGTGAAATTTTAAAGATTACAAATATCACTAGCCAGTATAATAATTCAGCTTTTCTAAAATCATCATTATATTCTAAAAATTATCCTCTCCTACAGAATTTCCCATTTAGGTCACATATTTCATGGTCACTGAAGCTCAAAGTCTTGGAGCCATATCAGCAAGGCGGTGCTGGTTTTTCCTCTTGATAAGGTCATTATTTTTCATTCCCTACGCTTTCCTCTTCACACCTGGGTTGTTTCTGTTGCTTTCTGAAGTCTAATTCATCCGATGCATATTTGAGATAAACAGTAGTTTGATCCTGTCACCCCTCTGCTCATAATCCTTCAGTCGCTTGCCATTTATTACAGGATAAAATCCAAACTCTTTGACATTCAAGATCTCCCAAATTCTGGCCTTATACACTTCCCCAGTACGAACGTTCTGTTCCAACCAGCCTCGCTCACTGGGCCTTGAACAGAACTTCTGTCTTCTTACTTCCAAGTCTTGCTCAGGCGATTTCCCCATCCTGGAATCCCCTCTACGTATTAAAATCTTATTTATGCTTAAGGGCCAGATAAAAAGTTCCATCTGTGATCCCTGGCCATTCCAGTGCACATTGGCATCTCACCCTCTGGACCAGTAGCACACGTTGTAATATTTAAGCGTCCAAACCTTTGTAATTTTTAAAAATTATTTTTCCTTCCTATGTATTTTAACTTCCTATGTGCTTATTTTTTGAATCCCTAATTACTGATCCTACAACACAGCAACTGTGTGTAAGTATGCAGTATTTCTTTGCAGTAAGCACACAGCTTATACAGCTTTACTTGTTATAGGCTCTCTCAAGGAATTGCTTTTTAATGACTTCACAAAGCAGTCAGGTTAGATTCAGGACTCCTAGACTGAGAATGAGATTCAATTTCCCTCCATTCTGTCAGGGTGGGGGCTTGGAACAGATTTTGTTTGATTTAGCAAAATAAATGAATGTGATATTTCTCACTCCCAGAGTCGTGAAATGAAATTCATAACTGATAACAATATGAAATAACAATAGTTTGAGCATGTTAATGAATGTAAAATCACCGGTTTCAAATCTACGTTTATATTTTTATGTGAGAAAGTAACAGAATTAGCAAAATATACTTGGGTGAAATACAATAATATTAGAGTAATGAAATCAGTGGAACTGGCCTCATTTTCTCTTTCACATGCAAAATTATAAATA
Organism: Balaenoptera acutorostrata; assembly: GCF_949987535.1. Taxonomy (NCBI): domain Eukaryota; kingdom Metazoa; phylum Chordata; class Mammalia; order Artiodactyla; family Balaenopteridae; genus Balaenoptera; species Balaenoptera acutorostrata. Next base: position 97,141,533 of record NC_080070.1, read on the forward strand.
TCTTCATTGAAATTTTGAAAAATCTGGTATCAGAACAAAGTAATCACAAGTGTATTTGCATATAACATTGTGGAAAATCTAGATTTATAAGAAAGATAAATTAGGGCATAATTGTTTTTGCCCAAAAGGATTCTTTATTTGTAAAAAGAATCACTATAACATCACTTTTAAAAAGACAAGCTTCCCTACTGCTTTTCACTCAGTTTAGTTTTACTGACATCAACTTGCAATGCAACTATTTATTTAACCAAGTGAGTTATGCCCCTACAATACTTGGGCTATTTTTCTTTTCAACCATTCTTTCTTTTTCTTAAAAGTGAGTATATTGAACAGGATCTGCTTTTCTTTCTTTAATAAACAAAGACCACTCTGCCAATTTCTGTACTTCGCTGAAAAGGTATTTATTTTTATTGCATTTTTATAGCACCCAGTCTACTATATATTTCTGAAATGTAATCAAGAGACAGAGTGAAAAAGAAATTGGTGAGCGTGATAGGAAGGAAGCATACGTTGCGGATACTCTGTCTGTAATTTAGAGCTATTATGCTGACGTTTTCCAGCTGTGGATGTGAAGAAGCCTGGTTGAAGTGCTTCCTTGAGAAGCCTGGGTTGGTTCACATGTTCAGATTTCAATCGGCTTTATAACAGGTTTCCTTATGTGCCTCATATTGGCCCCAGGTTCACTGGGCTTAAAAGGAGCCAAAGCGCCATACGGTTTTGGCAGAGGAAGAGTGGACTCTGCCTCTGGGATGTAGGCATTCGGACGCTGATCCGCAGTTGTGTAAACACCATTGGGCAGCTGGCGATTTTCTGCTTCCAAGAACTCCTGCAAAGAATGATTTATCCTTTTCAGTTTTTGAAAACTCAAAGTCGCTTCGTCCTCAGGGCCCATCAGACACAGCTGGGTCTGAGCAGCCTTCGGCTATGCTCGCTGGCCGATATTCCCCAAAGGGACAGAAGGGTGTGAGGGTGCGTCACCAAACACGCACACCCGCACACACATTTCGTCTCATTGGAATGACCCATGTTGCTCAAGCATCACTCTACTCCTGGGGTTTAGGGTTTACCATAAACTGGTTGGTGGGACCTAAATTTGCTACATTCCAAAGTCACTATCTTTCATTAAGCACTAATTATTTCCATGTTTGTGACAAAGGCAGGATAATCTATTTCCTTTGGTAGGTCCCTGGTGAGCAAATGGTACAAAGGAGGAGATAAGGAGTAAAGTAGAACCAGTGGAGAGAAGCGGTCAGCAGCTTGCTTTGAGTCTCAAGATTCTGCCTGTGTTTCTGGAAAACAGAGGAATCTCTTATAGCATTAAAAAGAATTTGAAAAAATGGAGACAGGTAAATGACAGCTGGGACACCACAGGTAAAATCTGAATGCCCTCAAGAATATAATCCCAGGCAGCGTGGGAATGACAAATCAGACCCTGTTTTCAGGAATTCATAGTATGTGTTTGGAATGCACCTTTTTCTTGGGTTAGGGAGGGAATAGTGATCTTCTGGGGATGTCTGCTCTGTAGTCTGAGAGTGAGTTATAGGTCCCCGGGATGTAGTCTCCTCAGAAAGAGATGCCTAATTCCACTCTAAGATTATTGAAAGGTCATGGGAGTAGGAATAAGAACTGAGCCCCCAGTGTGTAGGTGGTCAGTGATAGACTTAGGTCTTTGGTGGGAGAAAGGTGGTACTGAAGCCTAATCGTAGCTTCTGCACCAGGTGCAGAGTCTGCAGAAGCCTGTGACAACCATAATATGCTGTGGTGGCCACAGCAGATGGACATCGAAGAGTAAGGTATGGTCTGAGCCAGGGTGCAAAGACAGAGATTAGAGACCTAGGATAAAGCCAATGCCGGCCTGGTCATTGCCATGCCAATGGGAGGTCCTGGTCTTCACTATACCAGCCCACGATAGAAGACTATGGGGTGGGACTTGGTGCCCGCCCAGTGTTCTCCAGGGAATATTCTGACCCTTTGGACTGTTGTACTTTGCTTGCCTACATAATATCTTTAAAAAGCAAAACTTATTTCTAATGACTTGCTGGGCCTATGTGTGTGGTAGAGTAGAACATTTTCATATATTATGGGAGGATTGACAACCCCTGCAGCAGCCCTTCCCGGCACATTTTACAAATGCAACGTAGAAGCCATAGCTTACCCGAGACTTTTCAGCGATGGCCAAGGCATACATTTCTTCATCTCGAAGTACTTTCAACCATTCTCTCTCAATCTCTTTACTGAGGGGCAGACCCTTTTCCATCCTGGAATTGCAAGTGAGGATGAAGTCTTCTGTCTCCTTGACTTCCTTCTGGAGTTCAATGGCCATAGCTTGTTTCATGGACAGCTCAGCAACAAGAGCCATCATTTTTTCAGTAGCATCTTTGATCTTTTTCTGGTAGCCATTCATCTAGAATTAAAAAGCCCAAGGCTTAGCCTATGTATACATTCCATGAAGACTTGAAGAAAATGGCAGGCTTCTGGCTGTCTCTGATGGTAGGGGGCATTCTTGCCTGAAGGAAGGAAAGTTTAAGTGGGAATTCACAGAGAATAAGAACTGGAGGAGACCTCAGAGATTCAGCCCAACACCCTGGCTGTGAAATAAGGACAAGGAGGAGGGAGAAGAAAGAGATCTGTTCATCTAGTTACTGGATTTCCAGGTGGGTAGTATTGAGGGGAATAGTTTAGTGTCTCTATTTTTAAGAGGTGATAAGGACAAGGGAAAGGGTATTCTTGATGTCCAAGTTCTGGCCTAATTTTGCCATGTTATTACTTTGCCACTTACGCAGGGGGGAAAAATCTGGTAGAACAGAATTGTATTGGTTATTAATACACTTGCTTAAATAAGATAATCAGCATCCGTGATGATTTTTAATGGAAACTATCACACTTCAGTGTGTTTGTATTATTGATCATAATTCCCAGGATGCATCATTATGAGGTCATAAGCAAGCATGAGCTGAACTGGACAGTCTGGCCAGTAATTTGAAATGAAATGTTCCTAGTTGTGTGTGTGTGTGTGTGTGTGTGTGTGTGTGTGTGTGTGTGTGTGCGCGCGCGCGCTTACCTTTTCATATAAGCTATTTATTATCAAAGATTTAAAAGATAAGACTAGGTGGGAAAATTGATTTTAAAAGACAGAAAGGAAGTAAAATTGGAATTGGTGGTTCCTGTAAGCTTTCTGGCCCACAGCACGGCCTTTCAGTGTGGCCGCAGGCTGGTGAGGCAGTAAGAGGTGACTCCCGCCACCCGCCAACACTCAGTGTCACATTACCCTGCCTTATTACTTCTTCATATCCTTTCACTACTGACATTATAATATAAATGTATTTGGTTATTTGGTTATAGCCTATCATCCTACAAGAACGTAGTCTTCATGGGGACAAGGACTGTTTGTTTTATTCATGAGGTTCCCACTGCTTAGAATATAGGAGACAAAATTAAAATTGAGGGCTTCCCTGGTGGCGCAGTGGTTGAGAGTCTGCCTGCCAATGCAGGGGACACGGGTTCGAGCCCTGGTCTGGGAAGATCCCACATGCCGCGGAGCAACTGGGCCCGTGAGCCATAAATACTGAGCCTGCGTGTCTGGTACCTGTGCTCCGCAAAAAGAGAGGCCGCGATAGTGAGAGGCCCACGCACCGCGATGAAGAGTGGCCCCCACTTGCCACAACTACAGAAAGCCCTCGCACAGAAACGAAGACCCAACACAGCCATAAATAAAAAAAAGAAAAAGAAAAAAAAATGTTAAAAAAAAATTGAATATTTGTTGAATGAAGGAATGAATAAATTCTTAGTCTCTTTTAACTGTTCATTCCTTTGAACCAAGGTAAATTGAGACATAAATATGAGCATCCAAAAGCTACACCCTACCTCAAAATACTTTCTTCTCTTAATAGAGTATATACTGGTCTGTGTGTACATTTGCTTACAGAAACGTTGCCGCTGGTGGTTTACGTGCCTCTGAAAATATAATGACCAATTATTATGTGAAAACTTTGTCTCTTTAAGGGAATACGGAATATAAGTTTCTATAACTTCTATACTGCATTAATTTTCAGGAAACATAATTTGAATAAAAATGACAGGCATTCAAAGCTTCAATGATGAGTCATTATCTCTCTTAAATTTTATTAATTAGTCATTGCACACTTGAGTGTGTGTATAACTAACCAACCTCCCTTCTCCATAAATCAAAAAAAAAAAAAAAAAAAAAGGATGGTATTATTCTGGGTCCTCTGAGTCTTTGCTGAGATTTCCCATTTTCTGTTCATTTGGGAAACTTGTAAGAGGAGCCATAAGCTCTCTAAGAGAGATGAGAGATGAGATGTGCAACCTTGTTGAACACCCGCAAGGGCCAGGCCACTTCTGCTCAACTATGTGATGCTTGCCACCACTTTAGCTGATATCACACCCATTTCACAGATCAGGAAACTGAGTTTTAAGACCATTTATGTATCTTTCTCAATGTCACTTGGTAGTGTTGGTAAATCACAGATCTGGGATCTGAATGTCTTTCTGTCTTCCAGCTCTGCCTGTTCTAAGGAGATTATTTTAAATGGAGGAGGAAGAAAGCCAGGTAGAGAGCATGGAAAGTGGGGAACGGAAAGGGAGATAAATCATGAGGACAGGACTCAGTAATGCTGGAAACTTCCTGGTCATGTGGACGGTCTCGGCAGCTCCCATTTGTGTTTCTCTGGCTTAACAGTTGACTTGTGGAGGGACTCTGCCATCAACTTTGACAAGCAGGCCTCAGCAAAAACCAACTTCCCCCAAAGAAAGGGAGATTTATTTTGCAAAATAAAGGAAGGCAACATTTAAAGAAATTTCGGACATGCTAATTCAGGCAACGTTCATGAGCCTAAAGGAGTCTTAACATTTCTTATTTTATGAGGTAAATTGAGATTGGCACAAGTGCTGTTGGCCTCATCAGTCTATTAGTGGAAGTGTAAAGGCAAATAAAAATGGCCAAGAAGCCTTGAGATTTACAGTAGTTTAGTGTGCCAGAACTGTTTCTAAAACAGGACTGTTAACTTACTCAACAAACGTTTTTCTAGAGTTTAGCACATGCGAGGCATTGGGGAAACTAAGAATAAGGAACAGTCACTGCCCCCAGGAGCCCACAGTGGGTGACACCATTATTCACGGCGTCTTCTGAACTGCCTCCCCACACTACATGGTGTGCACAATGTGTCCCTTTCCCTTTTGCACTCAGCAGCTCCAGTGACTGTTGCTGACTGACTAAAAACCCTGGACTGTCACAGAGGGATGCTCCAAGGGGCCGGGGAGGCCAAGCAGAGAGCAGACCCTCTGATGCCTGATGGTGCAAAGTCCTGCTGCGTCCGAATCACCAGCCTCCCTCCTGCTGGCTGCTCCTCTTGCTATAGCTTCTAGCGGTCCCTGCCTGACCCTGTAGCTTTGGATCAGAAGCCCTGGTATTTTAAGCTTATGGAATTAGGAAGCCCCATGTTACTGGCCTTTCCTCACTAGTCAGGCTTGGCGGGGTGGGGGTGGGGGGCTCCACCCCAGGGAGTTGTGTGACTGCTGTTCTCTTTAATGGTCCCCTTCCATTGCTGGCTTCTGGCTGCTTCTGGATTCAGGCAGCTCCCATGCAGACCGCTGGATAAATGAGGCCCTCCCTTCACAAGGAACTAGAAAGGCCTTAACATGGCACATGAAATATGAAGATAATGACTGTCATATTTGAGTAGGTACCCTGTTAAGTGAACCTGTATACTGTCATTGAAAGGTTTAGGATTTCCCACTGTAATGAGAATTCATTCAGGGAACAAGACTGAAACTTATCTTGGACAATTCTCTAAGAGTCATCTTTACATTTTAAATTTTAATTCTTTGTCTTTATCTATTCATAAAGCCTAATCTCTCCAGGCCTTCCCCCAATTAATGAAGCAGTCTGTGGAAAATGGAAGGTGATAGAGGAGGAAGGGCAGAAGAGAGGAGGCGGGGACTTGGGCAGACCTTCTTGGCTAAGAGCAGTGTGTCCTGCTTGCAGGCCTGCGTTTTGCTGCAGAGCCTGTCCGTGAGCCTGGAGACCTGTTCATAGATGAAATCCTTCTCCAGCAACTTCTCCTCCTGCTTGGCCAGCTGTAGTTCCAGCTACGGTCGAAAAGAATTTCAATAGGAAAAAAAAGTCATGCAAGTCAAAATCTTTCCTAATTAGAGCACTATTTTTCCCCCTTGCCTTCATAACTCTAGAAGTTCTTTAAACTGGACGAAGTCAAGACTTCCCCTCACCCCCTGACACCCTGCCCCCGAGAGCTGTGGCACTTCTTCCTCCCCATGGCAAAGAATGGCCCTCTCAGCTCCTTCTAGCTTCCACGTTGCCATTCCTCTGATATGCTCCCATCAGGAAGACAAATTAATCCACTCAAGATGCCAAAATTGCTCCTATGGGCTGTGAGACAGAGATGGGCATTTTGAAAGCACTCAGGTTTTAACTTTTTTGGCAAGCATCTAAAGTCAAGCTTAGGTTTTGTTACTAGATTGCAATGAAAGGACTACATTAGTGACTAGAATAATGAGGGATAAATCTGTATAACATGAAACTGTACCACAGATATCTGTGACACTGATCAACAGGGGCTAATAGATGCTATTTTAAGAAAGGACATTTACCGCATCCATTTTTTTGATCATTTCTTCTTCGGTCATATCTTTCCCTGGAAGGAAGCGTGTTCTGTTCTCACCCTCAGGATTTATAAACTGTTTCTCCAGGTCTTTTATTCTGTCTGTACACTGTGAAAACTATTAAACAAGAAAGAAACAGTAACTTTGCTCAGTAAATCTTAAAGTCACATAGCCCAAGGTCTTTAGGGTCTTTCCAGGCGAAGGTGGAAGGGAATTCTTAACACCCCATCAGCTGGGACTTGTGGTTAAGCAATGTTTCTACTCACGTGTGGTACAGTGAGGAAGATGCCTGTTAACTGAGTCTGCAAAGCAAGGCAGTGACTTCTGGGTCATCAAAACAAAGCTGACTTTACAGCCAGTCCTTTTATTGCTTCCCGTTTTGTGTTATACTCACGGGATGCTGTGTGGTTGCAGAGCTCCGACTATACAGACGACCTCTTTATCGCATGTTGTTACAGGGGCCGAGGTAGACAGCACAGCGTGCAGGGTACACAACATACTAGACTCCAGTTTAAAACCCTTTGCTGGCAATAGGCTTAATGGCTTCCCAAAGAAGAGTAAAATTCTTAATTACTAGGTCAACACAGCGTACAGTCTGTGAGGAATAGCCTGAACTATTTGTATCTTTTTTGGGAAACACCCAATGTAATGTTTTATATATCAGCTATATTTGTTGACTCAATGAGACTTTGGAGGTGGATGAAGAAATACAGAAATCCTCAAGCAGGAGTGGCAACCACACTTAGCTGTTTTATAGGGAGAGATGCAGAACACAGGGAAAACCAAGTCATCACTTGCAGCTTTTCTACTGAGAATCTGTATAATCGCAGGCAAATCATTTATCTTCTCTCAACCTTAGTTTCCTCAACTATCAAATGGGAAAATAAGTCCCAAACTCATGGGATTGATCCATTAAACGAGATAATACATTTAGAGTCCTTTAAATTTTTAAACTTATTCTCCTTCTCCCGACAAAAAGAATTTCAAATGGTGACATGAATAATTTTTTTCTTCCTGTCTCTCCACACTTAATTGCCCTTAATAGGGAGTTAAAGTATCCATGTATGTGTATTTTTTTTTGTTATTAACAACATTTAATGTCTCCTTTTGTTAATTAGGAAATTAGATAAGAAAAAAATATATGGTGCTTGCTTATCAAAGTGGTGCCTTGATTGATCTTATTTCCCCATGGGGCTTTGAGGAAAAACTGTATCCTTTTTCGATATAAAATAGTGCTCATGTGTCCTAAAACAGTTCACATGACTTCCAGGAGCCCTAAAAACAGGCTATTATTACAAGTAAAATATTGCAGGAAAATGAGACTTATGATAATCCTTGGATTATCATATGTCCTTATGATCATCCTTGGACGATTAAAAACTTTCAAGCAACCAAAAAAAAGCAAACCTTAAGAGAATTCTGAAAATGATACAAAAAAGGGGAAGATTGAAAAAAAAACACAAAACACTGTAGCTATAGCAAATAACAGGATATGAGAGAGATCTGGCACTACATGGCAAGGTACAAAAACAGCTTGCTTGAAGCTTGAAATTTCACACCATATCCTTCAAAGGGCCCACATGATTAGTGCTGAGTATACAATTAAATAATTAGGTGCAGTCTGAAGACTAATGCGAAACTTTCTATTCCACTGTTCTTAAGCTTAGAACTAACTCTGGTAGAACAGGGAGCTGATGATAACACATTGTCCCTATGCTTCAATTCATGTGCAGTGAGAATGATAAATGCTCACACCAAGCAGGGTGTACTATCATTGAATGCATAGTATTTTCCTCTTGGGTAAACTGAATTCATATTTTATACCGGATTACTGGTTTTATATAATAAATGCTAAGTATATATATATATATTTTTTTAAGAAGAACTAATTTTATCTATTTTAATCTATTGACTAGAAGTATTAATTTGCAATTAACACAAGTAAAATGCTTACATAATACAGAGTGAATTTTTTCTGTCGTGGATCTTACTGGATTTAAAGTCCTTTTGTTCTGCTGGGCATGTTGATCATATAGCATGGGCAAAGATGGCCTTGAAAGTGTGTGCTGGGAAAGACCTAGAGAGAGCCAAATTATTCTGTAAAACAGAGTGAGACAAGCGTGGGGGTGCCTGGGGGGCAATCTGGGACGGTAAGGCTGTGGAGGGGAGATGGGGGGTGAAAGATGGAAAGACAAGCCAGTGAAATGGAGCTAGGCTAGGGCGCTGCATGGGGTAGTACACCTGGGGGACTGTTCCCAGTGGTGGCGTGGGAAGGCATACTTGTCTGATACTTAATTTGAAGTTCTTTGCATTTCTTTAATGTACCCCCTCACACTGGTGCCCCAATTGTTCAATAAAGTCAGTTCACAGACACAGGCCTGGCATGAATGGTCTTGTGTAGGTGTAGACGGAAGGAGGAACCAGTCCTGAGTCTGCACTGAAGTGGCACAGAAGTGGCCCAGGCTCTGTGTGTCAAGATGATGAGCGGATCCCCCAAAGGAACCACTAATTGGAAGCAGGAGTCAGAGCTGCAGGAATCCTGGGGAGGCTCTGTGGGAGACCTGGAGGAGGCCTGGGGGATGTTCCAGCCAATCCTTCTAATTCAGGGCTACACTTATTGAAGAAGTGAATGGGAGAACATATGACTAAAGAAACAAACACTGGAATCAAAACCTTACCATGTTTGTGCAAAATGAAAGATCCTATCATCTGTATAGCATATTACACGTTGAAATGCCATAAAATATGAAAGTAGAACCATCATTCAGTTCCATAAAGTCCTGTGAATCCCATGACATGATTAAATTTTTAAAAAATGACCCAAAACTGTGTCTATAGCATGAGCTAATGAAAACCATTTACTTGTAAACCTAGAAAAAGACCAGAAGGATTTCTTCCAGATTTCTGATAATTTTAATAGTGATTATATGTTGGGGATAGAATTTTTTTTCTTTAAAATTTTTGTATTTTTTTTTCAAAACTTCATTAACAGAGTATGTCTTAATTTTATAATCAGAAAAAAATCTGAAAGCAAACCTGACATTTTATTATTATTTTAAAAACGTTTGGCTGCACCCCGTGGCACGTGGGATCTTAGTTCCCGGACCAGGGATCGAACCCAAACCCCTGCATTGAAAGGCGGAGTCTTAACCTCTGGACTGCCAGGGAAGTCCCTAAACCTGGCATTTTAGAAAACATGTTATAGGTTAAAATGTATTCCTGCTACATGGAGTCAATGGAAAAAAGTTTAGGCCACAAATTGTTTAGTTTAATTTTTTCTTCTGTTTTCATTAAGAAAAAAGTATAATTATTACATGTGAAGAAAATGGCTTTATATTTATGGTTTTATTTATTTACTTGCTATTTTATGTTTAAATTTTATGACTTTATTCCACTTTAAAAAAGGCCATGTCAGAGGCCAAGTTATTAAATTACAGGGAAACTACAGGTGTTAATAAGGAGTCTGATTATATGTGATTACCCATTAATAAGAAACAATAATCTTGGTTCTAGAATATCAAAGAGAATCAAAAATAAGAGAGCTAGATGGTCTGCAGGATCTTTCCAGCAAGCATCAAAAACATAATTATGAATAAAAATAAAAATAAAAACAAACCAAAAAAAACCCAGTTATGCTGGCCGTAGTGAAAGCCTGGCTTACTGAAGTTTTGAGCTCTGAAGCAGCTGAGTTAGAGCTGAGATTTGGGAAGGTCTAAATTCCAAGAAAGGCAGAAAGTGCTTCATGGGGAAAAAAAGACAATCTGTAGCTCAGATGCCTGAAGCACAGATTCTGCCCTGGAGCAGTGTTCAAAGGCATTTTCAAACAGGACATTTAACTCAAGAGTTCTTGTAGGTACCAGGGGTAGCATGGCTTGATTTACATGTAAGAACTTATATGACCTACAAAGCAATAAAGGAGAAAAAAAAAGAAAAAAGCAGCAAATGTTCCCAGGAAGTGTGTCATCAACACTTTTCCCACCTGAATCTGGAGCACTGCTAAATCAGCATCCAGAGCCCTCTTGGCTGGCAGCAATTTCCGGGTCACGTGAATCTGTCTTTGTTTCTCTGCAATCTTCAGTTTCAGGAATCGGATCTTTTCTTCCAGGACATGTATTTCAATTTCTCCATTTAGCTTCATCTTCTCTTGGATGTTTATTTTTTCATAAAAAATGCACACTTCCTCGTCGCGCTCTATCAGCTGAACACCACTATGGTCAAATTGAGAGGCAGAGGCTAAGAGGATGTTGAGGCCGCTGTTTTACTAGTCACTGTGGTTCTCTCTGGATTTGGGTGCAAAATACACATCAACACTGCATGATTCCAGAAGGCAATAGATATTCACTGCTGGCTTTCTAGTTAAACTCCACATTTGGAATTTTTCTGGGCATGGGAGAGAGAGGGTTGTGTAGAATCTGGGCTCTGAGCTGACTATGTTGTGGGCCGGCCACAGTATCTCTGCACGTCCCAATGGTCCTCCTGGGGTGGCAAAGAGTGTCACTCCCCAGTCATGAACAACGTGATCCCAGATCACGTTGATTTTCTGCAGACCCTCTTCCTGGGCCAGACCTGCCAACCGAGGGCTGGCCAGAAGTACCTAGGCAGGGGCCAGGGAATGCGTTTCTGGCAGCTATTCGGTTCTATCTAACTTGCCAGGACCACTAAGCTCTTTTAAAGTTAAATATTTCTGATGTACATTTCCCCATAAACAGGCAAATCCCCATGATTACAGTCCTTTGTAATCATGCCAGAGGAAAGACCCCTCCTTGTGAGGAGACTATGGGGAAGAAACAAAGTAAGAATTTTCTAATTCCAGCCCCAGAACTGACCACGGCCTGGGAGCACACTGCCTAAATGCTTTGGTTTGTGCCAGGAGCCAAATAAGAGGACTTTTTAAATTTCCCCAGAGAGAACACCTGCCAGCCCTTTGAAAAAGTGTTCGTCACACCCTGAAGTTCTTCCCCCACACCGTGCGTATCCATTATCCCCGAGTGCATCTTAATTGCTTCTCTTTCTCTCTCTCTCCTCCCTCAAAACATGTGTGCACAGGGGTGTATTTGGCTAATCTTAGCTCTGTATTTCGTTTCATTTGTCATTCACTGGCTCATCTCATGAGCTTCTTTGTTCTCTGGACAACAGAAGCCAGGTGCGATGCTTTACCACCTTTTTGTACTTTCAGGGCCCAGCACTTAACACAGAACACAGCCTTACACAGAACAGCACACAATCAAGGTTTGATGAAAAAAAACCTAATACCTGATGTAATTACTACAGGGCTCTACAATCTCACACGCCAGATTTCTCAGAGCACAAGCAACTTGGGAAAACTGTTAAGTAGTAATCAATTAATAATACTATTATAGCTGGGAGAAATAATGCTACTCTGAGAAAATGAACTGGGTGAATGGCTTACTTGCTGAGAAAATGAACTGGGTGAATGGCTTAATGAATAAACCTGTCCCCCAAGTGAATACAAGATCCAAAGACTTGTTTATGTCAATTATACTGAAGTAATTTGATGGTATCCTGATCCTGAGTGGTAGCCCGGTAAAGGACTTTGATCCTTAAGCGAGCAACTTGCCAAACCCTACTCTTGCCTGTCTTTCTTAGGAGGACAAGAGTTTCTTATTTTCAGGGAAAGCCCCCTCCCCGCCCTGCAAAGGCTAATGAAACCTGAGTGTCAAATGTCCCTCACTATCCCCTGTCAAGTCTAGAGAAAAATGTGCAACATTTATAAATCGGATCTCTGGGTGCTTTGCTCTCCTATCAGGTTCCTGGTTTTTACCTTTCATTTCGACGCTGAACGGCTTTTTCGTATTTTTTGCGAAGCTGCACCATCTCCTCTTCAATCACTGTGATCATGTTGGCAAGTCTGTCAGTGTTATTTAACTGGGCTTCCTTCTTCTCTTTCATTTCCTGAAGTTTTGCTACAATTTTGCACACATCATTTTGCATGCTTTCTCTGATGGTAATGTTGTTGGCATGCTTCAGCATAGAATTTTGTAGCTTTCTTTAAAAATAATAGGAAAATGGGTACGATTATAATTTCCTTTAGTTTCTTTAAAAACAATAAAGACTTCTGAAACACAAGCAGTGTCAAGGTAGCTCTTGCTTTAGTGTGTCCCTTGAAATGACAATAGTAGTAATGATATTCATCACATGATACTCTTCAGGAACTTCTGTAATTTCCCAGGTCTCCAATTTGCCCTTATCTGGATTAGGACATCTTTCCTTTGTGCCCCAAGCGTCTGCTGCCCTGATTTATCAAAGCCTCAAGAGACTAAAGTGATTCATTTACTGCTCTGTCGTCCCCGGGAGACTCTGCTATCTTGAGGGCGGAGGCGGTTATATCTGACAATGTTCACTGGACCTAAGGTAGTGCCTGACTCAATATAGCATCACAATAAATGCTGAATGAATGCACGGCCTCTATAAATGATATTTTACTTTCATGTAGGATGAGAAACTGATTAGGATGTTAGATTTGCCTTTTCATACCAATCCCCTCACACCTCTACTCCCACCCAGCCCCCTTCCACTACCCCACACACAAGAGACCATTTTGTAATATCTCTATAAAAGGAAACTGGGCAATAGTGGCCACCAGAAAAAGTTCAGGTTGTATAGACTCTTGTGGATCAGGGACTAAATACAGGTGAAAGAGTCTACCAGATCTTGGCACATGGTAAATAATAAAGTTTAAAAAAACCACCATTGGATTAATTCATTTAATAACAAAAAGTCCTATATAAAGGGCTATTTCTATGGGTAAAAAAAGTGAGCCCAGAGAGCTAGGGTAGCTTGCCCAAGATCACACAGCTAATAAGTGGCAGGGCTGGGATTTGGGTCTAGAAAGCCCCCTCTCTTAACCGCTCTGCCATACTGCCTCACATAAGCTCATTAGATGCTTCACATCTACAATCATGGGATGCTGGTCTATAAACATTTGATTGTCTTCTAACATTAAATGGAAACTGTCAAATTTGTGCTTTTATTTCTAGATGAGTAAATGAAAATGAAGTGAGCATAGTTACAGAGTATAGTTTTCCATCCACTTAAATATGGCTCCCAAACAGAAGCATAAGGAATCCCATTCAGATGCTTACCTTGTCAGCTGTAAAGGGGGGTGTGTGAGCAAGGGCTTTTCTAGTTTTGTAAAAGACTTATTTTCTATTTCATCATCCCCAGGGTATCTTATCGCTTAATGACTCCAAAGAGAAATTTTTGAAAGGACAGTAGTTATTATAACACTTACCTTTCTTGAGTAACTGCACTAGTTCTTAAAATTTCCAGTTCATTTAATGACATTTTATGCCTTTCTTTTATTTCATTGACTTTCTGGTGAGCTTTGTGAAGTAAGTTAATAAATTTGTTTCTTTCATTTCGAATAGTGTCATACAGTTTAGCAAACTCTCTGAGTCTGTGAAAATACAAGTGTTTTTGAAATTTGTGAAATAAACAGGTTTTTTTTCCCCCCAGCCAACTAGATAAGTCCTCATGTAATTCTTTTACCTCCGATGAATTTCTCGTTTTTTCTTCCTGTGTATCCGGATTTCAAGATCCTTTGCTTTGATCTCTCTAACAATGTTGGTATATTTTTGCTGAAATATACAAATTGATAGTGAAATTTTAAAAATAGTCTACCACCAACAGCATATGGACACTCCCAGCCTCAACCCATCTCATTACTGCCCATTAAGGACAATTCTATCTTCATCAGCTGGGTCCTGCAGATCAGGGGGAAGAGGAAAGGGGGAGGGGGATGAAAATCGCCTGGCCAGCTGAACTGAATCACGTTGGCTAGGACAGAAGGTTAATCAAAGGAGAGAAAGATCGAGAGAGGAGGAAAAGGAAGGAGACTGCCCAGGTCGGTTTGAGGAAAAGTTCGGGAAACTTTTGAAGAGCAGAAGAATGATTGTGGACGGCACAGCCGGGCTGGGTGAGTGAGGAATTTGTGGAAGGTAGATGAGAGAAGGGGACTTGGAGTCGGTTTTGATAAATGTTACGAGTTGAAGGCTCTGTGGTATTTTGTGAGACTGAAGCCACGCTTTTAAAGCGCTTTTCCATTTTTTTGTACGGTGGGTGTGTTTTCCTACACAGTGAAGCACCATGCTGAGACCAGCCCCATAGGGAGCTGAAAAACAGATTACACATGAATATTTTAAAAGACGGCAGTTATATTTCCAAAGTGCTCAATATATACCAAATGTTAAATGCGCTAGTTACGTTCTTCAGATACAAAGATGCTGGGTCCTTTATCTAGGGTGAGAAACGTATTCAAAGAAGTACAGTATTTTGCTAGTAGAAACCAGAGGAAATAGTTTCTGCTGGCCTTCTCTTAAGGACCGCGAGAGCAAAACCCATATGGTTATTCAAAAGAAACTAGGCATCAGAGCCAAGATTGACATGTAGCAATTTTATGTTGTTCTCAGTGAGAACGGGAGTCAGGAAGAAACTAATATTATTTAAGTAACTGCATGTATGAAGAATTAAAGAGATAAAAAATGTGTCATCCACTCCATCTTGGAGGTAGTAGTAACATTGACTTTTTTTTCCCCTTCACCTTTTATCTTAGGGATATAGATGAGAGGTGAAAATAAATAAGATGGACTGTTGTCTTAAGGCAATTATAGTTTATTACAGCCGATGTTTAACAGACTAATTCCCAATGCTAAGAATACTTAAGGAAAACAATATTTTTCCTTTATTGATTTCCATATTTCAAGAGAAAATTGATCTTCTTTGAGAGAAATTAAAGAATTGAATTAGCTCATTTAGTAATGAGGTTTGGCTGACATAGATTAGTCACACATAGATAACACATGTATCAGTTTTTGAGGTTAATT
Organism: Balaenoptera acutorostrata; assembly: GCF_949987535.1. Classification (NCBI taxonomy): domain Eukaryota; kingdom Metazoa; phylum Chordata; class Mammalia; order Artiodactyla; family Balaenopteridae; genus Balaenoptera; species Balaenoptera acutorostrata. The sequence continues at coordinate 97,157,015 of NC_080070.1, forward strand.
TAAAAATTGTCTAGTTCATAAAACAGATCCATGTTCCTCTTAATAAGTGTCCCTCTGTCCTCTCCTCTCCTCGTTTTGCTACTGTCCCTCCTCCCCTCCGCCACCCTGTTCCCTCAGGCAGCCTTCTTTCCCCCATTCCTCCCTGGCCACTGCCTTGCCTTTCTTTACTGAAACGCAACTACCCCATGAACTCTTCTGGGCTTTGCCTCAGCTTCTGGGACCAGGGTCCAAACTGCTCAATAGGGATTAAGTGACCTTCACCACCTGACCTTTCCTGCTCGCTGGTCTCACTATTTGACACCCTTTTCCCCATCTTCCCATGCCCCAGCCATGCTAAACTTCTTTTAGTTTCTCTCTCTCAAATGTTCTGGGTGGGTGGGTGGGAAATAAACAGTTAAAGGACAATTTGAATAGTTTGCTGTGGGTTGTGTGATGTAGATCTTCACCCCAGTTTTCTCTCATCTGTACTTAACCTCATGGCTCACGAATGCTTTGATGTGAGTTCTTTCTGGAAAACAAGAGGAAATGCTACCCTGTGTGAATGCTTGCTCAGGATTAGACAAAGCTGCACTCAGAAACAGCCAACATCTGGGGCACATGGTAAATTCAGGTATTCTATTTTCGTAACATGTCATATCGTATTCATTAACAGGGGACTTCTGGGCACAATCTTTATGTGGAGTAAATGATTCTAATTTTAGAGTTTTAGCTAGCATGATAGGAGGGTTGATTTTGCTATTGGTTTCCTTGTTGGTTTTGTTTGGGGATGTTGCACTGGCTCAGCTCTGGTACTTTGTCAGGAGCCCAGGAAAGTCATGGGGTGAAGCAGTTACTAAGGGTAATTGTCCTAGGATTGGTTTAAGTGATGCTGGCTTGATGAACTTGGGAAGGAGAGTGGTCTAATGCTGTGGCTTCTGAGTTGTTCTGGGCAAATCACAACGGACTATGAGATGGTGGTGAATCACAGACACCTGCGCCTGTGCGCCTGTCAGCCGTGTTCCCTGAAGGCACCCACCTTATTCTTACTGCAATTGTCATCTGTTCAAATCCTCTGCTTGTTGTCATTGACCTAGTTCTTTTCCCCTCTAGATTGTTAGCTGTTGCCAGTTGAATCCTTGGAATATTTTTCAGTGCATGATTGAGTTCTGTTTAGGGAAGCTGTAGAGTCACTGAACTTGAAGGAGACTAAAAATCATAGTTTTCTGATGAACATTGTATTAAAAGGAGGCTACCCTGGACTCCTGTGGTAATTAGTGGATGGTTACAAAAATGCAGTTACCTGAGCTTTCAGGAAATCCTTGGATTTTTGCTCTTTCTCGTCAATTTTGATTTGAGTCATACGGACAAGGTTGAATACCAGCTCTCGCATGTTTTCTTGCTCCTTTAAAAGCTTGTTTTCTTCAGCAAGTTGCTGTTCTACTAACTTAGACTCAGCTTCTGATAGGATTTTCTTTTGAAAAAAACACAAATATTATAATGCATTTATCTGAAAGAATATACTAAGGCCAGTATCTCAGACTACTTTTTAAATTTTCTATGTAGAGTTTATTTTGTTAAAACACAAAATGTAACTCTGCTGCCTTAGCACCAAGTATTTGCTTTATCTTATAAAAGAATGTGCAAACGTGATAACATGTTTAACGTAGAACTTTTTCTTATTCAGACTGTATTTTCAAGTAATTTTTTGAAGAGAAATAAAAGCATGTTTTAAAACACTTTGACAGTGGCTTGAATAAGCAAAATTTGAAATTAGACGTGGGTGAAATAAAACACTTATTGTTCATTTTTAACCAGTAGGCTTTTTACTTTAAAATCTCATGAATCTGTGTAATTTTTGCTGGTTAAAACACATTCTTTTTTTTTTTTTCCCGAATTTTAATATGGGTTTGGAGTGGACTTTGAGATAAAGAAACAGACCCACATTAAGTAGGACCATATTCTCTTTGATGACTCTCCTATTAATGAGGTTTCATGGAACACAGTTAACAACACAAGTTTGCTTTAATCATTCTTAGATAGAAGCTTAAGTGAAAGTTGATATTAACCTGCTGGGTCAAATTCCTCTTAGCCACTTCAACTTCCTTATGGAGCTCTCGCCTTCTCTCAATTAATGTAGAATCATCTTTAGGGATAGCTTCAATCTGGAAATCAGAGTTTAAGATAAGTATTTATACCTATTGAAAGAAATCTTCAGTGTCATGTAGTCAACCCTGTCATGACCTTTTGCAAATGGTAGGGAAATTATGATTCTTACTCTTAAAGGAACTGCCTATTATGCTGAATATTCTTTATAAAGTCATGGTAAACGAAAATATGAAGATTTGTCAAAAATCTATAATTCACCAGCTGCAAATATTCTATTTCTCATTCATTTGGAAATAAAAACTCTTACTACTAACAGTTGCTAACGTTTATAGAGTACGACTATGTGTTAGGCAAAGTTCTAAGTGCTTATATGTATGGTCTTATTTAATCCTCACATAACCCCATGAGGTAGGTAATATTATCTCCAATTCTCCAGATGAGGAGAATGAGGAACAAAGACATTTAAGCACCTTGCCTCAGTGACGTACGTGCAAACCCAGGCAGTTAGATCCCATGGTCCTAACACTGTATTTTACTGCCTCTCTAACTCATGACTCAGCACTTTGGAAACATGCATATTCAAATGATATTTATTATACTTATAAAATCTGAATTCATTTGTGAAACACTATAGATTTCAAATTAGGAACTATTAATAGGAACTATTAACAGAATAGTTGGAACTATTAATAACAGAATAGTTGGCTACTCTTATGTAGTAGTTTGAGTACCTGGAAAGTTCTTACACAAAAGAAAAACCTCTTAACTTTTTTGTTGATACTTGAAACTCCACCATTGTATTTCAGTTGTACTGGCTTGTGCTTTTGTCCTCTGTTGAAGTACTTTGAAGAGAGGGTAACATCTTATTCTATCAGTCTTTGCTGTCTTATTAGGAATGAGCTTATCAGATTCTTTTTGATGGAGAAGAGAGCAGTGAGAAAGAGGACACGCAGCGACTGATGGGGAAGGAGTACCATCCAAGGATACAGGAAGGGTTATCTGGGGGTGCTGAGTGCATACTTGACTCAGAGCAGACTTAGAGTTGGATCTTCACACCAAAAGCAATCTGATGTGGTTCATTTCCTACTGTGACAGCACACACTTCTAGGCACCAGGATTGAATATTGACTAAAATTAGTCCCAGGAAGGGAAGATCATACTCTTTAGTGATTTAAAGGTCACTAACCATGATCCCTCTGAAGTTTACGCTACTCTTTTAAAGTAGCTGAAGTGTGTTTGGATGCCCCACAATCATGAACCTGTGCATCGTCAGTAGCATCTTTTGTACCCACAGATGCCCAGCGACATCCTGCTTTCCATGGCCTCTCCTACCATGGAGAGCTAGCTGCTGAGAAGCACGCACTGGACTTAGGAAGATGAGACGTGGTCTTGTGAAATCCGTGTAACAGTATATAGAACTTGTGATTTTGATGAGCAGATAATTGCTACCGCAGGTCAGAAAATGGAGAGCTCAACGTAGAATTGAATAATCAGGAAAGATTTCATGGAAAAGTTAAGAAGCCAGCAAGGAAGACTTTGATTTCTCCTTCTGGAAAGTAGAGTTATTTCTTCCTGAACAGATTGGAGTCCAGCAAGCATCTTGGTGTCTGTTTCTCTGCCACTGGTGTCCAGGAGTGGGCTGCTCCAAATGATTTGCTCCCAACTGTTGGCAAATCTGTACATGTATACTAACGGGGACTAGAGAAGCTTGTAAGCTTTCTACAGAAGATCTGATGAGAGCACATTCATCAACTACTCTGTCAACTAAAGGCTCCTGACAAATTTTCCTGGATTCAGGTCTCAGACATTCAGGTTTTCTCCAACGTGTCGAATTACAAACAATACTGCAGTGAATGATACTAATTTTTGAACTCTGGCTAACTGCTTCTCTGACACATTTCTCAACTCTCCACAAACCCACCCGTCTAGTTTCAGGAAGAAATTCAGTATGCTTGGTTTGTGGAAGAGGTAACAAGGTAAGCCATTGGTAGCAGAGCCTGCTGGCTGCCTACCCAATATGCTCCACTTTGACCTTACTAACAGAACCCCAATTTTGTTCAGAGCTGCAATGTATCAAAAAATCTTCAGACTCCTTTGCAGTTGGGGGTGACGAGATGAGCCAGGACAGGCCAATAAAATGTAAGTGGAAATCTCCTGGATAGGGCTCCTGGGAAAGTGACTGTTTTCCTGTTAAAAAGACAGAGTCCGCCAAGTCATCTGCCATATGCATCTTGCTCTCTGCCCTTCCCCACTTCTGTGTGATTTTATGCCCAAAGGCAGAATGGCCATTTTGTGACCTTGGAGGAAAAAAATATACATGTTAAAGATGACAGAAGAAAAAGCTAAGAGGATCCTGGACGTTTCATTATGTGAAACTACCTGGTGTGTGCCTATCTCTGGATTTTTTATTATGTGAATAAAACAACCCTCTATTTACTTCAGCCACTGTAATTGAGTTTCTGTTACTTCTTGCAGCCAAATTGTAAACCTAATTGATATATCTTTTGAAAGGAAATCTTTCTAAGGTAATCTGGAAAATGGGCTGGAGTTAGGCTGAAGCTTCCACTAATGGGAAAGGGAAAAAACTGATCAAGTATTAAAAGTTCTAATTATGTTCTAATATTGAGGTAAAGTAATTTACCATTGTTTTTGAGCCCCAAACTGCATATATCAGGTTTTGTAAGCTTATTTATTTTAGTTCTTTGTTTTGATTTTTATAGAGTAGCATTTCATATTTTAAAAAAAATTAATGTGTGTTCATTGTAACCAAAAATAAATAAATAAATAAAACAGTAAGTAAAGTAAGAAATTAAACATCTTCTGCTTCCCACCTCTACTTCAAATGTTACTCACCAGGAGGCAGCATTAGTAGATTGGTGTCTGTTCTTCCTGACATTTTTAATATATGAATAAACATCAGTAACTTTCATAGAGTTAAGAAATTAGACATATTCTGTTGTAAACATCCCAATTATTTTATATCAGTGAACCTCAGTTTCTTTAAGACTCTGATGTTTTTCTGAAATATTTGAAATTTTCATGAGGTTTGTGGCTCAGAATTCTGGGAGAGTCTCTACAGTCAAAGGCCTAAGAGAATCAAACAACTGTCCCTAGGGGGAAACAAATTTTGAAGAATAGCCTGAGCCCTTCATGCTTATCTTTTTTAATCATTTTGTTTTCAGATTGCATGCAAGTTTGAAATGTTCATTCAGGCTGGGAGTGACTGGCCTGACCCACTCCTATTTTCAAGTACTGCCAGCCAGCATAGGACTATGGCTGGGCTAATTATAAGTCATAAGTTCAAAGAGGAAGTTAGTCTCTCCCTGAAACTGAACTAGGACAAAAACATAGACTTTTCCTGAAAGCACTGAAGGAAAAGGATTTTAATATATTTTCATTTCTGTTAGTTCTACATTATATGAGTGTTATTTTATGAGCTTAATAGCTAGATGTATCCTAATATAAATAGCATTTCTTTATTAAAATATTAACAACTTGTGAGCATTCTACCACAATTTCCTCTTTGGTGAAGAGCCATTCCTAACATATTTGTGTCCAGTCAGATCAGTCTATAGTGGCAAACCTCATCATCAGAAAGAGCATCCAGTTAGCTTTACAGTATCCCACTCTTAAATATAAGCAGATAGATAAGGATTACCAGATATTTGAGAAAAGTTTCTAGTATGAAAGAGAAAAGAACAAACAAGGACACAAAAACAAACAAAAAACCAGGAAGATGTAATCTGAAGAAAAATGTAATTTGCAGAAAGAAGAAAAAAATAAAAAACTATCATTAACATTCTCAGTGAGATAAGAGAAGATATGAAGTAAGAATAAGGATACTATAAGAAATAAACATTAGGAGAAAAAGAGGTCATGGAAATTTAAAATATGATAGCAGAATGTAAGATTAAATAGAATGACTGGAAGAAAAAGTTGAGGAAATCTCCCTTGTAGCAAGTCCAAAAAACAAAAAAATGAAAAATAAGAGAAAAAAAAGACAAGAATGTTAAGACTCTTTTAGAAGGTCCAACATCTGGGTAATAGGGGTCCCAGAAAGAGAACAATAAAATAAAAGTGGACAAAATTGGAGAAATTATTTAAGACAAAGTCTCAGAATTGAAAGACATGAGTTTCCATATACAGAGAGCCCACTAAGTGTCCAGCACGATGGCTAAAAGTAGAAGCCCCACAAGTGGGAACTTCATTGTGAAATTTAAAAATTTTAGAGGCAAGTAAAAAATCCTACAAGTTTCCAGCATGGAAAAAAAAAAAACTGGTTTCAAACAAAGGATCAAGTATCAGAATTGACACCAAGTTTCTTAGTAGTGACTTTAGATGAAAAAAGACAGTTGATCAATGTCTTCATTATGAGGAAAAATAATTTCCAATTAAAATGTCATATCCAGTTAAAGTATTAATTATCTATGAAGCTAGAGTGGATAAAATATTTTCCGACATGAAAGGTGTTCTGACATGCACTTTCTGACACACAGGTCTTAAGAAACTACTTTCCATTCACCTTTCTTAGGAAGCTACTGAAAGACATGCTCCTCCCACAAAAAGAGAATAAGCCAAAAGAGAAATAGAAGAGACACGTGAAATAGGGGATCCAACATAGGAGAGAGGTAAAAGGAGTCACCAAGATGATGGAGTAAGGCTCCTAAGCTGGGGATTGTACATGTAGAGAAGTGAGACCAGTTTGTTACAGATCAGAAGGCTGAGAAGGGAAGAGCAGCTTCTGAGATCTGGGAGTTGGCACTCACAGGTGGGCCTTGGTATTCTCCTATTGAACACAAACAATTTCACAGAAAATCACCATCAGACAAGACCATTCTATGATCACAGAAAAAAACAAGACCACTCTGTATTTGTCTCTGGTCACAGACAAAAACATGAACATTTTCCAAGCCACAAAATATCACGTATTCCCATCTCACAGTCTTCCTTACCAATTACAGCTTTAGCTTTAATCTAGTCTTTTCTCTTTCTATCTTAAGATTTATTAAGATAATCATAGAATTACCCTCACTTTCTGACAATAGTCAAATCTAGGGCAGAGTCCCATTTTCTTAAACCATCCCCCAAAACATATAACACAAGCCCAAATCCTGTAAGGCCTTTCTAATACCCTGTACTGAGATACTCTACTGTTACCCCTGGTGAGTGTTTTCCCTTGCTGCAATGAGTAATGATCTCATTCAACCACAGATATGTTCCTACTGGACTTTGGCTGGAGGTTACCGAAAAGTCTCAGAAGTGATTTCTTCAAGAAGATTAAATGAATAGACTACCAAATATGTTTTAACATGCTGAGAGGAAATTTATACAATTAGAGGACAGTTTGGGGTCGAACTAATTATAAGTACACAGAAAACTACAAATAAAAAAACCAGAATGTTTATAAATTTGGGGGAACACAAAATTTTGTAAGTAATTATCTAATATTGTATGACTCAGGTGTGAATAACCTTTATGTATTCATAATAATGTAAATATGAAATTTCAGAATTGTTAAAATTATGTCATGAGGCTATTTATTGTGTGGAGGGACAAGAAATATGTGTGTTGAACAGGGGTATAAAGAAAGCTTAATCCTCATCTTTTATAGTGAGAAGTAAAAATAATCAGGTCTAAAACTGAAAAATCAAGGAGTAGCATTATTAGTATATTACTTAGACTATGAAGATATATCACAAGAATCAGCTAAAGGAAGACAACTTGATTAAGACTAGGAAATATATGGTGTATGTGCTGTCATCTACCTTTCTATACCTGAGGCAGACATCACTAATCAACCGCAGAGCTGATAAGACAGTGCTGAGTCTCAGAATCCTTTGCAACATGGTCACTACAAGGAGCTACCGCCAGCTGAATAGAACTGGCACTTGCCTTCCTTAGACCATATGATCTTTATGATCCCTCTCAGTTCTTTCATTCTATGATTATGTAAAATAAAGAACATTGAATGTCTTGGTCAGGTGACACATGAAAGTATCATTTAAAAATATTAATTTAGGGCTTCCCTGGTGGTGCAGTGGTTGAGAGTCTGCCTGCCAGTGCAGGGGACACGGGTTTGAGCCCTGGTCTGGGAAGGTCCCACATGCCGTGGAGCAACTAGGCCCATGAGCCACAGTTACTGAGCCTGTGCGTCTGGAGCCTGTGCTCCGCAACAAGAGAGGCCGCGATAGTGAGAGGCCCGCGCACCGCGATGAAGAGTGGCCCCCACTTGCCGCAATTAGAGAAAGCCCTCGCACGGAAACGAAGACACAACACAGCCATAAATAAATAAATAAAATAAAATTAAATTAAATTAAAAAATTTTTTTAAAATAAAAAAATACAAATATTAATTTAGTAGCAAAATGGAGGATAGATTGGACATGAGAGGAACAGAACCTAGGGAGAACAGCCGATGGGCAGCGGCAGTCATTCAGATGAGGGTACTAAGAGGCATTTCTGAGGGTTATCAATAGGGCCTGAAGGTGCCATCCTCTCCATTGGGATGAAATAGCCACATTCAAAGTCTTATCCTGATTATAAAATTTTCTTGAGCCTTTCGAAAAGTTTATATGTATACAGGAAGGAAAGTAACATTTATTTCTTGGTATCGTATTCTCGGTACCACACACCTTCACATGTGTAATCACTTATATTCCTTGCAATAATCCCAGTTCAAAGGTTAGAAATGCCTAACATCAGAAGCTGTTCAATGGACTAGGATTTAAACCTGACTCTGCCTGACTCAAAGCTGATGCTCTCCTCCGTATGGTTCTGTTGTCTCAATTGTCTTTAACACTGGAAGGGGGTCATTAAGAGAGAGATGCAGAATCACTTCTAAATCAGAGGAGAGAAAAATGAAACTTCTAGAAAACTACAAATAAAGGAAAAGTGCTGTTGGGAAAGGCAGTCTCCTGCGTGCAGTCTTTCCACCCCCACTTGGCCACGTAAGAGTGGGCTTTGGGCCTAGAACACTTCCTTACAAAGCGATAGAGAGTCCACACAGCCTGTGCTGGGTTTATCACCTTGTGTGGGAATATCTTTCCCTGTTTCAGGCACATTGAGAACTCCTTTGTTCTGCTTAAGCCTGTGTGTCAATGGCCCTCAGGCACACCCCAGTTTTCAGTATTTCAGACTCCACAAGGCGGGGGGTGGTGATCAATGTTCCTTCCGCTGCGGTAAGACAGTTGTGAGCATAGGCCAATCACCCTGAGCTGGCTGTCAGGAGAGACTGCTGGCCACGGGGGACCAATGTCCACTACTGAAGCTGATCTTCCTCTGTCTCTTCTTTATGTAGGTAAAGTGTTGTTCCGTCCAGTGCTTGACTATTGTGTTTTCCTTGGTGACTCCAATACCAAGATGCAACGGGCCTCCTCCCCAGGACTGGTGAGTGGTGCATGGCATTCTGCTCCCTTGGGATTGATGACATGAATGTTATACTGCTTGACATGTACGTACAGAAAGTGACATATTTACTTGGTTAGAGGATTTTGTTGTTGTCGTCACAATGTTGGGCATGGTTTTGTGTTTAGAAAGAGAATAACCTTGCAGAGTTATACTATTCCAACCCTTAAAACATGACGATGAATGTCAGAGCAAAACCTCTAGTCACTGAGGGGACTGTATTAAAGTGTAGATATGGGGTTTTATTTCTCTTCAGTGCCAAATGGAAGTCAATAGGAGCCACGATTAAATGCAGAGGTGTACTGTAATGTGTAGTATGATTTCCTGAGAGTGTGATGTCTTTGATTAAGAAATCCTCCATATTCCAATTTGTCATTGTTTTGCCTAACCCCAACAAAGTCTCTCTCCCTATGGCAGGCCCATATTCTCTCTTTCTTTTTTTTAAAGCCCAATAAAAATCATATATATTTCTTGGTACTGCATGACCAACTGTATTTCAACATACAGAAACAAACAGAGCCCACTCTACTTTAGTAATATAGATGATAGGGCACTTAAGGCTTCTCTTGATTAAAAGCCAAGAATCTTATTTGCATTTCTTTGAAGGAAAAAACCGTAATAAGGACAAACTATTGGCAAAGTGATGGACCAAACAGAGAGGAAATTATAATTACAGACTTCAGAGTTCAGTTTAGGATGTATATGTGTGTTGCTTTTATTTTATTTTATTTTACACTTTTCACACATCTCATTTATTTATTTTGGATATATTTCATTTTTTTATTGACGTATAGTTGATTTACAATGTTGTGTTAATTGCTGTACAGTAAAGTGGTTCAGTTATACATATATATACATTCTTTTTTTTAATATTCTTTTCCACTATGGTTTATCACAGGGTATTGAATATAGTTCCCTGTGCTATACAGTAGGACCTTGTTGTTTATCCATTCTATATATAATGGTTTGCATCTGCTAATCCCAAATTCCCAGTCCATCCCTCCTCCACCCTGTCTCTCTCGTCAACCACAGGTCTGTTCTCTATGTCTGTGAGTCTGTTTTGTAGATAAATTCATTTGTGTCATTATTTTAGATTCCACATATAAGTGATATCATATGGTGCTTGCCTTTCTCGGTCTGACTTACTTCACTTAGTAGGATAATTTCTAGGTCCATCCATGTTGCTGCAAATGGCATTATTTCATTCTTTTTTATGGCCAAGTAGTATTCCTTTGTTTATATATACCACATCTTCTTTATCCATTCATCTGTAGATGGACATTTAGGTTGTTTCCATGTCTTGGCTATTGTGAATAGTGCTGCTATGAACATAGGGGTGCATGTATCTTTTTGAATTATAGTTTTGTCTGGATATATGCCCAGGAGTGGGATTGCTGGATCATATGGCAACTTTATTTTTAGTGTTTTGAGGAACCTCCATACTGTTTTCCATAGTGGCTGCACCAACTTACATTCTCACCAACAGTGTAGGAGGGTTCCCTTTTTCCATACCTTCTCCAGCATTTCTTATTTGTAGACTTTTTAATGATGGCCATTCTGACCAGTGTGAGGTGGTACCTCATTGTAGTTTTTATTTGTATTTCTCTAATAATTAACAATGTTGAGGATCTTTTCATGTGCCTGTTGCCCATCTGTATGTATTCTTTACAGAAATGTCTATTTAGTTCTTCTGCCTATTTTTGGGTTGGGTTGTTTTTTTTGTTGTTGAGTTGTATGAGCTGTTTGTATATTTTGGAAATTAATCCATTGTTGGTCACATCATTTGCAAATATTTTCTCCCGTTTTGTAGGTTGTCTTTTCGTTTTGTTTATGGCTTCCTTTGCTGTGCAAAACCTTGGAAGTTAGGTTAGGTCCCATATTTTTTATTTTTGCTTTTATTTCTATTGCTTTGGGAGACTGTGTATGTTACCTCTTAAGTGAGAGTTTGAGGAGTAGAGATTATTTATCCATTTGGTGTGGGATCTATAGGCCCTTGTTGTGTTCCCTGAACAGTTAGAGTTACCCCAAGTAGTTCAGACTCTTAAACATATGCACTCACCCTTGGTTCTTTATACTCCGTGAAAAATTGCCTCTTCTAGTCATTGGTCATTCTTTTTTCTTCCTTCTGATTTTTCTTTTATCAGTTTTACCTGAATACACTTTCCAGTCTACATTCATTGACCAAAAACATAATCTTGCAATGAACATTTTTTTTAGTCATTTAAACCATTATCTTCAACTCTCTTTTTCTTTTTTGAAGTAGGCACTAGGCCACTATTTAGTTTTATTTTATGAACACTCAAACTTTCCAAAATGATGTACAAATCAGTTGCCTTGAGAGGAACGCCAGACCCCCAGCTATTCTGAGCTGAGAAACTCGCACAAGGAGAGAGACCCTAGAGCATTCATCAAAGCAGATTAAGTGACCAGAGCAAGTGAGGCTGGATTATTTCTTCCAAAATGACTTTGCTTTTCAGTTTGGTGTTTCAGTTTGGTGTTCCTGGGAGCAGCAGAGTCCTGGACTCGGGATATGGTCGGTCATTTCTACTTTGCATTAAATACTTACTCCTGTGTGCTTTGTGTTGGGAGCAAATTAGCAAGATTCTCCTCTCAATCCAGAATTGAGTTTAAACACTGAGCACTACTGCCTACTCCCCACAACCTCATGTTTCTTACCGTGGAGGTGGGCCTTTTGCCAATGGATGGAGGCCCCTGGCCGGTGAGGTATACTCTACTATGCTTGGAACTTACTGGGCAATGAACGCCACTGAGGCGAGCCTTCGAGTGAAGGCAGAAAACAGGGTTCAAAAGGTCTCCTTGTTTCTAATTGTAGCTTCTCAAATAGGCTGCATTTATTTCTACATCCCCAGCAGCTGTGTCACATGTAGTTAGCACTACTGTTGTTACTAAGAGGTAACATGTCCACTTGCTGTCTGCCTGGGAAGGTGTTAAAGGTTGTATATTCATTATAGAATGTTCTTTCAGTTTTAATATTTTTTAAATTGAAGTATAGTTGATTTACAATGTGTTAATTTCTGCTGTACAGCAAAGTTATTCAGTTATACATATATATATACACATTCTTTTTTTAATATTCTTTTCCATTATGATTGATCATAGGATATTGAATATAGTTCTCTGTGCTATACAGTAGGACATTGTTGTTTCTAATTTCTTTATTTAAAAAATTTAACTATAGTTGATTTACAATATCGTGTTAGTTTCAGGTGTACAGGTTCAGATTCTTTTCCATAATAGGTTATTACAAGATATTGAATATAGTTACCTGTGCTATGCAGTAAATCCTTGTTGTTTACCTATTTTATATATGTGGGTATTTATCTGTTAATCCCATTCTCCTAATTTATCCCTCCCCCTCCCCTTTCCCCTTTGGTAGCCATAATTTTTTTCCTATGTCTGTGGGTCTATTTCTCTTTTGTAAATAAGTTCATTTGTATCATTTTTTTAGATTCCACATATTTGTGATATCATATGATATTTGTTTTTCTGTGTCTGATTTACTTCACTTAGTATGATAATCTCTAGGTCCATCCATGTTGCTGCAAATGGCATGATTTCATTTTTTTTACAGTTAATATTCTATTCTGTGTGTGTGTGTATGTGCATATATATATATAACATCTTCTTTGTCCATTCATCTGTTGATCGGACACTTAGGTTGCTTCCATGTGTTGGCTATTGCAAAAGTGCTGCTATGAACATTGGGGTGGATGTATCTTTTCAAACTAGAGTTTTCATCTTTTCTGGATATATGCCCAGGAGTGGGATTGCTGGATCATATGGTAGCTCTATTTTTAGTTTTTTAAGGAACCTCCACACTGTTGTCCATAATGCTTGTGCCAATTTACATTCCCACCAACAGTGTAGGAGGGTTCCCTTTTCTCCACACCCTCTCCAGCATTTATTGTTTGTAGATTTTTTGATGATGGCCACTCTGACCAGGGTGAGGTGATGCCTCATTGTAGTTTTGATTTGCATTTCTCTAATAATTAGTGATGTTGAGCATCTTTTCATGTGCCTGAGGGCCACCTGTATGTCTTCTTTAGAGAAATGTCTGTTTAGGTCTCTGCCCATTTTTTTTTTTTTTTTTTTAATAGCATGGTTGTTAACCACACTCAGCCATAACTTTTATTTATTTATTTATTTATTTATTTATTTATTTATTTATTTATTTATTTTTGGCTGTGTTGGGTCTTCGTTTCTGTGCGAGGGCTTTCTCTAGCTGCGGCAAGCGGGGGCCACTCTTCATCGCGGTGCGCGGGCCTCTCACTATCACGGCCTCTCTTGTTGCGGAGCACAGGCTCCAGACGCGCAGGCTCAGTAGTTGTGGCTCACTGGCCCAGTTGCTCCGCGGCATGTGGGATCCTCCCAGACCAGGGCCCGAATCTGTGTCCCCTGCATCGGCAGGCAGACTCCCAACCACTGCGCCACCAGGGAAGCCCTCTGCCCATTTTTAACTGGGTTGTTTGTTTTCTTTTTTTTTTTTATATTGAGCTGTATGAGCTGTTTGTATATTTTGGAAATTAATCCCTGTCGGTTGCATTATTTGCAAATATTTTCTCCCAGTCCATTGGTTGTCTTTTCGTTTTGTTTATGCTTTCCTTTGCTGTGCAAAAGCTTATATGCTTGATTAGATTCCCTTTGTTTATTTTTGCTTTTATTTCTATTGCCTTGGGAGACTGACCTAAGAGAATTTATGTTAGAGAATGTTTTGCCTATGTTTTCTTCTAGAATTTTTATGGTTTCATGTCTTACATTTAAGTCTTTAAGTCATTTTGAGTTTATTTTTGTGTATGGTGTCACGCAGTGTTCTAATATCATTGATTTACATGAGGCTGTCCAGCTTTCCCAACACTACTTGCTGAAGAGACTGTTTTTTCTCCATTGTATATTATTGCCTCCTTTGCTGAAGATTAACTGACTGAAGATGTGTGGGTTTATTTCTGGGCTCTCTATTCTGTTCCATTGATCTATATGGCTGTTTTTGTGCCAGTACCATGTTGTTTTGATTACTGTAGCTTTGTAGTATTGTCTAAAGTCTGGGAGGGTTATGCCTCCAGCTTTGTTATTTCTTGGGAGGCCCATCTTCTACCTGCCCATGCCTAGACTTGGCAAATGCTTCAGGGAGGAAAAAGCCTACCTGTCTCTGTTCACCTAGGAAGCATTTATGCTGTTTTAGAATTTACTTCCCACAACTCTCATATGTCTTTTTAAAATATCTGATTTTTAGTTTATCCATTTTTTCTGGCTACTATGACAGGAACCATGGTCTACTGCAATATTTCATAGCTTAACTGGAAGTATAAATGGCAGAATTACATTTAATATTATGTTTATGTGCCCCTTCTATTTTATTTAATTGAGATTTTCTGGTAGAGACCAACTTAATTCTGTTTAGGGTGTGTCATATTTTAGAACCAATATTGTGACTTTTATCAGCGTATAACTGCTTTTGAGATCACTAATAGGTATTTCTCTAAGTGACAAATTATCTTACTGCTTCTATTTATCTTTCTTTTTACTTTTAAGGGGAATGTTTTGTTGAGTCAGCATTAGCAAATATTTAACAGACTGACTTTACTTACTACTGGAATCACCACAATAGATTACTAAAGACAATGATAATTTTTTTTCCTATTATTGTTTAAAGAAATCTTACTTATGGTTATTTGGTCAATAAACAGGGATTGTATTATCAATAAAAACAACATTTGCTGCTCTTAAGAGCCTCCTACTCATCACATCTAGAATTCCACCAGGTCTTAGAAGAAATGTTTTAGCGGCTAATCACTGTAAATCTCACCGTGATTGAAGTGGAGTACCAGAAGGTCTGTGTTTACCCAAAGTTCCAACTTAACATCCTAATGTGAAAGGCTTTGGGCTAAGATGGAATAGCTTGTAGTAAGCCAATACTTCAAGTAAGAATAACTTGAAAAGTTGGATTTAAAAAATATATGTGAACGTATGAGAGTTGCAAAGGTAAATAGAGTTAAAGTCTTCAAAGGTTCTAACATTATCCAGGAAGTAGTAAAAGAATTTTTATTGGACTCTTAATTAGTTAAGGATGAATGGTGTAATCTTTAGGATAACCACTCAAGGGATGGAAAGAGAATGCAAAACTAATGCATATCAAAAATGGGGGAAATAGAACAATAGAAAATAGAAATTGAACAATTCATCTTTTTGATTAACCCGAAAGAAGAAAAGATAGGAGAGAAAATGAGACATGCAATAGATTGGACAAAGAAAAAGCAATAGTAATATGGTAGACATAAGCCCAAGTGTATCCATAATTACATTAAATGTTTTTGGACTAAATACAAGAACTGAAAGGCATAAGTTTTCAGACTAGATATTAAAAAGTATATCCTGAGTATGAAAGACACACCTAGATGAGGACACAGAGAGAATGAAAATAAATGGATGGATAAGGAAATAACCATGCAAAATCTAACAACAACAACAAAAAAACTAGTGTAATGGTTGATTGTACTAATATCAGACAACGTAAACTTTTATGGAAAAAAGCATTTCTATAGTTTAAAATATTTCACTGTCATAAAAGAATCAATCTACATGCAGGAATTTTAATAAAACTATTAAAAGTAGATGAGAAACATAAATACTGTTGTTTTATTTAATAATAACAAATAACTGTTCTATTTGTTTTGCAAAATTGTGAAAAGCACATTTTGCCCCATTGAGATAGGAAAAAAGGTCCATGAGTGCCATCTGACAGCAAGACCAGGACCTAGTCATTTAGAACACTCATAACTCTAACCAATTATTTTCACACTTTGCTAAATCTTGGTCTTTCAATCAGGATAGGCTAGGTTATGCTAAAGAAACAAGCCCAACTATCATGGCTCAAAAGCATGAAAGCTTATTTCTTGCTCTGACAAAGCCTGTGGCCAGTCAAGGTGATTCTCCACGACCACAGTTGGCTCAGCATTCCTGGATGCTTCCACTTACAGCACTTCCATGTCATCGTGTACTTCCACAATGGCCACGGGATGGGGGAAAGAGCTAGAGGGTCTCACACTGCTCCAGGATGGAAGGAACATGTGTCATTTCTGCCCACAATCCATTGGCCAGAACCAATCATATGACCCTGCTCAATGGCAGAGGGTACAAGGAAGTATAAACCTTCCATATTCCCAGAAGGAGAAGAGCATTAGGCTTATAGGTTAGGATCAGAAGTGTCTACCATAGCTGGAAACTCCTGTTTAAATTTCTGAGGCCATGAACCTCCATAAGGTCAGGGACCATGACAGTCCTGAAGAAAACAGGTATGATTTCCATACCCCCAGCTGCTTCATCTCAGAGATTGATCTCATTTTCACCAAAGGAAGCACTGGCTAAGGCCTGGGCACAGGGATGTAGCCCTCTCAACAATCCACTGCCTCTTAGCACTGCTCGGTTGATTAGCACAGAGGGTGCCACATGAGAGAGGAGGGAATCAGAGGCAACAGGACCAAAACCCCTCCATTTGGGAGCGCAGAGGTAGTAAGAAAGTAACAGCTATACTGAGCATTCTCTGGTTGTAGTACACCTCTGATACTGCACAAAATTATCCAGGTAGCCAGACATTGGGTTCTGATGGCCCTCGACTAATTGGAGGTACAGGTTGACTGTCCATCTATATTTACATGATCTGATCTTGTTTCTGACTATTGTAGTCTACAGTGACACCATTCTGGATCTGACTCTTTCAACTCCTTCAAACATAGTGGTCCACTTGATCCTACCCAGTAATGAACCCGTTAGCTCTTCCAGAGCCGGCTGGCCAAACTGCCTCCCCTGGCCAGGCTGATGCTTGATCCCAGTAAGACATTTCTCTAATCTTGGGCTAACAAAAAGATTGAAACATACTATAAGACAGAGCCTCTCTAACAGGTTTGATCCATTTTAAAGTTATCTTTTCTCTGTTCTTTTCCTTTCCCTCTTTCTCTATTGACAGCAAAAACAAATTCTTGAAATATTTTTGCTTAAAAAAGACAGCACTGAGGGAATGCCCTGGCAGTCCAGTGGTTAGGACTCCGTGCTCTCACTGCCAAGGGCTTGAGTTCAGTCTCTGGCTGGGGAACTAAGATCCCACAAGCCGCACCAGCACGGCCCAAAGAAAACAAAAACAACCAAACAAAAAAAAACAAAAAGACGTCGCAGAGCTTACAAACCCGAGAGTAGTGTTTAGCACCCACCTCTAACAGAAGCCTTTGATGCAGTGCTTGAGTTTGAGTGAGTGCATCCCAGGACACTTTCAAGAGTAGCTCCATTTTTTTTAGATTTCGAAAATCTCGCTCTTTCTCTCTCTGCTTACGAGAAAGTTCATCATGGTAGTTTTGCTTGTCAGTGAGACAGTTTCGTAAATTGAGATCCAAGATCCCTCTATTCCAGGTAAAAAGAGAATATGAAAGTGATTTGTCATCAACTGCCCTTCATGTTTTTCAAGACAGCGTGCTCAGCAGGTGCATAAAGAACTATTTTCATGCTAGAATCAAATTGTAAGTAATGCCCAAAGCAATTCTGTTTGCAAGTCCTTCTCAGAGTCACAGCCACTAAAAAAACCCAAACAGAAGAGCAAATTGGCAGAGGCAGAAGTTCCTAGTCTCCCTGAAATTTTGCTTAAAAATGGAAATTAACACTATGCCAGAGACTCAACACCACAAAATTGCTCCCATTAGGAAAAAATCATGATTACCTCAGAATACAATAATTTTCAGGGAAAAAAAATCCCTCAATTATAGTGCACTCCAGTGATATAATTTCCCAGAGGCACGTTTTAGAAACTGAAAAAAACGTGATAGATTGTGTCCTTAAGTTTTGGGCACAGGAAATTGAGGGCAGTGAAGAATAAAGGATGGAAAAATACTTTGAAATGCTTTATTTAATAATATATTTTTATTAATGGTAAAAATGATGTAAAATTCTATAAAAGTGTTTATTGAATCAATATAAATGTTTGAGATTATGTTTTCAATCCTCAAATATAAATTGAAGAAAATTTAGATGACAGAAACACATTAATATAACTAACCTTTCAGTTAGTGAAGTTGCTTCATTCTCTCTGGTTAATTCCAATTGCTTGACCAACTGGTTATACTCTCGTTCTTTAATTTCAAGCAAGGCTCGTTTGCCTTCAACTTCCTTTATTATGTCCTCCTTTTCTTCCATTACAGCATTAATTTTGGTTTCAACTTTCTTTAGGGAGTCATTTAGCTCTTTGAGTTCATATTCCACGACAAGTTTTTTCTTTTCCATTTCTCTGTGAGGGATACATACATACACATATACATATGTACACAACACACACATGAGTTTGCCTTATTTTGAGCCCAGGCTGTCTACCTATTTTTACTTTCTGACCAGGCAACAGAAGGGCTAGTCATAAATTCAGTGATCTCAGAAGTGGGGTGAAGACCACAGATGAGTGGGACCGAGGGGGTATCTCCACGGAGTGCCACTGAGGGCAGGAATTTGTCCAGCCTCCCCACTTTCTCCCCAGATCCCTGCTGCTACCGTCTCCTGGGATTCTACCCTCATCCTGACCAGCCTCCCTGAATTGACGTAAATTTCTCAACTTTGGTGCTAGTGGGCTTCGCTTTTAGAAACATTACTAGTGTCTGCTTCTTTTTTTCTCTCTTCTTTTAAGATCAGTCACCAGAGCAATCATAGTACTTCTCCAGATTTTTGTATCTTCACTTATCTTTATCCTTTTTGGTTCCTCTAAACCTTGAGAATTCCTCAGTGACTTCTGCCTCCAAATCTACTCTGAATGCTTGGGGGTCTTACACCCGTGAATAGCTGGCAAGTGAAGAGTTACTGTCACTTGGGCTTTAGACATCTGGCTGGCCAACATATATCTAGACCATGAAATTCTACACAGTTCCAATAATTTATTCCATACACAGATCTGTTAAAGTCAGTTGGTGTTCTTCGTAGAGATATGATATAAAATTGGAAAGAGAATATTGTCCCAAAATTAAGACATAAATGCTAGGAATGACAGTAATGTGCTACACTACATTCTCCTGAAGAACTTGATATATACAACCTAGACAAGGCCAAGTGCAGATATTTCTAAAATTATAACAGTAATTTGATGTGTTCAGTGGTTAATATTCTTGTTTTCGCATGCACACATAACTTGGGGGAGCGTGGGCTGGGAGGGGTAAAAAATCAAATTAAGCCATACACTTTTTTGCGTGTTGTTTTTTCTATCTCTTTTCCAATCTGTACGGGAATGGATTGATGGTGGACCACTTCATCCTAGGAAAGAAATGGAACCATGTTAAATTATGTAGTCTTGGACCAGAAGCAGTCAAGCAAATTAAACAGGAAAGAGAAAAGAACTGCAAGGTGTAGAATTCTTACTGTCTGTCCTGTACTATGCAGTGTGCTTTAATTATTCCATTTAATATTCATAATGACCTTACAAGATGGTAATGGTTGTTACCATTTTAAAGAGGAGCTAACTGAGTGTAACGCATCCTCTGGGCGCTCTGCCTAGATTCCCTTTATGGAGGTACACCCGTCCCTCAGAGGTTGCAGAGGCTGCTGACAGCTCATGCTTGTTCTCTCCACAGGATTGCCGTGGCTGGCAGAGCTGCCTTGTCGGGGGATGGGGGGGTGGAAGGAGGAGGGGACCAGGCTGTGACCCTTCCTATGTGGAGATACAGCAGCCCATCCCTCTGCCTCAGGGTGGAACAACCTCTGTGGTGCAGTTCATGGCATCAGGTTGAAAGGAGGGTTCTCCTGAAACCATATTTTGGCCCGGCTTCGGAACCCCACCTCTATCCTGTTTCCCTCACTACCCTATGGGATTCTCCTTAGAGCTCCTGCTCAGTGAATACTTGTCTTAATCTCTGCTTCTAGGGAACCCTGCCTAAGACCGAGGCTAAGTGAAGGTAAATAATTTTCCCAAACTCACACAGCTTGTAAATGGCCAGGCCAAGATCAGAAGCTAGTTTTGTCTAACGCCACTTTGCACTGTGCTCTGTGGATTCGCGGAAGATTCACTTTTAACCTCAAGAATCTTATGTACATGGCAGGGGTTGTGGAAGAGCCCCTTCCTGCCTGAGGATCACACTGGACTTTGGGGTCTGGCGTAACACAGATGCTTGGGGGTTGAAGACATCCCTGCAGTGTGGTGCATTTCTCCCTGGGATCTTGCTCAGTCTTGAGGCAGATCTAAGTTTTGTGAGACTGAAACTTGTACAATTTGGGGAGCTCTTTTTTTTTTTTTTTGAGTATTATATATTTATTTATTTATAAATTTATTTATTTATTTATGGCTTCGTTGGGGTCTTCGTTGCTGTGCACAGGCTTGCGGCAGGCGGGGGCTACTCTTCGTTGCGGTGAGCGGGCTTCTCATTGCGGTGGCTTGTCTTTGTTGCGGAGCACGGGCTCCAGACACGTGGGCTCATTAGTTGTGTCACGCGGGCTCAGTAGTTGTGGCACATGGGCTTAGTTGCTCTGTGGCATGTGGGATCTTCCCGGACCAGGCCTCGAACACGTGTTCCCTGCATTGGCAGGTGGATTCTTAACCACTGTGCCACCAGGGAAATCCTGGGGAGCTTTTTTTAAGAAAAAGAATCAAAAGTTATAAATGATGATTAGGTTCAGGGCCTTGGCGGTGGTTCGTGCATGTGAAGCCTTAGTTTCATTGGGTTCCTTGTAAAACCACCTGTGCTCAGTGCCTGTGTTCTGGGTGGCAGCTGGGTACGTCTTGGCCGACTGCTCTGACTCTTAAGGAAAAGGAGGTCAAAGTGAATCATAACTGTCCTCTAAGACAAGGTGTCTCAGATGTAATTTTAATACATAAGTCTAGGTTACTTCGATTGTTTTGAGACCTATTATACAAAGGTTTCAAAATAAAATGAATTTTAATTATCTCCTAAAACATAAATACAGGCCTTGCATCACTTTCACGGTGAGAGGGAAGTGAAGTGGAATCAAACAGACAAAGAAGGATGCAGTCATAACAGTATACAGAAGAGGTTAGAACATTTGGTTGCTCTTGAAGGAAGTGATTGTGTTTGTGACACTCATTTCCAATACTGAAAAATGCTTGGTGAGGTTTAGAGAGGTCTTTTCCCCAGGTCAGGGGATGCTACCAAACACTCCAGAGTCTTTTGTGAATTCCCAGAGCCCAGGTTCAGTTTGATGGGATCAATCACAATGCAGAACATTTCAGTTTGTGTGTTTTGGTCTTTGTCAAACCTTTGCAGTCAATCTTCATACCCGTGCACCTTTATGTCCTTGCAGGCACAATGTTTAAATATTTATGAGCTGTGAGTAACATACCTTTAAGGTGACCTGATATTCGAACAATTCTTCTAGTTCCTTCTGCTCCTTTAGTAATTGCTTTTGCTTGGATGTCAGATCTTCCCGTAAATTTTTAATTTCTAATTTCTTCTGCATTACTTCCTTACGTAATTCTTCAGTGCTTTCTCTCAATATTCTCATCTTCTTCTCCATTTCCTTTAAAAGTCATGAAAATTATCAGATTATACAGAGTCAGAGCAAACATTTGTCTCCCTAAAAATCAAATTAAAAATAATTTTACTCACCATTTTGATTATATTTGTTTTGAGATTCATGAATGATTTCTTGCAAAGTTAAATGCAACTTATGATTTCTGACCTCTTCATTAAAGGCATGGCAATTATACTGCATGTGTTAAACATTTTACATTAGATTTGAACTCATTTTTAAATTAATGCTCTTTTTTATCGTCCTACGTAGATTTTAAGTGTTTCCTTTTTCTGAGTTAATATTTATTTCATACCAAAAAGCATTAGTAAAAATTTCCAGGCTTTTTTCTAGTAGCTTTGTGATTTGGCAACACCAGATGCAAATAATCTTTGAATATCTGGTTTATGCTTACCCTGAGTCACACATGAGAATTAAAGATTAGGAAGTTCATATTTGGAATATCTTATCCTTGGCACTCCTTAATCCCCTGCTCTCTTATTAATACTACTTCTCTAACTCAGGCACATTATCCCCAAATGCCCTCTGCCCCAGACTCCTAACAGGTTTCCCATGACTGATTATCTGGGGAGTGTTTGACTTGTGAGAGAGAAGCCTTCTTATACTCAGAAAGTCCACACATTACTAATGACTAAGTGGAAGGATCCATTTAGCCTGCTCTGGCCTTTCTGCATATCACCCTCCTCCTCCTCCACTGTGGCTGCGAGAGGGTAAAATTGGTGATCCTATGGTCTGGAATTAAAATTCAAAATGCTTTTTCCCACAGAATCTGTGTTGAAAATGATGGTTAGGCATACTTCTGTACTAGTATATAATATATACATAATTATATTAATATATAATATGAGGTATCAATATATTCATACTCATATACTATAGCATTTTACTCTATGCTTATAGAGTAAAGGCATTTTACTCTATGCCTTGGAATTAGACCACCAACAACATACTTTTTAAATATAACCGTTTAGAAGGTAAAAGCAATGCAAAGTATGATGATCTCTGTATTTACTTTCTATGATAGATTGCAAAAAAAGGGACATAAATTCCTCCTATTCTTGTTTGCATGCCTCTTTGCAATATGTCTTTGTCCTTATTCCCATTAAGAGGTAGGACCTATTTCTCTCCCCATTGATTCTAGATGTGACCATGTGACTTGCTTGGACGAATGTGATGTTACCAACAATGATTTAAGCAGAGGCTTGAAAAGTGCGTGTGTTGGGGTTTGCCCCCTCTTGAGACTGTCTGTCTCTTTCCTGAGACTGGAAACCCTTCTACCATCATGAGAGTAACCAGTGACATGTGACCTTAGACCAACTAGCGGCCCAACTGGCTGACATATGAATGAAGCCATCCTAGGCCTTCCAGCCCCAAATGAGCCAGCTCAGACCAGAAGAATTCAGAACTGAGGAAAATAAGAAAAGGCTGTTGTTTTAAACCACTATGTTTTGGGGCAGTTTGTTAGGAAGGAATTAATAAGTGATACACCTTTATAAAAATTTCTTGTAATAAGCTTGAGACAGTCAGGAAGCTATGAGAGTAATAACTATAGCAAAAATAATGTTTTTAAGGGCCAACCCTTTTTTCTTCTGAAAACAAAGCAGATATTGTCCAACTAAACATAACCTGAATTAGATGCCAAATAGCTAAATCCTATAATAGGCGCCACTTATGTTTACTGTAAAAGTTATGCAGATATTCCTTTCAGCACCATCCATTGTTAAGATTTGTGGGCCTTTCAAATGTTTCAGGGTATGGTTGTGTGATAAATGTTAATATTTATCAAAAGGGATGTTTCAATCCAGCTGTATTTAACAAAGTCTAGATCATCTAAGACTTACTCCTGGCTTAGGTATCTTCTCGAATTCCTTTATTATGAGGCTTTTCTCTTCCATTAAGCTGCAAAAAAAAAACAACAAACAAAACAAAGAAAAAACAAAAACAACTTTGACAAAGTACAAAAAAGTAAACTATTTCCACAGTAATAACTTTCTATTTTCTCTTCTCAGAATGCACTCCCAGGTGTGTTTGCCAGACCTGGTGTCCATCCTTTGTGATGGCTTCACTGAGTCCCACAGACCCATTTAGGGGCTCTCTCCCCAATCCTCCCTCAACACTGTACACACACCCATCAAAGCAGTTCTCTCATCATATTGTAACTGCTTGGGAGCACGAACTGCCCCCCAGACTCAAGTTCCTTCAGGCAGGCTCTGGACTTTTTCTTTTATTTGCAATGAACTAGTACCTGCCTGGATTA
Source organism: Balaenoptera acutorostrata (assembly GCF_949987535.1). Lineage (NCBI taxonomy): Eukaryota > Metazoa > Chordata > Mammalia > Artiodactyla > Balaenopteridae > Balaenoptera > Balaenoptera acutorostrata. The sequence continues at coordinate 97,181,276 of NC_080070.1, forward strand.
CTGCTACAGCCTCTACTGCTTTCATCAAATTATCAGATCCCACTAGCCAGTAGATCTAAAGATGCATGCATACCAGGTTTATTTTTATGAAATTGTATTTGCAATAAAGTAAATTAACATTTGTGTAATAAGTATGCACCACATGGAATTTAATATAGGTTAGTTGTGTGGCCCACAGGCTGAAGTTGAATTTTTTCAGAGTTTTGAACACTTACAGCTTTCCTGTTAGACGTTGCGTATAAATTGCTATTTTACTTCCAAGCTGTTGATCCTACACCTCAGCCGTGTTGCCACCAGGGGGTGGTAGTGTGCTGCCATCTCTGGATTGTAAAGATCACCTGGGTGTCCCTGAGTTTCAAAATGGTGATGTGAAACTCTCCCACAAGATAAGACTTACTACAGTCTCTTCTTTAAATATAAAATATTTTCTTAAACAAACATAAAATGGATAATTCTTTAGGACATTTTTAATTACATTTCTATCATCCATTTTCTCTCTTTTTTTAAAAATCTTTATTGGAGTGTAATTGCTTCACAATACTGTGTTAGTTTCTGTTGTACAACAAAGTGAATCAGCCATATGCATACATACATCCCCATATCCCCTCCCTCTTGAGCCTCCCTTTCCCACCTCTCTAGGTCATCGCAAAGCATGGAGCTGATCTCCCTGTGCTATGCACCTGCTTCCCACTAGCTATCTGTTTTACATTCGGTAGCATATATATGTCCATGGCCACTCTCACTTCGCCCCAGCTTCCCCCTCCCCCACCCCATGTCCTCAAGTCCATTCTCTATGTCTACATCTTTGTTCCTGCCCTGCCACTAGGTTCATCAGTGCATCAGTGCCTTTTTTTTTTTTTTTAGATTCCATATATATGTACTAGCATATGGTATTTGTTTTTCTCTTTCTGACTTACTTCACTCTATGACAGACTCTAGGTCCATCCACCTCACTACAAATAACTCAATTTCGTTTCTTTTTATGGCTGAGTAATATTCCACTGTATATATGTGCCACATCTTCTTTATCCATTCATCTGTCGATGGACATTTAGGTTGCTTCCATGTCCTGGCTATTGTAAATAGTGCTGCAATGAACACTGTGGTGCATGTCTCTCTTTGAATTATGGTTTTCTTAGGGTATATGCCCAGTAGTGGGATTGCGGGGTCATATGGCAGTTCTATTTTTGGTTTTTTAAGGCACCTCCATACTGTTCTCCATAGTGGCTGTATCAATTTACATTCCCACCAACAGTGCAGGAGGGTTCACTTTTCACCACACCCTTTCCAGCATTTATTGTTTCTAGATTTTTTGATAATGGCCATTGTGACCGGTGTGAGGTGATACCTCATTGTAGTTTTGAGTTGCATTTCTCTAATAATTAGTGATGTTGAACATCTTTTCATGTGCCTCTTGGCCATCTGTATGTCTTCTTTGGTGAAATGTCTATTTAGGTCTTCTGCCCATTTTTTAGTTGAATTGTTTGTTTCATTGATATTGAGCTCCATGAGCTGTTTGTATATTTTGGAGATTGATCCTTTGTCTGTTGTTTCATTTGCAAATATTTTCTCCCATTCTGAGGGATGTCTTTTCGTCTTGTTTATGGTTTCCTTTGCTGTGCAAACAAAGAGTGTTTTTCCTATGTTTTCCTCTAAGAGTTTTATAGTGTCTGGTCTTACATTTAGGTCTTTAATCCATTTAGAGTTTATTTTTGTGTATGGTGTTAGGTAGTGTTCTAATTTCATTCTTTTACATGTAGCTGTCCATTTTTCCCAGCACCACTTATTGAAGAGGTTGTCTTTTCTCCATTGTATGTTCTTGCCTCCTTTGTCGTAAATTAGGTGACCATATGTGTGTGGGTTTATCTCTGGGCTTTCTATCCTGTACCGTTGATCTATATTTCTGTTTTTGTGTCAGGACCATACTGTCTTGATTACTGTAGCTTTGTAGTATAGTTTGAAGTCAGGAAGCCTGATTCCTCCAGCTCCATTTTTCTTTCTCAAGATTGCTTTGGCTATTCGGGGTCTTCTGTGTTTCCATACAAATTGTAAAATTTTTTGTTCTAATTCTGTGAAGAATGCCATTGGTAGTTTGATAGGGATTGCATTGGATCTGTAGATTGCTTTGGGTAGTATAGTCATTTTCACACTATTGATTCTTCCAATCCAAGAACATAGTATATTTCTCCATCTCTATGTCATCTTTGATTTCTTTCATCAGTGTTTTATAGTTTTCTGAGTACAAGGCTTTCACCTCCTTAGGTATGTTTATTCCTAGGTATTTTATTCTTTTTGTTGCAGTGGTAAATGGGAGTGTTTCCTTAATTTCTCTTTCTGATTTTTCGTTGTTAGTGTATAGGAATGCCAGAGATTTCTGTGCATTAATTTTGTATCCTGCAACCTTACCAAATTCATTGATTAGTTCTAGTAGTTTTCTGGTGGCATCTTTAGGATTTTCTGTGTATAGTATCATGTCATCTGCAAACAGTGAAAGTTTTACTTTTTCTTTTCCAATTTGTATTCCTTTTATTTCTTTTTCTTCTCTGATTGCCGTGGCTAGGACTTCCAAAACTATGTTGAATAAGAGTGACGAGAGTGGACATCCTTGTCTTGTTCCTGATCTTAGTGGAAATGCTTTCAGTTTTTCACCATTGAGTATGATGTTTGCTGTGGGTTTGTCATATATGGCCTTTATTATGTTGAGGTAGGTTCCCTCTATGCCCCTTTTCTGGAGAGTTTTTATCATAAATGGGTGTTGAATTTTGTCAAAAGCTTTTTCTGCATCTATTGAGACAATCATATGGTTTTTATTCCTTAATTTGTTAATACTGTATATCACATTGATTGATTTGCATATATTGAAGAGTCCTTGCATCCCTGGGATAAATCCCACTTGATCATGATGTATGATCCTTTTAATATGTTGTTGGATTCTGTTTGCTAGTATTTTGTTCAGGATTTTTGCATCTGTGTTCATCAGTGATATTGGTCTATAATTTTCTTTTTTTGTGATATCTTTTTCTGGTTTTGGTATCAGGGTGATGGTGGCTTCGTAAAACGAATTTGGGAGTGTTCCTTCCTCTGCAGTTTTTTGGAAGAGTTTGAGAAGGATTGGTGTTAGCTCTTCTGTAAATTTTTGATAGAATTCGCCTGTGAAGCCATCTGATTTTTTCTTTTTTGTTAAGAAACATTGACTTTTTTCCTTTAAAAGATGTATACTTTTATTTATAGAAATACATCATTCATAATCCCACCCCTCTCATACCACATTAGATCATTTTTATTTTCCTTGTATATTTTAATGAAATTATATTAAATATGTATATATGATTGAATCCATTTTTACCTAACGTGTAATTAAAATAGTTTCCCAAGTTGCAAAACGGACTTCATAATTAATAGTTTAATAGCTAGTTTCAAGGTTTTCTAGTGGGTGGATGTACCATAATAAAATAATCCTAAATATTGATATTATCTAACATATACTGAACCTACTATATGCCAGGTTCTTCAAAAACATCATTTCTAAACTGCAGATCCTTTCTAAGTAGCTATTGTTACCTTCACTGTACAAATGAAGAAACTGAGGAGTTAGGCACCTCTTCCAAAGTCACTGGTCAAGGCTGAACTGATTTTCAAACCCAGCTCTATCTGACTCCAGGGTGCTTTTCAGTATCAAGCTGCCTCTGGAATACATTGCTATTAAAATATTCCACTATTTTTTAGAAGTTAGATTGCTTTAGATTTTTTGCTTTTATAAATAATAATGTAATCAACATCTTTATGCATTGTGTGTTTTCTCCTTTTGGGTTCTCGTTTTTGCGTGGCATTACTGGGATGAAAAAAAGTTATTGTACGTGTGCCTCGTGATATACATAAACCTGTAAACTTTCAAACTGACATTAAAATCTAAATCTGACATTTTCAGCTTTTCTGACTAAGGGGTGCTTCAGTGTCAGAGCTCCTCAGGATTCATTACTTTTCTACACCAAGAGTCCGAACTGAAACCACGTCATCAAAGGATTTTGGTTTTAAGGACTTGTGGGTGAAAAGGGGCTGCTGCAAGCCCTGTGTGCTGCCAAGTGCGAGAGGCGTCGTCCACATCAGGAGTAGAACAAGCCTGAATGGGTGGAAGTTATAAGAAGGGAGATTTCTGAACCAATACAAGCGAAAGCCGTCTAAGAGTCAGGCTGCCCAAAGCTGGGCTGGGCTGGGCTGGGCTGCTGTGGGAGGCTGTAAGCCCCCATCGCTGGAGGTGCTGGAGCACAGACTGAGTGGCCACTGAGAGAGGACTCAGGTGATTCTTACAGTAGTCAGTGCTGAGGACCACTGTGTGGACGAACAGTTCTCAATCTCTGACACGAATCAGAATCACACAGGAAGTCTGTAAGCAATTCAAACGTCGCCTTGGGTGGGGAGGCCCGGACAGAAAGTGGAATCGTTAGTTTTAAGGTTGGATCTGCCTTGTAAACGTGTATCTCGGGTGTTTCTCTTTCAGTTATGAGGACTATACGCTGCAAAACCTGATCTAAGCTCGCTCTGTTCTTGGTTGCCTCAGGGGGAGCAGGAAAGGTTTTTTTTTCAAATGTTTAGAAGGTAAAATCTGCTCCAGCTGTGAGTTTTTCCTTACTACTAATCCTGATGAACTGTATGGCCCTCTGTCATATTCTAACTTTCCGGAATTCTAGAGACATCACTAAAATAATCCCTCTGTTCCTTTCTTACCAGATCTGTTTGTTTCTTGGTTCCAATTTTGCTGTTACTGTTGGACTAAGAATGGAAAATGACTGCTAAATCCCTGGGTGAGCACCAACAGGGAACCAGCTATGGCAGAGGAAATAGTTACTAAGGCCACAATCACACTGGGACAACCCTGCACACGTGCAGCACGCGTGTCCCCCTCTCCACGTCCACACCCATGACAGACAGCACTGACCGACCACGGCCCTGTTTCCCCAGCTGACGGAGACTTGTCAGAATATATCAGATTTAGCATGAGAGACACAGTTGATTTGCTGTCCAAATCTCAGGACTTAACTAGTAAGCAGAGAAGCCCCCAAAACGTAACAAAGTGAAGGCAAGGAAAACCTTGAAAAGAATACTAAAAAGTCTTTTCAGGGAAAGTTTTTGGAAAGATAATGACTTCTACTTCGTTTCTAAAATAGGTTCTCAACAGTATTTATTTAATCACTTCATTACTTATTTGTAATGTATTTACTTAATTTATTTAAGTAGGTTACATATTCTTTCCTGAACTGCATATTTATCAAGAGATCATCTATGAATATTAATCCAAAACCAGGAACTGTTGTAACAGATTTAATTATTAACCAATCGTATAATTATACTCACCATTAGCATTTAATAGGAGTTATACTATGTGAAAACATAAGAAAATCAACCAAATTATACAGGAATATCTTTTCTCTAGCATATGTGAACAGTATATTGTTCTTAGTAGCTGCCAATGAGTCAGAAGTTCCTAAAGATGCTGGGGTGGAGGAGTGCTAGTTATTTGGGCTTCTGTTATTCAGGCTCTGAATAAAACGAGATTTTGTTGTGCTGATTTGAAAAATATCATCTGAATATTTGGATGAATAGTTCTGTTTTGTTTTTTTTTCCCCTCCCTGGCTTAGTTTCTTTATTTTTATGTGGGGATGGAAATATCTACTTTTTTTCCTGGGGAGGGAGTGTTGAGTGAATCTGTTTCCATACCATGTAATATTAAATATATTAAGCCAATGAAGTATACCGCCTATAATTCTTTCCTGGTATTTCTTTTGGTATCACTATTATTTTTATGAAAATAAGTTTGTTAATTCTTGAGCTGCTAGTATTTGAGAATGCAAGGGAGTTTGCTTAAGCTACAGTATTACATGTTAACAAATCCAGAAAGAATACACACTAAACATTTCTGCAAATGTTAATTTTGAATGTCCTTGTTTACTGTAGGTCACTATGTACAGTCCACCACCTCCAGCCCCATCCCAAGCAACTCAATGAACAATTTGCCTGTCTATACCTAAAAGGCAAGAGTTCTGGTCTTTTTTTTTTTTTTTCTTCTCCCCTTGGCAGGAATACTTGGAAATTTTAAACAATTTAAATATCAACTGACTTGTGGTCCTCTTAACCTTTTGTGGAAATGTCAAGCATTCCTATTTTCAATACTAATGAACAGCCACCAATTGTTTTAATTTCATTATTTTCTCAACTGAAAGAGTGCTTACAGAGCACAGAAATAGCTAGGCTTTCTTTTTACAGATCTCACTGGTGAGCCTGAAACAAGTTTAGACTGAAAGACAAAGAAGAACTCAGATTTCTTTCCCCCTGAATATAATTCTCCTGATTAAGCTAGTCTTCTTCATCCCCCAGTTGAAATAATAGGCCCCAAAGAGAGGATTCAAAACCAGGGTGGGCAAAGTCCTCCAAAGGTCACTCAAGTCATTTGCTTATCTCTTGGCAGGACTGAGTTACATTCACTCTGAGGGAACTCTACCTACTCTTAAAAATAGCCAGAGAAAGTTCTGTCACCTTAAATGGTAACAAATTCTAGGAGAGATGGTTTGGCTTTCTCTCCGGTACCCAGGCACAGCACATAGCACAAAACCTGGTCTGCAGTTGTTTTGAAATTCAATCTAAATAGTGTGATTTGCTGAACAAACTCTTTCACTGACTTGCTACTCACAGGAGGAATGTTAGAGGAGATTTTAGAAATAACATTTATCCCTTCTAGCAATACATTTCTGCTTTAGTTCACTGAATGACATCCTCCAGATTTGGATAAGTGAATGTGTCTTCCAAAGGGATATCACTTTCTTCCTTGATCCTAAGAAATAGTCTGGTAATAGGAGAATAGGGCTGACTATGTGGTCCCCATTCCTATATTAGAAGAATCAAGTGAAACAGATGTGACCCTCTATTCACATACGGCTTGTTTGGAAAGTGCTTGTGGGGTACTGGCCATGCAGACATAGGATCTGATATCGCAGAAGGATAAGGGGCCACGACCAGGGCTGGAAAGGCGGAGAGTGTGTGCCAAGTCCTGGTTCTATGGGGTGTGTTCTTTGGTTGCAGCTCCTGATGGGTATGGCTTTCCTGACCCACGGAACCCACTACAGGGATCTCCTCTTCCTGAGAGCGTCTCCCTGTCACCTGAGCTATTTACTGCAAGTTGTGTAACCTTCTTTTTCAGGGACTGCCTGTTCTAGGGGATCAAGGAAAGAGCTAGGCTTGTAGTCCTCTTAACACTGCTCTCTCGTGCTCACTGTACCTAAATTCCTTCTTCAGTTAGTCTAATTTTTCTCATTTCGTTTATGTGGAAACGGCTCTGCTTGTATCTGTCTTCAGCGAGCTTGAGAGAATCATGTACTTACCTATCCAACCTGTACTGATTATGGAACTCTCTTTCCTTCACTGCATTGTATTCATTTTGATACTTGAGAAGTTGTTCTCTCATTTTGGAGACCTCGGTGGTGAATGCCTGTGGAAAATTATCCGCCTGCTTCAGGTGAAACTCCTGCTGTTGTATTTGCTCAGTGAAATGTTTGGCATCCTGTAGCAGTTGGACCTCTGACTCTTGCATGCTGGGTCCCATAAAAACAGAGATTTGCATAATGAGAAGTGTACACCTTCAATACCTTTAGTAACTCCTGTGGGGAGGGTTCTAGTGAGGAGTGGAGGGGGTATGTCCACACTGCTGCCCCTGTTCCTTCCATGCCTGGGTTCATTTCAATTCAGTGGCATTTTTGTGCCAAGTCTTGCAGTAGGTACTAGAGGCAAATGGAGCTCACAATCTAGCAGAGGGGAGCAGACGTGAACAGGCAGAGGGAATACCAGCTGACAAGTGCTACCACTAGTGTCTTGATCAAGATGGTGGGAGATGACAGACAAAGGCTTAGTTGGATGGGAATGTGATGTTTGCACTTGACTTTAAAGAATGATCATGACCTTCCAAGGGTGGGAAGAATAATAATGAAAAGAGTGGGTCCTCCCTCCAGCTGCCCCAGCAACCCTGGCTTTCTCGAATTCTTGGACTCTCATGACCTGATTGAAGGAAAACCTTTTCTTCCTTATGATAAGAAAAGACAGTAAGTTTTCTAATGACACTTTGGTAGGAAACTAGGAAGAAAAATTCTCCTGTAAAATTATGGACTTAAATTAATTTACAGATTTCTGATCATAACATCAGTGCCTGGCTGCAGCTGGATGTGAATGTCACGGCAGAGGGCCATTCCTACAACTCCAGTTATATTCTGTGGCTTTGGTTTTATCTTGGGAAAAGGGTTAAGCATCTGGCTAGAGGCAGAACTGAATGAACATAGAAACTGGACTTAATGGAATCTCCGGTAATCTTCTAGAAATCATTCACCTATGCTGCGTCATACGCTAACATCAGCTCCAGCCTTACCTGCAGACTTGATTTATCTTTCTCAGAAACCCAACTTCCTCACATTTGCCATCTCTTCTGTTCAGAAGCAAGACCCTGCCAGTTCCTGTTTTAAAGGCAGCTCTCTCTTTGTGTGTGTGTGTGCTCCCCATCAACTTTCCTCACCGGGGGAAATCTTCAGGTTTCTGCTCATTTGCAGAGATGCCCAATAACTTAATCAAGCCTGTCTCAACTGAAGTTACCAGCTCCACCCATTTTCTCAGGCTTCAATATGTCATTTGCTCAATAGCAGAACATTTATTGGGACATCATATGTTCCAGGCGCTATGTTAGGTACCAAATAGCAACAACAGCTATAAAGATAATAGATGCAATTTCCGTTAATGAAAGCTGGAGTTATTTCTTACAGTTCAATTTCCTTGTATATACTTTGTAAATCTGAAGTTACCTGATGTCCTTAACATGAGTCTTCAACTATGGAATTGTAAGGTATTGGCTTGGGCAATAGCGCCCGTTTTCCCTCAGAAAGTAGGTGAACAAAGTGGTTAGGGTTCCAGCCAGAAGACAAGTGGTAACTTACACACATGGACTTGAAATATAGCGTCAGCAGAAGAGAATTTAACAACTCTTATAATGTGGTTTCTATGGAAGACTCATTCAATTTCAGTCCGGCATTTCCAGCCTGTATCTGTCCTGCTACGGCCCCAGCAGCAAGAGTAAAGAGTCTATATCTTCATGCCTCTCCCACCCACCAGGTAGTGGGGTGGGAGAGAGTGGTGGGTATTGGTTGTAATCACAAAAGAGGGAATTAAGGGGTCAGGAGGGGATAAAATGTGGTAGCAGAAGGGAAGTAATGGTTTTGCAACACAACCTGGAAGGAGAAAGAAAGAACGCCATAGCCTTGGTCCTGCATGGCTCTCTGACACTGGAGGTTGGTTAGGAACGGAGATGGAGCTGAGTACGTATGGGGTGGAGTCCAAGTGAAGGGAACATAGGGATGCAGTTCTGCTCTTCTCCTTCACTCCTCCCTCAGGCTCCCATCCTCAGAGTAGCCAAATGCATGGGCAAGAAAAGAAGTAGGAGTCATGGTTGGAGATCGGGGGAGAGGATGGCTGGGGAATCACAGGGTGGAGTTTCTATTCACTGTGTCTCTCCTTGGATTTTAATGAAGATGTCACGCAAAGCTATGAGGCAGAAGGCGGGGAAAAGGAAGAATGAGGCTTGGGAGTAGCAGCGGAACAGGATTTCCCCTCTTTCTCACTCTCCTTCCCCCTTGATTCCCAGTGGCTGATGGCAGATGCTTAGGAAACCTTGTTGAATTATTCTGTTGAAGCCTAGTCTTCTGACCTCTGCTGATTAGGACTGGGCTAAGGCAAGTAGCCAGGGATATGAGGAACAGGTGAGAAGTAAAGACAGAAATCTCAGCAGATGTAGGCTGGGCTTGTCATAGAACCTACACCTCTGAGTGATGAAGAAAGGTGGGGAGGAGAGAATCTTACAGGAGCGTCCCGTAGCAGGTAATGTCAGTGCCTCACCAAAGGCCCCTTGGCACACTCTAGGGGTCACCTGTAGCTTCGATGGACAGTTATCATACATAGCAACAGCATCTGTATGCCTCTGCCTGAGAGCTTTCTCTGGCCATTGGAACTCGCTTGACTTCTCACAGGGTAAGCTAGAAGTGCCAGGAGCTCACCTACCTAGAAGCAATCTTTGATCAACGAAGGATGGAAATTAGTGAACAAATATGCCAGCGTCCTCACCCTTCAGCGGGAGAGCTCTGAGGCGTGTTCTACAGTCACGCAGAGAGTCCTCAGTGAGACTGAGGCCCAGTTGCCTGCAATGTTAACCTGAAGATTAACACATCCCCAGCTGGATAACTCCCTTCCCCATCTCACTTCCCCACTCTCTCACGATAATTTCTGGTATCACTTCTTAAGACGCTTGAACTCAAATCTTTGTCTCAGAGTCTGCTTTTGGGAAAATGAAAAATAAGACAGGTCCCACTACAAGTAAGAAGTAGAGATGTGAGTAAAGGTGTCTTCACGTCGGTAAATAGCATACCTTATCACGGTATCATGCAGCAAGGTGTACTTGGCTTTTAACTCTGCTATCCTGGTTCCAGGAAGTTTCCCCAGAGCATGTAACTAGCAAAGAGAACACAGGAACACAAGACCACTATTAGCCATCATCCCCTTTATGCTTTAAGCAGAGATAAAATGGATATATGGCTGTACCATAAAATCTTTCAGTTAAACATTAGGAAACATATGAGGCAATAAGGCATATTAGAAAGATGGTAGGTGTTCAGAGAAAATGGTTCTAGTTCTATTCTGCTCTGAGTTCTTGGGCAAGTTCTTTTACCTCTGAGTTCTTTTACCTCTGTAGATGAAGACTGTGATTTCTTCATCTGTAAATTGAGGGAAGGAATTGAGTTAAATTCTTTCAATTCTAAAAAAACCATATTTCTAGGTTTAGCAAACAACCTACAGAGTATAGATTACTAGGATGGCTATTTGTAAGTTGAGAGAACTAATAATTATTGAGCATCTTTTATGAGCAACTGTTGTACATCAGTTATTTTATTCCTGAAAATATTTTGTGAACAGGAATTATCTCCATTTCAAACTAAAGTTTAGAAAGGTTAAGTAATTTGTTTAAAGTTATAGAGCTAGTTAAAGACAGAATCAGGATTTAAGCCCAACTGGTCCAGCTCCAAAAATCCATGATCATTCCTCTGTACCACATTGCCTCTGCCTCTACTGTCAGAGACACATGAAAATGTATCTGGTACACAAAGTGATTTTATTTATTCCTTTTTCATTTCTGGAAAAAGAACTTTTGATTTTCTCTCTGAGTTAGGTGATAAGTAGCTAACAGATATCATAACACAACATCAAACACTAAAGTGTTACCATAATGCAATGAGCATTTGCATTAGGTTGGACTCAACTGAACTGCTGGTGACATGGTATCAAAAAATAGAACTTGGACTTCCCTGGTGGCGCAGTGGTTGAGAATCTGCCTGCCAATGCAGGGGACACGGGTTCGAGCCCTGGTCTGAGAAGATCCCACATGCCGCGGAGCAACTGGGCCCGTGAGCCACAACTACTGAGCCTGCGCGTCTGGAGCCTGTGCTCCGCAACAAGAGAGGCCGCGACAGTGAGAGGCCCGCGCACCACGATGAAGAGTGGCCCCCGCTCGCCGCAACTAGAGAAAGCCCTCGCACAGAAACGAAGACCCAACACAGCCAAAAATAAAAAATTAATTAATTAATTAAAAAAAAAAAAGAACTAAAGATAAGATTTGGGTTTTTCAATGCCCTGTTGTTCTTAGCTCAAAATATTTCTCGAGTCCATCCACTTTCCTCTCCCTTCCCTCGATCCCACTAGTCTCAGTCACATCATCTCTCAGCTGGACTACAGCAAAACTCCAACTGCCCCCTCCCCATCTGTGTTTCCACTCAGGGCCCCTATCCATCTACTTTCCATGGAGATCTTTTTAAAAAATCAAACATGGTCTTGTTATGCTTGGTGCTCAAAACTTCTCAAGTGGAATAGAATTCAAGACCCTTGGTGCAACCCCTGAGGTCCTGTATGACCCTGCTTCCCTCTCAGTCCCTTTTCACAGCACCCTCCTCCAGCTCATGGTGCTCCAGCCACACTGGCCGCCTTTTGTTTCCATAAATGCATGAACCTCTTTCCTTCCTCAGGCCTCTGCATTGGCCATTCCTCATTCCCACCCTCCTTCACTCCAACTCTTTCTTCATACCTCAGCTTAAATATCCATAAAAAGGCCTTGAAAAGCTTAAAAGTCCATAAAAGGGCCTTCTCTGAAGTCTATATCTAAGACGGATACCCACATACACCGCACCCCCCCAAACAACTCTGTACTTCATAATGTAACATGTTACCAGCTGTAATAGTACATTTATTTATTATGATCAAAAGAATGTTATTCCTCAGCTAGTATAAAGCCCCATGAGGAAAGGGCCTGGGTTACCCTGTTCTTCACCGTATCCTCAGCCAGTAGAACCCCAGGCGCAGTGTAGGTGTTTGGCATATACGTGCTGAGTGAGCAAATGAATGAATGGAACCGAGAACATGCAAATGCCTGAGTCTACATGGTGGGGTTTCACGGTTTCTCTACCAAAATCAGGGTAGGAAAACATTGTTAAATGCACTATGCAACCATCTCTTTGTGAAAGTATCCGGGATCTTTCACGAGGGCCCTACAAGCTGGTGCCAGGCCTGGGTTCCAGTCCCCACAACCCTCTTTCTTATGTATGAGTGAAATATGGGGAACAGGATTTTTAAAACCTTTGAGGAGGTTCCACTTCTCACTATATAATTTATGTGTAACTTCTTGTTTTTAATTTAATTTAATTTGTTATTTTTTTTGGCCGCGTTGGGTCTTCGTTGCTACACGCGGGCTTTCTCTAGTTGCAGTGAGCGGGGCCTACTCTTTGTCGTGGTGCGCAGGCTTCTCATTGCGGTGGCTTCTCTTGTTGCGGAGCATGGGCTCTAGGCACACAGGCTTCAGTAGTTGTGGCTCACGGGCTCTAGAGCGCAGGCTCAGTAGCTGTGGCGCATGGGCTTAGTTGCTCCGCAACATGTGGGATCTTCCCAGACCAGGGCTCGAACCCTTGTCCCCTGCATTGGCAGGCGGATTCTTAACCACTGCGCTACCAGGGAACCCCCCCATGTGTAACTTCTTAAATGTTGAGTTGCTGTTGGTGGGTTGACCTAATGTTAGATTTTATAGATACTTAATTAAACACTTATATTTTGGTTCTGCAGTTTTCTTTCTGGATTTTTGAGCCAATACATAATTTATTTTGTATCACAAACATTGTCATTGGCTCCTAAAAAGGGTGTAGGACATAGGCACTGTACCTTTAAAGTCTAATTGGTTAAAAAAAAAAAAAAAAAGCTTTGCATATGGGCCCTCTTAAAGGAGAAAAGTAACTGGGAAAAGGTTATGTGTGTGAGTGTGGGCTTAAATGAGTATGTGTGTACTACGAAGGCCACATGGGAGCCAGCCTTGTAACTAGCCAACAAACTAGCCTAGTAAGATAGCCACTGGAGGTAAGCCATTGGGTAAGGTAATTATGGAATCACATGTTTAGAAACACATGTAGTATTTTGTTTTAAGGCTGAAGAGACCATTACCTTCCACCAACTGCCCTGCACAATGGAAACAAGTGAATTGACATAGGGCCTCCCTACAGTAGCCCACAGTTCAAGGAGAGAGACACAAAAGAGATTACAGAATGCTTAAAACTACACTCCGTAGTTTTATTATTCATAAAAAGGTATATTTGGTATTTTGCAATTATTTTCTTTATATTGTAAGTTAAAGCAAATAAGTAAAATTATAAATTATAGACCCCTTCCAGGGGATGGAGCTTCCAGAATGGCAGTGTGAAGAGCTCGATGCATCCTCTCTCTCAAAGAAACATTGATTAACTGGTCAAAATTATCTAAGACAACCATTTACGGGCTCTGGAAATTGACCTAAGGGTGTGCAAGAAATTGAGAGGCATTTATTTAACAAAATCTACTGAAACTCAGTAAGAAGAGTGGGAGACGGTGGCATTTGCACCATGAGCTGCATCCATCACCCTTAGCTCCCAGTTGTGTAAGAACTATTCCGGGCAGGGTTGGCGGCCAATGAAGAGCCCACTGCCCCCAACTTCCTATTCCGAAGATGCATTCAGGCGGGTGGGGCAGCCCCAGAAAACTGCTGCACTCCACCTCCCCTCCTGCCCAGCTCCGTTTGTGAAAAAGCTTCACCAGGGGGCAGCTGCAGCTGTTCAGTAGTGCCCACTCCCCACTCCCCAAGCTCCTGCTTTCCAAGGAGACTCTGGGCAGGCGTGGCAACCTAGGAAGATCAGAGTCCCCTAGCACCCCAGCTCCTGCGGATCAACTCCTGCCTGAGAATGCTCACTTTATTTGGAACAGTGTAGACTATTCATGCCCCAGAGCATTGTCAAAAACAATAGCTATCACAAGAATGAACAGTAAGAAGAGGCTCATAGCTTAGTGATACTGGTGGAGGCAGATCAGCAGAAGTTTAACGGAGAAATCGTGGCCAGAGACAGTCAAAGAGGGCCCTGCTAATATCATAATCAGTACTGGTGGTCCAGAAGGCTGTGGATAAAGCTCAAGGCTGAGACCTCTCAGGAGTGACCAGAGAGGGTACTTCCAAGCTATCAGTCGCTGAGCTAAAGGTGGGGCAGATATGTAAACGCCCTGAACCTTGAAAGTGGTCCCCAAGCCACATACAGACTCAATGGAAAAGGATGAAACCTTTACTGGCTCGGGAGGCTTAAATACAATCTCTGACTAATCAATGACTGACCAAGCTATGGAGCACTGCCCCCAAGAAGCCAAACTTAATAAAAACAAGGAAAGATTACACAGAGACAACAGAGGCTGCACATACGGAGGATACACTTCAGAATTATTCCAGCCAAGTCACTAAACAAATAAACGTTTGAACAACAATAACAAAGACAAAACAGCAACAAGAAGAAGCCTGGAGAGAATCAGAATCCGAAGTTGCTCCAATGTTATCCAAAATGTCCAATTTTCAACAAAAAATCATGAGACATGCAAGGAAAAAAGGTTGGAAACTGCTCTGGGCGTGTAGACATTGGACTTAACAAAGACTCCAAAGCAGCTATTATAAATATGTTGAAAGAATGAAAGGAAACCACATTTAAAGAATTAGAAGTGATTATGATGCACTTCATCAAATAGAGACTATCAATAAAGTACTGATCTCGGATAAGAACTAAGATTTTTAAAATGATGTCTTTTGGGTAGTAAGAATGTATGGTTTTTATATTTTTATTTTTGCTTATCTGTATTTCCTAATTTTCTCCAATGCATACATAGTACTTTTAATAATACAAGGCTGTTAAAATATGCTTGAAAACTATTGCTGTAAGCAGTAGGAATTCAGAGCAGAATTTCAAACTGGAGAGTACTGTGATCAGATCCTAGTGGCAGATACAGCCAAATTCTAACTCAGACTTGTTGAGAACTCAGCTGTGTTTTCCCTAACTTGGGTCTCATCTGAAACAGCAGTAGTTCCAAGCCTGATGGCAGGTGGGCCAAGGATGCCTGTTGGCAGGTTTTATGACCATAGAAGAAGCAGGAAGGTGGAGAGATTTCCTTTCCTATTTGCTATTTCCATCACTCCACCAGCCAGATTGCCTTTGGTACCCCAGAATCTGGAAGAAAGCTGACAGGGCAAAACATCTGATATGCCTTTGTAGTTTTTATATAACTTGGAAAAGTTTAAGTCATAGATGTTCAGAAAGAGGATTGATAAGCTATCTTTATTTGGGCTACTCTACTAAAAACAATCTCTTAAAAAGAAAAAGATTCAATTCTAGTAGATGAAATGCTTTGCTCATAAACATAAACGTGGAAAAGATAGTTGCATTTTCACACTGCATGATACAACCGGGTACAGAAACCAAGTTTGTCATGTTTTAAAAATGCAGAATCTAAGAAATAGAGCATAAAGCCCGAGCTTAAGTTGTCAAAGAGTATATACAACAAAAGGTTAGATATAATGTTATGAGTTCATAAATATGATTTCACAATAGATACTTGTATTACTGAATTGCCTTGTTCGTACTTGAGAATGGAAGGAAACATTTACTCTAGAGCTAAAAGTTAAACAAGAGTTCATGATTCATAGATGACATGTAATAATATGGAAAAAATTTAGAAAATTGAAATTTTAGGACATTCCAAGGAAAGTAATAGCTCAGTAAGAGCTTTTACCAAGTGAACTTATCTGGAAGGGGGTCAGCATGAGGAAACAATTAGGTGTTTGTGTGGGTGTTTGCAGGGCAACCAAGGTGACTATTGTTATTACCTACTCTATTCCTGTTGCCTCTTTGACATTACCTACTGGTGGTCTTATCCTGAGAAGTAGCTGCCATGCTGTGGGAGGTAGACAAATCCTTACCATCCTTATCTCCCTCTCACCCTCTCCCTTTCACTGCTAGAAATAAACCACATAGCCATTTGACGTCGCTCAAATGCAGTTGAACTCTCAACAATGATTCATCACTCTTTTTGTTTGACTTTTCCCCTTAGTTGTTATATCAAGTTTTAGCTTTTCTGTACACCTAACTCATTCACCAAACAAAATTAGGCCACCTAAACTCATCAACGAATCCATTTATCTTACACCTACACCCACACTTAACTTCTTTCCCCAAATCTCAAAAATGAAATCTTCCTTTCCTCCTGTCAAGTCCAACCCATCCACCTGTGCTCTCAAACATATACTCTTCTACTTCTTCCCAGGCATCAGTTATACCTTCTCTCCTTTATAACCGCTACTTGTCCTACTTTGCTGGCTCAACACATAGAAGTCAGGTACGTTACAGGTGGACTTTGGTTTGAATTCCAGCTCTGCTACTTTTTAACTCTGTAATTAGGAGTAATATTTAATCAATCTGTACCTCAGGTTTCTTCAGTTATAAAAGAGAGACAAAAATAGCCCCCATTACATAAGACTCTAGTGAAGACCAAATGAATCAATATATGTAAGGTATTGAGTATAGTATCTAGTACACAAATAAGGGCTTAATCAATGTTAGTTATTATTATTATCATTAACGTTATCCTCAACCTGTAAATTTGCTCAAGTCTATCTCATTAAAAACAAACAAACAAAACAAAACACCCCTTGGACGCTATGCTCCCATGTAATTACCCCTTTCTTTCTCTCCTTCTCTTTCATTTCAGTTTTTCTCAAAAGAGTTGTCTCTGCCCTTTATCTCCACTCCCTTACCTTCCAGTCACTCACCAATCCATAGTGACCAGGTTCCCGCTCCATCACCAGACTGGTAAACTGGCAAATGACTTCCTCATTTCTCTGGCTGATTTGGATATTTTTCTCATGATCACCGGTTTTCAATAATTTGTTTAGGATATGTCCTGGTGTGGTTTTCCTTGGCTTGAGATTTGTTCAAAGTTTTCAATCTGTGGGTTTATAGTTTTCATCAAATATGGAAAAATTTCAAGTGTTATTTCTTCAAATATTTTTTTCTGTCCCCTTCTCTACTTCTTCTGTGACTCTAATTAATCATTTGTTTGGCCACTTGATGTCCACAG
Organism: Balaenoptera acutorostrata; assembly: GCF_949987535.1. Taxonomy (NCBI): domain Eukaryota; kingdom Metazoa; phylum Chordata; class Mammalia; order Artiodactyla; family Balaenopteridae; genus Balaenoptera; species Balaenoptera acutorostrata. The sequence continues at coordinate 97,198,805 of NC_080070.1, forward strand.
ATCACTGATGCTCTGTTCATTTTTATCTTCCAGTCTTTTTTCTTTGTTTCATTTTGGATAGTTTCTCTTGCTATATCTTAAAGCTCACTAACCTCCTTATCTTTAGTGTCTAATCTGCTCTTAATCTCATACGGTGAACTTTTCATCTCAAATGTTGTATTATTCATCTTTAGAAGTTTGATTTGGATCTTTTTATAACTTCCACTTCTCTCATTACGCTCATGTTTTCCTCTACCTTTCCCCCTACATTCAAAATATATATAATAGCTGTTTTAATGTCCTTGTCTACTAGTTCTGTTTTTGTGTCTACTCCATTGATTGATTCTTCTCATTATAGGTCATATTTTCCTGCTTCTTTGCATGCCTACTAATTTTTGATTGGATGCCAGACACTGTGATTTTTACACTATTGTGAAATGGATTTTTCTTTCTTTTTTGGGGAGGAGTATTCCTTTAAATACTTGGGGGCTTTGTGAGTCACAGTTAAGTTTCTTGGAAACAGTTTGATCCTTTCAAGCCTTGCATTTAAACTTTGTTAAGGAAGTCCAGAATAATCCTTTTTCTGGGCTAATTTGGTCCCACTACTGAGTCAGTACCCTTCTACTGTGTCAACAGGTCTTTTTAACCTCCTAACATGAACTGTTCTTGGCTCTGCATGAACTCCAAGTATTGTTCCATTCCCTCCTCTCTGGGAGTTCTTTCCCAGCCTCAGTAGTGTTCTCACACGTATGCACTGATCAGTATCCCTTGGCAGATTTCTGGAGCTCTCTCTCTCTCTCTTTGAAACTCTTCCATTGCCTCACCTGTATATTTTAGCCAACTTGGCCTCCCTGAACCCCAAACTCTGTCTCCTCAAATCAGCAAGACCACCTGGCTCTGTTTGGAATCCCCTCCCTATGCTGTCATTTGGAAACACTCTCTAAGTAGTAAAACGGGGCAATTGTAGTTCCCAACTCTTTTATTTGCTGATTCCTAGGGATCACTGTCCAGTGCTGTTGTCCAAAGTCTGAAAACCATTGTTTCACCTGATTTGGTCCATTTTTTAGTTGTTTCAGGTAGGAGAGTAAATCTAGTTTATGTTATTCCATCTTGATTAGAAGTGGAGCCCCAGTGACCTCTTAATTATTAAATTCAAACATTTCTCTGTCCTTATCATACTTGATAATTTTATGACATTTATTACTATTGACTTATTACAGTTCATTGTTCCTTGAACTCTCTCCTCCTCTGGTTCCTGTGACATAGGGTCTTAGGGTTCTCTCCTTACTCTTCTGTTTTCTTCTCTGGTCCTCCTTTAAAAGTTGGTGTTGCCCATGATTTTGTCATTACCTTTTTTCTTTTTAAAAATTATTCACTGTCCCTCGTCTGAACTACCTCCTACTCACAGTCTGAACCTACCTACATGCTGATGACTCCTGAACAGAGGGGCCTGCAGGCTACTGTTATTGGACAAGCTAGGACTTTATTTGGGCAAGGGCCATTCAAGACTATGGGAATTAGGGTTAGAGAACAATAAACATCTTCATCTAACACCTGGAACACATGAAATGGCTTACATAAATGATACAATATCAATGTTCATGTATTGTGACCATTTTTTTGGAGAGAAATTTGATATTATGGGGCATTTCATCCATAGATTCTGTTGAACTAGATATTGTCAGATAGTTTCTTAGAATAAACAGAATCTATATAGTGCTATACACAAGTCTTCATCACTTCTTATTGAGAATGTGGCAGTAGATAACTAAGCACTTTCCTTAATTCAAGTTGTGTCCCCTTGAATCTGTCCTTCATGCTGCCAGCAGAGTGCTTTATCTAAAACACAATTTTCGCCTTGCTTAAAACCCTTCAGAGGATCCTATCACCTTCAGGATTAAGTCTTGGTCCCTTTACATGGTTTACAAGGGCCTTCATTATCTGGCAGTTGCCACCCTCTCCAAATCTGTCTCCTCTCTTTCTAAACCTATTGTGACCATTTCAGTTCTAGACCACGTGCTGTGGTAGGCACGTGGGGGAATGATTCCCCCACCCGTAGATGTCCACGTTCTAATCCCTATCGTGTGTAGATTTGTTACTTTATATGGCAAAAGGGACTTTGCGGATATGGGCTTTAAGATGAGGAGATTATTGTGGATTATCTGGCTCGGTGCAGTCTAATCACGTGAGTCCTTTAAAGCAGAGAATCTTTCTTAGCTGAGTTAGAGATATGAAATGGAAGAAGAAGGAAAGTTTGGAAGCGTGAGAAGGACTTGACCTGCCAGAGGAAGGGGATCTCAAGACAAGAAATAAGGGCAGCCTCTAGAAGCTGGAACAGGAGAAGAACCAGATGCTCCTCTAAAGCCCCCAGAAAAGAATGCAGTCCTGTCAACACCTTGATTTTAGCCCACTGAGACTCATATTGGACGTCTCACCTACAGAATTATAACATAAAAAATTTGTGTTTAAGCCACCAAGTTTGCGGTAATTTGCTATGAGAGCAATAGGAAACGAACACAGTTCCATACCATGTCTTTGCATGTTATATTGCCCTAGCTTCAATTTCTCTCTCCTGTCCACTTGGAGAATTCTTATTCTTCCTTAAAACATCTCAGTGGTCAGCATCTGTGGCTGCCTGACATCTCCAGGCAGAATTAATTCTTTCTCTCTATTGCTTCTGTATTTTTAGATGCACCTGTTACTGTACACATTGTACACTGTTATCTCTATTATCATATTACACTAATATGTCTCCTCCATTGGGCTGTGTAGTCCTTGGTGATACGAATCCTACTGTATTCATCTCTGAGTCCCAGCACGTAGCTTGGTATCTTATAAGTACTCGGCAATGTTCCTTAAACTGTGTTGACTTAAGCTTATCTTAAAACCAGTAATGTAACTGGAAGAACTCTTGTTCATTCACTCACCTCCATTCCAACTGACCCGTCAGAGAAGGCAGGTGTAAAAGGAGGAAAAGAGCAAGGTAACCTGGCCTGAACACAAGACTTGAAAGAGCAGAGAATGTGCCAAACAAAACTGACTGCCTCACCCCACAGCTCCCCTTCTCTCTTCTGTGTGGCTGGCAAGGCTCACAGGATGAGCAGGGAGATCTGGGACGGTTTCCCACAGCTGTCTTGTTCCTCCTTTGGTGGCCGACCACAGGAATGCGAGGGGGAGGCTACAAGTGGCAAACAGGACCTCCCAGAGTTAAGGTCGCAAATGCAGTGGACATGGTGGGTGAGTAATGCAGGTGGCTAACTCTATGTAGGACTTCAAAATTAAGTGACAATAATTTTAAGATAACATGTACAGCCAAATAAATTAAAAGCATGCCTGAGCACATACATGCTAATGAGTGGCCTTCCTTTAAAACACTCACACTTGTCCCAGTGAAACTGCGATTGCTTGGAATTTTAACAATCATTTATCCTTTGTTTAAATGATTTCCCCCTACTTCCAAAGATCGTGGGAAAAGATGATGACAGGTTGGAGTGGCTGTGAGCCCAGGAGGTGGGAGACGAGCCAGATTAAAACCCAGAGGCCTCTTTCTGAACTTCAAAGGGTGAGCTGATAGGTAAGAGTATAGAAGCTAACGGGGCCAGAGTCCTGAGGGGCATTTACACGAGGGCCAGAACATAATGGGGGCAGGAAACAGAGCCAGGCTAAAACCACGAATGAATGAAGTCACAAAAACAGGAACCAGGAGAGTAGGGGTGCGGGCAGGAGGGGTGTGGGCCCCAGAAGGAACTGTGTTGCCTGCTGACTCTGACCAATCAGCTTTCAGTCCTTCACATGCAGCGTTCCCACCTCTAGGGCACCTCTACAGACCTTGAGTGGGTTTAGGCAGGGAGAGAACCAAATGGGAGCCGGGACGTTGGAGAACAGAGCATCTCTCACACAAGGGTCACAAATGTATAAAGATGGTCAACTGTTCATCTCACTATGCAGATCACAGGCCACAGCCCTGCCCTGCCCCGTCTTAAGAAGCTGTCACTGTAAACGTGGGTGAGCCCAGAGCGCAGCGGGCAGGGCCCGTGGGCCAGGGTGCTCTCTCTACTGCTGCACCCACCTTTCAGGCTCCTCTCTGTGCTGAGAGCACCACCCCTCTCAGCTGGCTGTCAGCCGTCAGCCCCCAGCTCTGGGCTATGAGGTTACAGATAAAGGATATCGCCACTTCCCGCAACAAAGAAACTTGTGACCTCCGGTGCCCATATTCCTGTTTTGAAGGTGCTTTTGCCCACAGTGCTCTTCCCAGTATTCATAAATAACAAATCATTTACCGTAGAGGCATCTGGGAAGCCCCAGTGCCAGCAGTGTGTGTGCCACGGCAGTACCACCCTCCACTTCCCCTTCTAGCAGGCAGATTGTGATGCACAGTGAAGCTTTTCACTGCTCATCGAAGAACTGTTCTTTGAAGAAGAACAAAAACCCAAAGTTGCAGCTTGCACTTCCCCATTGATGCCATAAAATGGAAACTTGGGAGCAGAATATGAGGATGTTTGATTTCCACTCTTGCTGATCCCCCGTTTCGGGGGCTTTTCATCCTGGCAGCATATCTGGACAAGTCATTTAATTTTTGTTCCGTTTATTCTGAAGTATTTTATTCTTTTTGATTCTATTGTAAGTGGAATTGTTTTTGCGATTTCTTTTTTGGATTGTTTATTTCTAGTGTGCAGAAGCCATTCAGTTCTGTTCAGTAAAATTATTAACCATGAAAACGGAGGTCAATCCTTAAAACCTGGTATAAGCTTTCCTATGTGTTCTACAAATGTTTCAGATAAGGCAGAGTATCTTTGACTCTTTTATTTACTTGATATAGCCTGAGTACCTAGAAAACTGCTTGACACTAAGATGCTCAGAAATATTTAGTGAATGAGGTCACTATATCTCACACATTCCTCAATTAGAGTGCTTATCTCGTTAAGCTGAAATCATATCTGTTCACCAGATGGGAAGCTCTCTGAAGACAAGAATCATTCTGGTGTCTCGAGAACCTAGCATAGTACATGGCATACAGCAGGTGCTCACACATGGCTCAATAATCCATCAGTATCTAGTAGACTGGGGGTGTGGCATGAAAGGTTGGGCATATCACAGAAGGATATCTCAATGTATGGTTTTCTCTCTCCACGTACACATGTGAATTGGGCCAAAAGGATCAAGGATGTCACTGAAAGACTAAAAAAGTCAGTCTAGAAGGAACACCAACAGCCTGAAGGGTGTGTGTGTGTGTGTGTGTGTGTGTGCATGTGTGCATGTGGGCATGTGTGTATAAAGATAACAGGATATAAACTTGGTATTGATTGTGGAAGATTTATGGATTGGTTGATTTTATGTGGAATACACACTCCCCATACAGGTTGGCATGGAATATTAAGAGCCTTTGAATAGAAAAACTGTCAAACATTTTCTCCTGACAGCTTGTCACCCAGGGAAAGTTCTCAACTCAATGTGCTCTACCTCCAAGGATGCATAGCTCAGCCCATAGTTACTCTGTATTAATGACTTCAGTAGATTGGTAGGTCAAATTTAAGTATCAGAGATGTTCAAATCCGTCAATAAAGCATAAATTCCAACACCTGAATATTTGAATCCTAAAAAAAACTCTTTAAAGGGCAAGATAATAGAGTTTTTATAACTAAATGGGTATTATAATATGTTACGCTTAAACCCAAAGTTAGACCCTCAGAATCTTTTGGTTTATGTTCTAATAGAAACCAATTAGTCACCTTATAAATTTCTTAAAATACTATAATTGAATGGTAACTGATGGATAGCAACTACCCGAGGCAATTATATAAAAAAATTATCTTGGAATTTCCTCAGAATAGGGTGGAATATTCAGAAACTAACACAGTTTTCCAAGTAATCTGGTTTTTATGATGTTTGGAGAGAGAGTTTTTTAGCTTGTTTTAGTTTGGGAAAAAGGAGAGAAAAACCATATAATACAACCCAGTATAATTTTAACTTCTTTCACTTGATACCAACTTTGATACCTAAGCAAAGTAAAATAAAAAGAAATGGAAAAAAAAGTTAAAAAAATAGATTCTAACAAACATTTCACCAAACACAGCTGTTTCTAGTTCACTAAGTCAACGATTACAAAATATTTTAATGTGCTTTCTGGCAAACAGGAGTAGGCTCATTTCATGGAAATGCCACATTTCCAGTTATTCTTGATAGGTTGTAACAATTTAAGGATCAGTAATTATTTCTACGTATTTCTTTATCAGGAAAAGAAGGTAAGATACTACCTATGTCTCTTAAAATATGTAAGATAGCCCTTAATCCATGTCACAGCAGTGTATTTCACTCCAAATATTGCAAACTAGCAGTCAAAAGTATAAATCTGCAGATGTTTTTAGTATGCACAATTTTTAAAGTTAGAAAAATTAGCTGGTAATGTTTAAAAATTTGTAGATTTTGCCATAAAAAACTGAATTTTCAGCTTTTCTTGAAGAATTATTAGATTTGATGACACCGGATTCATATTCTAACATTGTAATAATCAACTGGCATTGAGCAGAGACTGGCTTTCAGAAGTGATCGAAGAGGCTGCCCCTTTCACGAGAAGCGCAGTCGGCCCCCCACCCATTCAAGGTGTGTGCGGTGTCCTGACACCTAGGCTGTTCCACTCACTCACGTACCCTTTACGGGCCTTGTAGGCATTTAACATTGGGGTCCTGCTTTGTGTCATGTTTTATAAATATATATATACGTGTGTGTGTATATATATATATATATATGTATTTATATGGACATAAGGGTGTGTGACTGCATCGTGTGAGGTTTAGAACTTAATGCTTTAAAATTTCTGAGATTTTCCTGCTATTTTTCCATTTTAGCTTCTGATACTTTTATGAAAAGATGAAATAAACATGTCTGATACTTTTTTGAGTAATCGACATACTCTAAAAATAGTTAAATTGAAATATTTTATTATTTGGATATTGAAATATATTTTATTCACTTTAGTAAAACTTTATGCACATGGAACAAAAAATAAGCTAAAACGGTTGTGAAGACAATGTGAAAAAATGTGTCAGTCGGCTATATTTGGCGGGCAGAGGGGGGTGCTGAAAAACAGGAAACATTCAGTTAACATAAAGAGCTTTTCCTTATCTACAAACATCATCCTTGCAGCTAATGACCCTTTGGCTCTGTATTTTATGAGCTTTGATGAAAAAACAAATTATAATTTGTAAGGAAGTTGCAGATAAAATTCTGAACAACTTACCCTAGCAGTTATCATTTTAGTAGAGGTTTGAGCCAAATAAGAAGTAATGTACTACAGTAATGTAGTCAAATGAGAAAATTATTTCCAGGCAAGTAAAGCACCAGAACATAAGGGATTCTCAGAGGGGAGTTATTGGGACAAAAATAATATATTCAAAAAGAGTGTAATTTATGACTTATGGTAAGAAGAAAGACTGGAAATTCCATAAAGGTAGTGACCATGTCCACCTTTCCCATCACTATGTGTCCAAGGTCTAGCCCATGTGGAACTCACAAATACTTGTTGAGTAAGTGAAAGAAAACACACATGCAAGTGCTTAGCAAATAGTCATTCAATAAATATTTACTAAATAAATAATTCATCAAATGAATTTATTCAATAAGTATTTACCAAATGAAAATATACAAAAAGTACAAATTAATAATTCTTCTCTTATATCTTATTGAAAGTAATGCTTAATATTTATTTATTTATGAGAGATTGCTATGTACTATATTAGGTGCTTTATGTATGTTATTTAGTCCTCACAATAACCCCATGAAATAAATATTACAATCCAAAATTTAAAAAGTAAAAGAAAACTGAAGATACTTGAGAAACTTGAACAAGGTCACAAAGCTTGTGAGAGGCTTTGTAGGAATTTGATCACAATTCTATTCTGTCACTCTAATTTTAAGTGAATTAGAGAAACTCAGAAAGGAGTAGCATAGTCTCTTGCTGATGGCATGGAGACAGCGTGAAACACATCTAGAGAACTTAAGGTAGTACAGGTTGGCAGACATAAAAGACCATAGGAGTGGGTAATATTTGTAGAAGGACAGACACTGTGTCAAACTGATGTTGCAAGGAAGGGTAGGGTGAAGAAATAATATTAGCTAACTTGAAGTCACTTGTAGTGTGAAACCAAAAGACAGTAGTCAAAAATAATTATAAAAAAGGAGAAATGATATTATATAAAGATAACCATTATAACAAAAGCACAAACCTTCCTAAATTTAAGAAGCTATACTATATATACTTTATATAAATATAAAGGAAGGATAAACTTTAAAATAGAATTATACTATAAGAAGGAGGAGGAAATGGGGGAGGGGCTAGGGAAAGAAGTAATAATTCTTTGAATATACTTTGTTTTGTAGATATGACTTAGAACAGTATAGTACCTTAATTAGAAAATTAAATTTAAAATCAGTTGCTGAAGACTGAAAACAAAATAAATCAATTGAACATAACTATGTATCAAGTTGTTTCATAACTGCACAGTAATTTAAACAATTATATAGGACAATTAGGGAAGTATGGACTGACTGGATAGCTAATGACATTAAGGAATTTTTGTTAGCTGAGGGACTATGATAATGGCATCATGGTTACATTTTAAGGGAGTTTTTGTCTTTTAGAGATACATACTGAAATATTTATGAACAAAAATACTTTGATATTAGGGATTTGCTTCACAATAATCAGGAGTTTGGTGGTGTGGGAAATGAGTGGGGGATGAATCTAGATTGACCATAAATTGATGATTGCTGAAGCTAGGTTATGGGTACTTGGGGGTTCATTATACCATTTTCTTTACTTTTGTATAGGTTTGAAAATTTTTATTAAAAGGTTGTATATATTTCTTGATAACCAAAAGTATCAGAATTTAGATATCCAAGAGACTGTTGACCTAAAATACTTTAAAGGCTATTAATTATTCCAATAATATTATATTGTTTCTATAAATATTATAATTGTATATTATAATAATCAATATTATAATATACTTAATCATCCATATAGTCAATGTTAGTTTTTTAAAAAATCACTCTCAGTTGGCTTGTTTTCTTACCTTACTCACCAAACTTAGGTCTACAGAGAGCTAAAATGAATCTTTGACTTTCCTCAAAACCCATTCCATCCTCAGGGAATGAATATTTGCCAGCCATAGAGATGATGAAAAGAATATACCACAGAATTAGAATAGACTGTATTGACTAGTTTAAAAAGAAAGCACAAAGGAACAAAATTTCCTAGAACATCTTACAAAGACACTTTGAATATGTTCTGATATTCTTATCAAACTTAGAGACTACACTCTATTCCACCGAAGAAAACAGATGCTTAGCTTTGATTGGTATCCCATCAAAGTGGTTTTTCACTTCTATTTTTTTTTTTACAGAGATGCCCCTTATTTTGAGCATTTTGAGAAAAACAGATGAATGTAATTAATAGAGGCGAATAGAATGTTAGTTATACTTACAAAGAAATTTTTGGAAATATCTGAACAATCTAAACTATAGTGTTTAGATTTTGCGTAAAAACAATATATGTCAGAAAAATATACTAGGGGCCTGGAATATGTTATCTCATTTAATTCTTCTTATAATCCTATGAAATAGGTATGTGCCAGAGAGGCTGCACTCTAAGGAGAGAAGCAAGGGTTCAAATTCATGGTGACTTCAGAGTCCATCCTCTTTTCACTACTCCACTCTGCCTCCTGCCATGTTGGCTAGAATCGGACAACAGCAGTTACAGGCTTAGTACTAACTATTGAGAATTTATTATCCTTTAAGCACTAATTTCAAACAAATAGCTAGCATCTCATTTTAATTATGGAACTCTAGAGGAATTCCCACTAAAATCAGAAATAAGGTAGGGAAGAGTGACTGGTATGAGCATGATCATTGAATATAATTCAGAAAATATATACCAAGGGATTTAGACAGGAAAATGTTGTGTATATATGGGAAAGAGGGACAAATGGTCATTATTTGCAGCTGATATAAATGCCTACATGAAAAATACAAAATAATTTTATAATGCAGTAAGGTGCCCATCTATAAAATCAATTTATAAAAATATAGCTTTCAAAATTAATAATAAGAAGTTTGAAAACATATTGAAGAAAAGATCTGATTCATAATACCAATGGGAAAGATGAAAAATCTGGAAATAAACTTAACAAGATATGTGAAAGATCCATATATAGAAAACTACAAAAGTGTATAGGGAAATGTAAAAGAAGTTGTGAACAAATGTCCCAGGCTGATAAAAATATTTTAAAATAGGCCAATTATTCCCAAATTAATCACTAGAATTTTTGGAACTTATAGGATTGTAAAGTACAGTTGGAATAATATGTTATTTAAATTTTATAAAGGGAAGACTTCTAAGTGTGCATTTTCCCTTTCAGATTTAAGATGCATTCTAGAGCTATGACATTTAAACAGTAGGACAGTAGCACCAGGATAGAGAGCCATATCAATGTAACCAGAAAACGTTTTGCTTATGGATAAATTCAAGTCAGTGCAGGGAAAAGGTGGAATTCATTAAAACATTGTATTGGAAGAACTTTTTAAACATTTGGGGGAAAAATATAGTTAGGCTCCTATGTCACACTTTAAAACAAATTCTAGAGTATTAAAATTGAAACATAAAAAATAAAACCATAAAAATAATGGAAAACACACATGGCATTTATATGATTGTAGTATTGTAAAGGAATCATAAGGAAAAGATTAATATAAAAATGAAACATCTAAAGACTTCCATATATGTAAATACCACAATTGAAATTCAAATGTCAAAGTTGAAAAAAAGTATGCAAATACTTGATACACAGAGCGCTAATAATACAAATTCATTAAAAAAGAACAAATAAGGTTTTAGAAATTAAAAGAAAAACATTATATTGGAAGAATGGAGATCATGAAAATAAAGTCACTTAAACCCAAATGACTAATAATTATATGAAAAATTGCCTAATCTCACAAACCCCATGACAAAACAGTTCTATTCCTTGATAAATGCCCACAGAGGTGCATGCACAAGTACACCAAGAGACACGTACAAGAACGTTCAAGTTGCATTATTAGTAATTTATGAAAATTGGAAACAACCTCAATATCCATTGGCAATATATTGGATAAATATAATTTTGGTAAAACCAAACAGTGGAAATATACATGCAAAAATATGAATGATTCTCATAAATATAACATAGAGTGAAAGAAACCAAACACAAAATAATACATTTTGTAGAATTCTGTTTCCATCAAATTTAAAAATAGGCAAAACTAGGACTTCCCTGGTGGCGCAGTAGTTAAGAATCCTTCTGCCACTGCAGGGGACGTGGGTTTGATCCTTGGTCCGGGAAGATCCCACATGCCGTGGAGCAACTAAGCCCGTGCACCACAACTACTGACCCTGCGCTCTAGAGCTTGTGAGCCACAACTCCTGAGCCCGCATGCCACAACTACTGAAGCCCGTGTGCCTAGAGCCCGTGCTCCACAACACGAGAAGCCACCGCAGTGAGAAGCACGCACACCACAATGAAGAGCAGCCCCACTCTCCACAACTAGAGAAAGCCCACACGCAGCAACAAAGACCCAATGCAGCCAAAAATAAATAAAATAAATTTTAAAAATAATAAAAATAGGCAACACAGAAGTATGGTATATGGGGATTCATGCTTAGGTGGTAAAACTATTAAGAACAACAAGAAAAGCATTATCATAAAAGTCAGTACAGTGGCTACTACAGGGTGAATGACAGAGTAGGAGGGGAATTTCTGGAAGCTGGCAGTATTTTTTTTTTGACTGGATGGTGGTTGAGTATTTGATTTCAATTGTATCTTTATATTTTGGATACTTTATATGTGTTACATTCAGAATTTAAAAAGATTAAAAACTATGTAGAAGATGGTCTAATTTTTATAAAATTACACACAAACATATATATTTGGAAAGATGATTTGAAATAGTCTAAAATGTTAATAAAAGTCATTATTATACTACACTCAACAACAACAACAAAACAATGCCAATTCAAAAATGGACAAAGGATCTAAATAGACATTTCTCCAAAGAAGAATACAAATGGTCAATAAGCACTCAAGGGCTTCCCTGGTGGCGCAGTGGTTGGGAGTCTGCCTGCCAATGCAGGGGACACGGGTTCGAGCCCTGGTCTGGGAAGATCCCACATGCCGCAGAGCAACTAGGCCCGTGAGCCACAATTACTGAGCCTGCGCGTCTGGAGCCTGTGCTCCGCAACAAGAGAGGCCGCGACAGTGAGAGGCCTGCGCACCGCGATGAAGAGTGGCCCCTGCTTGCCACAAATAGGGAAAGCCCTCGCACAGAAACGAAGACTCAACACAGCCAATAAATAAATAAATAAATAAATAAATAAATAAATAAATAAAAAACCAGAATCCTCCTCCTAACAGTTGTATGAATAAAAAAAAAAAAAAAAAGCACTCAACATCACTAATCATTCTAAAATACAAATCAAAATCACAATGAGATATGACTTCACATCCAGTAGGATGGCCATTTTCAAAAGAACAGAAAATAACAACTGTTGGCAAGGATATGGAGGAACTGGAACCCCTGTGCATGGATGATGGGAATGTAAAATGGTGCAGCTGATGTGGAAAACACTATGGGCAGTTCCTCAAAAAATTAAATGTAGCATCACCATAGGATCCATCAATTCCACTTCTGGGTATACACATAAAAGAACTGAAAGCAGGGACTTGAACAGATACTTGTACACTCATTTTCATAGCAGCATCATTCATTACAGCCAAAAGGTGAAAACAACCCAAATGTCCATCAACAGATGGGTAGATAAACAAAATGGGGTGTGTAAATACAGTGGAACAGTATTCAGCCTTAAGAAGGAATGATATTCTGATACATGCTATAACATGAACAGACCTTAAAGATATTATACTAAGTGAGATAAGCCAGATATAAAAGGACAAATATTGTATGATTCCACTTATACGAGGTACCTAGAATAGTCATATCCATAGAGACAGAAAGTAGAACAGTTTTTACCAGAGGTGGGGCAGCAGAGAATGGAGATTTACTCTTTATTAAGTACAGAGTCAGTATGAGATGATGAAAAATTTCTGGAGATAGATGGTGGTAGTTGTTGCATAGTAATGTGAATGAATTTAATGTCACTGAACTGTACACTTAAAAATAGTTAAAATGGTGAATTTTATGTTATGAATATTTTACTACAATAAAAAGTGGTAGGAAAAGATTAAAAAAATAAGTGGTAGGAATATAGTTGTCATATGCATTTCTGTATTTTTTTTTATTGAGGTATAGTTGACTTACAATACTATGTTAGTTTCAGATGTACAACATAGTGATTCAAAATCTTTATAGATTATACTTCATTTAAAGTTATTATAAAATATTGGCTATATTCCCTATGCTGTACAATATATCCTTATAGCTTATTTATTTTATACATAGTAGTTTGTACCTCTTAGTCCCCTACCCCTATCTTGCCCCTCCCCCCTTCCCTCTCCCCACTGATAACCAGTAGTTTGTTCTCTATCTGTGAGTCTGTTTCTGTTTTGTTGTATTCATTCATTTGTTTCATTTTTTTTTAAGATTCCATTTTGAGGAAATGATTTCCACTTTTTACCACTGGATATGATGTTAGCTGTAGGATTATCATATTTGGCCCTTATTATGTTGAGGTATTTTCTCTCTACACCCACTTTGTGGAGAGTTTTTTTTTTTTATCATAAATGGATGTTGAATTTTGTCATAAGCTTTTTCTGCATCTATTGAGATGGTTGTATGATTTTATTCTTCAGTTTGTTAATATGGCATATCACATTGATTGATTTGTAGATATTGAACCATCCTTGCATCCCTGGGATAAGTCCCACTTGATCATGGTGTATGATCGTTTTAATGTATTGTTGAATTTGGTTTGCTAATATTTTGTTGAGAATTTTTGCATCTATGTTCGTCATTGATATTGGCCTGTAATTTTCTTTTTTTGTGTGATATCTCTGTGTGATTTTTGTATCAGGGTGATGCTGGCATCATACAGTGTGTTCGGAAGCATTCCTTCCTCTGTGTAATTTTCTGGGTTAGTTTGAGAAAGATAGGTGTTAACTCTTCTGTAAATGTTTGGTAGAATTCACCTGTGAAGCCATCGGGTCCTGGACTATTGTTTGTTGGGGGGTTTTAAATTACTGATTTAATTTCATTACTTGTAATTGGTCTGTTCATATTTTCTATTTCTTCCTGGTTCAGTCTTGGGAGATTGTACAATTCTAGGAATTTGCCTGTTTATTAGGTTGTCCATTTTATTGGTGTATAGTTGTTCATAGCAAACTCTTATGATCCTTTGTATATCTGTGATGTTGGTTGTAAGTTCTCCTTTTTCATTATTGATTTTATTGATTTGGGCCCTCTTTTTTTCTTGATGAGTCTGGCTAAAAGTTTATCAATTTTGTTTATCTTTTCAAAGAACTAACTCTTAGTTTCATTGATCTTTTCTATTTTTTTAAGTCTCTGTTTCACTTATTTCTGCTCTGATCTTGATGATTTCTTTCCTTCTATTAACTGTGGGTTTTGTTTGTTCTTTTTCTAGCTCCTTTAGGTGTAAGGTTAGGTTGTTTGTTTAAGATTTGTCTTGCTTCCTGAGAATTTCTGTATTTTCTAACCTTTTTTTTAAATATTTATTTATTTATTTGATTGCACTGGGTCTTAGTTGCAGCAGGTGGGCTCCTTAGTTGTGGCTCGAGGGCTCCTTAGCCGTGGCATGCGAACTCTTAGTTGCGGCATGCAAGTGGGATCTAGTTCCCTAACCAGGATCGAACCCTGGCCCCCTGCATTGGGAGCGTGGAGTCTTAACCACTGCGCCACCAGGGAAGTCTCTCTAATCTTTTTTATAATGAGCAAGTATTTCATTTATAATCAGAAATTTTCTTTTTCAGAAAAGAGATGTAAAAATTTTTTTTCACTTGTCTTCTAGAATGCAGTTCTGGGCAGGGTGAGGCATAAGATGTCTTTAAAAAATTATTATTCTAAGAATTTATACTACAAGCCAGACAACGCACACAAGCATAAACAGAAAGACAGGTTGAGAAAATTATAGTGACAGATTAGTATATATTGGAGAAATTGTCTGAATCATTTTCACATATAGCAAGGTATGTGAATAGCTCATTTGGTAATGCCCGGTTATTTTGAAGGGCGTGAAGAAACCTTATTGCTTTCTAAAATCCCAGGGCCATTGTACTAGGAAAGTTTTAATATGGGCAGACTATATTTTTGTAGCATTTTTCTATAGTCTAGCTACAAATTAAGGGTACTGTAGAGATCAGTGTAAACTAGATGGCACGGAAATTGGGAGACCTGAGCAGCCTTGGCCAGGCATGGACAGGTCATTTAGTTTTTCCTAGACCTGTTTACTCATCTGTAAAATGAAGGGGCTAGTCCTCATGACATGTAACGTCGTTTTCTGAAGTTTTACAGCACTGGAAAAGTTTGAAATAGCTGTTTAATATTAAAGTTCCTTTAATAAACTGTAAATGCTGTTTGTTCTAGATATTTCATATTAATTACTGTCATATATATCTAGTATATTCAGCTTCTACCTGACAGTGTTATTATTCTATTTGATATAGTACTGGTGTTTTAAAATATGAAAAATTCAGGAAATCACAGTGAATTAAATTGTTATGAAAGCCAGTAGTTCCACAGCAAAACTCCTTTAAACATTGGAAATTGGGTATATTGGCTAAAAATTCACACGGTTTATAAAGTAAAGCTGTTTGGAAGGTCTATGTCCTAAAAGTTTATTTAACTTCATTTATGGCAATGTAATAATATAATCTGAAGCAACTATTAACACAACTGGCCACTGCCAAAATGATGAAGAAAGCATGTATCTTTGATGCCCTAACGCTCTGATTCCAGTCATGTCCTCTAACTTTGTTCTCTCAATTTCCATTCCGGAAAAGAAATCCTATAAAATTAGCTTTCCATATGGACTTAATATCTTCTTTAAACAAGACTCTGGTACAGACCCCACCATGATTCAATTTCTCTCCCTCTTTTTCCCTCGAGTCTCTTTTCTTTGTTTCTTTGTCATCTTTATCCCACCACCTTCATCTCTCTGGGCTCCACTACATTCCTCTCTGTACTATATTTCTGTCTTCTGTGTTTCGGGTGGGAGTTAGCGGGAAAATTAGAGAAGATGGGCCACATAATAAGCAGCAGATGTTAGCTAGTCGTGGAGCAGGGAGGAAGGGCCACTTAAACTTAGCCTAGATTCTCCAAGTCAGGCCAGGCTCCTCTTCTGGGGCTTGCCTTAGAAAAGAGAAAAGTAAAATCCCCCAATCCATATGCTTTTAGTTGCTGAAGAACAACTTCTTCTTCTTCCTCAGTACCCCTACTGCCTCACGATGCAGAAGCAAAGATAAAACAAGAGGGAAAAAATAGGGAAAACGGCAAATGTAAAAGCAAAAAGTTTTAATATGTTTACCTCCTGTGCTCTTATATTTTCAATGCTACACAGCTATATCTTTATTCTGTGCATTCTGCATAATCTGTACTTTATTGAATTAATAAACCCTACGCTCATTATATAAATTTTAGACCTAGGAAAGCTATACATGCCATTTGTACAGAATATGGTTTTCTTTTCAAAAACCCTTTCATTCCAAACACTCTGCTTTGTAAATGGAAGATTTTGGAGTGCTGGTAGTTACGGAGGTGGGTTAAGAGGCAAAGAAATAAGCCTAATAAAGGAAACAGGAAGTTCTCTTCTCTGCCAGGAAGCATATATCCAACGTAGGCATGATTATATACAGACACTGTACAACCTTTGTGGTCTAATTTGAAAAGAATGACTCTACGATTGGCTATTTTCAGAGTTAGCAAAGGGAGAGGCCAATGCCATGGCATAGTGGGAGGGAACTGAGAGGTGCAGAAAAGGCCTTGGTGTGCTTACTGACCCCCTTTCTAACACCAAACACATTGCCTCGGCCCAAGGCTGGCTCTGGCTTGAAATACTTTGCTCTGCAACTTAAAGCTCCATGAAGTGAGGACTGGGTCTGTTTTTTCACTTATGTCATCCCCAGGGTCGGTACAGAGCATGGCTCAATAAATGCAAAATAAGGACTCATTGAATGGAGGAGTAACTAAAACGAAGAAGATCTTTATAATTTTCCATTGGAATTAATGATCTAATTAAAGGACCATCTGTACTTATGACTTGCTTTGCT
Organism: Balaenoptera acutorostrata; assembly: GCF_949987535.1. Taxonomy (NCBI): domain Eukaryota; kingdom Metazoa; phylum Chordata; class Mammalia; order Artiodactyla; family Balaenopteridae; genus Balaenoptera; species Balaenoptera acutorostrata. The sequence goes on from NC_080070.1 coordinate 97,216,054, forward strand.
ATTACATGACTTCTAATTAATAACATTTACAGTCATAAAGTATTACACCTGAAAAGGACCTTAAGATCTCTAATCTGACCTCATATTACAGATGAGGAAACTAATGCCTAGTTAAGTGACAAGAAGATCTTCTTCTTGTCTTAAGATCTTAAGATCTTCCTCACTAAGATCATGGGTTCCAGAACTACCATTCTAAGGCTCTTTTCACCCTGTCATGTCATGCTATTTTTGAGATAATGGTAGTGAATGGAGACTTATTTTAAGCCTACGTTTATACATGACTTGACCACAACTTGTGCATCTGTGTTGTCATCTTTTTGTGCAACAGCAGTTGTTGCAGCTGAACTTTATATCAAGTATCAAAACACATGCCATATCATTTGTACATGTAAACATGATTGAAATAATTGTGTGTTAAATGCACAAGCAGAGGAAAGCTGTGGTAAATAATGGTGGACGCTTTAAAATAAGTAAAATAAGGGCCAAGCAATTTTACATCTCTTGATAATGATCAAGAAGTAGTTTCTTATACTCTGAAAAATTTTCATTGCAAACAATAGGATATGACTCAAATAATAGATAATATCAAACTAGAAGCAGAGAAAGAAATAAACTTAATAAGCTAATGCTATACCTCAGAATGCCATACTTTAAATCATGTTTACTATTAAAACTACAACATTTACTCCATTTCATAGATTTTCTTTAGTTACCAGCACAGTAGAAATCACCTTTAAATTAACATTTATTGAGAATTCATACGCTGACATATATATTTCATAAGATAAACTTGAGTCTTTACAAAACAAGTTTCAAAGAGAGGAAAGAACAGGCTTTGAAAAGACATACATGCAGCATGAAATTATTCAACTGGCATGGAATTAGTTTACTATTTTCATTTTTCCATAAAAAGTTAATTGTTTAAGATGCATACTGTTTTTATGAATGAACTGAAACAAATTCCTAAGCTAAATTTTATTATTCAGTTTAAATTTATATAATTATATAACATATATGATATTGCATGATATTATGTAAAATTATATAACATATAATAGATATAGGTAATGTTATATATTCTATACATTCATATTTATATATTATTTTTAAATGCCAAGTAAAGGCAAACAAAGCAATTAATACCCTAAGGAATGCAAGTGATAAAACAGATAAAACCAAATTAACACTTAGAATGAATATATAGACATTTCTAAGATTTAAAGCCTTGGATTTTGTAACAGTATATAATCAATCCTCATTATTCATGTATTGCATATTTGCAAATTCACTTACTTATTAGAATTTATAACTCCAGGATAATACTTGTGGGCTTTGGGGACCATTTGTAGACATGGCCAGGGTGGTGAAAAGTTCGAGTTGCCCAACACATGCATTCCCAGCTGAGCTCAGAGATCAACGCTCTGTTGTCTTATTTCAGCTCTCATACTGTAACCAAGTGCTCTTGTTGTGGTCTAAGTGCCATGTTTTTCCACATTTTTGTGTTTTTTGCTGATGTTTTCACTGTTTAAAATGGCCCCTGAGCATAGTTCTGAGGTGCTGTCTAGTGTTCCTCAGTGCAAGAAGGTTGTGATGTAACTTAAGGAGGAAATACATGTGTTAGATAAGCTTCCTTCAGGCATGATTATAGTTCTCTTGGTCATGAATTCTGTGTTAATGAATCAACAATATATACTAAATAAGATGTCTTTAAACAGAAACACATTGAAAACAAGGTTATATATTGATCAGTTGACAAAAATATTAGGACCCGAGGCTCGTAGAAGCCTAACCCTGTATTTCCCCTAGTAGCAATGGTTTGATATTTGCTAATTCAGTGTTTGTGGTGACATTATAGAAAACACATAACTACCATAAATTATGAGAAACAAAGGGAAGACAGGAAAAGCCACAATTTCATTTTTATGATTTCTTTATTATGATTTTATTTTTTGTTTTGTTTGAGGAATATAAAAGGAAACTCAAGATCGATCTCCAATACAAGAAATAAAAATAAACATATTTTGTTTCCTCAACATTGGTTATATGAAGTTTATTGAGTCTCTGGAAATTTAGAGAGATGACAGGAAAATTAGATGCCATGCCCCATGGATCTCTTAGCTCCTCCATGATCCCTGGCTTGGTGTGGGATACACAGTAAAAGATTTTGTTGATAAGATGTTGACATTGATAAGATGGACATTCCAAGACTCCCATGAAATATTCCAGTTTCAAAAAATTCTAACCTGAGAAGCCCTGGATACCTCACTGAAGACCTAGGCCATTAGTTCATCAGATGACTGCATGTTTTATAGTCTTGTTAAGAGTGGACCTTTGGATATTTCTGCCCTATATTTCTCTTGATCTAGACCCTTAAGGATTCACATAGTGGATCTTTCATGGTAGGTCCATGCTGGAGGGTTTCCTAGTCTGGATCTCTTTATCTATGCTAGAGATGTACTTGCAGGACATAACAAAGAACCTACCAACTATTATTCTAGCTTTAACCAAAATCAGGCAATTCTCTATGGGTTGCTGAAATCAGGCTTTTGTTTAAAGTTCTTTCCATGAAATTTATAATGAACAAGGACTAAGACCTCTAAGGAATACTAAGATAAACATTATTTACTGTTGACATTTCAAACCAAGTAGATTAAAAAGTGAATGTTTTAATTTTTTATCCCAAAACATGTACTCCCTAAAGAACCATCAAATTTAGTAAGTTAGAAACTACAAATATGTCAAATTAATAGGCATAATATCAAGAAAAGGATCTCAGTACTATAAATAATAATTGTTATTAAATTTACTTACTTCCTTTGGTACAAATAGAAACATAAAGGGTTTCTTTCTTTTAAGAGAACTGTATTAAGGGAAATGAAAATTTGCTTTTGGAATCTGATCCAGATACAGTAAATGCAGATCCTCTCTTAAATATACTTTGCGTAAGAAAAAAAAAAGAAGTTTGAATATATTGTGAATATAGACTGATGAAAGTAATTTTCATATGGGGCTTATAAAAACATATCTTGCTACTTTAAAATCCCAACATGTATTGGTGTTAAATAATTTGTTTAGATCTGAAAAACAAGTCTGTAAGTGGGCATAATGCATCAGTTCCAGGTTGAGAGCAGATATGGGGTAGAAGTTTCCGACACTGCCATGAGGAATCAGTAGACGATTCTAGGAGTCAGGGCAGGCTGGGCATGAGAAAATCCGGAAAGGTTTTCCAGCAAGAAGGAGAAGGCAGAGAGTCAAGGTCGGAGGGTGGGAATTCCGTAGGAGTTGAGGACCAGAAATCAGCTCTTCAAGTTTTTGATTATCTGATGGCTGCCTCTCTCCTGGTCTTTGTGACACAGCACTCTTCTGGTTCTCATATTTTACCATCCTTTTGGTTCCTGTGGCTTCAAATTGACATCCATATCCATTCTGTGCTGTTTGTAATACTTAGATGTTTAACTGTATGTTAGATATTTCTACTTGGTGGCTTGTCAGTCTATTCAAAACAGAAATACTACTACTACACTCTCCCCAACTCACGGCTCCCTCTCTACTCTCATTGCCATGACATTACTTAACTTCAGTTGGAGTCATATTTCATGGTGCTCTCTCAACTCTCCCCTCTCCTTCCATTTTTCATCCCTTATCAGATTCTATAGATTCTATAGATTCTATTACTCTTTGACAAAAATAGTTGCTACCCCTTCACCACCCCTCCTGCCACCGCACTAGTTCACCTCTTACCTAGTTCCCGCCACTACACTAGCACCTCTCACCTAGCACAGCATTTCCTACTGGTTTCTAGCAGAAGATTCATTCCTAAAAATGGTGCTAGAAAAAAAAAAGATTCCCATTATCAACCAAAATTTGAAAAATGCAGCATATGTTATTTTCTTCTTGGCCGGCCATAACGCACATTAGCAAATTACTGATAATTTTCAGAGCCACCTGTCCTGGAACTCTGTTGGCACATAACATTTATCAACATCTAGGTACTCACGTTCCAGCAAACACACTTTGGGAAACAATGACTTGGACTATTTAAATGGCCTCTAAACTGCTCTCTCTGCCTAATCTTTCCCTTTCCAGTGCACCTACAATTTCAGTGATAGATTAATTTCTCTCAAATGCTTAACTGATTATATTATTCCTTTGCTCAAAACCTTCAGTGGGGCTTCCCTGGTGGCGCAGTGGTTAAGAATCTGCCTGCCAATGCAGGGGACACGGGTTCGAGCCCTGGTCTGGGAAGATCCCACATGCCACGGAGCAACTGGGCCCGTGAGCCACAACTACTGAGCCTGCGCGTCTGGAGCCTGTGCTCCGCAACAAGAGAGGCCGCGATAGTGAGAGGCCCGCGCACCGCGATGAAGAGTGGCCCCCACTTGCCACAACTAGAGAAAGCCCTCGCACAGAAACGAAGACCCAACACAGCCAAAAATAAATAAATAAATTTGAAAAAAAAAAACCTTCAGTGGCTCCCCACTGATCTAAGCAGTGATTTAAGCACCAAGCTCTCCACAACATGGTACCAATATTCCTTTCCAGTATTATCTCCCTGCCCCCCACGTGGCAGGGTGGCACAGGAGAAGACATGAACTTTGGAGTCAGACCCAGGTTCAAATTCCAACTGTCCTTTAAAAAGTGCGAAACCATAGGCAAGTGATTTATTGCTTTGAACCCTTTCTTTGCTCATCTGCACGTGCAGGAATAATTGTGTAGATGGGAGGATGTAGTGAGATAGTATTTGTGAAAGCTTCCTGCACAACTGTAGCACAACACTCTCTGCCCCCGTGGGCTGTAAACTCATTAGGCAGGTTGAGCCTCTTTCATGTGGTGGTCACTTAGTGTCTGCCTCTGGCAAGTGAACAATAATCTTTTAAAATTAAGGACCCAGAATTCCCACTTACTAGTGTCGATAAAAACTGATTAATAAAGCTATTTTTGGCCTTTATTTGGGGTATTTTCTATGGTCCCGAAGGGACAGGAGCCAGTTCCCATAGCACATCCAAGTTTTTTAGGTGGAACTATGCCGCTGGCCCTTGGCTAAGTGGGGTGTGCAGGGCCCAAGAATCAACAGCAGTGCCTGGAAAGCAAATCCCTGATTCACAGAGATGAAACAAAAGCCCAATGCAAGAGTCAGAAAGCTATACCTTTGTTAGATTTAGAAAAGCTTAAAAGTGCTTATGATTTCACTTGAAAGTCCAACGTGAGCAAAATACAAAGCCCTCAATACCCCTTCCTAAGAAGGAAAAGGGGATTTTTGTTTGATGTGTTCACTAGTGTAGCCTAAGTGCCTGGAACAATGTCTTGCATGTAGGGGATGCTCAATAAATATATGATGGATGGATGGATGGATGGAAGGATGGATGGATGGATGGATGGATGGATGGATGGATGGATACATCTTCTATATGCTCCAGCATAGTGCTGAGTATACAGATCTTTAATAAATTCTTGACTGGACTTGACAGGCTAAATATGTGGATTTATAGCCTATCAAGTCAAAGGCATTTAATAATGTACCTTGAACTAAATATCGTTCCTATATATTTCTACTTTATAAGATATTTTAATCTATTATCTATATTATCATCATTCTCTTTCTTTTTAAAGTTACCTAATCATTCATTTATTTTCTCCCCTTACAGTAGGAGAGTGTCACAGTTTGAAAGTGGGTGAGGAGAGAGAAATGAAATTAGGAGATTAAATAGATATTTTTAGTCAAAAATTTAATATGCTAAAATTGGTTTGAATACATTAAATGGAACGAAGAGAAAAAGAAACTTAATTTTTTAAAAAGCTGGAAGAAGATGGAGGAAAATGAGACATAAGGTGTGTAGAACATGTTTGACGAATTTGTTTGGAAGGAATGTTACATTTTATACACTGCATTTTTTTCCTTCAGCACTGCACCACTCAAAATTTTTGTATCCATCATTCCTGTATGAGGGGAGAATAGCCAAATTCCTCCTTCACAGTTACAGGAACCAAGGCTCAGCAAAGTTAATGATCTATAGATCCAATAAGAAGTAGATGCAGGGGTGGAATCTAGGTCTCCTGAATATCCAGGAGTAAATACAGTTTGGAAGTGTAAAGTGAGCCTGACACATTTAGAGAACATGAATAGTTAGGCTGAATAGGAGCATTTGGCTGGAATGAAGGAGTATATAGAAAAATCATAGGAAATCAGGTTAAAGAGATAAATAAGAGATAGATTACAGAGCACTTTAAATAATACAATAAGAATTTAGACTTTTAGCCATAATTTTATTTTTTTTAATTTTGGCTGCGTTGGGTCTTTGTTGCGGTGCGTGGGCTTCTCATTGCAGTGGCTTCTTTTGTTAGGGAGCACAGGCTCTAGGCACGTGAGCTCAGTAGTTGTGGCTCGCGGGCTCTAGAGCACAGGCTCAGTAGTTGTGACACACGGGCTTAGTTGCTCCGCGGCATGTGGGATCTTCCCGGACCAGGGCTCAAACCCGTGTCCCCCTGCATTGGCAGGCGGATTCTTAACCACTGAGCCACCAAGGAAGTCCCCTAGCCATAATTTTGAAATTATTTTTAAAACAATAAAATCCTTTTTTAAATAAGAAACCTTACATGAGATGCCAATATGTAAAATAAATTAAAAGGAGGTGGTTCCTTCAGTAGAAGCTGTTCCTCCTTCCTGTCCTCAGCCTCTCAGGAGAAAAGTTTGAAAACCATGAAAAAAGGTTCGAAAAGTGTGAAAAGTCATGAATGCAGACGTGTTTGGGGCAAAGCAGTGACATAGCAAGTGGCATAGAGACCAGGTGGAGGGCCCACTGCGGAGGCAGAAACACAGAGAGGGGACTGCCAGGGCTGCCAGCGGGGAGGGCAGGCAAAGATACCGGAGACAAAAGAAGAATCAGAACCGAGATGGGATGGACTAGTTCAGAGATTCGTACTTGGCAGCTGTGGAAGGACAGTACAGGCACAGAACTGGTGAAAAGCAAAGGAGGAGGCTGCTGGTTTTGATGAAAGGCAAGGATGTATTTTAACAGTGTTTCCGTCATTTAGACATTCCTCCTACGCTATGCAGTGATCGGAGAAATAGAAAGCAGCACTTTTTTCTCTACCAGTTTTCTTCCCTTTTCAAACAGATGAAACAAAAGTCCACTGCAAGAACCAGAAAGCTGAGCTTCATTATATTTAAAATTTTAAGTGCTTGAGATTTCACCTGAAAGCCCAACGTGAAGAAAATACAGAATTCTCAATGCCCCATTCCAAGAAGGAAAAAGAACCATTTCCATTTTTGTAACATTTCTGTCCTTCACATAATCTGGATAACTAGCACATTCAATTTTATCTTTAAAAACTGTTTACCCCACTGTGGAGTTAAGTATCATGAAATGATTTACTTCAAGTATAATTATTTTAAGATTCAAGATTTTTCTTGTGCTTTTTAAAAATAAAAGATGAAAGTGAAACTTGTTGAGTATGTGCCTCTGACCAACTGCAGGAATTCCAAAGCGGATGGTTTTGATTGAGAACAAATAACAGTGTTGGGGCACACTTGAGTGTGATGAGGGCAATCTCCTCTTCCTCCGCGTTTCTGAGACTGGTGATGCAAAGCGCTCCCGCCCTTTTCTGAGAACACGGAAAGCCTGACTCAGGAAGGCAGCTGCAGCTCTTAAAAGAGCTCCAGCCCGGCCCCCTTCCCTGCTGGGGCGAGCACCACCGCGAAGATGAAGCTGGCGAAGTGGTGCTGGCTGAGCTCGGCTGTCCTTGCTGCTTATGGTTTTTTGGTTGTGGCAAACAATGCAACAGAGGAAATTAAAGATGAAGCAGCTCAGGACGCCTGCCCGGTGAGACTAGAAAGCAGAGCGAAATGCGAGGAGGGAGGCGACTGTCCCTTCCAGGTGAACCTGCCCCCGCTGACTATTCAGCTCCCCAAGCAGTTTGGCAGGATCGAGGAGGTGTTCAAAGAAGTCCAGAACCTCAAGGAAATTGTAAAGAGCCTGAAGAAGTCTTGCCAAGACTGCAAACTGCAGGCTGATGACAACCGAGACCCGGGCAGAAATGGACTGCTGTTACCCGGCACAGGAGCTCTGGGAGAAGCTGGTGACAACAGAGTTAGAGAGTTAGAGAGCGAGGTTAACAAGCTGTCCTCTGACCTTAAGGATGCCAAGGAGGAGATCGACGTGCTTCAGGGTCGCCTGGAGAAGCTGAATCTTGTAAATATGAACAACATAGAACATTATGTCGATAGCAAAGTGGCAAACCTAACATTTGTTGTCAATAGTTTGGATGGCAAATGTTCATCTAAGTGTCCCACTCAAGAACAAATACAATCACGTCCAGGTATGTATAATAATGTTTTCTTATCATTTGTTCATGAATGTTATATAGCTAGACAGTATCTATAAACATTAACCTGAGCATATAAGTTAAATAAAGGATGAATTATGTAAGTTAAGCCTTTTATTCATCAAGGTAATACAGAAAAAACTATTATCTTTGCACACGTGCCCACAGAAAGGAATAGGACCTAATTACAAAAAATCATAATGAGTTCTGTATGCGTTAGAAAGCACTTTCAATTTCAAAGATCTTATTTGCTGACGCCAGAGCTACACACAAACAGAAGTGGAGGGAGAGAATTTCTTTTCTTTTTTTTTTTTTTAAACATCTTTATTGGAGTATAATTGCTTTACAATGGTGTGTTAGTTTCTGCTGTATAACAAAGTGAATCAGCTATACGTATACATATATCCCCATATCTCCTCCCTCTTGTGTCTCCCTCCCACCCTCCCTATCCCATCCCTCTAGGTGGACACAAAGCACCGAGCTGATCTCCCTGTGCTATGCAGCTGCTTCCCACTAGCTATCTATTTTACATTTGGTAGTATATATAAGTCCATGCCACTCTCTCACTTTGTCCCAGCTTACCCTTCCCCCTCCCCGTGTCAAGTCCGTTCTCTACGTCTGCGTCTTTATTCCTGCCCTGCCCCTAGGTTCTACAGAACCATTTTTTTTCTTTTTTTTAGATTCCATATATATGTGTTAGCATACAGTATTTGTTTTTCTGACTTACTTCACTCTGTGTGACAGACTCTAGGTCCATCCACCTCACTACAAATAACTCAATTTCATTTCTTTTTATGGCTGAGTAATATTCTAAGAGAATTTCTTAATGTTTCAGTGAGTTTAACTTATTTATCTCTTCACTGAAGTGTTTGAGAACAGTAGAGTTAAGGCAGTGTTTGTGGTTGTACTCTGTTCTTTGGAAATCAGTTTTTTTTGTGTGGTCAGGTGACTGATCCTTATACAGCGACAAGAGACCTCTGAAAGATTTTAGCAAGTAATCTGCAGTTCATAATCCCAAATGTCTAGTGGAAATGGGAGATTTTATAGATGGGATAAAAGCAGCTATATGGCTTCATATGTGTGCAAAACTTTTTGCTTTGAGACCTAGTGGCCCAAAAACATTTTAAGGGGAGTTTTGGCATGCCACTAAGGGAAGGAATACATTCTTATTTCTTCCTCTCTTTCACTAGAATTCAAGCATGTAACAATAGAACCCATCTTCCCCATCCAGATTATTTGCTGATAATCTGAATTAGCTTTAATAAATATATGTTAAAGGCCATAAACCTAACTGCCTGTTCTGCCCACGAACTGCTAGCTGTGGCACTGGTTCCCCCAAACCCTGGTTTTTCCACATGAGTTTCTGGGACCATTGCTGATGGTGGTCTTATCACACTTTGGAAAGCCATCTCTGCATGAGTGTGAGGTTGAAGGGATATGGTGCCTGAAGCAGAGATCATGGTCCTTTGAAACAAGCACCTCATGCATCTTCGCTAGGTAGATTCCCCAGGGAATCTACCCAGTGAAGGTATTTGGGAGATTCCAGGACCACTGTTGCTAATACTCCCAGCAGCCTGTATCTAAATGTGCCCTGAACATTGCAAGGCAGAGTTTCACATCTTAGGTGACATACCTGGGTGAACATTAGATGTGGCACTGCATGGCAATTTGTAATGACAAGAACAAGATTCTACTGTCTTTTTTTCTACTAAGTTTTGGGGAACTATCTGAATATTCTGAGTTCTAAGTACACATGAAGAGATTATTTGTGGCTCATGAGTGGCTTGTATTAAACTTGCCTGATCCAGTACCAATTTTTAAAAAAATTATTTTGGAGTAAATATCTGTATTGGTTCCTACAGAACCACATTAACTGTTTATTACACTAATCCTGAGCATAATCACCTGTGGTTTCCTTCTAGAAACCAGACATGTGAAACACTAGCTAAATATTTTCCCGGATAATAAATTCAGAGTAAGAATATTGGTATATTATCGAAGTTTTTTAAAACAACTTACGCTTCTCTGTCTAATTGTCAAGCAAGTAAAATAAATGGAAATGTTGATCAATGCTGTATTTTAGAATTTTAATAAATCATTTGGAAAAATCCTATAAAACTGCCTGAAAGTAGAGTCTAGCAGCCTCTTTAGGTGAAAGGATATAGAAGCCTCTGCTTCCTCTGTATACATGGAATGCAGTTCTAGGAGAGTTAGAATCATCTGACTTTCAGGACAAAGGGATGCAGTGGTTACAAGGACAAGCTTTGCAGCCAGCCAGGTCTGAGCTCAGTCCTGGCTCTGCCATTTAAAACTTCTGTGAAGTTGGGCAAGCCACGGATCCTTTTTGAGCCTAATATTCTTTCTCACCAGCAGGTTGTTAATAATATCTACATCATAAAGTTCATGTGCAGATTAAGTGTGAAAATGTTATCAAGTCTTTGGCAGAATCCCTAGAACACATGTGGAGCCCTCACTAAATATTACTAAGTTACTAAAACTATCACTTCTATTTCTTCTTGTTGTTGTTTGTTGGTGGTGTTGTCAGTATTATTACCAACCATGACTGGGTTGGGGAGCTTTGTCTGCTTTATGACACCACGTTCCTGTTCTGAGGCGTTGACAAGCTTTTGCTAAACAGGTCCCAGTAAGTTTAGCCGAGCAAGGTTTCATTATCACCATTGATCAAATTATAAAACTGCTTTCGTGCACATAAAGAATTCTTTAGATGCCTAGTTTTTATTAACAAAATCCAATGCCTTTCTTTTTTTTACCCCTGCAGTTCAACATCTTATATATAAAGATTGCTCTGAATACTACACAATAGGCAAAAGAAGCAGTGAGCTCTACAGAGTTACACCGGATCCCAAAAATAGTAGCTTCGAAGTTTTCTGTGACATGGAAACCATGGGGGGAGGCTGGACAGTGCTGCAGGCACGTGTTGATGGAAGCACCAACTTCACCAGAACATGGCAAGACTACAAAGTAGGCTTTGGAAACCCCAGAAGAGAATTTTGGCTGGGGAACGATAAAATCCATCTTCTGACTAAGAGTAAGGACATGATTCTAAGAATAGATCTTGAAGACTTTAACGGTGTCAAACTCTATGCCTTGTATGATCACTTTTATGTGGCCAACGAGTTTCTCAAATACCGTCTACACATTGGTAACTATAATGGCACAGCTGGAGATGCCTTACGTTTCAGTAAACATTACAACCACGATATGAAGTTTTTCACCACCCCGGATAGAGACAACGATCGATACCCCTCTGGGAACTGTGGGCTCTACTACAGTTCAGGCTGGTGGTTTGATGCATGTCTTTCTGCAAACTTAAATGGCAAATATTATCACCAGAAATACAGAGGTGTCCGAAATGGGATTTTCTGGGGGACCTGGCCTGGTATAAGTGAGGCACAACCTGGCGGCTACAAGTCCTCCTTCAAAGAAGTCAAAATGCTGATCAGACCCAAGCACTTTAAGCCATAAATCACTAATGCTCATTCTTTTGGGTATTCATTACCTAATAGGGCAATTAATTCCTTCAGCACTTTGGAATATGTTTCATACTCTTTTTCCATGGCTTAAAATTTCTCTCTGAGCAATGGATTCTTATGCTATACAGCATTTGAAATAAAGCTGAAAAATACGCCATTTAAAGAAGTCCTTTGTTGCTGTTATGCTGTTATCCAAATAAACACTTGCGAGCAATTGGGAATTTTGAGAATCACACATTAGGTTTATAATTCTCTTAATTCCTCTTATTTGAAAAGCTTTTAGTCATATTACTCGCTCTAATTAAAAAAATACTTGTTTGTTCAGTAGGCTAGATTTTACACAAGTAACCTGTATTTTGACTGTGACTTAAACACATCTTTTCAGGCTATAAATAGTTATTGGGTATTTATTTGTCTCTAAATAACCTATTCCTCATTCTGAGATAAACTTACTCAATTTATGGCATTTACAGCATTTTAATTTCCAAGCAAAGGGAAACATACGTAATTAAACCTGTTCATGCACTATTCGTGAAATGTAAAACTTTATCATTTAAAATATTTTAAAATGTGATAGCATAACGTCACTCCTAAAAGCATTCAGAAAATGAATTTAACCTTAAAGACCATGGTTTAAAGGTAATTCATTCATAGTTTATAACTCTTTAGATGTTTGATGGTAAAAACTGCTTTAACATGAAAAATATCTTCCTTTGCTCTAATGCACAATAGTTTTAAATTTAAGACTGCTCACCACTGTGCGAGACTACTGGTAGACTTTCTTTTGGAGAGGTAAGTGTGGGTGAGGAATGAAGCACTTATATATAGGCCAATTTTATATCCAAAGCGATAATATCATTAAGTGAGTCACGTCATAGAAAGCTGTTTTATAGGACAAATAGATAAATCTATTTATAAAAAAATATGAATTTTGAAATATATAGAACCGTAGTTCAAATATTATATATTTCAACCCTAAATGGTATATTGCTTGTTTTGCTATCAGAAGATTCAAATACGGGTGTTTATTTTTTTTAACAAAACAAAAGTATCTGGAACTTTTATAATTCATTAATTAATTCCAGAATGCAAAAATGATATTCAAAAGATTATAAAAATAGTTTGTTAAATTTCACCATTGTAAAAAGGGACCATTTCAGAGAGAACAGCTGTATTCTATTGCACGTTTAAAAAAGTGCTCTAGGATAAAATTTGAAAAGGATACACCATACTGTATGTGAGTCATAGAAATACATTCAACCTTCAATTTCTGGTGTCTGTTTCTACTAAAGTAACCAAGTTTTCAAAAATAAATTCACAAAGATGCAGCTTTACCCATTATTTGAAAATGATTAAGGAGGATAGTAGCTTTAGGTAAGAAGTGAATTTTTCAACTAATGTCTTTTATAGAAAATTCTAATCAAAAAGAAGCAAGATATTCTTTTAAAAATATATAACATACAAAGTGTTCAGGTAAACATGATGAAAACTATATTATTAATACTATTAAAATACTAAAGCAAGAGAAATGCAAATAGAATTAAGTGATGACAAAAATAAAAAATATCGTTGTAGATTTCAGAGGCTTCATATCTACTCAATAATAAATCAAATGTAAATGTTGTAACTAATTTATTCTTTATTTCTCTCTCTTTTCTGTTTTCTAAAAAAGACTGAAGATTTTGATATTATACAACGTATTCATTTCAGATAAGGGCATTTTCACTTACTATATATAACTATTAATATATGTATAAGTATAGATAAATTTCTGTGATAAAAATGGAATCCTTAAAAAAATACAGTTCTAAAGAAAAATAGCTCATATAGCAAGTGTCCACTGATTTAATAGGAACTAGGTATCATTTCAGGAGAAATTGGCAAATAATTCATTAATCTACGTAAATACTTAAAAGCTTGTCTTTCTATCTTTCCACCTTATATTAAATAACTAAAATTTTATTTCCCATTATACTTTTATGGCACCTTTCTAATAACAAACTCTGTAACATAGAAATTCCTTTTTGAAATCATTTCGTGTCACTTATTATATTATAAAATATGTTTCCAATTTTGATCATCTTTAACATATTGATGGAAATAGATTATATCTGAGAGAGTCTTTTGCCTTAACATAACTGTTCACTAATATATGCTAATGTTCATAAATGTGGATTGACTACTAACAAATACATTATTTTAGAGTCTTGTCTCGGTTTCATTTTACTGGCTAATATTTGTTATCTTAATTAACAAGTTATTTCTGCGCTTTATCATGCTTTGAAAATATTGACTAAAATTAGACCTTTAGAAATTCCAAATGGAACTGGCTCACGTATCACAGGAAAAACGTCAGATTTTCTGATAAGTAGTAATGCTCTAAATGAAATGATGACACATTCATCCAATAAATAAAGAGCTTAAATATACGACGATAAAAGATATCCAAATAACAAAATTCGCTGGTCCTTATTTCTGAATGGCTACCCAAGAAAAGGGTAGAAGGTTTAAAGGTAAAAAATGATGGGTAATGTCGTCATGATAAGCTCTTGCTTAGAATTCTTATTTTCCTTTATGTATAAATAGGTTTATGTTTTGTGTCTTTTAAAAACCTTGTGAAATAAAAGATTTAATCTTCTCAACTATTTATTTCTTCAATGCAGAAACATTAAGTATTATTTGTAAAATAATTTTTATATATTTACTCTTGGCTGAAAACTTGCATAATGTTTACCTAACTAGACAATATCTTTGACCCTGTGAAGACTTTAATGAGTACTATTTCATTAACAGGAAGACAGAGACAAATACAGGAACACCATTATCTTATTTCCCTCTAGAATACTGTTGACACATTTGAAATACAGAAGTTTCAGTTTCATTTTGCAGCGTTCAACTCCATCTCCCCTTTTTTCCATCATTCTTGTTGCTGTTCTAGTTTAGCCCTCATCATCCTCTTAGGATAATGCAAGCCCTTCCTAATAGTGACCTGTGCCCCCAGTTTGAATCTATTCCAATCCATCCTCCATATGACTGCCAGAGGGATTATTCAAAAATACAATTCTGATCATGTTATTTTCCTGCTTAAAACCTGTCAACATCTCCTCATTTTGTATATGATAAAATCCAGCAAATAAGCCCCTTCATGAACCGATTTCTGCCTACCCTTTCAGTGTCCTTTCTGCCACTACTCACACTCCTGCCAAACTGAATGCCTTGTTGTTCTAGTACAAACCATATTCTCTCCTATTTTCATTACTTTGTGTTACTCTTCCCTTGGTCTAGATAGAATGCCATCCTTGACCCCCACTGAGTTTTGTCTTATTATCCATAATTAAGAGCAGGGACTCAGCAGCCAGACTTAACTAGGTTTGAATTTCAGCTCCATTATTTGCAAGCTGTGTGAAAACAGGCAAAATCACTTAATCTCATTGTTCTTTGGTTCCTTCAATTATAAAACTGGGATAACAGTAGAATAGAGTTATTGAGACGATTAAATGAGATAGCATATGCAAAGCACCTAGAACATACATATATATTATCATCATCATCCTCCTCCTAAATAATTATCTTTCCTGGGCAGTCTTCCCTGATGACATCAGGAGGGGTTTGGTGCCTTGTCTCTTTGGTCCTATACCGTCCTATATATTCCTTATTATACATTACATTATTCCATAATCGTCTAGATTCTACCCTAAAATCAATCTGTTAGGCTAGGATGTAAAGGAAATTTGAGACAAGAGTGTTATTACTCAAAGTGGTTCATGAATATGTTACCATAGATGAAGAGCTGTAGTCTAAAGAAGCCAGAGTTACAACTGGGGAAGGAGTAGGTACCATCAAATCTGAGGATCTGGGAGATTGTGAACGCGGTTTAGAAGTGACTGACTTCAGGGGAGGATATGGCAAGACAGGATCGCATATACTATAGCACTGCGTACATAAGAATGACAAACTTTTAGAAGGGGTTCTAGGAATATGCCTCTGGGTATATATCATGCAGAGGAGTATGGTTGTACTAGGCCAGACAGTGATTGTTTTACCTGGCTGAGTTCCTAAAGAAAAAAGTAGTTTTTCATACTTATACCATATTGCAAATTTGAAATTAATTTTAATCATACCAAATGCATACATGCTTTAATGTTTTTAAAAAAATTATAGCTTAGACTAAAGACCCCTTTGCAAGCCACCTTCAATTCCTATGTCCTCCCTCTCCCCAGAGGTAACAAGCAGAGTTGGCTGAATCCAAACTCGAATTTCATTCTGTGCATTGTCAATTTGCAATGTTTACTGAATCATAGCTCTGCCAGGTTTCTTTTGTTTATTGATTGGGAAGAGTTGGGAGTGAGAATAGAAGTGAGGGAAATTGGGGGTACTTGGAGAACTCGGAGTCCCCTGAATTCCCAAATGTGACTGAGCCTCCGTGACTCCTTGAAGTGGTCCCTCCCCCACATTAGATAGAGGTCTTCTTGCTGAAGGCACTGTTGTCTTCTTTCCTGAGGGAGTAATCTTTCAAAAAAATTTTTAATACAATTTTTAAAGGTGACTTTCCATTTACAGTCATTACAAACTACTGGCTATACTGCCCATGTTACACAGTACATCTTTGGGTCTATCTTATACCAAATAGTTTGTACCTCCCGCTCTCCCACCCCTATATTGCCCCTCCTCCCTCCCCACTGGTAATCACTAGTTTGTTCTCTATGTCTGTGAGTCTGCTTCTTTTTGTTATATTCACTATTTTGTTGTACTTTCTAGATTCCACATAAAAGTGATATCATTTAGTATTTATCTTTCTCTGTCTGACTTGTTTCACTTAGCATAATGCCCTCCAAGTCCATCCATGTTACTGCAAATGACAAAATTTCATTCTTTTTTATGGCTGAGTAGTATTCTGTTGTATTTATATACCACATCTTCTTTATCCATTCATCTGTTGATGGACACTTAGGTTGCTTCCATATCTTGGCAATTGTAAATAATGCCACCAGGAACGTTGGGGTGCATGTATCTTGACAGCTACATGTAAAAGAATGAAATTAGAACATTCTCTAATACCATATACAAAAAATAAACTCAAATGGATTAAAGACCTAAATGTAAGATCGGATACTATAAAACTTGTAGAGGAAAACATAGGCAGAACACTCTGACATAAATAGCAGCAATATTTTTTTGAATTTGTCTCCTAAAGTAGAGGAAATAAAAGCAAAAATAAACAAATGGGACTTAATTAAACTTAGCTTTTGCACAACAAAGGAAATCATTGAGGGGTTCTCTGGTGGCGCAGTGGTTAAGAATCCACCTGCCAATGCAGGGGACACGAGTTCGAACCCCGGTCTGGGAAGATCCCACATGCCGCAGAGCAACTAGGCCCAGGTGCCACAACTACTGAGCCTGCACTCTAGAGCCCATGCTCCGCAACAAGAGAAGCCACCACAAGGAGAAGCCCATGCACCGCAACGAAGAGTAGACCCAGCTCGCCACAACTAGAGAAAGCCTGTGTGCAGCAACGAACACCCAACGCAGCCAAAAATAAATAAATAAAAATAAATACATTAAAAAAAAAGGAAACCGTTGACCAAAAAAAAAAAAAAAAAAGACAACCTACTGAATGGGAGAAAATATTTGCAAATGATATGACCAGTAAAGGATTAATATCCAACATATATAAACAGCTCATACAACTCAACATCAACAAAACAAACTACCCAATCAAAAAATGGGAAGAAGACCTGAATAGACATTTTTTCCAAAGAGGAAATGCAAATGGCTGGCCAACAGGCACATGAAAAGATGCTCAGCATCACTAATCATCTGGGAAATGCAAATCAAAACCAAATAAGATATCATCTCACACCTGTCCGAACGGCTATCATCCAAAAGAACAGAAACAACAAATGTTGGCGAGGGTGTGGAGAAAAGGGAACCCTTGTGCACTGTTGGTGGGAATGTAAACTGGTGCAGCCACTGTGGAAAACAGTATGGAGATTTTTCAAAAAACTAAAAATAGAACTATCATATGACCCAGCAATTCCACTCCTGGGTATATATCTGAAAAAAACAAAAACACTAATTCTGAGGGAGTGATCTTAATTCTCCTTTAGGCTCCTCCATCCCACTCCTCAGCATTCCCAGATCTGTAACCAGGGCAAGACATGCCCTCTGGTCAATTATAAAGTCAAACTGGTGGAGAAGCCTTTATACAACTTTGCTAATTTATATCAGCAGAAAGCTGGGGAATATGCATAAAGACAGATTTTGAGGTTGCTTGACTAAAGAAGAAAAAACAGAATTTCAGATGTGACCGAGTTCATTGATATAGGTATATTTACCAGAAATTCTGAATTCAATGGGCTAGTTTGGGCAGATGTGTTTGGTTCCAATAGTTTGATTAGTTCACACCTACCTAGATTCAACAGCAGCTTATATTAACTATAGTTGAGAAGCCAAAAATGTCTTGGAATTAAAAGATTTATGAAGATAGAAATGTTAGAGTGGAGTTTGCTGTCATTCATTTAAAAGGTATTTATTGAGTGTATATGATGTGGTCTTCAAGGAAGACCAAAACAGACAAGACCTCTATACTCAGGGAGTTTATATTTAATCAGAAGAGATGAATAAATAAACAATAAATGCCATGAAAAACTAAGCAGCATAAGGAGAGATAAGGAGTATCAGAGGAAAGGTGCTATTTTATACAGGTGGTCTGGGGAGACCTCTCTGTGGAGGTGACATTGGAACAGAGACTTAAAGATACGGGAGAACAAGCCAGGCAGATATCCGGGAGAAGTATGCTCCAGGCAAAGGGAGCATCAGGTGCAAAGGTGCTTGGCACTCTTTAGGGTCAGCAAGGAGGCTGGAAAAGCAGACAGTCTCGGGTGGGAGGGGTTTAGGGGATGAGGTCAGAGAGAGCTTGGGGAGTTGGGGTTAAATAAGAAATGCGGGTGGGGCTGCCAGATCATCTACACCTTGTGAGTCATGGTGAGGATTTTGCCTTTTACTCAGAGTAGTTAATAGCTGTAAGGGTTTTGATTACACAAGGTACATGATCTCATCCAGTTTTAAAAGCGGAGAATAGACTGTTGGGAGACAAGATTGAAGCATGGACACCAGTTTGATGGTGTTTGCAATAACCTTGGAGAGTGACGGTGGTTGCAGTGAAGTGGATCTTTAAGATAAAGGGGTGGACAGTGGAAAGATTTAGAGGTATCACAGAAAAGTACGGGATTTTAGCCTGAGCAACTTGAAGGACGGAGCCGCTGTTAACTGAGATGGGGAAGAACTGCGCGGGGGAGCTGTCTGCAAAGTGTGTGGGCGGGCGGGTAAGGGATGGGGACCAGCAGTTTTGAATCTTCTCAGTTCAAATATCTATAAGACAGCCAAGTGGGTGGCATTTGGATGTTAGTGTGATGTTCAGGGAAGACATCTAGGTCGCTAGAATATAGATGGTAATGAATCTGTGGGACTAGATGAAATAACCTAGTAAATAGGTGTACGTGGGGCAAACGCTTTCACAGAAGGGGTTGGAGATAGGGAGGAACCAGCGCAGTCGTATCCCATCCACCCACCCTGTAAATGTGCCATTAGAGAAGTCCCAGGGTTGCTTCCTTATGAAGAGGGCAGAGATTTCTTCCTACTGGAACAGATACTTTCTCTGGATTATTTGAGGTTTGGATGTGCTTTTCCTTGCTTCTGCCAGCCACACTATTTTGTTGGGTTACTAGATGTCTTAGAAGCCATTATGTTACTCTACTATGGATTTCTGCAAATCATTGCTTTTGACTTAAGCAGTCACTTCACAGTGAAGGGAGGAAGCAATGACATACTGAAGCCTCAGATAGTGCATCTTCTGGGAGACACCAGCTTGTGAGGGTGGAGGGTTGTCACGCAGGATACAGTGTGTGCATGCACGTGTGTGTATGTGTGTACATAGCAAGAGAAATATGAACTAGGCCACAGACCAAAAAACATTCTTTGTTAACAGTGTAATGCCCAAGTTTGAGGAATCACGTATGGACATTTTAAATCATTAGAGCACTAGTTTGCTATGATTATAAACCTTTAGTTAAGCAGAGACTGGTTTTACTCCTTTTCTCTATTTTTAAGACATTAATGATCTTAAAACTTGCTTCTTTCACAAACATTCTCCTATAGTTATCCAAATTAGAGGTAACCTAAGTCTTGTATTTCTAATAGCTTTCAAAGCGCTTACACTGGAATGGCTATCAATAAATATGACCGGGAATTTTCACTTAGGTTGGGTCCAGCTGCAGGTAGAAATGAGAATAGCTCTCTGCATATGGGTAGGTTTCCCTTGTGGTGTGTAGATGCATGTACATGCACACATACACACACACGCACGCACACCCCACATGTACATATATGATATACATGCATGCTTATATGTGGTATTTGTAACACATCTGCTATAGCACACAAGGAAACCTGCCCATTGAAATAAAATAGACATGTAGCTCTTACATGTAGTCAAAAGTCAATACAACAAAAATCACACTTGGCCAATAGCTAACTTATTTTAAGCAATGTTATATAAAATAGAACTTTAGGCAGTTTAATTCCCTATAACAAAGTCTGTGCTATTAGTGCACCTGTTATTCCTTGAACTGTTCCTTCTGTACTGCCTCTCTTCTCCTCCATAGCCCCATAGCATGGCTCCTTCTACTTTGCTCTTCTACTCCTCAACAACTTTTCTGTCAGGTCAGCAGCCTACGGTCCCCAAGCTCATACTCAATTCTGCCTGTGCACCTTTGCTCACCTAAAGTCCCAGGGGTAAACCACAATTAACACCATGATCTAGATAACTGGTGATCAGCATCTTCCTAGGCTTCACACAGTAACTCAAAATGATCTTTATTATTTTATTAGCCATTTTCAGAATGAAATCTGCACTGTAATGCTTAGAATATATACTCTTCTTTTGAAAGCAAAAAATCACATTTTAAAATAGACAGCTTTTTTTGTTTTAGCCCCTTAAAATAACTAGTACATTTATCTTTATTATCTTAATCCAATAAATATTTATCATTTGCCTACTATGTGTATAGCATGGTGTGACGTGCTTATTAAATTATTTTGAGTAAGATCTTTTCCAAATAATAACTTTCTAAACTCTCAAAATATAAGTTCAATCTCTAGCATTCAAGATTTTCTCTGAGTGATTAAGGATGACACTGTTTAAGATGAATTGCTTCTCTATTACAAAAGCCCTCATACAAAGGTTCAGCATATTTGGAATCATATAGAATCTGAAAACTTGCTCACTTTCTATCTCTGGAAATTGGTTTACTCATCTTCTACAAGAGGAAAGTAATTTGTGCTTACGTTGTGAAAGTTTATCAAAGAAGGGACCACAAAACTATTTGCCTACATTTATTTCCCATTCAGTAATGAGTATCATAATTTTTTTCAGTTAATCCAAGTAACCTGTTTTAATTTTTGTTTAGCGATTCTGCTTCTGAATACTCATAATGATAAGCAGCTGTCCCTTGCTGAGTGCCAACCATGTGCTGGACACTCTCCTAGGAGCATTTCCAATGTTATCTCTGTTTGCTGAGGTTAGTGCCACAATAAGGAGGTAAAGACTTTACACCACTAAAGTCTTCCCTGAGGAAAAAAAGAAACAAACAATCTCTGTTATCTACAAACTCTGTATCATGTGTGGGTCATTATCCATTTTCAGCTTTCCTGGCTTTCTTGGTGTTTTTCTCATGAAATGGACTAATTTTCTCTGATAAATAACCTGTGGAAATTCCATGGTAAAGCACATACATTGTAAACCTCAGTATCACCCCTGCTCTGATTTTCTGTGTGAATCTACAAAGTGGAAGATGATTCCAATTAAATCTTAATTTAAGGTGAAACATCTCTTTTGTATCTTAACAAAAACAATTACATAATATTCTGTTGACAGGAGATTTTTTTTAAAAAGAATTTATTTTCAAGGGTGTTAATGTCCCTACTTAACCTAGTGGGTAAAAATTATTTATTTTCTGTAGCTAAGTCAGAATTTATAACAATTCTGACAGAAAAGGCAAGCAAGTTTCTGTACTCTCCAAACACTGTTCTACTTCCATGGTTACATGGCAGGATTCACAAGGAAAACATTCCCCTTAAGTGCAAAGCACTTTGTAAGTTCTTTGGGAGCCAAAAGATTTCTCATGTAAACACCAAAGTTCTTATTTTCATTTGTTATATAAAATAATTCTTTTAAAATGCAAATATCATTTATAAATGAATGGTGCTGACGATGATGACTTTTAAAATTTCTGTCCTATAACAAGTAAAATTTTTGTCTTTATCTGATCAAGCAAATGATTAAAAATCTAGAGCGGCTCATGGGTATATCATGGGTAGTTATGGAAGTTGAATGGTTACAGAAGTTACGGTCTTTATGGTATGGTATTTATGGGGTTGGTATTTAACAGGCTGAACCGCTATAGTAGAGGTTCTTGAACTATGTCCCCAGCGACCCTAAGGTTCTGTAGACATATTTCATGAAGGTTAAAGGAAGTGGGGTTGGGGGAGATGCCAGGAGAAGCTATGCTGCATGAAACACTGTTCACCTCGAATAGTTCTGCTTTTATATCTTGGATTTTGAGGCTTCATCTTCAATTTCACTTAAAAGATTTTGTTCTGTTTTCAAAAAATATTTGAAAATCACTGCCTCCCCATTGCATATCCCTTGCTCAGTCAGCAAAAATAAAACTGAAATAGATGTACAATGGCTCTAACTTGTTATGATATTTCTTTTTTTTTTTTTAGAATTTTATTTTATTTTATTAATTAATTTATTTTTGGCCACACTGGGTCTTCATTGCTGCGCGTGGGCTTTCTCTAGTTGCTGCGAGCAGGGGCTACTCTTCGTTGCGGTGCGTGGGCTTCTCGTTGCAGTGGCTCCTCTTGTTATGGAGAACGGGCTCTAGGCATGCGGGCTTTAGTAGTTGTGGCACGAGGGCTCAGTAGTTGTGGCTCATGGGCTCTAGAGCTCAGGCTCGGTAGTTGTGGCGCACGGGCTTAGTTGCTCCGTGGCATGTGGGATCTTCCTGGACCAGGGCTCGGACCCGTGTTCCCTGCATTGGCAGGTGGATTCTTAACCACTGAGCCACCAGGGAAGTCCCAGATATTTCTAACTTTAAACATTTAAGTATCTGAGAATTTAGGTGGACTTGATGTGGAAAATGCATTCAGAAACTCAGAAGAAATTTCTCCTCTTTAAGTGTGCCTTGTAAAGTAGTGATTCAGTAGTGTGATTATTTTGGTGGAGGATGTTACTAATTACTATGTACATCTATTCCTTTGAAAGTGGCATGGCTACACATGTTACAGTGCACTGAGTTTGCAAGGAATATCAAGAAGAAGAGCAAAGGCTTCCTGCTTTCAAAGATCCTAAAGCTACTATAGATTAGCTTAAAAAACAGGAAAGAAATAATAAGTGGCATATGGTACAAGCACTATGCAGGGAAGTTACAGCAACAGAAGTGTTCCCATTTTGTCAAGGAAGTGGCATGCTTTAAGAAGGTGGGGTCTGAGCTGTCCTGGAAAAAATGCGTAGAATTCTGAAGCACTGAAGTGTGGAAAGCACTCCTGGGCTGTGTAGAGGATGAGCAAAAGCAGGTTGGAAAATCAGAAGCTAGTTAGGAAAACAATGATATGTCTAATGTGGCTGGAGCATAAGGTATATATAGCAGAGAACAGTAAAAAAAAAAAAAAAAAAAAATTAAAGAGAAGAAAGAAATGGTGGATCAGATTGTAGAGGGATTTGACTATAAGTTCAAGCAAGTGATAGTTAATCCTTATGTTAATGCAAGAAAAAAATCAAATCTAAGTGCCTACAATCTCCCCCTGCCACCTATTGATTGTTCAGTTCTGTGCCTGGACCTGAGGTGATGATGGGATACTGGGTGGGGAGGAAAACTGGAAGGAACTCTAAAGACTATTTTATAGAATAATGAAATGGCCAAAGGTATCAAGGAGAAGAGGAGTGTAGATAGAAAGGGGGAAAAACCTGCCTGGGGATGGGAAAAAAAGTTTCCGAGGGAGTTTTTAAAGAGGGGGTCAAGTGGGGTGTGTGTGGGAGAGGCATCTGCTTTGATGAGGAATTTCAGGAAGCTTTGCCGCATGCTGTGCTGTGGAAGTCCCGCCTCTCTTCCGGAAGGAACCTTCAGTACAGTCAAGTTGCTTTCCACAGCTTTCTGGAGGCAGATCTGTGTTTCCTCTGGCTGTGCTGAGATGGGTTTTAGGGTGGAAGAGAGATGGCTCCCTTTTATTCAGTTCACAAACCATCTGCACAGAGCATGGGGGTCTCCCCAGCGCCCCAGGGGGACTGGAGTTGTGGTGCTGGTGGTGACAGGAGATATGAAGGGGAGAGAATGGGGAGCGACCTTCACCTCTGCATCCTTCACTTCTATATCCACCACATCCAACTCTGTTTTACGTATTGTGCTGCTGTGTATGGTTTTTACTGGAAAAAAAGTGATAAAAGCAGTTTAAGAAGAGGGTGAAAGTCACGATGGTAGGCAGTGAGGTACCCCTGAAGGTGAGAAATGTACTATTAGTGTAAAATGAGGCTCAGAGAACTTACATGGCTTTCTGAAGCCTGTACGGCTAGCACATGCAGACCAAGGATTACAACCCATTTTTACTGAACCATTCTTCCACTCCCCGCAACCCCCCACCAATCAGAGATTTTCTTTCCAAACCATTAGTATTTAAGATAGTTTGAACCTGTCCATTCTGAGATGTAGTCTCTATAGACAGCAAAATTCCTGTCTTCTTAATCTGAGGTTGATGTCTGGTAATGCTTGTACCTCCTTAATTCGTATCTCTGATGCCACCCAGGTATACTTGTTTGCCTACACCTAGGCATGCATGGGCTGGGAGTATGTAAAGAACATTTGCCTCAGAAGATAATGGACTTGGCACGAGGTTCTAAGCTTCCCGTCATCTCCTCTCCATTTCCCCTTATACCAACATACATGCCAGATAGAGTAAAGGTTAAAATATGATGACTCAAACTATCAATGTACTAGGAGAAAACACAGGAAACAATTTATGTAACAGAGTGCCAAAGTTCTTCTTAAGTATTACATAAAATCTTGAAGTTATAAATGAAAAGATCAGTAAATTTAAGCACATAAAAAATAAACTGCCACATGGAGAAAAGCCACCTTAAGCAAACTCAAAAGAAATCCAAAATCTGAGAGAAAGAGTTTGCAGTGCATATTATACACAAAGGCCTACTTTCTGTATGTATAAAGAGTTTCTATGAATCTCTAAGAAAAACTACACAATAAAAAAAAAGGAAAAAAGGATGTGAACAAAATTTACACAAAAAAGAAAGTACAAATTGGTCTCTACATTAACCATGCTTCCAGCTTCTGTAAAGTTGATGCTTTAACATCTGCCCTACATGCCTATGCCAGATACGCCTTGTTCAAAACAACCTGATAATATGCCTGAGTCACCTTGCCTCCCTCATTGTCCTCCTCCCCCACCTTGACAAGAGTCCTCCTCCTGGGACGAGGACAACTTTTCAAATGGAAACCAGCCAATGTAGAGTCCAAACCCTCAACCATCTTGTTTATTAGGCCCTCACACACTGGTTAACTATACAACTGCCCTAATCATCCCAATGCCAGGTGCCAAACAACTAGGGACCTCTCCTATGCCCCAGAGCCTGCTGAAATTATTCAAACTAGCCAGTCCTAAACTGCTTACTCTGCCTCATCCATTCCTTCCCAGGGAAACAACCATAAAGGCTCTTGCCCACTGTTCCTCCCTCTTCCTCTGCCTCCTGACCCACCTGCTGCTTCCCCACGTGGCCCTCCGCCATGACATGGCATGCCTCCTTCTTTTAGGAACTGTGAGTAATAAACTATCATTCCAGTGGCAATTGTCTCCTGACCTGTTGGCCTTCCTATACCTCACGTTTTCTATTAATACACTATATTTTATCTATCTATCTATCTATCTATCTATTTATTTATTGGCTGAACCCCGAGGCTTGTGGGATCTCAGTTCCCCGACCAGGGATTGAACCCGGGCCACAGCAGGGAAAGCGCCAGATCCTAATCACTAGGCCACCAGGGACTCCCAATACACTGTATTTTAAAACAATCTTAAACATATGAAAAGATGCTCCACTCCACTCATTTTAAGGTAAATGTAAATAAAGACTATGATGAGATAACCTTTTCCCCCAACAGAGTGACAAAAGTTGAAAAGTCAGACAGAGCACAGTAAAGAGACATTTATTGTTGAGGGGAACATAAATTATTATAACCTTTATGGAGAGCACCTTAGCAGTAAAAAAAAGTCTTTTTAAATACACAAACTCATGATCTGGCAATTCCACTTCAAAAGTATTGAAAGTAGTATCTCAAAGAGATACTTGTACACTATGTTCATAGCAGCATTATTTATAATAGCCAAGAGGTGGGAGCAACCCAAGTGTCCACTGACAGCTAAACGGATAAACAAAATGTGGTATGTACATACAATGGAATATTATTGTCTTAAAAAGGAGGGAAATCCTGTCACATGGTACAACATGGATGCATCTTGAAGACATTATGCTAAGTAAAATAAGCCAGTCACAAAAGACGAATACTGTAAACTATGAGGTATCTAAGAGTAGTCAGATTCATAGAAACAAAGTAGAATGTGGTTTCCAGGAGCTGGGAGGAGGGGGAAATGAGAAGGTGTTGTTTAGTCGATAGAGAGTTTCAGTTTTGCAAGATGAAAAATTCTGGAAATTGGCTGCAGAGCAAGGTGAATATACTTAGCACTACTGAACTGTACATTTAAAAATGGTCAAGATGGTATATTCTATGTTATGTCTATTTTTCCACAATTAAAAAAATTTTTTTAAATGAACAAACCCATTGATCCAGCAATCCCACTATTAGGAATTTGTCCTTTTTTTTTTTTTTTTTAATTCTTTTAGTTCAGGGGCTGTCTTATTTACTTTAATATTCCACATTGTATGTAGTATAGTTCTTTTTTTGAGGGTTTTCAGTAAACATTTATTGGAGGTAAATTCTACTGACTTAAATTATGCTCACTTTTTAAAATAAGAAGGTGCACTAGTGTTAGTATTTGGAACTATGGATAATTTTCTAAAATAATGCCAATGTTTAAGATTTTTATAGAAAATAGTTACACATTTGATTAAATCTAAGACATCATTGAATATATGACACACCATTATTTTATGTTCTATGGAGATAGGAAAAAAATGCTGTCAAATTATGACAAAATGCTTTTTTATCACTTGAATTTTTATTTTACACTCATTGAGTTTTTTAAATTAATTTTTATTGGAGTATAGTTGCTTTACAATGTTGTGTTAGTTTCTCCTGTACAGCAAAATGAATCAGCTATATATTTACATATATCCCCTCTTTTTTGGGATAGGAGTTTGTCCTTTTAATATAATTATTTCAGTGTGAAATGAGGCACGCCTAAGTTTACTGACTATATCATTGTCTGTAAGAGCAGAAGATCAGAAATAATCCAAATATCTTATAATAGGGATTTGGTTAAAGTATACTCCACCGTGCATTGAAATACCATGCAAATATTAAAAAGAACATAACAGTTGCATGTATATGTGAAAACAGCAAGTACGTATATTATACTACCTCTTGCTTGTTTGTGCGTAGACTTCTGCAAGGCTATATAGGAGACTGTTAATGATGGTTGCCTCTGGGGAAGGGGACAGCGGACTGTGGGATGGGGTGGCAGGCTGACTTACTTTTCACTGTGTACTATTCTGCACCTTTGAATTTTGTACTACAGTAAGTCCCCTACATCGGAACCTTCAAGTTGCGAACTTTCAAAGATGCGAACGTGCGTTCACATGTCCAATCATGTAAGTTAGTTCACATGTCTGGTGTATATTGTCACATGAGTGCATCCTCTACAAGTGGTTGTGCTTTTGTGTACTTTACTGTACAGTACTGTATTGAGTACAGTAGTACAGTATCTTTATTTCAAGCCCAGGATGTCCGGAAGCAAGCGTAAAAGCAGCAGTATATAGCCAGTTGTGTTAGTTGGGTACCTAGGCAAACTTTGTTGGACTTACAAACAAATTGGACTTATGAAGTCGCTCTTGGTACAGAACTCATTTGTATGTAGAGGACTTACTGTACTGCATATTTTATGTATTAGAAAATAGTTAAAAAGAAAAAATTACTAACCTCATGGCTGAAAAAACTTTAATACCTGGCTCTCTGATATTCTATTCTTTAACTTCCTAGTCTGGCTTGTATCTCACTACTTGACCACTGAGATCCTGATCTTGTTTGGCTAATGAAGACTGTAATGACTGCTTTGTTTTAGCAGACTTTTCTGGTGTTCACTACTGCTGACTCATTTACTGATGTTACCTGTAAATCCAGTTGCTGAATAGCCAAATTCCCAATCCTACTCCCCTCTGCTTTATTCCCCAAAAATCTCCCCAACAGATAAGAGTACCATCTCCCCATCCACCTATATAAAATAGATTTTAATCAAAAAAGCATTATTTATTTTAATCCTTAAGCTTCCATCTTTAGTGACTAATATATTCAAATAGTTCTTGGATTACTAAAGGTACTTTGTTTCTCAAGATGCACATTCTCTACTGAAAGCCACAAGCTATCAAAAACCAATTTACTTTCTCTCTCAAGAACTTTCTTTCTCAGAGGAAAAAAACAGTACCATTAAGTATTTCTCCTAATCCTTAATTTAGAAAGCAACATCTGTTCACAGTGACTATTAAAAAACAAACAGCATCTGAGTTTAGAGTATTATTTTAAATATTTAAATCAACTTGCTACAATAGTAGCTAAAAAAACCAATGAAAAATAAAGAGGTAATTAAAACTTTATTAAGTATATAATTAAAATAAACACACGGGCATGCACGCACACACAAACTAGGTTCTCATTATGTCAGTAAAGGAATCAAAAAAGGGAAGGGGAAATCAAGAAGCATTAACCACCCAGATGAAGGAACACATGCGGCCGAGGGTAGAGCTGCTCCCTGCTGCATTTGCCTCTGGTACCAAGCCTGGAGTCTGACGTGTGATGGATGCTCAGGAAAGATTTTCAGAATGAGTAGAAGGAGATAAGCTCACAGACAGGAGGCAGAAGAACTGCCAAGTCCTCTCTAGCCCCAATTTTCAACACTCTCTGACTCCCACTTAACGCTGATCACGTGTTCAGATAGCGGAGTTTTTTGTGACAACACCCCAGATTCCTGGCCAGAATCATCTTGAAGGTGCCAAGGGTGAGGATATCCTAACATGGGGCCTTCTTTTCTCTTATCCTAAGTTCTTGTACAGTGTATGATTTTTACTGATTGAATTTAGGGGTGTTAATCTACTTTGCAAAGTGGAATATGGCTTCTACGCCTGTAATCCTGATATAAATCTCCAATTTTTGTAAATAGATATGAGCCGTGTCAGTACACCAAATGTTTAAGTGTATGCCAGGCATGACCCACGGTCTTCTTCCACATTGGAAAGATTTTTAAATTTCTGCCTTACTGTCAAAGTAAGAAAATAAAATAAGACCCTTTATGGGAAAAATGGAACCTATCTGTATTGTTTAATAAATTATCAGTCTGTTTAAAGTTTCTTGACAGCCAAACAAAATCTTGAAGAATTATTCTTGTAAGCCTGCCTCAATGTCTGACGGAAAAGTGAAAACATGCCAACAATAGCAAGACTTGTGGAAATATTTTAAAAAGAAATTTAGCAGTTTTTCAATGCCTATTCTCTAAGTACAGCTATTAGTGAGGTGTGATAACTAAGAAAGGATAGGGAAACCGAAGAGAAATATTTAAATAGAGAGTTAAAATATTTATCTTTATTTTTTCTTTTAATATACAGTTTACTTAAAAAGTCAATTTGTAAAACCCTAAAATAGCAGTGTTTAAATGTGTGAATGTCAAGTGAAGAATGTCAGGTGAAATGTGTGTCAGGCTAGGAGACAGGAGACTGGGTTCCAGGCCTGGCTCTGCATCTGCCTAGCTGTGCAAACCAGGGCAAGTCTCAATCTTTCAGAACCTTTAAGATGGAAATAATGATATCTCAAACTTCCCTATGGAATCATTATGAAAATTAAATTATATACTTGAAACTACCTTGACTGTAAGCTCCTTGAGGATGGGAATCTTACACTTTCATCTTTGTAACCAGTTACTTGATTAATTAATTCATGTATGAAAGAAATAGAAAACATTTTCAATCTTTGAAAAACATTTTAAATTTCATTACAGATTATTTCAAGAAACTCATCAGTAACTCTATAGAAGATCCAATCTTGAAAATGAAGGAAGCTTTAGTAGCATCAGAAAATCACCAATTTTTCAGAAATTAATTTAAAATTTTTATTAAAAATTCCAAAAATGTATTTAATCTGTTACCAGCCTTAAGAGATCAAAATTAATAAAAAATAAGAAAGTGTCTTTTGAACATGTGAATATCCCCCCCCAAAAAGATATAATTTTAAAGGTAGGGAATTAGGTAAACAATGGCAACATCTTTTTATAAATATGCAGTGGTAGCCTGTGCTGTTAAATACACATAAGAAGCAATTTGCATTCCTTTCAGAAAAGCAGTCTGAATACCAAGAACCTGCTATGTCTATATCTCCAGCCCAGGGACTTCCCTGGTAAGCTTGAGATTCACATATTGGACACTCTCCTCAGACCATTGCTTATTCTGAATTCTCTGTCACTTATAGTACCATAATCCAGCCACTTTCCTAAATCAGAAATCCAAACATCAGTTTAGACTTTTTCCTCTCCCTCACCCCATCCCCATCCATTCAGACACTAAATCCAGCATTTTATACTTCCTTACTATCTCTCCTATATGTATTCTATCCTTTTTTCCATGGCCATTGCTTGGTTCAGTCTCTCTTCACATCTTATCTTGATCACTGAAATGGTATTCCAGTTGGTGATACGGTGGGAATGGAAAACAGATGAATTTAATAGATATTTAAGAGAGAAAATAAACTGACAGAATACAGGAGGAGAATTAGGTTTGGGAGGAGAATAATAAATTTAATTCTGAGCATGTTTAGTTGTAGGTAACTTGGGGGTCATCCAGGTGAAGACATTCCAAGTATATGCATGTATAGGTGTGGGCAAAGCTTAAGATAAGAAAAGTAGGTTCATAGTGGACACCACGGATATGGACAAAATATCCCCTCTCACGTCCTACTGCCTCTGAAAAGCTTTTTTCCAGATCATCTCAACCCACGGTGATTGTTCCTTCCATTCAGTTCTAATCGCACTTGTGGCACCTCCAGGTTCTCAATGACCCATTGCCTTTTGTTGATATTTAGCATGTCAAGTTTCTTATTTCCCAAATTAAGCTTCTAAAGAACAGTACCCTTTCATATGCTTTATGCCTATGAATGTCCATGGTATCTAGCACTGTGCAGCACACAGGAGGTGCTCAAAACAAAGGAGGAGCTGAAAGGATACATTTGAGTAAATTTCAGTAACTTTAATAATAATGGTAATAAACCTCTCCTAGCACAGAGCCTGGCACATAGTGGGTGCTGAATTAATATCTGTTAAGTGGATTAAGACTTAATGTCTCCCACTGCTCCTCAAAAACGTCTTGCTATCTCAGTTCTTTTCCCATTGGACATGAAACTAAAACTTGAACACAAATATAGTTATTACACATTTTTAAGGAGTCCAAAAGTTGATAGTTTTATATAGAAGCTGTTTCCGTGAAAAGGTCACATGTCAACAAGCCTAGTCCATCTTCATCTACACACCCACAATGCTTGCGTACCCCACACTCTACTTTTAACAGGATTTCGTATTCTGTACAGAGTCACACTTTTACTTCCTTAGTGTTTCCCTCCTGTTTCCCTTCACACTGTCCCTTGTGCCTCCCGAATGCTCCTGTGCTACCTTTTCTCTACCCCTTGGTTAAATCAAGTCAAAGACTTAACAACGACTGGCACAAGAATTATTTTCAGGAAATGAAGAGAAGGGAGGAGCTGACTCGTTCTGGTGAAAAATAAAAGAGCCAAAAGTCTTAGGCAAGATAATTTCATGTTTTGATTTTGGCTCTTGGCATTAAGACAAGGATGACTTTACGGCGTCCAAGTTTTGGAAAATTTCAACATCTGACACACTGACATTTGACAACCAAGGTCACCCTTAGAAATCAGTGCTACTTTGCATAACCATGCACAGTTTAGAAGTAGAAATCCTGACTTAGGGAATACCATGAAAGCTATAACTTACATTAAGCCTGAATGTGCAACAGACATGAGCTTTGAACAAAGAGACATATGCTATTTGTTAAAAGAATGATTTTTAAATACTAAATATTTACTGCTTGTCTCTGTGCAAGGTCTTGAGCCAGGTGCTGTGTAGGATATAAATAAAATCACACATGACCCTTGCCATGGTATTAGATGAAAACAGTTACATATTGCCCATCAGGGTGTATATCTTGGTATAATCTTTTTGGAAAGCCATTTGAAGGTATCAACTAAAGCTGAATATAAACCTAAACTATGACACAGGAACCCCACTCCTAGGTAAACACCCAAGATAAATGAATTCATAAGTATAAGGCATGCACAAGAATGATCATGGTACCTTATTCATAATCATCCAAACAGGAAACAACCCAAGTCTCTAAATCTCTAAATAGAATAGAATGGACAAGAAAATTATGGTATAGTTACACAAAAGAACACTATATAGCAATTTTTAAATATTGAACTAAGGCCCACATGGTGCTATGAATAAATTTCACAGATTCAGTGTTTACCAAAAGGAGCCAGCCACAACGGAAAACATACTGTATGATTCCATTCATATGATTTTTGAAAAGAGGCAAAACTAATACATAGTGATAAGTCAGAATAGGTCTAACTTTGGTGGGAGAAATGACTGGGAAGAGTCTCAAGGGACACCACTGGGTTGCAGGAAATATATTTTCATCTGAGTGGGAATATGGCAGGAATGAAGAAGAGATAAATTCAAGCAATACTTAATGGAGATATTTTACCCTCAAACTGATAAAGAGAATGCAGGAGGAGAATTAGGATTGGGAGAATGATGAATTTAGTTCTGAACATGTTGGTTATTGGCATATGTAAAAAAAATTGCTGGACCCTGAGTATTTGCGAGGTTTACTGTGTATATGTTATACCTTAACAAAAAAAATTTTTTTAAGAAAAGTTTTCAACGGGACAAGAAAAGTCTGTGGAGTGCCAGGCCTCATAATTAGGCAGCAGTGGAAGAGTCGGGGAGCAGGTGTCCAGAATTAACCCACACAGTCCATTGATGTGACTTAGTTCCCAAGCACCACTTTGAACATTAATCCCAAAGTGTGAATTGAACACAGTGTAGTTCATATCCTGTTAAGTCTTACTGTTTAATGTGATCATAATATCAGTGAGAAATTAAATTTTCTATGCAAAATATTATATGATGAGAAGATATTCAATAAATATCTGTTAATGATCTTGTATCAAGTGAAAGGTACAGCCTACAAATGCTGTAAGAGTAGACAGGTTGGAGAAAACACTGTGAACTGACTGCTCAGGCACGGTTTTTTGAAGGAGGTGGGAACTGAGCCAGATTCTAAAAGGTTAGGAATAGATGCAGGGGTTGCAAAGTGTGGCCTATACAAGTGTTTGATCTGATTTTTTCAGTTGGAGTAGCACAGTTTTTCAAGAGGCAACGTGAGTAGGAGGATTGTGGACAGCCACGACCTTGTATCATGCTTTGTGAATATGTGCCAGTTTCCTAGCCATCTGAATACGGGAGAGTCCCTGCTAAGGGGAGTAACATAAGCGGAAGATCATGAGGACCTAAGTAAATTATTAGATTACAAAAATAGTTTGGGCCCAAATCGCAGAGTGCCATAAATACTGAACACATTCTGTAGGCAAATTAGATGACAGCATGACATCCATGTTTTACAACTCAATAGTGCTGGACCAATTGTGTGATTAGCATTAACAACAATAAATGCTATAAGCAGCATCTGGTTCTTTCAATGTGATGCCAAGCATCTGGGCCTTTGGAAGTGGATTTCTGACTGCTTTCTTTCAGAACTCTTGCTATTCTGCAGATTCAGCTTCTGTTTAGACAACTGAAGGAGGATAGCTTTTATATAGTAGGTTAAAAAAATTGTAAGACTTGTGAATCTTAGAGGAATGTTAAAAGAGTTAGAAAAAAAAGCTATAGATTCCAATAGGAACAATCTCAGGGGTGTTTATCATGGAAACAAAGTTGTTTGAAGCCAATAATTCATTCTGCAAGATTTTGCTGGCTAAAGGAAGAATTCTCCGGCAGTAAAATTACTGGTGTAATTACTACTCAAAATGGGAGGATCATTCTTTCACCGTATAATCTAAGTTATCTACTGTATTAGGGGCTGGTCATACTCAATGATTAATAGCTATAATTTGTGCATACATGAGAATTGAGAGATTCTTGAAATATTTAATGAATTGTTACATTGAAGATCAATATGCAAGAGAAGTTGTCCTAAGTTCTCCTTTGACTTTACAAGTCAAATCTTCCATGTTTCTTTATCTGTGGCTTAACAAATTTGACTATAATTTTTGTTGTTAGCATAACCTTTGGTAGAAATAAACTGTACCTTTATTTGATATAATTATTAAAGGTAGTGGTATAAAAGTAGAAATACTATTGCAAAGCTGGACATATGATGGATTTTAGCAGAAATAGAGAACGCTGATCATTTGAAAATATTAATACTAGAGATATGAACTCATCGTTCTAAATTTATCAAGATACGTATAGAAATAGATATAAATTTGTGTGGATAAATATATTTATGCACCTATTTCCCAGCTCTGAGAGTGCTGAGAAGCAATGACAGACCAATAGCAATGAACACACCCTGCACTGAGATCTTAGTTTTCAAATATCATTCTCCACTAAAATAGGAACCAAGGATCCTTTGAGAAATGGCTGATCCTAGAGTTGGAGCAAAGAAAATGCAAGATGAACCTGGAACACATTCTATGACAGAAAGTTAAAAGGTACACAAGGAATCATAGGAGCATGTCAAAAGTGAGCCTTCTTGAAAGGGTGTACACTGGCCAAATCTGGGACAACTGAAGAATCAAAATGAATAATGGAAATAATGGATTATAGCTCATTGAGTAGAATAAGAACTCATGAGTCCACCCTGATGGATGGATGGATGGATGGATAGACAGATAGAAAGAATAGAAGAGAAAGTTCTACCTTATAGTAGGAAGACAACTAATAAATGTAGAAAAAATGATGGAATGAGAAAATTGCCATTCGGCAACCATTGTAATAATAATTAATTTGAGCAAGAATCATCAAGAGATGTAAAACTAGTAGGTGAAAATTTTAGAAGGAATAGGATACTTAAATAGCCTCAGAGTATCTCCCCATAGGTGCTTATCACTTTCAAGAAGAAAAATAATAACTTTAGAGGAGAGAAATCTAGAAGTCACCACCTTAACCAAGTGATCAATGCTGAAAACATGAGTAATGGGACAAACTGACATCATGTGTTCCTGATATGAGGTTTATATGTATATATAAAACAAAAGCTCAACAATAGTTGTAGCAATTGTTTAAAATATTTACACCAAGAAAATATTTGGGCGGGGATTTAGTATTGCTTCTCGGTTTTAAGTAAAATCTGATTTTGCCCAAAGACTTTTTTAAGCTTATTTTTATTATGACTATCAAATTTCTTAGATGTTTTATTCAGTTATATTCACATAAGGTTAAGAGTCCAGAATTCAAATGTCCTCTAAATCATTTTCTAAAGTACAGCTCTCAAGCATGACAGATTGCATATGTGGTCAGTTACTGTTAAAGAAAAACTCTCCTCGGGCTTCCCTGGTGGCGCAGTGGTTGAGAATCTGCCTGCTAATGCAGGGGACGCGGGTTCGAGCCCTGGTCTGGGAAGATCCCACATGCCGCGGAGCAACTGGGCCCGTGAGCCACAACTGCTGAGCCTGCGCGTCTGGAGCCTGTGCTCCACAACAAGAGAGGCCACCATAGTGAGAGGCCCGTGCACCGCGATGAAGAGTGGCCCCCGCTTGCCGCAACTAGAGAAAGCCCTCGCACGAAACGAAGACCCAACACAGCTAAAAATAAATAAATAAATAGAGTAGCTATTAAAAAAAAAATTTTTTTTTGAAAAAAAAAAAAAAAAAGAAAAACTCTCCTCATATATGGATATTTCCTAAATGTTCATCTCATTTTTTAAAAAATCAGACAAAAATCTAACAAAAATCAGATTCCCCTTTTTGCTTCTCTGCTAATAGGAAACAGCATGTTTCTGTGCTCTACTGCAGTAACTACATTTGGTTAGGTAAATGTATATTCTTTCTATCGTTATATGACAAGATCTTTTATCTTCATTTTATGGATGTAAATGTAATGTATCCAGTAATGAAAGAAATCATTTACCAACATACAGAGTATACGTAAGTGGCTGCATATATGCAAATATTTATTATGCCTTAGAAGTATCAGTACCTACACTACTGCATTAGTCCAGGATTATACCGTAGGCTTTTGGAAGAGAATGTAGGGGCTATTTTATTTTAAAGTGCTTCAAACAGTACACATTTCCTCCAGGTTACAAATAGTAAATTATTTTGATAATGATATTAACTTCATCTGAATTTTTAAGTAGATAGTGAGACAAGTCTTACTGTAATATATAAATATATATGTACCTCATGCAGACAAATGAAAGCTGGAGTTGTAGATACATCAACGAATCGCTCATCTCGGATGTTAATCGTGGGTGCTACAGCATAAATGGGGTCTTCTTGATCCTTTTCACCTTTCTCCTCTTCCTCTTCTTGTTCTGTGTCTGTGGTACTGTCTTCCATTTTTCACAATTCTAAAATAAAAGCATTCCATATTCAGCTATTTAGGGATGTCTTCAGTTATGGTAAAATTAATGGAAAATAATAAAAGCAAGTAAAGCAACTAGAGTAATCTATTCAATGAAATTATAGGTCAGGAAAGTTAGCTACAATCACATTATTATAAAAGACTGCCTTTTTGTAAAGATACTCTCCAACGATGCACTCAAAGCAATAATTCTAATTTTAAAGAGTAGACTATGACTGCATTAATTGGAAAAAATTATGTAACTAGAATATAAGCTCCATGAAGGCAGAAAAGAAACCTAATTTTGTTTATGGAGCATTGCAGTAGGCACTCAATTACTATTCATGGATTGGGTTCATAAAAAGAAGCTTCATCCTTAAAATATAACACAAAGTTAATTCAAATTATTTTTGGAAACATAAAAACCAGCACCCTGTGGTGCCACATACTGCCTGAGGCACGCGTCTGCACGCTAGGCTGCCAGGCTGATTGCTGCACACCCACACTGCCTGCTACCCACACAGCTCAGGCCTATATGCTTGTGCGCATTGCCAACTGGCCTGTCTGTGCTGCTCATGTGTGTGCTCCGTTGTCCCATCAGACTTCACTTACAAAGCATAAGCTCAAAAATAAAATTACTAAGGATTTCAAGATGGTGACACCAGAGCATTAAGCCAAGTGCAGGCCCTTCCGAGAGTGGATCCCTTTTTCTTTTTTTTCTTTTTTTTTGGCAGCACCACGAGGCATGTGGGATCTTAGTTCCCTGACCAGGGATCGAACCCAGGCCCCTTGTATTGGGAGGACAGAGTCTTAACCAGTGAACTGCCAGGGAAGTCCTGAGCAGGTCCTTTTTTGACTGCACAGGTCACACACCTTTGAAGCCAGCCCTGTGTATTGGCCGTCGGTTTGCTCATGTAGTCAAGTGGACCCAGAGTAGTTTCTAAAAGGACCCCTGTCTTGCCTGGCAAGGTCTCTGTTGGCTCATTTTGGTGGCGTTGGGATGGTTACCCTTCTAAGAGAGAACTGGTAAGAGGTCTCCACTGCATAAGAGAATGCTAATCTAATCTGCTCTTTTGATCTCTGATATATGTGAATCTGCACGCAACAGAAGAGCATACTTACTTTCTTCTCTTGCTGGAGAGGATAACTCCAACTGTCATAAGTTTTTTTTTTTTGCTTAAAAAATTATTTTTAAATTTATTATAAAATTTTTTTAAAATATTGGCTATATTCCCCATGTTGTACATGATCTCTCTTTTTTTTAAAATTATTTATTTATTTATTTTTGGCTGTGTTGGGTCTTAGTTAGTTTCTGTGCGAGGGCTTTCTCTAGTTGTGGCGAGTGGGGGCCGCTCTTCATCGCGGTGCGCGGGCCTTTCACTGTCGCGGCCTCTCTTGTTGCGGAGCACAGGCTCCAGATGCGCAGGCTCAGTAGTTGTGGCTCACGGGCCCAATTGCTCCGCGGCATGTGGGATCTTCCCAGACCAGGGCTCGAACCCGTGTCCCCTGCATTGGCAGGCGGAGTCTCAACCACTGCACCACCAGGGAAGCCCCTATTATACAATTTTTAAAGATTACTTTCTATTTACAGTTATTACAAAATATTGGCTATATTCCCTGTGTTGTATAATACATCCTTGAGCCTATCTTACACCCAATAATTTGTACCTCCCCACTGGTAACCACTGGTTTGTTCTCTATATCTGTGAGTCTGCTTCTTTTATGTTATATTCACTAGTTTGTTATATTTTTTAGAGTCCACATAGAAGTGATATCATGCAGTATTTATCTTTCTCTGTTTGACTTATTTCACTTAGCATAATGCCCTCCAAGTCCATCCATGTTGCCGCAAATGGCAAAATTTCTTTCTTCTTAATGGCTGAGTAGTATTCCATGTGTATATACATATGACATCTTCTTTATCCATTCAACTGTTGGTGGACACTTAGGTTGTTTCCATATCTTGGCAATTGTAAATAATGCTCCTATGAACAGTGGTGTGCATGTATCTTTTTGAATTAGTGTTTTTGGCTTTTTTTGGATATATACCCGTGGAATTGCCTGGTCATATGGTAGCTCTATTTTTAGTTTTTTGAGGAACCTCCATACTGTTGTCCACAGTGGCTGCACCAATATACACTCCCACCAACAGTGTATAAGTGTTCCCTTTTCTCAACATCCTTGCCAACATTTGTTACTTGTGGTCTTTTTGATGATAGCCATTCTGACAGGTGAGGTGATATCTCATTGTGGTTTAGATTTGCATTTTCCTGATGATTAGCGACATTGAGCATCTTTTCATGTGCCTGTTGGCTGGCCATCTGCATTTCCTCTTTGGAAAAATGTGTACTCAGGTCTTCTGCCCATTTTTTTTGATTGGGTTGTTTGTTTTTTTGATATTGAGTTGTATGAGCTGTTTATATTTGTTGGATCTCAATCCCTTATTGGTCATATAATTTGCAAATATTTTCTCCCATTCAGTAGGTTGTCTTTTCATTTTGTTGATGGTTTTCTTTGCTGTGCAAAAGCTTTTAAGTTTAATTAGTTCCCATTTGTTTATTTTTGCTTTTATTTCCTTTACTTTTGGAGAGGGATCCAAAAAAATATTGCTATTTATGTTGAAGAGTGTTCTGCCTATGTAATTTTAAGGCTTTGTTGAACATGTATCACCTCTATTTTATCAGATTAGCTACTCTTTGATGATAGGGATCCCCATTCTTTTAATGTGGAAAATATGTTCTGAAATATGAATCCAGAAGGCCTGGTAGGCTCTTATTCCTGAATTTATTAAAGTGGCCACAGGCATATCATCGATTCATTACGTTTCTTTTCTCCTCTCTAAAATGGGAGTAACTAATTTTTCTGTTTCATAAAAAATATATGCATATTAGATGTGATAATGCCTCTGGACTTCTAGCTTCCACTCTGCTCTCTCCAGTTTTCTGCCACAGCCATAAATTACACTTGCACTTGTCTTCCTCCTCTGCTACAAAAACACTTCATAGGTGGTAGCATGTACTTCTATCAGGAGGCACCACATGTCAGATTGTCTTTCTTTATGTGATATTAATAGTCATTGATTTTGTTTGGACTTCCCCTCCTTTAACATACATGTTTTTAATGCCATAAAGCAGTCTTTTAATAGAACCTATTATTATTAAGGCATCACAACACTTTACATTCGGCAAATAATCACAATTTCTTGTTTAAATCTTCAGGGAGTCGAAAATGGTTTGGTGATATATCTAGATTTATTTGCGTTAATAATCTAAAACGTGTGTCCAATCATTTCATGGATGAAAAATGTTAAGGGCTTTCCCAGGAAAATAGTTTCTTCAGAACATTAGATCATATCTGTTATTTTCAGCTTTTTCTTTAAGAAATATTTCAAATGTAACCATAGGAACTTCGACAAATATCAGTTCATGAGTAATTTTGTTTTATCTAAACCCTTTCACTTCCCCTCTCCACTCTCCATATTATTTTGAAGCAAAACCTAGACATCTAGACTTAATAATATATTCTGAAGAATTTCATAATAATATATATAGTTCTCATTCCATTTCACAGCTCCATAGCACCCCATTGCATAGATGTACCACAAACTATTCAAATAATCCCCTGTTTATAAATATATGGAATGTTGCCAGCTTTCTGCTATTACAGTTTTGCAAAGTACAGTACATCTATTTATTTTAAAGTAGATAGATTGGGAGTTTGGGATTGACATGTACACACTGCTATATTTAAAATAAAATGCCTTTCCACGGGGGGAAAAAATTATATTTTAAAGGCTCTTGGAATCTTTACAATCAAGAAGGCATTAACTTGAAAGCTGAAGTTCAGGCAATCTTCTCAAAGCATGGCACCTTTAAGCATGGTACAGTTTACGTAGGCAACAAAAGAAGGTGCTGTGCTGAATCTGTACAAATTCCTCAGTCTGCTGAAGTTTTCGATCTCTGTTATCTTGAAAACATTCTAAATATGTTAAGGCAGGTAAAACATTTTACATAGGGAAGCAACTAAAAGACACTATAACAGAATTCTGATAGACAGTATCAGAAAAACTTCAACCCTTAGGAAAGAAGGAAGAGTAAGAAAGTAAGAAAACACAATAGAGGCAAATGCAAAAGTCTCATGTGAATTAAAATCGAAAACACTAATTAATCCAATTAAATACAGGGACAAAAGGACATTAAGTAGATACCAAAGTTTAACAGACAAAAAAAATATTCAAGGGACTTCCCTGGTGGCGCAGTGGTTAAGAATCCGCCTGCCAAGGCAGGGGACACGGGTTCGAGCCCTGGTCTGGGAAGATCCCACATGCTGCGGAGCAACCAAGCCCGCGAGCCACAACTACTGAAGCCTGTGCGCCTAGAGCCCGTGCTCTGCAACAAGAGAAGCCACGGCAATGAGAAGCCTGCGCACCGCAACGAAGAGTATCCCCTGCTCACCACAACTAGAGAAAGCCCGTGCGGAGCAATGAAGACCCAATGCAGCCAAAAATAAATTAAAAAAAAAAAAAAAAACTCTTTAAAAAAATATTCAAGGATCAGTTAATATAGAATTCCAGAGCCCATTATACTAATATTATCATGCGGCAGGCAATATAA
This sequence comes from Balaenoptera acutorostrata, assembly GCF_949987535.1. Lineage (NCBI taxonomy): Eukaryota > Metazoa > Chordata > Mammalia > Artiodactyla > Balaenopteridae > Balaenoptera > Balaenoptera acutorostrata. The sequence goes on from NC_080070.1 coordinate 97,257,407, forward strand.
TTGAGAGCTATAAATAAAACAACGGAATAAAATATATTTGCAGGGCACAGTGATATAAACGAGAATAATTATAAAACATCTAAATTCCTGGTGAAAGAAGAACTATATAGCTATCAAGTATAGTGATTCTGGAGACATATATCTCCATAATACTTAAATCAATTAAGCAAATATTTATTGAGTCGTTTTATGAAGACCAAGAGTCTGCAAAGATGCAAGCAATTTATTTACAAACTAAAGAAGAAGCAAGGCAGGGAAATAACTAGCTCTATGTCATACAAGGTAAGGTAAAATAAACCTAAATAAAAAGCAGTATTCTTAGGAAAGTAGATAAGGCTTAAAAAGCAGCTTGTGTCCTGGAATTTAGATTTTAATCTATATGCATGGGAAGCCATTACATTTTCTGCAGAGAGGACTTATCTGAGTTTGTAAAGATGTTGGTAGCAGTGAGAAGAATGGTTTGCAAGGGGTGTGAATTTGGAGGCAAGGAGACAATTTAGAGGCTATGAGCCAGCCCCCGTGCTATGGGTAAGAGATAGATGCCACGGTGAGCAAAACCAGACAAGGTCCCTCACCTCAGGGGGGCTCACGGACTGGTGAGCTAGCAATTAACCAAAGAATCACAGACATAAGGATAAAAATATGAATAACTGAAATAGGTGCTGTGAAAGCATGGATGCAGAAGCAGGTTTATACGGGCACTGCACATTCCCAGCGGGCTCCATTCACAGGGAAAGTTCTGCAGTGAAGCAGCCCTGATTGGAAGGTTAGATTGTGAGAGCCTGAACCAAGGCGGTACCACGCTACACAGTAGGAGTTCGAGAAGGACATGGTTGTATGAGGCTTTCTAGAACGAAAGGACATGTACTGAGCTTTGACACAGAAAAGCAAAAGGTCAGTGAAGGAGAAAGGAAGATAAATAAAAGCTTTAGTCCCATTACAGAAGAACACTGAACTCCTCTATTATTCACACTTCATCTCAGGGCTATAAGATAGAGCCAAAATGGAAGCTTCACAAAGAATAATTAAGCAATAAACATTGCAGGGTATGCCCTGTTTTGTAAGACACACCACCGCTTCCTCTTCCTAAAGCTAAAGAGGTGATCATCATTTTGTTTCGATTTTGAAGGAAATTTGTCTTGAATTACAAATTACAAAAAGCACATGCAAAAAACCAAATACCCCAAGCACCAGAGAATGAGCCAGGATACACAAATGATGTGACTCTTGTAAAACAGCAATGCTTGCTTCAAGAAAGATGTAGCAGGAAACTACCACATTGTCTTTTGATATTACTTGTCACTGAACAAGCACAAGTTTTGCTTATTTTAGAATAGTGGGAGTATAATGTAAAGTCAAACATAGTATTTCTTCCTTAGTCCCACACAGAACCTGAGCATTCTTTTTCATAATTTAGCTGTTCTAACTGCCTTGGAAACATAATCTCGTGCTCCTTTCCCCAGCACCCATTGCTATAAAAGGTTAGTTACACGACCGTTTCTGCAGTAATTCAGAGCTGGACCCCTTGGAGGAAGGGAAAATTCTGGGACATCTAATTTTTTTGTTGTTTCAGTTTCCTATATTTATTAAAAAACATAGAAATATCAAAATGGGGTTACAAAAATTGTGGTATATTTAAAGTTGTATGACAAGTGCCTCTCAGTCCTGTCAGTGTGTCTCTGTGATTACATGCATATTCTCTTTTGAAGATGAGTTAAAAGCCTACATTGAAGGCTTTTCTTTCTGAGAAGCCTCTGGTCCCCAGCATGACAGGCTCAGAATATTGGGCAGCAAACCCGACATGCAGCCTATCGTCACCTCAGATCCAATTAATTCAACAATGACATCATCATCATCAGATACTATGACCTTGGCAGTCCTAAATACAACAGATACAATTATTGCACTTATTCATATCTAGATACTTTATGTGCAATTCTATGTACAATTATACAATATCCATTACTATCATACAAAGATTAGACTTGAAACATTTTTTTAAACATATAGATACAGATTTCAGTTCGTGTTTTTAAAAAGAGGGAGTAGAAAACCTTTGTCATTGAGACCCAGCAAATCAAACCACAACTTCTTTCTGTTCCTCAAAAAAATGGGAAAGAAATAAACCCTCTCAAAAGAGAATCCTGCGGGGGTGGGGTGGGGAAGAAACATTCTGGCACTGAAAAAAAGCCACTGCAGTCAATGTGTACAGATAAAATTTGTCTCATAATCAAAGTGTTAAAGTAGCAATGTGGCTTGGACCAAACCTTTAATTAAAAACATACATACACATAAAAGAAAACAAAACTCTTGAGGGGAAGCTCCAAGCGCATATCTAAACTTTAAAGTAAATGTTCACAGTACTAGACAGTTAAGTCTTAAATTATTTGCATGTGTAATCAGTGAGGAACCTGTTAATTGCCCATGATCATGGAAAACCCAAGACTGTTACAACATGAGCTCCCTTCCTTGGGATGGAAGGATGCTGAGAGAGCTGGAGCCCTACTTCCAACTCATTTCACTGTCCTTCTGCCTCCGTGTGCATACTCCCACCCTACCCCAAACGCAGACCCAAGGAAAGTTACTCTTTCTTCAAAGATTCATATGTTTTCCCCCCTTTCTTCTCAGAAACATACAGTGCCAAAAGGAGCTCTATGGTACTCATTTCTGAGTGGGTATAACATATAGCGTCGTGATGGTGAGCACCGTCCCTGTGGAAGAACTGTCACGGAAACAGACATGATTTTTGTCTCTAACACATCCTCCTGGTTGCCCTCATCCGTGTGCAGATATTCCTGCCCAGTGGCCACTTGCCTGTGCACCTAACAGTAACATTGACATAGTCCTTCAAAATTTAAACAAAACTTTCCCTCATATTGTTTCACTTAATCCTTTCAACAACCATGTTCCATAAGAATTATTATCTCCACTTTATAGAGGAGGGAATTGAAGCTCAGAGAATGTAAATGATGTGCCCAAGATCACACAGCAATAAATGGTAGTGGTTTTTCAAACCCACGTTCACTGGCTCCAAATTCCTGACCCCTTCCCATTGAACTCTACAGGACACTTGCTGTGGCCTTAGCAAAGCCCTTTCCTCTAGGCCTCCAATGGTGGAAAGCAGGATCAAGAATACAGGCAGGCTGACTGAATTCAACTTCTGTCGCCCCGAAGGTGTAAGGCTAGGACCCCTTCAGCAAAGAGCAGGCCAGCAGCAGAGTGTAAATCAGTTAAAACCAAATTAGTTCTTGTAGAGCAGTAATTATTAGGCAGTCCATGAGGCCTTAAGACTTAGCTGTGCAAAACAATGGGCTATAGAACTTGTTGTTATAGTTACAAACCAAAGGAACGCCTTCACATACACAAAGTATGACAAGAAATGCTGGCTCTTATATCTGCAGTAACTTACAGTCATTCTGCAAGCCCAGTCAGGCTTCAGAAATTCAAAGAGTGACTCAGAAGCCCTATTGGTCTCCCTAATAGTTTGCAAATAATTTAGTAGTAAGCAGAGACTGAGTTCCAAAGCCTGTGGGAGGTGTGGAATGCCCAAGTAGCTCAGAAGCTGACAGTCTTCCAGAAGGTCTGTTAAACAGAGATTCTACATGTTTGCATGCAATCTAGAATCCTCACGTTGCAAGCCATTCCTCACTCTTGCTATGAAAATGCCCACGTTTTTCAAATTCCATTATGTTTGCTTGCTCAAAAAATATGAAGAGACCTTCAAGATGGCGGAGGAGTAAGATGTGGAGATCACCTTCCTCCCCACAAATACATCAGAAATACATCTACATGTGGAACAACTCCTACAGAACATCTACTGAATGCTGGCAGAAGACCTCAGACTTCCCAAAGGGCAAGGAACTCCCCACGTACCTGGGTAGGGCAAAAGGAAAAAGAAAAACAGAGACAAAAGAATAAGGACAGGACCCGCACCAGTGGGAGGGAGCTGTGAAGGAGGAAAAGTTTCCACACACTAGGAAGCCCCTTCACTGGAGGAGATGGGGTGGGCGGGGCGTGGGTGGTGGGGAAGCTTCAGAGCCACAGAGGAGAGCACAGCAACAGGGGTGCAGAAGGTAAAGTGGAGAGATTCCCGCACAGAGGATTGGTGCCGACCAGCACTCACCAGCCTGAGAGGCTTGTCTGCTCACCCGCCGGGGCAGGTGTGGGCTGGGAGCTGAGGCTCGGGCTTCAGAGGTCAGATCCCAGGGAGAGGACTGGGGTTGGCTGTGTGAACACAGAGCAGTAATTAGGGGGCTAGTGCACCACAGCTAGCCGGGAGGGAGTCCGGGAAAAAGCCTGGAGCTGCCAAAGAGACAAGAGACCATTGTTTCGGAGTGCGTGAGGAGAGCATGAGCCGTGACTATGAGCGCGGACCCCAGAGATGGGCATGGGACGCTGAGGCTGCTGCTGCTGCCACCAAGAAGCCTGTGTGTGAGCACAGGTCACTATCCACACCGCCCCTCCTGGGATCCTGTGCAGCCCGCCACTACCAGGGTCCCGTGATCCAGAGACAACTTCCCTGGGAGAACACATGGCATTCCTCAGGCTGTTGCAATGTCACGCTGGCCTCTGCCGCCACAGGCTCCCCCCACATTCTGTACCCCTCCCTCCCCCCAGCCTGAGTGAGCCAGAGCCCCCTAATCAGCTGCTACTTTAACCCCGTCCTGTCTGAGCGAAGAACAGACACCCTCAGGCGGCATACATGCAGAGCCGGGGGCCAAATCCAAAGCTGAACCCCAGGAGCTGTGGGAACAAAGAAGAGAAAGGGAAATCTCTCCCAGCAGCCTCAGGAGCAGCAGATTAAATCTCCACCATCAACTTGATGTACCCTGCATCTCTGGAATACCTGAAGAGACAACAAGTCATCCCAAAATTGAGGCAGTGGACTTTGGGAGCAACTGTAGCCTTGGGGTTTGCTTTCTGCATCTAATTTGTTTCTGGTTCTATGTTTATCGTAGTTTAGTATTTAGAGTTTATTATCCTTCATAGATTTGTTTATTGATTTGGTTGCTCTCTTCCTTTTTTTCTTTTCTATATATGGATTTTCTTTTCCTTTTTCTCTTTTTGTGAGTGTGTATGTGTATGCTTCTTTGTGTGATTTTGTATGTATAGCTTTGCTTTTACCATTTATCCTAGGGGTCTGTGGGTCCGTTTTTTTTGTTTGTTTCTTTTTTTTAGTAGAGTTTTTAGCACTTGTTATCATTGGTGGATTTCTTTTCTGGTTTGGTTGCTCTCTTCTTTCTTTCTTTCTTTTATTACTTTTTAATTTTTTTATTTAAAAAAATTTTTTTATTTTTTCTTTTCTTCCTTTCCTTCTTTCCTTCTTTCTCCCTTTTCTTCTGAGCCGTGTGGCTGACAGGGTCTTGGTGCTCCGGCTGGGTGTCAGGCCTGTGCCTCTGAGGTGGGAGAGCCGAGTTCAGGACATTGGTCCACTAGAGACCTCCTGGCTCCACATAATATCAAACAGCAAAAGCTCTCCCAGAGATCTCCATCTCACTGCTAAGACCCAGCTCCACTCAAAGACCAGCAAGCTACAGTGCTGGACACCCTATGCCAAACAACTAGCAAGACAGGAACACAACCCCACCCATTAGCAGAGAGGCTGCCTAAGATCATAATAAAGTCACAGGCACCCCAAAACACACCACCAGATGCAGTCCTGCCCACCAGAAAGACAAGATCCAGCCTCATCCACCAGAACACAGGCACCAGTCCCCTCCATCAGGAAGCCTACACAACCCACTGAACCAACCTTACCCACTGGGGGCAGACACCAAAAACAACGGGAACTATGAACCTACAGCCTGCGAAAAGGAGACCCCAAACACAGTAAGTTAAGCAAAATGAGAAGACAGAGAAACACACAGCAGATGAAGGAGCAATGTAAAAACCCACCAGACCAAACAAAAGAAGAGGAAATAGGCAGTCTACCTGAAAAAGAATTCAGAGTAATGATAGTAAAGATGATCCAAAATCTTGGAAATAGAATGGAGAAAATACAAGAAACGTTTAACCAGGACCTAGAAGAACTAAAGAGCAAACAAACAATGATGAACATCAAAATAAATGAAATTTAAAATTCTCTAGAAGTAATCAATAGCAGAATAACTGAGGCAGAAGAACGGATAAGTGACCTGGAAGATAAAATAGTGGAAATAACTACCACAGAGCGAATAAAGAAAAAAGAATGAAAAGAATTGAGGACAGTCTCAGAGACCTCTGGGACAACATTAAACTCACCAACATTCGAATTATAGGGGTCTCAGAGAAGAAAAAGAAAGGGACTGAGAAAATATTTGAAGAGATTATAGTTGAAAACTTCCCTAATATGGGAAAGGAAATAGTTAATCAAATCCAGGAAGTGCAGAGAGTCCCATACAGGATAAATCCAAGGAGAAACATGCCAAGACACATATTATTCAAACTATCAAAAATTAAATCCAAAGAAAAAATATTAAAAGCAGCAAGGGAAAAACAACAAATAACATACAAGGGAATCCCCATAAGGTTAAGAGCTGATCTTTCAGCAGAAACTCTGCAAGCCAGAAGGGAGTGGCAGGACATATTGAAAGTGATGAAAGGGAAAAAGCTACAACCAAGATTACTCTACCCAGCAAGGATCTCACTCAGATTTGACAGAGAAATTAAAAGCTTTACAGACAAGCAAAAGCTAAGAGAATTCAGCACAACCAAACCAGCGTTACACAATGCTAAAGGAACTTCTCTAGGCAGGAAACAGAAGAGAAGGAAAAGACCTACAATAACAAACCCAAAACAATTAAGAAAATGGTAATAGGAACATACATATTGATAACTACCTTAAATGTAAATGGATTAAATGCTCCAACCAAAAGACATAGACTGGCTGAATGGATACAAAAACAAGACCCATATATATGCTGTCTACAAGAGACCTACTTCAGACCTAGGGATACATACAGACTGAAAGTGAGGGAATGGAAAAAGATATTCCATGCAAATGGAAATCCAAAGAAAGCTGGAGTAGCAATTCTCATATCAGACAAAATAGACTTTAAAATAAAGACTATTACAAGAGACAAAGAAGGACACTACATGATGATCAAGGGATCAATCCAAGAAGAAGATATAACAATTGTAAATATTTATGCACCCAACATAGGAGCACCTCAATACATAAGGCAAATGCTAACAGCCATAAAAGGGGAAATCGACAGTAACACAATCATAGTAGGGGACTTTAACAATCTACTCTCACCAATGGACAGATCATCCAAAATGAAAATAAATAAGGAAACACAAGCTTTAAATGATACATTAAACAAGATGGACTTAACTGATATTTATAGGATATTCCATCCAAAAAAAACAGAATACACGTTCTTCTCAAGTGCTCATGGAACATTCTCCAGGATAGGTCATATCTTGGGTCACAAATCAAGCCCTGGTAAATTTAAGAAAATTGAAATTGTATCAAGTGTCTTTTCTGACCACAAAACTATGAGACTAGATATCAATTACAGAAAAAAATCTGTAAAAATTACAAACACGTGGAGGCTAAACAATACGCTACTAAATAACCAAGAGATCACTGAAGAAATCAAAGAGGAAATCAAAAAATACCTAGAAACAAATGACAATGAAAACACGACGACCCAAAACTTATGGGATGTAGCAAAAGCAGTTCTAAGAGGGAAGTTTATAGCAATACAATCCTACCTCAAGAAACAAGAAACATCTCAAATAAACAAGCTAACCTTACACCTAAAGCAATTAAGGAAGGAAGAACAAAAAACCTCAAAGTTAGCAGAAGGAAAGAAATCATAAAGATCAGATCAGAAGTAAATGAAAAAGAAATGAAGGAAACAAGAGCAAAGATGAATAAAACTAAAAGCTGGTTCTTTGAGAAGATAAACAAAATTGATAAACCATTAGCCAGACTCATCAAGAGAAAAAGGGAGAAGACTCAAATCAATAGAATTAGAAATGAAAAAGGAGAAGTAACAACTGACACTGCAGAAATACAAAGGATCATGAGAGATTACTACAAGCAACTATATGCCAATAAAGTGGACAACATGGAAGAAATGGACACATTCTTAGAAAAGCACAACCTTCCGAGACTGAACCAGGAAGAAGTAGAAAATATACACAGACCAATCACAAGCACTGAAATTGAGACTGTGATTAAAAGTCTTCCAATAAACAAAACCCAGGACCAGATGGCTTCACAGGCGAATTCTATCAGACATTTAGAGAAGAGCTAACATGTATCATTCTCAAACTCTTCCAAAATATAGTAGAGGGAGGAACACTCCCAAACTCATTCTACGAGGCCTCCATCACCCTGATACCAAAACCAGACAAAGATGTCACAAAGAAAGAAAACTACAGGCCAATATCACTGATGAACATAGATGCAAAAATCCTGAACAAAATACAAGCAAACAGAATCCAACAGCACATTAAAAGGATCATACACCATGATCAAGTGGGGTTTATCCCAGTAATGCAAGGATTCTTCAATATATGCAAATCAATCAATGTGATAAACCATATAAACAAATTGAAGGATAAAAACCATATGATCATCTCAATAGATGCAGAAAAAGCTTTCGACAAAATTCAAAACCCATTTATGATAAAAACCCTCCAGAAAGTAGACATAGAGGGAACTTACCTCAACATAATAAAGGCCATATATGACAAACCCACAGCCAACATCGTTCTCAGTGGAGAAAAACTGAAACTATTTCCTCTAAGATCAAGAACAAGACAAGGTTGTCCACTCTCACCACTATTATTCAACATAGTTTTGGAAGTTTTAGCCACAGCAATCAGAGAAGAAAAAGAAATAAAAGGAATCCAAATTGGAAAAGAAGTAGTAAAGCTGTCACTGTTTGCAGGTGACATGATACTAAACATAGAGAATCCTAACGATGCTACCAGAAAACTACTAGAGCTAATCAATGAATTTGGTAAAGTAGCAGGATACAAAATTAATGCACAGAAATCTCTTGCATTCCTATACACTAATAATGAAAAATCTGAAAGAGAAATTAAGGAAACACTCCCATTTACCACTGTAACAAAAAGAATAAAATACCTAGGAATAAACCTACGTAAGGAGACCAAAGACCTGTATGCAGAAAACTATAAGACACTGATGAAAGAAATTAAAGATGATATAAACAGATGGAGAGATATACCATGTTCTTGGATTGGAAGAATCAACATTGTGAAAATGACCATACTACCCAAAGCAATCTACAGATTCAATGCAATCCCTATCAAACTACCAATGGCATTTTTCACAGAACTAGAGCAAAAAATTTCACAATTTTTATGGAAACACAAAAGACCCTGAATAGCCAAATCAATCTTGAGAAAGAAAAACGGAGCTGGAGAATCAGGCTCCTGGACTTCAGACTATTACTACAAAGCTACAGTAATCAAGACAGTATGGTACTGGCACAAAAACAGAAATATAGATCAATGGAACCGTATAGAAACCCCAGAGATAAACCCACGCACATATGGTCATGTTATTTTTGATAAAGGAGGCAAGAATATACAATGAAGAAAAGACAGCCTCTTCAATAAGTGGTACTGGGAAAACTGGACAGCTACATGAAAAGAATGAAATTAGAACACTCCCTAACACCATACACAAAAATAAACTCAAAATGGATTAAAGACCTAAATGTAAGGCCAGACACTATTAAACTCTTGGAGGAAAACATAGGCAGAACACTCTATGACATAAATCACAGCAAGATCCTTTTTGAACCACCTAGAGAAATGGAAATAAAAACAAAAATAAACAAATGGGACCTAATGAAACTTAAAAGCTTTTGCACAGCAAAGAAAATCATAAACAAGACGAAAAGACAACCCTCAGAATGGGAGAAAATATTTGCAAATGAAGCAACTGACAAAGGATTAATCTCCAAAATTTACAAGCAGCTCATGCAGCTCAATATCAGAAAAACAAACAACCCAATCCAAAAATGGGCAGAAGACCTAAACAGACATTTCTCCAAAGAAGATATATAGATTGCCAACAAACACATGAAGGGATGATCGACGTCACTAATCATTAGAGAAACTACAATGAGGTATCATCTCACACCAGTCAGAATGACCATCATCAAAAAATCTACAAACAACAAATGCTGGAGAGGGTGTGGAGAAAAGGGAACCCTCTTGCACTGTTGGTGGGAATGTAAAATGATACAGCCATTATGGAGAACAGTATGGAGGTTCCTCAAAAAACTAAAAATAGAACTACCATATGACCAGCAATCCCACTACTGGGCATATACCCTGAGAAAACCATAATTCAAAAAGAGTCATGTACCACAATGTTCATTGCAGCTCTATTTACAACAGCTAGGACATGGAAGCGACCTAAGTGTCCATCGACAGATGAATGGATAAAGAAGATGTGGCACATATATACAATGGAATATTACTCAGCCATAAAGAGAAACGAAATTGAGTTATCTCTAGTGAGGTGGATGGACCTAGAGTCTGTCATACAGTGTGAAGTAAGTCAGAAAGAGAAAAACAAATACCATATGCTAACACATATATATGGAAGCTTAGAGGAAAAAAAAAAAAGGTTCTGAAGAACCTAGGGGCAGGACAGGAATAAAGACACAGATGTAGAGAATGGACTTGAGGACACAGGAAGGGGGAAGGGTAAGCTGAGACGAAGTGAGAGAGTGGCATGGACAGATATACACTACCAAATGTAAAATAGATAGCTAGTGGGAAGCAGCCGCATAGCACAGGGAGATCAGCTCCGTGCTTTGTGACCACCTAGAGCAGTGGGATAGGGACGGTGGGAGGGAGATGCAAGAGGGAGGAGATATGGGGATATATGTGTATGTATAGCTGACTTACTTTGTTATAGAGCAGAAACTAGCACACCATTGTGAAGCAATTATACTCCAATAAAGATGTTAAAAAAAAAAAAAAGATACCAGGAAGCACATTCATAACATTACAACAGTTGTCTATCTTATCTAGTTAGGCCATTGCCTTGCAAACCTCCTCTGTCATTTACACCTTTTCTCTTCCCCATACCACAGTCAGGAGTCTACATGGGTCTGTTTCCTTAGCAAAGATCTTCATGAAAAATGGGGTATCACTGAGACAGGCTGGGACCTAGGCCCCTTTGCTGCAGTGCTGCAGTGCTTGCACCTGGACACACCTCTCCTCTAGCAACAAAATACAAAGGACCTGTATGCGACTAAAAATAACCACATGCATGTGCAGTTGGGGCAAATTCTGGACCCCAAACATACAAAAAGACCAAAAAACGCAACTGCCACTTTTGAGGAGCCTGGAGCAAAAACAGGGTGTTGGGAGCAAAAGCAGGGTACTGAGCATGCCCCCTGCACGCAACACCACCTAAGGGGTGGGCAAAACAACTAAGCCACCCCTCCGGCCTGACCCCTGGACACACCCCTACCCTCACCCCATATAAGGGACAAGCTCGCCCTCCCCCACCCACACCCCACGAGGGAGCAAGCAAGAGAATCTGTTGTTTGTTCCCGCTCCCCGCTGCTGCAGCAGGGGCCCCAGTAAAGCCTTGCCTGAATTTCTTGTCTGGCCTCTAGTCAATTTCTCTAAACTGGAGAAGGCCAAGAACTCTGGTCGGTTTCATCACTGCCTCCCATCTGCAACAGCCCGGGTCTCTCCCTTCCTCCTCCTCCTTCTCCTGTTATTTCATCTAAGACTGGGATTAGTGGCTTTAACTCAGTCTACCAGCATGACAGCATGGCCTAATGCAATTGACTACTCGGAAGTTCCTCACTTTGGGCTTGAATCTCATTCCTCCCCTTCCTTTGTAAACTTTGGCAAGATATTTAGCCTCTAAGTGTCTGTTTCCTTAACTGCAAGATGATTTAAGAGTTGTTGTGAAGATTAAATGGGACACCGCATGTGAAGTCTCAGCCCAGACCCAGCATATAGTTCCTCAATAAATGGTAGCTTCCTCCCGTCACTGCCTGGTTCCTCAGCTTTCATGTATGATATGCCTTAGATTATTTTTATAGGGGAAAAAATAAACAGAGGTCAGCCTGGGCCTGGACCAAATTATTTCAGGAATCTATGATCTGAAAAAGGCAACTTGGGTCCTCTTGAGCATGATTTTTTGTCCCAGAGCTCTCCTTAGGATTTGGTGTGAGAGTCCTGGTAAACCTAATCTTCAAATCCCACTGTGACATGTTTAAATCTAGGATAAGAAAGACTATATAGAATATTGGATACTGGAGAGGGAGAAAGGGAGCAACTAAAAATTTTAAAAGTCCTTAAAAGAATAGGTGTCAACTCTGAGTCAGGGAAGAGTCAGCTTTAGACACTAAGTAAAGCAGGCAAAGTTCCGTCTCCCATATCTAGAAATTTCACAGGCTCCTCTTTTCATTGCATGAGTATTTCCTGTTCTCAGGCTTCATCTGGCCCTAGGCAGATCTCTCCTTTTGTCTTCCTCTCCCCGGGGAGCATCCCTTACTCAATTTCTTTCCTTCCTCTAAGGGCAAAGGTTCTTACATTACTTATAGGGTTAGAAGAATATTTAGCAAGGCAATCTTCCTACTTTACATTGGAAGAGGAAATTAAAAATAAAAATTAAAAAAACACCCTCTTTCTGAGCTGGGGAACAAGGAGAGGTGGTGAGGAAACAAGTTGACATGGGCCCCTGAGGCACCCTGTTCACCCAGGATCAAGCTCAGGAAATGAAATAGTGCAACTTGGACTTCAGGGACATCAGAGGGATAACGTGCCTCCTTCCCCAGGTGGGACTTGGGGAAAGTGGCAAGTTTCCAGAGCCATCATCAATTCTGTCCTTTCATGTGATAGCAAAGAAAACTGTCTAGGCAGAGAGGGGCCCAAGAGAGTTTACAGAGTGGAGTGGGGTAGGTGTTGAGTGTGGCTGGGAGTGCTATACCCCAAGAGCCCTTAGTGTTATGATGAAAAGACACTGCTTCAGAAAGCTTTGTGGACCATACAATTGAGCACCAGATGGGGATGCAGAATTCTCAGAAGATGCCAGCATGAAGACCCATATCTGAGACCCAGGTGGATGCATATCTCAGGAGGAGTCAGCATGGTCAGACACCAACCTCCCTGAAGTATTATGCTACCTAATAACCCTGAACTTGGGTCTCATGCTCAGGAGGAGGAGAGGAAAGGGGAAACATGAATTGAGTAAATTTTTTTAAAATTCAGCTTTATTGAGGTATATAATTTATGTTCAACAAAACTCATAATTTTAAGTATACAATTTGATGAGTTTTTACAAATATTGACAGTTGTGTAATCACTGCCACAAACATTCCCGTCACTTTAAAAAAGTTCCTTTATGCCCCTTTACAACCAGTGTCCCTTCTATCCCCATCCCCTCCATCCCAGGCACCTGGTAACAACCAGTAGTTTTGCCTTTTCTAGAATTTCATGTATATAGAATCATATATATTTCTGTCTTCTAACATTTAAGCATAAGGTTTCTGAGGTTCCTCTACACTGCTGGATACTGGATATCAGTATTTCATTTCTTGTATTGCTGAATGCTACTCCATTGTACAAATACACCATGATTTATTTGCCATTCTCCAGTTGATAGACATTTGTTTCTCATTTTTGGCTATTATGAATAAAGTTGCTATGAACATTCAAGTACAAGTCTTCATGTCAACATATGTTTTCATTTCTCTTGGGTAAATACCTAAGAGTAGAATTGCTGGGTCATATGGTAAGTTATGTTTAATTCTATAAGAAACTGTCAAATTGTTTTCCAAAGTGGTCGTACCATTTTTTATACCCACCAGCAGTGTATGAGGGTTCCCACTGCTCCACATCCTTGTCAACACTTGGTATTGTCAGTATTTTTTAGTTTTAGCCATTTTGGTGGGTTTGTAGTGGTATCTAATTTTAATTTTGTGGCTTTAATTTGCACTTCCATAACGACTTATTATGATGAGCATCTTTTTATGGGTTTAGTTGCCATTTATATATCTTCTTAGTTTAAGTGTATATTCAATTTTTTTTGCTCATTAAAAAAATCAGGTTTTCTTCTTATCATTGTTGTAAGAGTTCTTTGTGTATTCTGGATACAAGTCCTTTATCAATACGTTTCATAAATATTTTCTCTCAATCTCTCCTGGTCTCTTCATTCTGAAGAGCAAAACTTCTGAATTTTGAGGAAATCCAATTTATTGGGTTTTTTTCTTTTATGGTTCATGCTTTTTGTATCTTATTTAAGAAATCTTTGCCAAACTCAAGGTCACAAGATTTCCTCCTGTATTTTCTTCCAGGACTTTTATAGTTTTAGCCCTTCTATTTGCATCTTTTAACTATTTCAAATTTTTGTGTATGGTGTGAAGTAAAGGTTGATGTTCTTTTGGAGAGTGGATGGAGAGGCATATGGATATTTAATGTTCCAGCACCATTTGTTGGGAAAAGCATCCTCTTCCCATTGTCATATTATAATTATAGTAACACCTTTCTCAAAAATTAACTAACCATATATGTGTAGGTCTATTTCTATAGTCTCTATTCTGTCCCATTGATTTAAAGGTCTATTCTTATAGCCATACAACATTATGTTGATTATTGTAGCTTTACAATAAGTCTTAAAATGAAGTAGTATAAGTCTTCAAACTTAGTTCTTTTTTCAAAATCGTTTTGGCTGTACTTGGTACTTTACATTTCCATATACATTTTAGAAGTTACTTGTCAATTTCTATTTTTTAAAAAGCCTGCTAGAATTTTGACAGAGCAATGAATCAATACATCAGTGTGGAGTGATATGCCGTCTTGAGTCTTATTTTACTTGAATATGGTATTTCTCTCCACTTATCTAGATCTTCTTCAGTTTCTCTCAGCAATGTTTTACAGTTTTCAGAAAATAGGTCTTGCATATATGTCATTAAATTTATCCCTAAGTATTTCACATTTTGTATGCTATTATAAATGGTATTGTTTTTAAATTTCAATTTCCAAATGCCATTTTCAGTCCTTAGAAATAGAATTGATTTTTGTTATTGACCTTGTATCTTGTAACCTTGTAAACTTTTTAATTAATTCAGTTAGCTTTGTATAATATTCTTTAGAATTTTCTACTTAGATGATCATGTTGTCTGCACATAGACAATTTTACTTCTTTCTGTCCAATGTAGATTCCTTTCAGTTTTTTATTGCCTTATTGTACTGTATAGGACCTCTAGGACAATAAAGTGGTGAGAGTGAAAAACTTTGCCTTGTTTCAGATCTTAAAAGGAAAAAAGCATTCAGTCTTTTATGGTTAAATATGGTATTAAGTATAAGTTTTTCATAGATGCCTACATTAGGTGGAGGAAGTTCCTTCTCTTCCAAGTTTCTGGAGGGTTTTTAATCATGAATGAGTATTGAATTTTGCTAAATGTTTTCTTTTTAGTCCATTAAGATGATCATATTTTCCAAAAAATGATGCTGGAACAACTGATTTTTAACATCCTTATGTAAAAGAATGAACCTCAACTCATACCCTGCATGATTTACAAAACCTAACTTGAAATGAGGCATAGGCCTAAACGTAAAACCTAAAAGTAAAAAACTTCCAAAAGAAAATGTAGAAGAAAATCTTTGCAACCTAGGTTTGGAGAAAGTTTTGGGTTTTTTTGTTTTGTTTTCAGATGGGACACAAAACCACAATCATAATAGAAAAAAAATAGGTAAATTGGACTTTTTCAAATTTAAAAGATGTGCTCTTCAGGTGACAGTGTTGGGAAACTAAACAAGAGCCACAGGTGGGGAAAAAATGTGACCAAATAATGTATCTGACAAAAGACCGGTATCAAGAATATATAAAGAAATCTCAAAACTCAATAATAAGAAATCAAACAGACCAACAAAAAATGGGCAAAAGATTTGAATGGATATTTCACCTAAGAAGATATACAAATGGCAAATAAGAATGTGAAAATATGCTCACTTCATTAGTAATTGGGGAAATGCAAATCAAACTCATAATGAGAGAGAACTACACACCTATTAGAGTGGTTTTTCAAAAAGTGACAATACCAAGTGTTGGTGAGGCTGTGGAGTGACTGGAACTCTCACATGTTGCTAGTGGGGATGCAAAGTTGTGTAGCTCCTTCGGAAAACAGTTTAGATATTACTTATGAAGTTAAATACATTTACCACATGACCCAGCCATCCCCCACTCATATGTAATACACATTCAAGGGAAATGAAGATATATATCCATTCAAAAACTATATACAAATGTTTATATTGGCTTTATATAGTCACCAAAAACTAGAAACAACCCAAATATCAACTTGTGGATATATAAACAAATTGTGGTACATGCATGTAATGGAATAAAACTCCAAAACCAATTACTGATACATACAACAACATAGATGAATCTCAAATATATTATACTAAGTCAAATGGCTATATACTATATGATTCCATTTACTATATGAGTTTCTGAAAAAGGCAAAAAGTATAGGAACAGATAGTGGATCGGTGGTTGCCAGGGGTGAATGTTGGGGGACAAGGATTGACTACAAAGAGAAATGAGGGAACTTCTGGCAGTGATGGAAAAGTTCTATATCCTGATTGTCATAGTGGTTACATGACTCTATGTATATGCCAGAATTCACAGAGCTGTATACCTAAAAAGGGTGAGTTTTACTGTGTGTAAATTATACCTCAATAAACTTGACTTTAAAACAAAGCAAAGTAAACAAAAAGAACTAAACCTACACAGAGTGCTGAAATGTAAACTATTAAAACAATGAAAAAAATTCCAAAAATCACTAAAGAGAAAAAGCAGACTCTCCACAAAGCAAATAAATTAGACAGATAGAAGACTTCTCATTAGTAAAAACTGTACCTCTTCAAAGTACTGAGAGACAGTATATGTCAGCTAAATTATTACTTAAGAGAGCAGGTAAAAATAAAAACATTTCAAAGTCTGAAGAAACTACTCAGAGACTCTCATTGAATATATACAATGAATATACTTCAGTAAAAAACTGAGGGGCTTCCCTGGTGGTGCAGTGGTTAAAAATCTGCCTGCCAATGCAGGGGACATGGGTTCAAGCCCTGGTCCGGGAAGATCTCACATGCCACGGAGCAACTAAGCCCGTGCGCCACAACTACTGAGCCCGCATGCCACAACTACTGAAGCCCACATGCCTGGAGCCCGTGCTCTGCTACAAGAGAAGCCACCGCAATGAGAAGCCCGCACACCACAACGAAGAGTAGCCTCCGCTCAACGCAACTAGAGAAAGCCCGTGTGCAGCAATGAAGACCCAACGCAGCCAAAAATAAATAGGTAAATAAATTTAAAACAAAACAAAACTGAATCTAGAAGGAAAGAGATGAGCAAATAAATTGGTAAATGTTGCTAAATTTAAATAAGCATTAAATATAAATAGCAACAATAATAATAACTATTCATGTGGCTTCAAAAACAAGGTGGAACAAACATATGCAAGACAATAAATGACATGGAAGATGGAAGGGAAAAGACTTATGTTAAAGAATTCTAGGGCTTCCCTGGTGGCGCAGTGGTTGAGAATCTGCCTGCCAATGCAGGGGACACGGGTTCGAGCCCTGGTCTGGGAAGATCCCACATGCCGCGGAGCAACTGGGCCCGTGAGCCACAACTACTGAGCCTGAGCGTCTGGAGCCTCTGCTCCGCAACAAGAGAGGCCGTGATAGTGACAGGCCCGCGCGCCGTGATGAAGAGTGGCCCCCACTCGCCGCAACTGGAGAAAGCCCTCACACAAAAACGAAGACCCAACACAGCCAAAAATAAACATAATAAATAAATAATAAATAAAAATTAAAAAAAAAAAAAAGAATTCTATTCTTTGAGAGGAAGATGGAGATATTGATTAGCCATTTGCTAGGTCAAGTGAGTATGTGAAAAATTTAAGGATAATGATTAGAAGTAAAATAGCCTTTCACGTTACTACAGAGGGAAAAGGTGAACAAAGAAAAACATTTAAACTAAAGATATGAATGGAGAAAAAGAGGAACAACAGCAACAAAGAGGCCAAAAAAAGGCAAGGTTAATAGAAAACAGAAAAGAAGATGGTAAGAATAATTACAAATGTAATAGTAATTACCAAAAAAAGTAAGTGGATTAAATTTACTTGTTGAGACAGACTGTTGAATTGGATTTAAAATATCTATCTGTATTCTGTTTATAAGAGACAAGTCCCAGATATAATGTCACAGGTTTGAAATAAAAGGATGAAAATATTATTATTAGATAAAAATATACATCAAGATAGAAAGCAGTACTAGAGATAATGAGGATCATTATTTAATGACAATAAAATTTTATCAGGAAGCAATATTAATCCTGAACTTATACATAACTAACAGCATAGCCTCAAATTATATAAAATGTAAATGGAATTTCTACTCAGAGGGTATATTAATGCTACTACAGTGTAAATGATTGCAACAATATTGCTACTTTGTAGAAATGGAATGAAGTGTTAGCACATACAAGAACTCTAGCCTAAAGTGAGCTTTTAAAGTTTTTCTATTATAAGTTAGCTTTCTGTTTGCAATAAATATTATCTTACACACACACACACACACACACACACACACAAATACATATTGCTTTAATGTACAAAGTACTCATATCCCCCCCAACCATGAGAATCTTCTTCAGATATTTGTAAACTAAGCAATTTCTCAAGGTGTTTAAAGTGAGGGAAATTTGACTACATTAAATAACAAGCTTTTTCCTGTACATCATCTACATGAAAATAAATAACATGTAGATTTCAAATGGGACTGCCTACATATTCATTAACTACTTCTTAGTATTGTTAGTTATTTGTTTAGATTATTGAGTTTATTAAGATTCATAAGAAGAACAGAGGTCATAAGATATACTTATTTCAAAAGTTTATAATTAAGAAAGTTAGCAAATTCCTAGGGCTTCCCCCAGTTAAACTGAATTCCAGAATCCTTTCTTTAGGTTACATTTTTTTCTGAAAACTCTCTCATGCCCTCTGCTGTCCATTTATTGAATTTTTTTATTGAAGTATAGTTGATTTCCATTGTTGTGTTAATTACTGCTGTACAGCAAAGTGATTTAGTTATATATACATTCTTTTTTTAATGTATTCTTTTCCATTATGGTTTATCATAGGATACTGAATATAGTTCTCTGGGCGATACAATAGGACCTTGTTATTTATCCGTTCTTACATAAAAGCTTACATCTGCTAACCCCAACTTCCCATTCCATCCCTCCCCCCAACCCTCTCCCCATTGGCAGCCACCAAATTGTCCTCTGTGTGTGATTCTGTTTCTGTTTCATAGATAATTTCATTTGTGTCATATTTTAGATTCTACATATAAGTGATATGGTATTTGTCTTTCTCTTTCTGACTTCACTTAGTATGATAATCTCTAGGTCCATCCATGTTGCTGAAAATGCCATTATTTCACTCTTTTTTATTGCTGAGTAGTATTCCATTGTGTCTATGTACTACATCTTTATTCATTCATCTGTCAATGGACATTTAGGGTTGTTTCCATGTCCTGGCTATTGTGAATACTGCTGCTATGAACATAGGGGTGCATGTATCTTTTTGAATTATAGTTTTGTCTGGATATATGTCCAGGAGTGGCATTGCTGGATCATATGGTAATTCTATTTTTAGTTTTCTGAGGAACCTCCATACTGTTTTCCACAGTGACTGCATCAACTTGCATTCCCACCAACAGTGTAGGAGGGTTCCCTTTTCTCCACACCCTCTCCAGCATTTGTTATTTGTAGACTTTTTAATGATGACCATTCTGACTGGTGTGAGGTGGTACCTCATTGTAGTTTTGATTTGCATTTCTCTAATAATTAGTGATGTTGAGCATCTTTTCATGTGCCTATTGGCCATCTGTATGTCTTCTTTGGAGAAATGTCTGTTTAGGTCTTCTGCCCATTTTTGGATTGCATTGTTTGTTTTTCTGTTGTTGAGTTGTATGAGCTGTTTGTATATTTTGGAAAGTAAGCCCTTGTTGGTCACATCGTTTGCAAATATTTTCTCCCGTTCTGTAGGTTGTCTTTTCGTTTTTGTGACAGTCTGTTGTGGCTGTCCACTCATGGTTTTGGTGACTGATGTCACTCAGAGCATCTTGTAAATCCTAGGGCTTCCTGGAAGACAGTTGCCAATTTCATGCAAGTATCATCTGTCATTCGTAAGGTGTAGGAGTTGTAGAGTTCCTTGACTTATAAAACCTACCTGGCATTTTTTAATGCTGTAATGAAAATACTTATAACAAGTTATCCTCGCCTAGGACCTTGAAGTTGCAAGTCAGTGGATCTTTAAGGACAAATCTTTAAGTTTCTTATTTTTGTAGCACAAGGCAAGTAAATTTCCCTTTCTTAAACTTGAGAGAGATCCCTTTCTGAATAGATTCAGTCCACAGAACTTAACGTGGCGACCATTTCCTATCATGGACAAGAGGGCTTGGATATTTATGACTTTGCAGCCTGAGAGCCTCAGGGGCTGATGATCGGTCGCTCCGAGAAGGACTCTCTAAGCCACAGCAGCTGGCCCCTCTGAAGGGGATGGAAGACAAAGGGAGGGGATCTCCTGAGCTCGGCCAGGAGCCAGGGGACTTCAGCCAAAGTTCAGGAAAGTCTGAAGAAGAGCCCTGGGGGGGAGGGGACTCCCAGCTGCAGCGGCCTCGCCCTCCCCACCCCAACACTTGAAAAGACTTGGTCCCTCAATGAGAGAATGTAACTCACTTTAAAGAATGTATAATCCAATGTTGAACAAATTTGTTCCATTAGGCTGTCTGAAGTATGTTAAGTCTTCATCACAGGGCGAGGTGTCAAGATTTAATCACTAGGCTAGTTTAGGCAACAGCTGCTTAAAATGTGGCTTTAACTATCAGAATAGTCAATCATAAAATAACTCAGACAAAATTTCAATATGGAATTTTCATTTGGTATAGTAAATTGTATATTTATTGAATATTAATTATTAAATTAAGTAAAATATTCATTTAGAATATTTAGATGGCATTTAGATGGTAAGAAAGCCTCCACCTATTTCACTATTTGAGTCAGTCTTAGGAAACAGTATATGCTAAGAAATGCATTTAAATTTTTTAAATTATAAATGTAATATATGTTCATTATTGAAGACACATAAAAAAATGAAGAAATAATTCACCTTACTACTTGGAGATAAGCATTGTTATCAAGTTGTGTGTTTCTCTCTGCAATTGTTTCTATGGAATATATGTTAAAATTCCTATTATTATTATTATAGAATTGAGATCATACTCTACATACAATTTGGTATTCTATTCATGTCACTTAACATTACTATGAGATAATAGAAATATATATATATATTGGTCTCTGCCCTTGGCTCCTAAAAATGGGTTCCTGAAACCCTTGTAATTTCCTGGGTGATAGGAGTGTCTTTTGTTCTAATGAAGCACCTTTGGGTAGACTCCTGGATGAGGGCTGGTTACCAGAAAAAACAAGACATGAGTAGAAGCTGGGAATCTACAGCCCTGCCCCCAAGTCTCTTGAGAAGGAAGAAGGACTGAAAATATAGTTAATAATCGATCATGCCTACGTGATGAAGCTTCCATAAAAATCCCACTAGTATGGGGTTTGGAGAGCTTCCAGGCTGGTGAACACACCCACACCAGGAGGGGGGACACATCCCAGCTCCACGGGGACAGAAGCTCTTGCGGTCCAGACCCTCCCAGGCCTCACCCTCTGCATCTCTTCACCTGGCTGTTCATCTGCATCCTTTATCAAATCCTTTAGTAAAGTGGTAAATTTAAGTGTTTCTCTGAGTTCTGTGAGCCACGCTAGCAAATTAATAGAACCTGAGGAGGGGGTTGTGGGAATCTCCAGTTTGTAGCCAAAGGAGATAGAAGTTGTGGGTAACCTGAGGACTTGTGACTGGCATCTGAAGTGGATGGGAGTGGTTTTGGGGAAATGAGCCCCTAACCTGTGGGATCTAACATTAGTGTCAGAAGTGAGTTAAATTGTCGCTTGTTGCAGGGGGAAAACCTCCATACATTTGATTACTAGAAGTGTCAGAAGTGAAGCTATGTGAGTGTGGTAGCTCTGTGAGAGTCAAGGAGACATACACAGAAGGAGAATTGTAGGTTTTTCCTTTACAATTATGTTATGGAGGATTTCCCATATCATTGAATAATTTTCAAAATACAATTTTAAGTTGCATAATATTCCATATGTATACTAATTTATGTAACACTCTCCTATTTTTGGACATTTAAGTTGCTTCAATTCTTTACTATCATAAGTAATCCTGAAAAAAAATTCCGTAAATGTAAGTTTTTGTGAACATCCTTAATTTTATGTTTACATTAAATTCCAAAAAGTACAATTTCCAGGTCATGGATACACATATTTTTAAGGTGTTTTATGCATATTGCTAAACTGAACTCTGAAAGTTTTAATAACTTACACTCCTACCAGCTGGACATGTTCATGACCACAGGAATGGCTTTTTAAAAACTGAACGTGTAAAAGTACGCTACAAGTAAACTCTAAATATGCGGGAGAGTTACATATGACTCTCTATTCATTTCATAAATAACTTTTTTTTCTCCAAAGGTGTCAGGAAGATAGAAGGACCTTTTGACAAAGTGGTAAGAGGGCCAGACCTTCTGTTTTTTAATCTTTCAAAACTTGTTTCTTCATCAATAATGTGAGCATAATAATACTCGCCCTGCCAAACACAGAGTGTTTTGTGAGGATACTATGAGATGATACATGTAAACATGCTTTGAATACTATAGTGTCATACAGGTGGAAGGTAGTACTTTTATTGGTCATTATTGATATGTGGACAGACTTGATACATGTCATTAGACTTCTAAAAGTATCAATAAATTTTTAATATCTTACGTTAACCTTAATATACATAATTTTCTCCATTTTAAAACTCAGATGATCCAAAAAGTAATTTTTTGTCAATTTTCTTTTGTTTATTTGAAAATAGTAAAACAATGATTTTGCCACATATGCAATTATTGTTCAGTTGCCAATTCCACTAACTAGGTTTTCATCAGAAAAGGAAAATTACCATAGAAACAAAATTATCTATTAGGGTTTTCTATTTAATCTAAAAATATTTGGCATGGGTACAGCAAATTTAAGTGCATTCTCAGCTTGCTTAAACCAATGCCTTTTTCACAATTATTCCCGTGGATTTTCATTAAAAAGACCGTTTGAAGATCAGTTTGAATAATTGTGACCAAATGAAACACAAAGCCAAGGATAGAACTAGTATGCAGTGGGAACTTGGTGAACCTAAAAGCTTGCACCTATTGTGAGCCTTCATAAGGAGGAAGAATAAGGAGGGAGGAAGGACTGGGACAGAAAGGAGGAAAGGATAACTTAAGAAAAACACTGAATTTCTAACAAGGTAATGGCTTGCAAAGAACCCTGTGACTTGGGCCCCTGAGGACTTTAGCTCAGTTCATTAGGACTTTAGCCCATCCCTCTATCACTATTACTCCCAGTAATTCTGGTTATTGCACTTGGCCAAAGGCTTCAATTTTTTATGGCATTCAGTTTCAGCACTTGCATTTTATTGGATGTCATTGTTTGCAGTGTGTCTTTGCTAAAGAACTTAGGGAATAATTTGTAGGAGGAGGAACTGGCACAGAGAGGGAGAGATAGCAGGAAAGGAGGAAATAGATCTTTTCTCATTTTTAAATTGCCCACAAAATAATAAAAGGTAAAACAGACTTTACGGAGTCATTTAGTATAATCCTTCTTCATCTTAAAGTGGAAGAAACAGGTGTAGGTGACAGAGATAAACCAATGGCCGAGCCAGGAAAATAACCAATTCCATACTCTTCCCATGGCATTATGTCTCTCTCTCTCTCTCATCTTATTTTAGTCCTAAAACCGAGGATCATTTGTAGTCAAAGAGAACAATGCTGCTGTCAACACAAATCGTGATCGCTCAGATTTTTCTTGGTAACTTAGAGTCTATGCTATAAAATATAAATACAATAATTTAAGTTGCAACTTGGCAGCCTGTGCAGCGTGTTCACGTCCATTATCTCATTTGATCCCTACAAAAACCCTTTGAGGCAAGACAAGGAAGGTATTATTGACCTCATTTTAAGAGCGAGCGGTTAAAACCCAGAGACGTTCAATAACTGACGTAAGATCACTTAGAGTCAGGAAGGAGACAGGACTCTAACGCTATTCCTACATTTGATATCAAAGAGGGAGTTTCCTCAGAAAACACTGACTGGTAGTGATCCTCTTGCCTAGGGATTCTCCATCCTAGGGTACCCCGCACTAGTTTATGAAGTTTGGAACTAACCACTCACTGAGGGTACTCCTATTTTGCATCTAGTTCTCACCTTTAAAAGCGCAATTTCTTACCACTTCCCTCGGTCCTGATCCTTATTTAGGCTCCTGTTTTTCTCTGTGAGTTTTGGCTTCCTCGTCTCACTCCAAAGCTCCACCCTCTCCAAAGAAGTAGCGTCCTCGGTATCCAAGGAAACCACACAGCCTTGCCCATCTGTCGCCTTCCACGCTTTCCATTGGCCAGTTGAATTCTGGTTTTTTTTTTTTTTTTTCCCCCCGTCCCTCCAACGGATAATTGGCTAGAGGGAAGGAGCGCTTGCCTTCCGAGTCCCGTCTAACACCTGCTCTTACTAGCCTTAACTACCTTGCGCATTGCCTATTGGGAAGTGTAGTTTCTAAGCCGCCAGAGCCCTTCGACGTCTGACTCCATTAGAACTACCTATCCCACCGGCCTTTGCGAAAGGGGCGGGAGTAGGCGAGGAGTCAGGGTCAGGGTGGATAATTAGAGCTTTGAAATTCCAATTTGCCGCCGAGGCGTGTATAGCTGAGGTTTAAATTGCTGAACTAAGTGAGCAGTCTTGCTGTTGCTTCAGCACACCCTCTCAAGTGTCTCCCTTTTGACTTGAGCCGGCACAGCGGCCAAGTCGACTGGCCGTGGCAAGACTAGCCAGTGGCTGAGGTGATCTGAGGGAGCGTGAGAGCACGCCATGTTCGTCTCCTGCTCGGGATGGGGGCTGGGCTGCCTCCGGCTCTGTCTGCTCCGAGTGTGGGCCCGCGAGGTCGCGGGGCGCTGTGCGTGTGGGGCCTGTCAGGCCCGGCTGTACGGCTCAGGTGGGTCCCAGCCCGACGTCTCTCGGTCTGGTCCCGCGCGCCGGACTCTGAAGGAGTGGGCACTTCAGGTGAGCCCTTTCGGCCGGCTGCGGACGCGGCTCCCGTGCTCCCTAGCCGTGAGGCCCCTGGACCCTCTCACCTACCCGGATGGCGACCGCGTGCTGGTGGCGGTGAGCGGAGTGGAGGGTGGGGCCGTGGCCAGCCTGCAGGTGAGGTACGACGAGGCGCAGAAGGAGGTTGCCATCGTGTCTGACGTCATCGACCCCCAGGCGTCCGTGGAAGTGAACGCGCCCCTGAAGTTTGGCAAGTGAAGTTTAAACGGGCTTGGGTCCCAGGGCACATCCAGTGAATTTATAGAATTAGGCCGACGTGCGTTTTTAATTGGTCCCTTTGGATCTGACTTTCCAACCTAATTTACAATTTACGCCTTCGGAGGTTGCCTGTTTTTTTCTGTTATGCTTTGGGTTTCTGGGCAGTAGTTAGGAATTAGGTTCTCAATTACAGCAATTTTATAAATTGAATGGAAACATGATTTGGAATAATCTAAGCCGAATAACATTTGTGGAGCCCCTTCTGTCCTCCTTTGGCACTTTGTTCCTATTTGTGCACTGCACTTTGTCGGTAACAATGTGGTGTATTTTTCAGGGTTAAAGCATCTTGATAATCCACCCAGTGGCATGGCAGACCGTCCGCGTTTCCCCTTGCTCACCGCCTGGCGTCTGTCCCCAAACAGCCTTGTCTATAGCATGTTCCATCGAACTTGGACCAGGTGTTTGGTTTCTAATAGGCACCCGGCTTCGTACTGAAAACGGCCCCAATCATTTTGGCCTAAGTAAATTTTCTCTGAGTAGCAGGCCATGAAGAAAAACACATAGTAAGATTACCTGGGAAACCTCAACTGATAATGGCTGCAAGATATGTTTCCTAGGTGTTTGGGTTCCACGTTATTTCTCACATGGAAACGACTGTGTACGCAGCACTTTTCTAGGAAAGTCTTCCCTGGCTCTCCGCCTTCCCGGGACTGAAGGAAGATACTAATGAAGATCGTAATAGCAACTAACACTTCTAAGATAATCTTTTCCAATCCTTACAGTTGCACTGTATTATAGACACTGTTATTGTCACCATTTAAGATGAGGGAATCGAGATACAGCAAGTTTCATATACTAAGTATTTATTGTGGGTGAACAAGTAGAAGAAATCCATGCCTTCATGAAATTTAATTTGTAGTGGGCTTAGATCAAGAAATATGCCTATTTTCTCTCAGATATAAAGTGGTGGAGCTGAGATTTGAACTGACTGGAGTCTGCTGAACCACTATGCCTTAATTGCTTCTCAACTTTTTTTTAACTAGCCTAGGTGAATAAGAGACCCTGATCTCAAAATGTTAACAGTCTGGGATGGGGAGGAAGATTTGCCAATGTATTATGTAGTACAAAATAGACTGAGTATTGAAATAGAGATAAGCAAAGTTGTATGGCAGCACAGATAAAAATGGAACTACCCAAACCTTATTATTTGCTGATTCCTCTTTTTAGAGCCAGAATCTCATTTCCAATTTACTGTTAACATGTGGGTATTCCACAGGCCCCTCAAATAACATAATTCAATTTTCCTCATACTTAACTCGTGTTCCTCCAGTTTGTCTATAACCGTTTCAGTGAATGAGTGAGTGTAGCATTACTACCACTCAATATCTAGCCTTAACTTCTCTACCCACCTACTGAGGGTAGAGTATATTTAGAATTTGTTTTCTTCTCCCCATGCCTATCATTACTGCTTGAGATCAAACCTTAAGTTGTAACACTACTTAACTGGCTGAAAGTTTTGCAGTTACATTTGCATCCATGTAAGTATGGGGTAAAATTGTCTTTTTATGTATTTTATATTAATCCCAACCAAAATTTTGCCTTTATAGAGACTGCCATATACTCAACTGTAGAAATTGATTTTTATGCCATAACTATTGGAATTGTAGTGCTAAGACCCCAGTAGTTTGTGTTTGGGGCAGCATTACTTCTCTGGTCTGGTTTAAGGGAAATCATCAATATTTATTTGAACTAGGTATTAAATATCAGTGTTTTAAAGATTTTTAATTTTTATACACAGACACCTAAGGTTACACCTTAAATTGAATTTAAAGTTAAACTTTAAAGCTAAGTATGGCTTATTTGCCAAACTTTCTTCATATATATCACTGTTATTTATCCACAATTTTGAGGTTTTAATATTATTCAGTACTAGATTTTTCAAAGTTGTTCCCACTTTTTATTTCTTCAAATACCTTGTGATATAGCTGCGTGATAATATCTTCATTTTTTACATATGAAAGGTTAGAGGTAGGATTTGAAAACCGAACTCATGGTCATATATACTGATCCATGCTACTCCTGCAGTAGGCTTTTAACTTGGGGGAAGTTTGGGAACAAATCTTTAAACTTTCATGAATATAAAAGAGAATAGGCTAACTGACTTATCCAGTTCACCATAATGAATTGTTAACTTGCTGTACTCTTACTGAAATCTGTGTTTGTGTATTTTCTCAGTGGCGAAGAGGCTTCTATGATCTTCTATAAGAATTGGAATCTTTGACCTGCTTTACTTATCTCCTATGTTACTTTCTCTCTTTAGATGATATCCGCCAACAGAAGTAACTATTTTTTAAAAACTGGTAGAAAAGGGCTTTACATTTGGTCCTGTTGCTGTGGTGGAGATCCCTTACCTTTAGAGAGAGGCTGCTGACAGCTGTGTTCTTTCCAGAATTCAGTAAACTGAGGAGCTGGATTTCTGCGGGACACTGAAATGCTTTGGAGCTCATTAACCGTAGTACTAACTTGGTTTTTCTTTTTTTCACTTCTAGATTTGAATATCAAGTCATCAGGGTCTGGCTGTGTAAAAGTCCAAAATATTGAGTGTGATAATTGCAAAATTGAAACTGAACAGGGGACCAGCATCTTACAGTCAGTTAAGGTATAAATATTTTTCTAATTTTGTTTCAACGTTATTTTTTAAAACACCTTAAACTATGAACTACGGTATCAAATTAAGGTTATTATTCGAGCATCATTTATTGGAAATATTGAGTATCGTTTATTCATCACTCAGAAATTCCTTGCAAAAAGTTTGTCAGTTCTGTTATGAAAGTATAGAGGTTGTAGCAACTTTGAAGGTTTTCATCATGTTCCTTTTAGATTTCATTTCAAAGTGTACAGCGATACTAATAATACATTCTTAGTATTCTCAGATCTTACTAAGTTTAAGAAATTTTAGTTTTAACGAATGATTTTCTTCCATTTATTAAGGAGTAAGGAAAAGTCGTTAAGCATTATAAATTTGCTTAAAATATTAAATTAATCACATTTTTAATGTACCAGGTAGTTCATTACTTAAGGATTAAGTAGGTATTTGTGCTAAACAGCAAATGATTCATCTCACTTTGTAACAATGCTTTTATATTTAATTTTCTTAAAATTAGATTGGTCTCAGCTCTAAATGATTTCAAATACATCTCTGATAAGTTCTAGCTTACTGTTACTACTGGTACTACTTACACTTGCATATTCAAAACTCAGTACTTCTGTGAACTTTGGTGGTATGTGACTTTGTTGAAGTCAGTCATCTTTGCTTCATAATTGCAAAACATTTTCATTTTTAGATGCATAAACAGTAATTAGTATGATTAATTGGATACATTTAAAAATTTTTACATTATTTGTTTTGTCCCAGCCACCTTTATTTGCACACCTACCTTTGGCATGTCTTCACATGTGAACCATTTCAGTAAATTTAGTTGCACAGGGACTTACCTGGTGGTCCAGTGGTTAAGACTCCATGCTCCCAGTGCAGGGGGCCCAGGTTTGATCCCTGGTCAGGGAACTAGATCCTGCATGCCGCAACTGAAAGAGCCCACATGCCGCAACAAAGATCCCACGTGCCACAACTAAGACCCGGCACAACCAAAAAAATAAGAAAAATTTAGTTGCACAAATATCAAAAAAGGTTAAAGAATACTATTACATATCCTTTTGGAAAAATGAGATGGTTCCGGTTCTTGTAAAAGATTGCACAGTGAAGTTTTCATGTTGAATGACTAAATGGATGAGAATACCATGGTTCCTTTTTGTCCTTATAAATATATTGGTCACTCATCAATGCTTGAATTTCAGAAATTCATCTAGAATATTGTTCTCTGGAGACTCAAGAGTCTTAGATTTTCAATTTCACAGCCAAAATTAGAAGCTACTGTACTGCTGTCTGTCTCTTTGCAATCGTCTTTTGATCCATCTGATAATTCTGAAAGATCTATTTTGTCAGTTTTCTTTTTTCTGCCATTATGTGCATAAAATGAAAAATGACTTCTCAACTTTGGCACTGTTGACATTTTGGGCTGGATAATTCTTTGTTGTCAGGGGCTGACCTATGCACTGTGGGATGTTTAGCAGTGTTCCTGGCTTCTACCAACTAAGTGCCAAGAAACACACTGCTCACTTAGGACCGTGAAAAATATCTCCACACATTGCCAGATGTCCTCTGGGGGACAAAAGTCCTTTAGTTGAGAACCACCATTTGAAGCAAGTTCATCATTCTTCTGTTGTCTTATTCTTTTAGACATTTTCTAGCATAGTTAGGAATAATTGACAAATAATAATGAAATAACTACTAGGATAATGAAATAGCAAAATGTTATGAGACATATGAAAAATAAGAATACTAAGATCCCATAATGTATTTTAGATTTACAAAGGAGTCCAGTGAACCATTATGGTAATTTTAAGATAGAATGAGTTTTATTCTATTTAAAAAATGAGTAAAATTTCTATTTATTCTTTGGGAGACCTCTAAGAAAGAATAAAAGTCATGAAATATCAGTCCTACAAATAGAATAGCTCAAAAAAGAAATTCAAGGATTAGAATTGGGCCCACTGAATCTTAATGGTAGTTAGGAGAATTAAGAGGTAAGAGAATTATTCTTGAGATCTTAGGATTTAACTGACTTAAATTCAGAATGGGAACGCTTCATGAAATATCTGGTTTAAGTTTTAAATATGGTACAATATCATTTTCTCTAATTAGTGATCACCTATTAATGTAAGTTTCTCTTCCACTCATTTTCAGGATGTGAAATATATTTGATCTATGTTATAAGATGTTGATAGCAATAATAACAGCTACTGTTTACTGAGTCCTTATTATGTACCCAGAAAAGTAGCTAAGGCTTCATTTAATCCTTGAATTATCTCCTTTTTATCAAGGAAGAAACTGTGAGCTACCAAGAGATTAAGGAACTCATTTAGGTTCCCACAGCTAATAAATTGAGCTAAGATTTGAACTTGGGTCTTTCTGCATTCCAAGCTCATGTTCTTTCCACCTTTCCTTATTGTCCAAGCAAAATGCTGACAGTACAGACTCACTGAATGCCACATATTTACATTTTAAAAAAATGCAATAGTAATAGTTTATATTATACTAAATAGCTTCTGATTTATTTAAACATTTTAACTACTTTGTTTTGCATATTGAGGCAGGAGATAGATGGGCCCCAGGGTAAGCAGCTGGAGTTCATTCCCTATGGACAGAAACTTCAGAATATCAATAACAGGACAATCGAGAGAGGAGGCTGGGCCCTGCCCAGATAAGAGATAAAAGACCACATATTCCTTATTCTCAAAGTCAAGGAGACTTTCCCCGACTACACATGCCCAGAAAGGCTTCTTGGAGGTCCAAAAGGGAGGGGGCGCCACCCCAGAGTAAATGACGTCAACTACGCATAGGCCTCTTTGCTAGAATCCATCTTGGCTGAGAGATGCGCGCGCACACGGGAGGATCCTGAGATATACCAAATACGGACTCAGAACCAGGCTAAGCAAGATGATTGGTCAAAGGAAACCTGGAAGAAATGCCCCATAAAAGTGATTCAAACTACCACAAGGGGGCGACTCTCCCTCTGAGCCCACCCATGTGTCTATCCACAAGAACTGTACTTTTTCCTCCTAATAAACACTTTACTTGCTTCACTACTTTCCGTCTCTATGTGGAAATTCATTTCTACACACCTGACGGTCTAGGGCCTTGTCACTGGCCACTGGTCCCCGGTGGAATAGTGGCGAGGATTCAGCGCTCTCACTGCTGCTGCCTGACTTCAGTCTCTGGCAGGGAACCGAAATCTTGCTTCAAGCCGCTGCAGGCCGAGGCCACCCAAGATCAATATGTTTTTAAATTTTATAATCTACTTTACATTTTTTGAAATTAGATTAGCTTTGAACTTAATGATAGCTATTAACATTTTTGTGCTGTAGACCTCTTTGAAACTATGATTATTTCCTTAGAAAAAATGCACACATACGAAATTTTGCTTACAATTTTGTAAGTTTCACAGACTCTCTAGAATGTCGTGTAAACTTGGTTAAGAACTCCTGATTTAAATAAAATAACAGTTGTTTTGGAGATACTTTTTTCTAAAGTTCATCAGTTACTTGTCTGCTTGATAAAGACTGTATTAAATACAGTTTGACTTCTGACTCATGTTTCTATGGGCATGAAGTCTACCATGCTGTAATATAGATAAACTTTTTAAGAATGATTCATTTTGCCCTTTTCACTGAATTTTTTGAACTTCATTCGTGGGCCATTTTACCCAAGGTTTTACTGTTTTTCCCCCTGAGTAAAGCAACCAGGAGGTATATGGTTGTTTTGAATTTTTTTTCCCACTTTTTAGATACCTCTCTACTGTTGCTGGTTATGATATTGGTAGGTTTGCTTTTGCTATTTTTCTTCTTCTGGTATTTACCTATTCTTTTTCTCTTTATAGATGTGGTAGAACTGAAGACTTATGCAAATATTAAGGTGAAGTAAGCTACCCTAAAAAATAGACCAAACATCTAATGGCTCACACACAGCTATAGTTTATTTCTCATTTGTGTCCAAGTGTGGGTGACTCGTTTCTATTCAGGTATTGTAGGTTCCCTTCATCTTCTGGCTCTGCTATCTGTTAGAGCCTTATTGTAATATACATTCACCTGGTGGAAGGGGCAGAGCACAGAGAAGGCACATTAATTCTTCTAAAAGCACCAGCCTGGAAATTGCACGTAACATTTCTATTTATGTTCTGTTGGCAAGAACTGAGCAGCACCTAAGAGGTAAGGGAAGCTGGAAAACATTGTCTCTTCATGGGCCAGCTATACTCTTTGTACTTTGGGAAAATTGGATTTTTGTGGACCTATCATAGTTTCTGCCACAGTTGCCAAGTGTGAAAACAAGTGTTATATACACACACACACATTTTTTTTATCTAGCAGAGGAGGCTAACTGTAACTGCTATTTTCTTAGAGACATTTTCATTTAGTTCCAGTTTCTGGGCTGTGTTGTACTAGAAAGTTTAACAGTCAGTGGGTTGTTATCCTAAGTGTGAATATATTCTTCTTCAGGTGACTCCAGCAATAAGAGTGTAGGATTTGAAATCATACAGAGCTTGATTCTGTTAGTTTAGATTTTGTTGTTTTCTAATGTGTCACCTGATAAGGTTGTTTAACCTTTCTGATTCTTGGATTCCTTCCTCTGTAAAATGGGAAAAATATAATACCCATCTCTCTGAATTGTGAGAATTAAATGTTAGTTCATGTAAAGTAGTGAACGTTGTTATTTGGTGCAAAGGAAATGCCAAGTAAGTAATAAATATTACTGTTATTAATAATGATGAATATTAATAATGATGAACAGTGATTATTGTTGTCATCCTCATCATGATTTATGTTTAGTTAGCCATTGTGATCTTTGATTCCCAGCCCTTTCTTCAGTGAAGCTACCAGAACACCCAAGTATCTTTTTTTTTTCCTTTGAGTCCAAGGAGCTTTATTTAATCCGTTTAACAGCAGTTGACATTCTTTTCTCACTGATGTTATTATTCCAAACAGTGCGTTTCTATTCATTTCTACTTCCTCTTTTACTGCTTTATTATTATTTTAAAAGAAATGTATAAAATGTTGGAACATTTTTTATTAGTATAAGTCAAATTTATTGTCTCTTTTTCTATGTGTGTATTTTTGTGTTTGTCTTTCAGAGTCAAAAATTACATATTCAAACAAAAGGAGGTAAAGTGATCTGCCTGGGAACAGTTTATGGAAATATAGATATTCATGCATCAGATAGAAGTGTAAGATTGTAATTTTCTTTTTTAGTACTTGCAATTTTGCATCTGGTTGTCTCACACAGTGGGTAGATTCTACAAAATTTGTGGCAAAACATTCCCTTTTTAATGCATTTGAGTTCATTAGTAAATTCAAATTTGAACTGAGATGATTAAATATTATATAATTTAATTTTAAATTTGTGATTTAATACTTTTGATAGATATTTAGTTACTTATTTGGAATCAATAACATCTTTTTTTAACTTTTAAGTTTTATTTTTTTTAAAGTTTTTTTTTTTTTTGATGTGAACCATTTTTAAAGTCTTTATTGAATTTGTTACAATATTGCTCCTGTTTTATGATTTGTTTTTTTGGCTGAGAGGCATGTGGGATCTTAGCTTCCCAACCAGGGATTGAACCCACACCCCCTGCATTGGAAGGCGAAGTCTTAACCACTGGACCACCAGGGAACTCCCTCAATAACATCTTTAAATTCTTAATATTTCTTTAAAAAATTTTTTTGTATTGAAGTGTAGTTGATTTACAGTGTTGTGTTAATTTCTGCTGTACAGCCAAGTGACTCAGTTATACACACATATACATTCTTTTTTATACTCTTTTCCATTATGGTTTATCCCAGGATATTGAATATAGTTACCTGTGCTTTACAGTAGGACCTTGTTGTTTATCCATTCTGTATGTAATAGTTTGTGTCTGCTAACCCCAAACTCCCAGTTCATCCCTTGCAAATACTTAATATTGAATTCTAATTCTGAAGAGATTTTAATCTTAATGATCATGGGTTAAAATCAGTCATTACGTAATACCAAAATAACTGGGATTAAATTTTTCTTATTGTTAGGTTTAGTTGAGTATTTTTTCCAAGACCTGTTTATTTTGCCTTTAGGCAATTTTAGGAGGAGTTTCAAAACTCAACTTTCTTCAGTGTTTTCCACAAGATGGCACCATTAGACAGCATTACTGTTCTCCAAGAGCTTTTATTAGCCATAGGACCTTTGATTGTTATAAGACAGTTTGCATTTTTTCAGTCAACTTTTGTTGCTTTCTGTGATTTAGCATAGTATTAAGAATAAAGGTATAATTTTGAAGTATAAATTGTCACAGTTTTTTTAGCATGATCAGTAATGTTTTAAATCTTTTAGAAAGGTCTAAGCCACCTTTTATTTTACAGTTAGACAATTTGCAAGGATTCTTTTGTCATAAATTTGTTCAATTCCATACTCAGCTGTATTCTCAGATAATTGGTGGGGAGGAATTGTAGATTATTGTTGGCATAATTAAACAAGGTAGGTTATAACACTAATTGTTCTACTGTTGTCACTTTTATTTTCCATCACCTTTCTCTTAGAACCTGTGGGAGACTGTTTAAACCCAAATACTCAAATTTATCTTTTTAAAAAGTGTTGAAAGACACTGCCTGGCTTTATGTGGCAGCTGTTTTGAGACAGCATTTAGTTTCACCTCTCTGATTGTTGTGGTCTTGGAGGTGCAAAAGGGAAATTGGACAACTGCAGTTGCAGAATATTGCATATTGATGTTCAAATATAACTATCAAAGAAGAATTTAAATCATCTTAATTATTTTCTATTTTTAATATTTTGACCACTGTTTCCACTCATTATTTATCCTCTCAACTTTCATGGTTTATTGAATATTCATTTATTCCTACTTTCTGTTATACTATTTTGTTTCCTGCCTGATGGAGTTTTGTGTTGTACTAAAGAATCAGTTTTTATATTTCTTTCTATTTATATTATGCATAGTGTTAATTTTTAAGGCATATTTCTAAGTTTGTGGGGTTTTATATAAAATAAATTCTTATGAAATATGTTAACTTTTAATATACAACTTCCATAGAAATGTGTTTTGGATATTTGAGAGGCAGCATAGTGTATTGGTTTAGAACACGTAATTGAGAACCAGAGTACCTGGGTTCTGGCTCAGCCACTTTCTAAGCTCTTTAACTTCAGATGAGTTATTTAACCTCTATGTGTCTTGGTTTTCTGGAAAATAGAATAATAGTAATGACATTAACTCACACAGTTGTTATGAGGATTAAATGAATTAATACATAATACAGATAAGGTACTTAAAATAATGTCTTGCATAGCTAACTCCATTATAGTGTCGACTATAATGATGATGATAAAGGTAAATAAAACACAGGAAAGGTAATTTGGCCAGTCCTAGACCTACCAGTTAACTTTACTGAGACTCTGTTTCATTATTCATAAAATAGGGATGGTATTGTTTGTTTTTTCTGCTCAGCAAGATTGTGGGAATCAAGTGAGCATTATAAACACTTAACAGTATATTCTTTATGTATCATTTTATATGGAATGGCTGTTTTTAAATTGTATCGTTAATTTCAGTATCCTAAGTTTGATACAGACAAGATAGAAATCCATTGTATCTGATTGTTGAATGAATTGATAATATAGTTATCAGTTGACCTTTCTTTCTTAGTTTGGGCTACAAGGCCACAGTTTTTCCTTAAAACTTCATTTTCATTTTATAATGTTGATTTATAATAACTAAACTTTATGAAAAAAATTTCCTCTTGTATAGAAAAGCAAATTAATTTATAGCACTATCTCTCTAAGAAAGGTATTTTTGGATCTACTTTTTGTTCTTTCTTTAAATATCTACTTAATAAGCAAGCTGTACAGTTTAATCTATTTTTTTGAGTGTTTGTTCCATTAGCATTAGTAACTGTAAATAAGATCCTCAATATTTTGCTGTAAACTATGGTGTCCTAAGTTTAATTGTTCTAGTTAGTATCTGATATAGTGCATTATATATGGCCCTTAGTGAATTTTCTATTTCTTTGAAATTAATTTTACAGATTGATTGGTTAAAATAGCTATATTATTGTGATGAGGAGTGTTGTACTTTTGCTTGCTTTCATTTAGTTTGGTGGGGCAGGGGAGGATATTTTTTAGCTTCCTACAGGGTAAGATATTTAGTGTTTAATGAACAAAGTAAATCCTTGGCAATTTCCTGATACTCATAAGGAGTGTCTTAAAAGCTTTATTTGGTTGTGGGGAGAGTCTAATCAAAAGTTCCCCCTTGCCAATAAAGACACAGACCTACTAGAGAATGGACTTGAGGACATGGGGAGGGGGAAGGGTAAGCTGTGACAAAGTGAGAGAGTGGCATGGACATATATACACTACCAAACGTAAAATAGATAGCTAGTGGGAAGCAGCCGAATAGCACAGGGAGATCACCTCGGTGCTTTGTGACCACCTAGAGGGGTGGGATAGGGAGGGTGGGAGGGAGGGAGACACAAGAGGGAAGAGATATGGGAACATATGTATGTGTATAACTGATTCACTTTGTTATAAAGCAGAAACTAACACACCATTGTAAAGCAATTATACTCCAATAAAGATGTTAAAAAAAAAAAGTTCCCCCTTGCCAGTTCAATTAAGTTTCAAATATTCTTTCAGCATTTATCTTTTGATATTCCCTAAAACAGCCTCACTATTTATAAAAAGCTAGAGTATTCATACTTGTTGTCTGCTTTATGGAAATACTTGGAGAATTTTAAGCTATGCATAAAGCAACTTTTCATGAAGAAATTTTGTAGGTAAAGGATAAATTTTTTCAGAAATTTTAAACCTTACTATTACACTGAGGAATGCAAAATGTGTATTCTCACAAATTTGAATGTATATAAAATATCTATCTTTCTTTGACAGACTTATTGAAACTAGATTTTAAAATATTCCTATGAATCCATAATTAGCTGTAGCAGATAAGCAATTGGGTGTATTTTATATACCTAATAAAAGTTCATTAAAAAACAAAATTATATACTTCAAATCTGGATGACAAAGTAATTCTAGTTTGCTTCCCATAACAACCTCTGGGTACCTTAATTTCTCTTTTCATAGTTTATCTGTCTTCTAATATTTTAGTATTTTTGAAACTCAATTCTTATTAAATAATATTTTGAACTCAACAATTTTTGAAGGAAGTATAACGATTGAATAATACTGATACCAGTGTGTTGAAAAACAGTGATGTTCTTTCTTTAAATACCTCAGTGTAATGCTTGAATTTGACCCTGGGCAAAACTGTGGCAAGCCTTCCTAGTGATTCAGTTTTTATGTCAACAGTTTTATATTAACGCTCACTTTATGCTTATAAAGCATTTGTTTAAAATACTATAAAGATAATTTGGAATCCTTAATTAGATACCTTCATTTTACATTGGGCTCAATATTTGAGACATAAATGCATACTGAATTTTGTTAGAGAAGCTTAGGGATAAAATACAAAAATCCTTCCATTTTGTTCAGTGGAAAGCCACTGACTAATTAGATGTAAAGTGGAAAAATTCTAGAAATAATAGTGTATTCACTACTTTAACAGATGAAATGAGAAAAATCATATGAGAGTCCAATAAAGTCAGATAAAGTATATGCTAAAATTTAAAACCCATTCATGAGTTAAACAGCAACAACAACAAAACAAATTTGAAATAGAAGGGAACTTCTTTAATCTAAAAAAAAGGGATCTAGAAGATCTCTATAGCAAACACCATACTTAATGATGCAATGTTGTAAGCTTTCCCTCTGAGAATAGGAATAAGATAAGGATGCTTACTTGTTATCTCATCACTTCTATTCACTGTTAAATTGGAGGCCTGAGCCAGATTGTAAGGCGGGAAAGAACAGGAAAAACAGTGTTAATATGAGGATTAGAAGGGAAGAAATGAAACGATCACTTGTAAAGAATATAATTATGCATGTAGAAAAATTGTTTTAATTCAGGTAGATTATTAGAATCAGTTAAGTGAGTTTAGTGAGGTTTTGGATTTAAGGTCAAATACAAAAGCCAGTTAAGATAAAATGAAGTTTAAAAAGCTATCTTTTATAATAACATTTACAAAACATCAAATAGGAATAAATTTAACAAAAGATGAAGAACTCAACATAGAAAATATAAAACATTATTAAGAGAAATTAAAGAAGATCTAAATAAATGAAGGAATATAA
The DNA here is from genome assembly GCF_949987535.1 of Balaenoptera acutorostrata. Lineage (NCBI taxonomy): Eukaryota > Metazoa > Chordata > Mammalia > Artiodactyla > Balaenopteridae > Balaenoptera > Balaenoptera acutorostrata. Next base: position 97,295,727 of record NC_080070.1, read on the forward strand.
TGGGTCTGTTCCACAGAGAAAACACTGTTGCTCATAATCTTGTAATTAGAGCTGGGGAATTGAAGTCAATAAATTGACCATGTACTGTACATATTAGTTGCCCACTAATTCTGGCTTTTTACCAGTCTTCATTTTATAATGAACTGATTTGAGTCTTTCTCTTACTAGACTGTGACCGTAGATAAACTGCAGGGAAGCTCTGTTAATGTATCTACTGAAGATGGTTTGCTGAAAGCCAAGTGTCTTTACACAGAATCGTCATTTCTATCTTCTGCTGCTGGGGATATTACATTAGGAAGTGTTCATGGTAAGGTGACAGAGGCCTAATACATCTTAGATATGCCACATAACATAAATTTTAAGAGATGACTGTGTTCCTTTGTAGTTGAAGGAGGATCTGCCATTAGGAAGCTGCCCCTCTAAGTAATTAATTGCAGACTAACCATCTTTTAAAAAACCCACAAAATAAAGTGACTCATAAGGTACTGAATTTTATTTTGGCAAGAAATTGAATATTATGCTGTTATACATGAAGCTAATAATAATTCTGATTTTTAATGCATTTCTTTATAGAAGGCAGGCAACAAACAACAAGGAAATATGTGCAGGAATATTCAGAGGAAAGCACAATGAAACAAAAGCAGTGTTAAAAAATAAAGATGGGTTCTGAGTGATTGCTTTTATGTTATGATAGGAAAGCTAAGGATTAAATAAATTAATGAAACATTTGTGTGGGATCCGATTATAGCAATTCAGTGATACTAATTTTGGCTGAAATGCTTTATGTGTATTAGTACTAGCACCAGGTCCTCCCAGTGCCCTGCCATTTTCAGTTTTCTTTAATTAAATATCATCTTGTGACTTTTAAAACATGTCTCTGCAGATATGTAATATTACTTAGTTAACTTCTGTGTTATTGAAAGAAAAGAAGAGAATGTAATGGTGAAGTAATATGGCAAAGGGCATGCTGGTATTCAGTGTCACTCAGCATGCTTCTTAAATTCCCACATAGCAGATGATTTAAGTCCAGGTATGTTTTCTGAAATATGTACACATAGAATTAAGAATCTCTTATCCTGGCAAGTAGTATATACACATCTGCTAAATGCCTTTTGGACCATTTTCCAGGAGTTATAGACAAACTTTTGCTGTACGTAGTCCACTCATTTAACTTCTATAGGAAAGCTGAATATAGTTATCTATACACTTTGGTAAAACTTCCAGATTTTAGTAGTCGGCATGAATTAGGTGGTATTAGAAAACCTGGCTAGTGCTAACCATGCTATTTAGCAAAATGGCAGGTAGTCTTACAGTTAAAAAAAAATCTGAAAAAATGAGTACTTATATGCTTGAAATAATTCTTGAACCTCAATTTCATAGTTAAACCTCATCAACCATTCTTGTAGGGTTAAGGTATTATTTGAGTCCAAAATAAAGCAAATAGTTTTGTTAGTTATTCATCAGTTTTGTTGTTTTTTGTTTTGTTTTGTTTTGTTTACTCAGGTGTGCCTTGAATAGTTCTGGTAATTTGTAACTCCATATTTTAACAATGATTTTTATGTAAGCATTGCATTTTTAACTGTTAATTGTAACTAAAAGTACTGTACTTAATATGTTGAGTAATTTTTGGTGGAAAAGCAATTCCTTATCATGTCACATGTTGATTAACACCCACGATAAGAACAGCTCTGTTCTCTGCAGTGCTTTATACCATGTTTACATTGAATTCATTAATGTTTGAATTTTTTTGCTTTCTTTTAAGTAAGTTGAGAATTGAACTTGGTACATTAGTAGCTTACATGGTAGTAAAACAGATGTACTTTTTTGAAGCAGTCCTCAAAATACTCTAGGTCTCTTTTTTTTTTTTTTAACATCTTTATTGGAGTATAATTGCTTTACAATGGTGCGTTAGTTTCTGCTTTATGACATAGTGAATCAGCTATACATATACATATATCCCCATATCATCTCCCTCCCACCCTCCCTATCCCACCCCTTTAGGTGGTCACAAAGCACCGAGCTGATCTCCCTGTGCTATGCGGCTGCTTCCCACTAGCTATCTGTTTGACATTTGGTAGTATATGTAAGTCCATGCCACTCTCTCACTTCATCCCAGCTTACCCTTCCCCCTCCCTGTGGCCTCAAGTCCATTCTCTACGTCTGCGTCTTTATTCCTATCCTGCCCCTAAGTTCTTCAGAACCTTTTTTTTTTTTTTAGATTCCATATATATGTGTTAGCATACGGTATTTGTTTTTCTCTTTCTGACTTATTTCACTCTGTAAAATACTCTAGGTCTCTTGATTACTTACAGTGGCTGAAATGGAAACAAATTGCTAGGAATAAAAGAGTTCATTCTTTAGCCTTTGTAAAACCTTTTATATTTACTGACCTTTATTGTGAAGTCAGATACCTTTCCTTCGGTGGTTTCAATCTGAGCCAGACCTAGATCCTCTTTTGAACTGTTGTCTCTGGTTGGGATTTTGAAAGAAGACTCTGAGATGGAAATTAGAGTGTAGCAAACTTACCAGGGAGGCCTGTGGGGACCAACGCCATACAAAGGAACAAAGCTCAGTTTCCACAGGAGAGGTTAGACTTGATAAGTCTCAACAACCCCAAAGGGGTGCTCTGAAGCTGGGATGGTCCTCAGAATTGTCTCAAGTTGGGGTGAGGGGAGATGGACCTTTATATCCCCAATCCTTAGATGCAAACTGCCACAGAAGCACAACGATCTTGGATCAAAATGGCCCTCTTCAGATAAGGCAATTCCCTAAGAGAGCAGAGAGCTGGAGACTGTCTGCCAGCGGTATTCCCAATAGATAGGAAAATAAGCCCTGCAGTTACAAAGGGAGTTCTGAATGATGGCTCATAGCACCCACTACCGTTACATTTATTCATTCGTGCAGTACATGTATTGACCACCTACTGTGTGCCAGATTTTCAGGCACGAAGGGTATGAAGTTGGGCAGGAGATGATATCTATCCTTAAAGAACTCACGGTCTAGTGGAAGGATTGAGCATCATCTTTCTTGTTTGTAGTACTAGTAGAGCAGAGAGAAGTAGGAGAAGGGAAAATTTGATCCAGTTGCCACTGTAGAAGAGGTTCCATGTTGTTCAGCCCTGCTTTCTCCATCTAGTCCTTGGCCCTCACTCTGCTTGGTTTTTCAGTGGTAGTAAGTATATGAAAGAGATTTGAAAAAACCATCTGCATTTCTTAGTCATACTCTGTGCCCGCCTACTTTTTAAATTACCCTTAAGAGAGGCCCAAGTTTCTTGCCTCTCCCTCCTATGCCATCCCTATTTCCATCCTTGTCCTAAGGGATTATATGCACATGTTCCTTGAGTTTGGAGTGTGGAGGTGGGTTGGGTATGGAAGAACAGGCAGTGTTCTAGCCCTGCATCCTAATAGCTTAGAAGAGTCATGACTGGTAGAAGGAAGTCCCTATGCTCTAGCTACTGGGATTTTAGTAGGGAGAGATACCTCCCAAGGATCATCCCAAGCTGGAACTCTGAATATATATTCCACTGAAGTCTTTGTTCTAAGTGGTGATGGTCATATAACACCAATTAGATCCATATTTTGGCTGTATTTAAATAAACTAGCTTGGGAATCTTAAAACTTATTTTTACGGGAAAATATGTTGCTACTTCTAAACATCTGACTTACAGAAAACAAATTCATAAGAATATACACATTCTAAGACCTGCCTGTTCAGGATTTATTTAGTTTGGCTTCTTTTTCTTTTTTTAATGTAAATTTATTATTTTATTATTTATTTATTTATTTATTTTTGGCTGCATTGAGTTTTCGTTGCTGTGCACGGGCTTCTCATTGCAGTGGCTTCTCGTGTTGCAGAGCACAGGCTCTAGGCGCATGGGCTTCAGTAGTTGTGCCTCGTGGGCTCTAGAGTGCAGGCTCAGTGGTTGTGGCACATGGGCTTAGTTGCTCTGCGGCATGTGGGATCTTCCTAGACCAGGGCTTGAACCTGTGTCCCCTGCATTGGCAGGTGGATTCTTAACCACTGCACCACCAGGGAAGTCCAAGTTTGGCTTCTTTTTCTTAAAGTAGATTTTTTTTAAACCCAACATACAGATGTTGTAAAAAGCCATTTGTACCACAAATATGATGACAATAACTGTCTTTTTCATAGATTTCATAGGTATATGAGTTTGGAGCCCTCGTGTTAATAGGTTGGGGGCGGTTGTTTCAAAGCATGTTGAAAACAAACATGTATTGAGTGCCTAAGTGAGCCAGCCCATTTTATTTAATGGATAATTGGCTGTTTACAAATGAAGAAAACAAAACTTAGAAATGTCTAATTGTTTGCTCTCAATTATAAGTTAATTAGTGGAAGAGCAAGAATTCGATCCAGGTTTCTTGACTTTTTAGGAGACGTTTTTAAACAGTGTTCAAACAAATGTGTGCATATAGCCATGGTGAATTTCTTGATTGCAACCCAAATTCCATCATCGCTTTTAGGGCTACCTGGGTCACTCGAGAGATGTTTCCTCTAGACAGACAGCACTACAACACAGATGCACTGCTTCAGCTGGGTTCTAGATTGTAAACTCCAATTTCAGGATTTTTGTGCCTTATGAAAATGTGGCGTTCCATATAGTGTTCGGGTTCAGCTTAGCTCCGTGGAGCCGTTCAGGGACTCGGTTCATTCTTTAAAAGTGATGCTGCTATCTTCAGTGTGTGGCTTCTAAGTCTCCCATGAAAGGAAGACAGAGCATGACATTTATTTCTTGTCTGTATATTCTTTTTGTTCATATACCCTGATGCAAACTAATACCCAACATACTGCTGAGTACTTAAGAGGATGCCCAGTAATGAGGAAAGGGAAAATGAAAGGAGTAATATGTCTTTCCTGGCTTTGCAAATTGACTCCTATGTGTAGAGAAGGGGAAAATCTATCTTAAATGGTTTTCAAAATGAAATTTTTAAGTAGAGCTAACGATATTTTCTTGGTAAGAAAATGAGTAATCTAATTGACTAGTAATATTTACTATTTGTAATGTTGGTTGAATCACATCTATTAAGTATGTGTGCCTTCTAATACAAAAGAAACTAGTTTGTTCATTGACTCAACAAATATTCCCCAGTGTTCTGGCACTGAGAACCTAGTGGGATAATGAGTACTTGGATAGTTTGTGTTTAGATATAAAATTTTGTGACAATTTACTATCTTGATTTCCTTCTAAATTACAAAAAATTAGATTCTATGTAAAGTACATTTTATTACATTCTGCTATTTGAATATTTGTGATTTTAAAAGAATTCTGTACATGTATATATAAGATATACATGTATTTATATGTATTCTAGTAAATGTATTTTTTAAATATAAATATATAGTCTCCTGACTTAGAAAGAAAAGCTTCCTTGAAATGGTTTGCTGGGGTTGATTTTATTTATGACATAATTTAAACTAATTAGGGTTAATATGTAGGAGTACTCATGACAGTCATTTTAGTGTTTTATATTTAACTTATGTTATTATTTGGAATAAATGATTAATGAATAAAACTGCATTTAAACTATTTAGATTCCCTATATAACTTAGGGTCTTAGTTTAGACTCTTCGGGAACATACATTAATACATAAATTGATGACTATTAGTTTTCTCATTTTTCTGTACTTCAGAAGTCCTTTGTTCCCCAAAGATTTAGCAATTTGTACATGCTTAAACTCTTCCTTAAATAATTACTTTGGATTTTAGAAACTTTCACAGAAGTAAAAGTTATACAAACTATACAAATACAGTTGATCATTTTGATAGCACTCAAAATTTCTTAAAGAAATGTCTCAACTTGCTTTAAGAAGGACATATAGGCTCTAGTGAATTTACAAATCTGCCTTGTGAATTTAGAAAGTCAGAAGTAATATAAAATTTTAAAAGAAAGGAACTTTTATTGGATTAAATGGAACTCTTCATGAAGTTCATGAAAATGCTTTGTTCTAATTCTAGTGTTTATTCTTAAGTTCATTGTGAAGTTTGTCATTTTAACACAGGATAATTTATGTTAATGTTGAATCTGGACACTTAAAACTTTTTTATATGAAATACCAGAGAGGAATTACAGCTTCCTTTGTGGTGCAGACAGCATAGTTTGTTTTTCACGATTTAGACATATGATAAAATATGTTGCTATTTCATGCAGTGTTTGGACTCCGCTCAGGTCCTTAGCGGGACTGGGCTCCTTCCATAAAGGTGATGCCGCCATTTTCAGTGTGTGGCTTCCAAGCTTCCACTAAAGGAAGAGAGATCATAGAGGATCATGTGAGAAATTTGTTAGCCAGCATGTTTTCAAATGACTTTAACTGCAGAAGTCTGAGATAAAGAGTTTAGTGTGTTCTAAGGAAGGAGAAAGGCACACAAGTATTAGGGGGTACTGGCAGTCTGTGTCACATCTTATAGTTATAATTGCTCTTTCTCAAATGTCTATGAGTTCCTCCTCTTTCCACACCCCCTTGCTATTCTCCAGGATTTCATCCTTGTTTCATTGTTTTTTCAATTCTTTCTTTTCCTTAGGCATCTTATACACTTTTGAGTCTCAACTACCCTTGTATTCTGATAATTCAAATATGTATCTCTAGTGCTGACTTCCAGCTTATACATCCATCTGCTTAGTAGATATAGCCATTTGGATCTTTACAGGCTTCTCAAATGACTTCACATTTCTAACTTCTTTTCTCCTACTTCCCCAGCCCTCACCTCCCCATCCTCATCCATAATATAATCCTCCTCCTTTATTTCCATTTGCAGATTCTAATATTACCATGTACCTAATTTCCCAAGCTAGAATCTAGAAGTAACCCTAAATTCCTCTCTCTATCACCTTCCACATCTATCAATCCCAAAGTATAGGTACGTTTTATCGTCTAAATATTTCTTCAATCTATCCCAGTTTTTTCTTTCAAACTTCTACTGTTCTTTTTCTTTTTTTTTAATTTATTGATTGATTATTTTTGGCTGCGTTGGGTCTTTGTTGCTGTGCACGGGCTTTCTCTAGTTGCGGCGAGCAGGGGCTACACTTCGTTGTGGTGCGTGGGCTTCTTATTGCTGTGGCTTCTCTTGTTGCAGAGCACGGTCTCTAGGCACATGGGCTTCAGTAGTTGCAGCACGTGGGCTCAGTAGTTGTGGCTCATGGGCTCTAGAGGGCAGGCTCAGTAGTTTTGGCGCACGGGCTTAGTTGCTCCGTGGCATGTGGGATCTTCCCGGACCAGAGATCGAACCTGTGTTCCCTGCATTGGCAGGCGGATTCTTAACCACTGCGCCCCCAGGGAAGTCCCGAAACTTCTATTCTAATTCAGATTCTTGTCATCTCTTGCCTCAACTCTAACAGTAAGTTTGCTTCCAGTCTTGCCTTCTTCAAATTCATCCTCTTCGCTGTAGCTATGGTTGGTTATTAGAAAGGCACATTGAGCATGGCATTCTCTTACCCAAACCCTTTCCTACTGCCTCAGTGACTTAGCTAACTTACTGTTTCCTTTTTCTGACCTTATGCTTTGTCTTCTAGAATTACACAATCTCTTACTTCTTCCTGTATATATTCTTATTTGTTCTTTACTTCTGAGTTTTTGATCAGAGCCCTTGATCAATTATAGTCTTCCTAAAATGATTTTCCCAGCTTTCTTTATCTCATTGACTTTTAGTAATCTTTTAGTACTCAGCTAAAGCAGCCTTCCCCCATCTCTGGCCTTGCATTGACCCATAAATTCTTGCCTTATTAAAGAGCAAAGGTCATGTTTTATTTACCTCTATATTCTTAGCATTTAGCCCTGTGGCTTGCAAATAAAAAATATCTCTCTTCCTGCTCCCGCAGCCCTCCCCCTAAAACAGAAGCACAAAAAGGATTTAACTTTTAAGGATATTTGATTTCTCTGTTTGGATTATGAAAGTATATGTGCTGTTTTTACCATAATTACATTTATTTTAGTGAAGAAAAATAAACTAATGTTTATCTTTAAATCGATAGCTTATTTTTCCTCTGACCACACTAGAATGAAGAGTTGCTAGTTAAGGAGAAGTATTTATTTTCTCAAAAATTGGGGTTTGTGGAAAAGTTTCATAACTTGAAAGAGGAGTAAGCACACATAATTATTACAGACCATATGGCATCTGCTTTATTGGAAGGAAGGCTTTTACAAAGATCTACTCCTCTCAAATAGTTGATTTCTTTATTTTCGGTGGTTGGAGATGAAATAGGTGAAACCAAAATATAGAAAATTGTGTTAGTAATGCCCATTTGGTTGATTTGTGTACTTTACAATATTCTACCTTATTCCACAAAGTATTTGAGATAAGAGTTTCATGTTGTATATTTTAATGACTTTGGAATATTTCTGTTTAGGGTAGAGGTTTTCTAAATATTTTGATATAAGTGGAGAATATTTTTTTTGTTTATTGCTTTAAAAATCCTTTAGCGTTGATAAAAATATTTTGATATATTCTTTATATTTAAAATTAGTTCCATACTTTTCTTGTTCTGTTATGCTTTTACCTTACAGAACTCTAACATTCAAGAGAGATGTAGTTTGAGACTGTACAGATTCTGCTGTAATGTAAACTAGTCCTCATTTTTTAATGGATCTAAAACTTCTATTTTATGGCTCTAAAACCATTGTTTTCTTGATCACTTCACTTTCATCACAAGCACTAATGATTAACTTTTTGAGAAAGACCACATTTTCTATTTTCATTTAAAAAAGTAAATTTTTACTGCATTCACGGAAGACTAGTATAAGGTAATAAAGCTCCAAAATTTTGTCTTGCTGAGTGGGTGACTGAACTTACTACTAGCTGAATGACTGACTGTAGAACTATGTCATAGTTCTTTACTAATAGTTAAAATCACAAATATCAGGGGTCTGCTTTACCTTATTTTTGAAGTATTCATAAGGTGAAAACAGTAAAGAGAATTCTGAGTGTCTCACACTAGCTTAATTTTCCTAAAGATTAGGAAGGAATACAAGGTGTTTTTCTTGTATTGTTGCCTATCTTGAAATTCTTCACTGACTCCTTCAGTATAGGATAAAGTCAATAGACTAAGCACTCTATGGTTCTTCTGCAGATTTATTTTTACCTATTTTTCCAAACTAATTTTGAACATTTGTTCAAAAAATAATAGTATTTACTATGTATTGGGCGATATACTAAGCTCTTCAAATATAACACTAAATAAGAAAGACTTAATCCCTGTCCTCATAGACTCGCCTAATTGCTCCAGCCTAACTGATGAGCATGATTTAAATAATAGCATGTATAGTTATGCCTTTTTACCTTTGCTTACTTCATTATTTTTTCCACAAAATCCTTTCCCTTCAAACATCAAATTTTACCCACCTTTCAAACTTCAACTCTGGTGATATCTCCAATATCACTATTCTCCCTGTTCATGCCAGGTCATTTTAGTCTGTTTCCTCTGAATGGCTGTGGCAACTAATTCATACTGTTCCATTACAACATTCACTTATAATTATTAATAAATTCTAATTTTTAACTTCTCATGTGTGCACCTCCCCAGATAGCCTATAAGATTTTGGATGGCCAGTCTGTTCTCTGCAACCCCTGCAAGTGATTCGGGTCCTTCCCACGTGTAAAACACACTCCCTTCCTTTCAAGGTTCCCAAAGTCTCATCCCCTTACATATCGCCTCAGAGTCCAGAATCTCTACCTCAAAATCAGATCCAGATGTAGATGAGCCTCCTTGGGTATAGTTGCTTAAGTATAACTCAAGTATTCTTCTTGTGAATCTGAAGACCTGTGAACTAAAGAGACAAGTTCTTTAGCCCCCTCAACCCTGTGGGTTCTACACACTCAGAATACGAGGATGGGATATGCATAGGATAATTTCCATAGACTTTCCTGTCCAAAGAGGAGAAAATAAGGGGCACAAAGGAGTCATTGGTCCATAATGATTTTGAAATTCAGGTGGGCAAACGTTGGAGGTTAGATTAGATCTCAAGGCCTTGTGATAATTCTTTAGGGTTCCAGGCTTTGCCCTCTGAGTCATCCTTCCTTTTTCATGAAATGTTGCATGTGTTTGCAGCTGAGGAGTTTTCTCAGTCTGCTTCCTGCCAGCAGAATTTGGGGGGTTGAATGGTCTCATTTCACTTTGTACTGTCACTGTCCCTTTCAGTCGAAGTTAGCAATGTGTTTGCTGATACACTTCTCTCAAAAATTTTGTCAGCCTCCTGTGAATCAGATTGGGGTTTATTCCATTAGATAAAAGCCACAGCCAAGAATCTCTTCAAAATATGGAATTCTGCAGAGATATTAAGATACAACGCTCTCAAGCTTTCTAGAGGACCTGTTGTTTGACTGAGAGGATCTGTGATACCCATAATCTGTTTAATGGACTTTTTGTATAACTGATTAATACTGTGAGGTATCACCCTTGAGCTTTCTGGAGTCTTAACAAAAGATTTTACAGTCAATCCACCAGTTTTATTTTTAGGCCGTGTTTTGGCCATGCCCTGGATTCAAACTTTGTATAGAAGCCATTCTTACCTTTAGCATCTTTTGCCATCTTGAGAAGCTGAGACTTTTCAAAATCATTCATGTCCTGGTCTTTCTGTTGTTTAACAGTCCTTTCTTTAGTTTAGCTTATCTTTCTTCTCTTGCATTTTACTGAAACGTCAAGGAAAAATAGGCAGCACCTACCACACTTTGACTCTGCTTGGCAGTCTCCGTGGCTAGATCATTCAGTTCATTAGGCACATTTCCTACTTTCCACGTTACTGATAGTGACAGTGTTGCAGAGTTTCCAATACTACTTAACAGGGATCTGCCTTCCTCCAGTTTCCAAAAACATTTTCTTCTCTTCCTTTTGAGCCTTCATGGGAAGCAGATGCAAAGTCCAGCTTTCTACTAACACACTGTTCAAGCAATTTAGGCTTTCTCTACCATGCTCCTAAAAATCCTTCCAACCTATGCCTACTGCCAAGTTCCAAAGCTATTCCAATATTTTTAGTTAGTTATTATGGCATCACCTCACTTCCAGCTTTCAAAATCTTTTCTAGTTACCTCTTCCTGTGTAACAAATTTAGCAGCTGAAAACAACAAACATTTATTTTCTTACACTTTGAATGGGTCAGGAATCTGGGTGTCGCTTAACTGGGTCCTCTGCCTCTAGATCTCTCTCGAAGTTGTAATCAAGGTATCAGCTGGGGCCATGGGCTTATTTGAAGGTTCAGCCAAGAGAGAATCTGCTTCCTGGTTCACTCATGTGGTTGTTGGCAGGATTCAGTTTAGATTCTGTTGGCTTGGGGCCTCTTTCAGGTCCTTGCTCTTGGGCCTTTTTCATAGGGCAGTTGACAACATGGCAAGCTGGCTTCCATCAGAGCAAAAGAGAGCTGGCAAGACAGAAGCCAGAATCTTTTTGTTACCTAGTCTTGGAAGTAACATCCCATCACTTTTGCCCTTAGTATTCTCTTTGGTAAAAGCAAAGCAAATCTCCTACACATGAGTGGAGGAGATTATACAAGGGCATGAATACCGGGAGGCAGGGATCATTGGAAGCCATCTTAGAAGCTGTAAGATCTTTGGCTACTACTTGCGTGTGAATCTGCATTTACTGGGTTTGAAAATTGGAAGAGTATCTAGAGCACACCAATGAAATAATATTTATTTACTTAACCATTTAACAGGAGGATCTTCACAACCTTGTAACTTACTGAAACTTGAAAATAATTTTATAAGCTTAACTTCACACAAGCCCAATTTTATTCATATATTCACATGAAGTATGATGGAATGTAAAACTTTTAGAGGACATTTGACTTTGGACAAATGAATCAAGTGCCTTTTTTTTTTTTCTTTTTCCCAGGTACTGATACATGTCAGTATTTACAAGATGCATGAAATGAAGTAAATGATTTCACTTACTCTAGATTAATTCTGAGATAAAAGTTATTCCTTTACTTTTTACTGTAGTTTTGGAATTATGGTAGAAGAGATAATATTGCCTACACTTTCAGTGCAGTAAATATAGGTAGTATGACTCTAGGAGTAATTATACATGCAAACACATATGAAGAAAAATCCTACTGTTTTTGGTATTGGAGGAAGGGCTGGGAAGAATGGTTGTAATATCCTATACGTATCCTGGAAAATATATTTTCATTGAAAGGTGGAAATATTTGAAGATTTTTTTTCTTTGTTGGTCATATTTTAGTGTTTTCATTATTCCTCCCCCAAACTTTTAAATTCTTGGCACAGAAACCACTTTAATCTAACAGATAGACATGCCAAACTGGCCTGAAAAATAATAGTAATTACTTTTTTCCATGGATTATTTTAGTGTTATTTGGTTCAAAACTTGGCTTTGTGTGGTCTGATAAATATTGTGATGTTTAGATTGAAAATGAGTATTGAGCACATTTAAGTAATTTTTTCATTTTTGGGTTTTAGAAGAATCATTATTTTTCTTCCATGTTTCCCGGAAAGTATGGGGGTTTGTTTTTTAGTTATGCTATAAAAGATTAAGGTGGGGTGGAGGAAGACAGTTTGTATAGTTGCCTAAATCTGTTTATTTTCGGGTTGCAACTGAATCTCTCACTAGGTTTGTGATCTGAGAAAAATTGCCAACAACAATGTTATTAAATAATGTTGTGGATATCTAACCATGTTTTAGGATACCATTAACACAGTTCCTTTTTAGATTATCCCTAATGTATAAAGTTGTCGTTTTCTCTTTTGCAGGTAATATAACATTACAAAGCAAGATGGGTAACATCACAGTAGGTATGTGCTAAGCGGTTGGTAAATTTTGTGTGCTTTTTAAAATAGCTATATTTGTGATATTTAATTAGAGTAAATAAAGTCTACAGTTTAGCTGATGAACCTAATAGGATCCTGATATACCTATTAGGATTCTGCCTAGTCAAATATAGGCAGACCCAATATAGGAATATGTGAAATTATTTCTGGAAGTTCATTGGTTCATCATCCTATGAATACTGTATAATTATAGGTTTGGTATCAATCAGAATACTGTTAGAATTCTGATTTCACCACTTTGTATACATGGGCAAATTACCTAACTTCTCTGTACCTCAGCTTCCACATCTGAAAAAAACAGAAATAACAGTAAGTACCATCGTATGGGGTTCTTGTAAGGATTAAATGAGGTATATAAAGTACTTTAGCACAGTGTCTGACATATGCTTAAATACTCAATAAATAATAGCCATTTAAATTATTGTAATTGTTCTAATCCTAGGCCAGAACTAATAGTGGCTAATGGTACTTTAGACCTAATCACCACATGTGATGCTGTGCCTGTGGGAGCAAAAGTTCAGATTTCCAGATTGTTTGTTTGTTTTTGGCTGCGTTGGGTCTTCGTTGCTGCGCGTGGGCTATCTCTGGTTGCGGCGAGTGGGGGCTACTCTTCGTTGCGGTGCGCGGGCTTCTCATTGCGGTGGCTTCTCTTGTTGCGGAGCACGGGCTCTAGGCGCGTGGGCTTCAGTAGTTGTGGCTCACGGGCTCTAGAGTGCAGGCGCAGTAGTTGTGGCTCACGGGCTCAGTTGCTCCGCGGCATGTGGGATCTTCCCGGACGAGGGCTCGAGTCCGTGTCCCCTGCATTGGCAGGTGGATTCTTAACCACTGCGCCACCAGGGAAGTCCCTTCCATATAGTTTAGACAGAGCTTTTCTCTAACCCAGATAGCACCTGCTTGCCTGTTGGGTGAAGAAACACTGTGAACTCTAAGAGTGTTGGTTGTTTTTTAGGTCTTAGAGGGTGGGAATTTGGGGATGGGAAGCTCCCTCTTTATTGAGCAGCTGTGGCTTATTGCCAGTGTGAATGCCCAGGCCTCCTGGTTTTGTCCTTTTTGACATTTGACATTTTCTTTTTGTGCTGATTGAAATAGTGAATATACCCAACAATCCTTTTCACTCTCACTCCTTCTGGATTCTCTGACTTAGAGTGCACATCCTTTTTTAAGTTTTCTAGACATTGTAACTTTTATGTTCAGTGAGGGGTAAATAGAAGATAAAGTCTTTCTAAGTGATGATTATAAATGATTTTAACTAAAACATGACAGGATTTACCTGTTCTCCAGTGAGAAATCAAAATTCACTGCTGATTCTTCAGGCCATTTCATCAGAGGGTACATCTGGGGATAGTAAGGGAAGTTTCTAGGGTGAAAGAAAGGTACACTAGTGAGAAGCTGAGCTAGCTGAGGAGAGAAAGTCCTAGACATGGGTGGAGTTTGTAGCAGTAGGGAAGGAGGGAAAAGAAGGGGAATATTCCAAATTGGGAGGCATAAGAAGTATCATTACCCACTATCAGGCCCTTTAGGCAGATGTGAATTTGAGGATTACTTATAATATAATATAATACGATAATGCTAGTATTATTGTTGGATGGAATTGTGGGAATGTAAAGGGAAAACCATTCTCTCTAAAACTGGAAATAAATGGGTTATTTATCCATAACCTGATCCATAACCTAATTCTGAAAAAGAATAGTAATAGCAAGGATGAACTGAACAGTAATTTACATCTTTGAAGATGGTTTTGCACTCTGTATAATTGATTAACATTATGAATTCTTGTTAATTTCCCCTATAAACGTTCTCCTTTTCCCACTATTAAGTATTAGAGAAATTTTAAGGCAAAGTGTTTTATTTTTCTTAAATAAATCTCTGTTCATGCAGAGAAAATTACCTGAGCTCAGTGTTAAGAAATATAACTGACCACAATTATAGAAGTATTTAATGAGCCTTTATAATTTTCTTCGGTGAAACATAAATGGCATCTGTGGCTTTAGGTTGTTCTTAAAAATCCCAAATAAGTGAAGGTAAATAAAGGTTGAATTTCTAATTTTGTAAACATCATTGATAAATTTTGAGTCCTATTTTGGAAGAATCTTTCAAAATAAGAGAAAAAGTGTGCATTTATTAAGTTATCATGATCTGTGATAGTGTGGAAAAGCATGGACTTTAGAAGACTGAATTTTGGTCCTACCCCATGTTAGCTGTGTGGCTTTGAAAAAAGTACTAAATCTCTCTGAATTTGCATTTTTATACATGGCTACCACCCATATAGCCCAAGGTTTTTGAGAAATCAAATAATGTAAAGCACAGCCCAATGCGTGGTAGTCATTCAGTGTTTAACCTTAATGATAAGGGAAGTGTTCATTTCTTAAATTCCTTTAATTCTTTGAATATCTCAATTAAGACTTTGGAAGAAAGTATAAACTATGTCACTGTTTATATTGGTCTTAAGATTGTGTTAGTATTTGAAAACAACCCTGAATATGGCAATAACTAGTCTACATATATTTACCAAGTGCCTGCTTTATAATAGGAACTCGTTTAGGTACTGAGGAATATGTTGGTCAACAAGATGTCTTTATGCTCACCTTCGGGCTGAGATAAAAAACAGTAGGTATGTAAATAACAGAAGATACTTTCACATAGTACAATGAATAAATAAGAGAGGGTAATGGGATAGAGAGAGGGGAAAAGAAAGCTACTTTGTTTAGCAATCGGGGAGGGTCTGGAGAAGAGATATTTGAATTAAGCCCAGAGTAATGGGAAAGAGGCATGTAAAATTCTGGATGCACAGCTGCTCAGATGGAGGACAGCCAGTGCAAGCCCTTAAAATGGAATGAGTTTATAATTTTTGAGATATAGAGGGGAGACTTGTGGAGAAAGTGGTGAGAGGTGAGGTAAGTGAGGGCTGGATCACAGGGCCTTGTAGATGTGGTAAGAGTTGAGACTTTATTCCAACTACAACAGGGTGGTAGCAGGGGAGATATATAATTTGTATTTAAAGAGAACAATCTAGTTGTTGTATCAGAGGGGTGCCAACGTGGAAGCAGGTGACTAGAAAGCTTAGTTTGTTTATCCATTCTCCTGTTGATGGCTACCTGAGCTGTTTCTAGTTTTTGGCAATTGTAAATAAAGCTGCTATGAACATTCTTAGACAAGTTATTTTGTGGATATGGAGATTTTATATATATATATATGTATAAAATTGACCCTTGAACAGTGCAGGAGTTGTTTCAACCCTCCCTGCAGTCAAAAATCCACGTCTAACTTTGCAGTTGGCCCTCTGCATCTGTGATTCTCCATCTACGGATTCAGCCCACCTTAGATTGTGTAGTGCTGTAGTATGTATTTAGTGAAAGAAATCATGTATAAGTGGACCTGCGCAGTTCAGTCCCGTGTTGTGTGTATGTGTATATATTTATTTTATATGTATGTATATATGTATTATATATATGTACATGTATGTATGTATATACATTTATTTATATGTGTCTATATAATATATATGTGTGTATATATCACACATACACACATATATATATGTTTTTTTTTTTTCCTTCTTAATACCTAGGAATAGAATTGCTGGTTTGAGGGAATTCCCTGGTGGTCCAGTGGTTAGGACTCCACGCTTTCACTGTTGAGGGCCTGGGTTCAATCCCTGTTCGGGGAACTAAGATCCTGCAAGCCATGCGGTGTGGCCAAATAAATAAATGAAGGGGGCAGGTGAGGGGGTGACAATAAAATATGGATTAAATTCTAAAATACCAAGTAAAATAATTTTTAAAAAAGAGGGGGCTTCCCTGGTGGCGCAGTGGTTGAGAATCTGCCTGCCAACGCAGGGGACACGGGTTCGAGCCCTGGTCTGGGAAGATCCCACATGCCGCGGAGCAACTGGGCCCGTGAGCCACAATTACTGAGCCTGCGCGTCTGGAGCCTGTGCTCTGCAGCAAGAGAGGCCACGATAGTGAGAGGCCCGCGCACCGCGATGAAGAGTGGCCCCCGCTTGCCACAGCTGGCGAAAGCCCTCGCACAGAAACGAAGATCCAACACAGCCATAAATAAATAAATAAATAAATAAATAAAATTTTTTTAAAAAAAGAGAATTGCTGGTTTCAGTAGGTATGTTTATGTTTAGTTTTGTGATGGACTACCAGACTTTTCCCAGAGTTCCATTTTACATTTTCTTCTACAGTGTATGAGAATTCTAGTTGCTCCATATCCTTACCAACATATATTATTGTCAGTCTTTTTGTTTTTACCCATTCTGGCATGTGGATAGTCGTATATCTCTGGTATTAATTTACATTTCCCTAATGGCTAATGGTGTTCAGCACTTTTTTTTTTTTGAAGTATAGTTGATTTACAGTGTTGTGTTTCTGGTGTACAGCAAAGTGATTCAATTATACATATATATTTTTTCATATCCTTTTTTCATTAGAGGTTATTACAAGATAGTGAATACAGTTCCCTGTGCTACACAGTTTATCTATTTTATGTATAGTAGTTTGTATCTGCTCATTCCAAACTCCTAATTTATCTCGCCCCCCCCCCCCCCCCCCCGTTTCCCCCTTGGTAATCTTAAGTCTGTGAGTCTGCTTTGTAAATAAGTTCATTTGTATCATATTTTAGTTTCTACATAAAAGTGACATCATATGTTATTTGTCTTTCTCTGACTGTTTTGCTGAAAGCCTGCTTTCGGTTTTAAGGTTCATTGGATTCGCTGCCAAAATAACCACTCGTCTCACACAAATAAACAGTTTTAATCAATTCTTTAATGAGAGGTGATTTAACTTAATTTTAATATAAAATCATTAGAAGGAGAAGAATAAGAATATTAGGAAAATGTTACAGGGTATTTACATTACCGAATTGGGCCAGCACCTACTTCCAGATCCAAACAGCAGCTGGGAAGTTCCAAGTAACAGCAATCTGGAGCCCCAGTTGGGAAGGGTCCTGGGTACATCCTGGGTACGTCCACCCCACAGGTGAGACTTCAGATTAGAGTTCTGGGGGCTTCTGTTTATAATTAAAGGCCGCAAACTATTATCAGTTTGTGCTCAAAAATGCAGCTCTGGTTCAGGTTTAACAATGCTGTTAATTTCATCATGTGAGTCACAAGATTTTCCAGACCCCAGAGGACTGGCCAGGTCCCCAGGGCTCAAGAAATTCCAAGACCCATTCCCTTTCTTATCGTAAGTGCTGCTTGACTTGCTAGCAGCTGTTGTTAGGTGTGCAAGCAGGCATGCAGTCCAGTAAGGTCACAGGTCGATCAGAGGCCTGCTTCTGCCTCTGAAGCCTGAAGAAGACTGTTTTACTAGTTTTCCCAACACTGACTTACTTCACTTAGTATGATAATCTCTAGGTCCATCCTTCAGCACTTTTTCATGTGCATATTGGTCATTAGTGTATCTTCTTTTGTGAAGTTTTGTTCAGATCTTTTACCCATTTATTCTTTCCATTGGGTTATTTCTTTTTATTATTGAATTGTAGGAGTTCTTTATATATCCTAGGAACAAGTCCTTTGCCAGATATTGTTTTTCTGTATTTTCTCTCAGTCTGTGGCTAGCCTGATTATTTTCTTAACAGTGTATTTCGATGAGAAGAAGATTTCCATTTTGATGAAGTCTAATTTACCAGTTATTTTTATGGTTATTGCTTTTTGTGTCCTTAGAAATCTTTGTCTGCCTTCAATCATGAAGCTGTTCTCCTTTGTTTCTTTTAACAGCTTTAAAATTGTTGCTTTTACCTTTGATCCACCTCTAATTTTCGTATTTGTTGTGAGTTAGGAATCAAGATTCATTTTTTCCCATATGGATGCCTAGTTTTACATCACCATTTGTTGAAAAAAACTTCCTTTCTCCAATGGATTACTTCCACATCTTTGTCTGAAATCAAATGACTGTATAAGTATGGATCTATTTCTGTTCTGTCTCTCCTGTTTCATTGATCTATTTGGCAGTTCTTAGGCTAGTACCACACTGTCTTGATTATTGTAGCTTTATAACAGTAAGTCTCTTTGGGATTAGCAGATGCAAACTAGTATATATAGGATGGATAAACAACAAGGTCCTACTGTATAGTACAGAGAACTATATTCAATAACCTGTGATAAGCCATAATGGAAAAGAATATGAAAAAATATATATATATATGTATAACCGAGTCACTTTACAGCAGAAATTAACACAACATTGTAAATCAACTATACTTCAATACAATTAAAAAAAATAATAAGTCCCTGAAATAGGTAGTTTTCCAAATTTGTTCTTCTTCTTTTTTAAAATTTATTTATTTTATTTATTTACTTTTGGCTACGCTGGGTCTTCGTTGCTGCACATGGGCTTTCTCTAGTTGCGACGAGTGGGGGCTACTCTTCCTTACAGTGCATGGGCTTCTTATTGCAGTGGCTTCTCTTGCTGTGGATCACAGGCTCTAGGTGTGCGGGCTTCAGTAGTTGTGGCTTGTGGGCTCTAGAGCACAGTCTCATTAGTTGTGATGCACGGGCTTAGTTGCTCCATGGCATGAGGGATCTTCCCGGACCAGGGATTGAACCCCTGTGCCCTGCATTGGCAGACAGATTCTTAACCACTGTGTCACCAGGGAAGTCCCTGTTCTTCTTTAAAAGTGTTTTGAATTTGATTTTCTATATAAAATTTAAGATTAGCTAGTCAATTTTTTACCAAAAATCCAGTTGCAATTATATTTGGGATTGTACTGAATCAGTTTGGGGAGAGGAGATACTCACAAAAATCGAGTCTTTCAATTCTTGAACATAGTGTAATTCTTCATTTATATATATCTTTAGTTTCTGTCATCTTGTTTTGTAGTTTCCAGTGTAGAGGTCTGACACATCTTTTGTTAAATTTATTTGTGTTTTTGACCCTATTGTAAATGGAATTTTAGAAAATTTCATTTTCTAATGGTCTGCTGCTGGTATATAAAAAATACAACTGATTTTTATACATGTACCATGTATCTTGTGACCTTGCTAAATTTATTTATTTGTTCTAATAGTGTATTTTTTAGACTCCAGAATTCTTTTCTATGTAGGCAGTCACTCCATTTGCAAATTAATACAGTTTTACCTCTTTCTTTCCAATCTGTATTCCTTTTTTTTTTCTTTTGCCTTATTAGGCTAGCTAGGTTCTTCAGTACGATATTGAATAGTAGCGGTGAAAGTAGGATTCCTTACTCTTGTTCCCAATCCTAGTATACAATATTAGAGGGAACGCATTCATTGTTTTACCTTTTAGGTATGATGTTAGCTATACAGGCTTTTTCTAGATGTTCTTTACCGGACTGAGGAAATTCTTTTTTATTATTAGTTTTCTGAAAGTTTTTTTCTTTTCTTTGATCATGAATGGTTGTTGAATTTTGTCAAATGCATTTTCTGTATTTATTGAAATGATTGCATGTTTCATTCTTTTTTTACTCTATTAATATGATCAACTACATTGATTTTAGCATGTTAACCAACCTTGTGTTCCTGGGATAAACCGTACCTAATCATGATTTATTATCCTTTTTATACATTGTTGGGTTTGGGTTGCTAATATTTTGTCAAGGATTTTTGCATTCATGTTTATGATGAATGTTGATCTGTAATTTTTTATTTTGTAAAATCTCTGTAGGTTTTGCTATTAGGATTATGCTGTCCTTATAAAATGAAGTTGTATAGATTCCTTCCTTTCTCTTTTCTAAATTTATGTAAGATTGGTATAATTTCTTCCTTAAATATTAGATAGAATTCACCAGTGAAACCTTCCTTGCAAGTAGGAATGTTTTTGATAATGAATTAACTTTTGTTAATAGATATTCTGTTATTCTATTTCTCTTTTATCTGGTATTACATTTTGGTAAGTGGTATTTTGAAGGAGTTTGTCTATTTCATTAAATTGTCAAATTTGTTAACATAATGTTCATAGTATTCCCTTATACTCATTTTTATGCCTATAGGATCTATACTGATACCCCCTGTTTCATTCCTGATATTGATATTTATAATTCTCTTTTTCCTGATTAATGAGGCTAGATTTTATCAATTTTGTTGATCTTTTCAAAGAACCAACTTTTCACTTTGTTAATTTCTCTGTTGTTTGTTTTCTAATTTATTGATTTTTGCTCTTTATTTTGTTCTTCCTTTTATTTACCTTGAATTTCCTTTGCTCTTCTCTAGCTTCTTCAGGTAAAATGTTAGGTCATTGATTTTAGACTTTGTTAATATTAGTTTTTAAATGATAAGTTCTTTTAAGCAGTGTATCCCCCAAATTTTGAAATGTTGCATTTTTCATTATTATTCATTTTAAAAGATTTTAAATTTCGCTTGTGATTTCATCTTTGGTCTATACAAGTCTCTTGTTTAATTTTCATATATTTAAGATTTTTCTAGATCTCTTGTTTTTATTAATTTCTAATTAAATTTCATTTTGGTTAGAGAACATACTCTGTGTGATTTCAGTTGTTTTACATTTATTATGATTTATTTTATCATCCAGCATGTGGTTCTAGCCTAGTGCTACATGCCCTTAAAATGATGTGTAATGCAATGATTTTTTTGTTGTTGTATCAGTTGCTGAGAGAAGGGGTTAAAGTTTTCAACTAATTCTGTCAGCTTTACGTTTGGCTTTTGAATCTCTGTTATTTAGGTACATACGTATTCATGATTGTTATGTCTTCCTGATGAATTAAACCTTTTGTCATTATAAAATGTCTTTCTTTATCTTAGGTAATATTCGCTGTCTTGAATGTACTTCATCTAATCGTAATAAAGGCACTCTTTCCTTCTTATGCTTAATGTTAATAATAATAAAGGCACTCTGGTCATCTTATGCTAAATGTTAGCGTGGTGTATCTTTTTCTGTCCATTGACTCTCAATTGGTCTTTATGCTTAAAAAGCATCTTTTATAGATAGCATATGGTTGGAACTTGCTTTTTTTAAATTCATTTTTAGGATTTTGTCTTTTTTTTTTAATTTTTTAAAATTAATTTATTTTTGGCTGCGTTGGGTCTTCATTGCTGTGTGCGGGCTTTCTCCAGTTGCGGTGAGCTGGGGCTACTCTTCGATGCAGTGCACAGGCTCCTCATTGTGGTGGCTTCTCTTGTTGCGGAGCACGGGCTCTAGGCACGCGGGCTTCAGTAGTTGTGGTGCGCGGGCTCAGTAGTTGTGGCTCGTGGGCTCTAGAGCGCAGGCTCAGTAGTTGCAGCGCACAGGCTTAGTTGCTCTGCAGCATGTGGGATCTTCCCAGACCAGGGGTCGAACTCATGTCCCCTGCATTGGCAGGTGGATTCTTAACCACTGTGCCACCAGGGAAGTCCCTAGAATTCTCTGTCTTTTAATTGGAGTGTGGAGTCCATTAACATTTAATTTTGATTATTGTTATGGTTGGGTATTGGTCTACCATTTTGTTATTTATTTTATTTTGTCCCTTCTATTTTTGTTTATTTCTTCCTCCCTTTTTTTGACTTCTTTTGCATTAATTGGATATTTTTCAGAATTCCATTTTAATTTTCCTTTTGACTTTTTAGCTATACCTTTCTGCATTTTTTATTGGAGTTTCCAGTGATTTCAATATAAGAATTTAACTTTTCTCAGTCTACTTAGAAATAATATTATGCCATTTCATATAAAATGCACAAGACTTGCAACCAGATGGATCCATTTACCTGTTCTTGTTCTTTATAGTATAGGCTATCTTATATCTACATATAGATCCCTTAATATTGATTCATTGGTATGACTTTTGCTTTATATTGTTATATGTATTTTAAAGAACTTAAAAGAGAGGAAAGTAATATTTTATATTTATCTAGATATTTACCATTTCCAGTGCTCTTTATTTCTTCCTGAAAATATGATTTTACAAGTGGTATCATTTCCTTAGCATTTCTTATAGTCCAAGTCTGCTGGCAATAAATTCTCTTAGTTTTCTCTCATCAAAAATGTCTTCATTTTGCCTTCTTTTTGGAAGGATATTATCATTAGGTGTATAATTCTGAGTTGATTGATTTTTTTTTCTGTACGAATAAAATATAAGCCAGAATAAAAGACAGGTAACAAACTAGAAAGATATCTGATACATATATATAAAATCTCCATCCATATGTACATACAACAAATGAGAAGAAAAGGAGCAATCAGTGGGATGGGAACATGGATAAACATGAACAAGCAGTTCACAGGAGAAATAGTCCATATACATGTACAATGTTGTTCCACCTTACTGCTAATCCAAAACATCTAAATATAAACAGTCATGATTTAAAACATTGATAATGTCCATTGTTGAGAAAGTTATGGTGAAACAGAGATTCCTATCAGTTGTTAGTTCAAGTATGAATTGATCAACCATTTTGTAGGTCAGTTTGGAAACGTATAACAAAATTGGAAGTTATCTACATTTGCTTTGCTCTAGCACTTCCTCTTTTAGAACTTTATTTCAAGGAAATAATCTGGTAAGGATATAAAGATATATGCATGAGGGCATTTATCTCTTTGTTTATGATAGCAAAAGAGAGTGTACGTTTTAAGTTGTTCCCAGTAAGAGAATAATTATAGTATGGTACATTCATAAAGTGACTATTACTCAGTCTTTAACAATACAATAACCTAGCTCTATAGTATGCAATATAGAAAGATATTCCTGACATTTTATTAAATGAATAAAAAACAGTAAAACATTGTACTGTCATTTCAAAATATTGTGTATATTTTCATATCGAGCATTAATTCAGAAAAAGAAGGGAGGGAAAGAGAATGGGAGAGAAAGTGAGAGAGGAGCACAGCAGAAATCATCCAAGATTTATATAGAAATCAAAGCTGTTTAGATCCTGTGACAGGTTTCTTCCTTTGAATATATCTGGACCTAAGTCACTGATTTGTGGGAATACATCCCATTTCTACTGAAAGCTGGATCAGGAGATGCCATACAATTTTTCAGGAACCCACTCGAGCACTTTCATAAGTCAAAAAACATTGCTAAATTTTTTGTTTAATAATAGCATACTGCTTAAGAGGTTAAACAAATAAACAGAAAGTTGACATAATCTTTAAGCAAGTCAGCAGAGTCCTAGTTACCTACTTGGTGATGTGCTATTTCTCACTTTAGTAAATTGGATGGAAGCAACTCTATTACCCCTAGAAAATAGTAAGCAATCAGGGTCAATGAAAAGCTTGAACTACCTTAAGACAACAACTTTTTTCATTTCTATAAGCAAGAATTGTATACCTATCTGTGTACATCACTGAAGCCTTAGAAAAAAGGGCTGGTTTCATTCGTAAATCTCTTTGTCTTAAATAGAATCAAATTTTACATTTTGTTTTTTGGAGGAAAAAAAAGCTCAAAACAAAATGTTTTGCTCTAGGAGCAGCAGACTTTATCTATTAAAGGCCAGATAGTAAAATTTTTTAAGTTTG
Organism: Balaenoptera acutorostrata; assembly: GCF_949987535.1. Lineage (NCBI taxonomy): Eukaryota > Metazoa > Chordata > Mammalia > Artiodactyla > Balaenopteridae > Balaenoptera > Balaenoptera acutorostrata. Next base: position 97,319,925 of record NC_080070.1, read on the forward strand.
TGAGCCACATGGTCTATCTGTACTATGCACCTCTCTCACTTTAACATGAAAGCAGCCATTGACAATATACGAACAAATAGTTGTGTCTGTGTTCCAATAATACTTTATTAAGAAAAACAAGAGGGGGGCTCTAATTTGGCGACCCTGCTGTAGAGTCTAAAAACCATTGTTGTTATGATTCTGGAGAAATTTGGGGTTTGATGCCTTAATCCCAAAGATGACAAGTGGGTAATGTTTATTTGAAATTTCTTGATTGATTGGTTTGTGTTTTCCTTAGATTAAAAGATCTGCTGGAGAAAGTTGAAGGCAGCTCTGCAAATCATGACACCCTAATTAAAGTCAATTGAGTAACTTGGATTTTGAGAAATTGAGATCAGTAGAAGCAAAACAATTACAAAGAAACAAAAAGTGATTTAGGTACCTGAGAGGGAAATTTGTTAGATTAGCAGAGGCTTCAAAATATTGGAATGGATATAGAGAAAAGGCCATATAATAGTATCAAATTGGAATATTACGAGACTAGAGATGATTTAGGTATTATACTATCTGATTTCAGGAAAATAGATTGTGTCATCTCCATGATTCCTTTAAGAAGAATATGTGTAATTATGGTCTTTTAATTCTAGTTTAGATAATATAATTGATTAGCTGCTTAGGTAGTCTCATCAGTCACTTGGATTTTGTAAATACATTCTAACCTACATCCCAAAACCCTGTTCTTCCTAATTTCCATAATACATATAGAGGTCTCTTAGAAGCTGAAGTGCTATAAAAAATTTGATTATGTATATCAAAACCCTGATTTTCCCTAGACTCATATTTTTTAAAATAATATCTTTCTTCTGGAATACCTGGTCATCTTCCATTTAAAAAAAGTCAACAGGAGAAAGCAGAGCTTGATAGTAGATAATAGTGGAATAGAAGTTGCTCACTCAGCTTTACTTTCCCTGCCCTATGTTGCCTCTTTTGGAAGGCACTGCCAGAAGCTGTATACTGGTAATTATATCTTTTAAAAAAGAATATCTTCATAGGTTTTTTTGGGGAGTGTGGGGAGCAGTAGGGGTTGCCTTGTGTGTCCCTCATAAGCCCAGCCTCCTATATGCTATCTCCCTAACATAGAATACCTAGGCAGGACATTAATTTAGAAAACTTTCCTTGAAGTGACCTTAAAATTCTGCCTTTGCAAATCCTTTACATCCTATATATAAAATTCGTTCCTTGTTCTTGCAATTAGTGTAGCTTTGGAAGTGTAGGAATCAAGTTGCAGAAATCAAGAAATATCTTTTGTGTTGCTTTTCCTTAGTTATCTACGTGTTGACATTTGAGGTGAAATTATAAAAATTCAGAAGAATTTTCTGAACATGGCTTGAACAATTTCAAGAGAATTCTCCCTTTATCTGAAGGAAAATAGAAAAGTTTGGAATTTTAGCCTTTTGAGCTTAGCTGTTATTCTTTGCTTAATAGCAGAGTATATATCACAAATATCTATTTATTTGGTTATATGTAGTTTTAGCTGGTAGTTGACATCAGTTTTTCTCTTTTTGTCTGTGTAATTTTCCAGGAAAACTCAGTGGTCTCTGTCAGATGAACAAAATCTTTGTCCAAAATTGTGGTGATAGAAAACTCTGTGTGGGAGTTTATTCCAGTCACTGTCTGGACTAATAATTTTCTGTTTACTTCTTAATCTCTAATGCATATTTCCCTTAAGTCTTCCTCCAAGAGCTATAATAGAATTTTTCTGTTTTGTGAGTCTCCAAAAAATGAAATTCTGTGAATGAAGCCTTCATTTGACTCTTGATAATTAATTTTTCTTTCCAATCATTTGTATTGTAGAATACAAAAGAAAATTAGTATTTGTCTTGCTACATAGCTTTTAAAATACCACCTTTGCTTTCTCTTTTGAAAACACATCTTGAGTTTTAATTTTTTTGACAGCCTCCAGTGGATGGGCCATGATTAGAGCTCAAGACCGTTAACATGAGGATGTAATTAACTAGTGGCTTAGGATATAATTATTTAGGTGTTGTTTATGTCCCATGTGAAGGGGAAAGAAATTAAAAGTATTGTTTATGAACCATATAAAAATCTTGTGGGGTTTTTTCCCCCTTAGAGAAAGCAAGAAATCAAACTGTTGTTTCAAATATTTTACTTTGTTCAATTTGGGATAATAGACACTTTGTAGTTCACATTTTTTTACCATAATATATTTTTACTTGACTTCTTTAGGATGCAGTAAGAGGTTTTTAAAGGAGTTTCTCGTGGTGCCTGAGAAGAGAAATATTCATCCTTGTCCAGCTGTTCTGTCATTTATCTCCAGTGACTTAACTTCCCAGCTTCAGTGTTCAGTTTTGACACTTAAAAATTAAATACACTGGATCTGATAAATGGCATTTTGATTATAGGTTAGAGATAAATTATTATAAATTATCTTGAAGTCACATTTTAAACAGTTTCTTCCCAAGTTTTTGTCTTTGTTTAGAGTCATTAACATTTATTGTAAAGAAGAATGTTGGCTCCTTTGTGAGTGTACAAATGTTTTTTCCTTCACATTTTGCAAAAAATACAATGTAATTTTTGGCATTATTTTCACCATACTCCGTACTTGGTTTCTACTTTGAAGTAATAAAACCTCCTGATAAAATATGCTTTTTAAGAGATCTCTCTAAAAAAATATGCTTTGCTCTTTTCAGGGCAATCAGATAGAATATTGAACTGAAAGTTCTGTTGCTGTGGGAGAGGAGGAAAAAGGAGAAGCTACCTAGCACTGACTCTTCAGCATAATTCTCTTCTTTATCTGGCTGTCAGCTTTCCCTGGAACTTGAAATGTTGGCTGATTGAAAACTGGGTTCAGTGTTGACATAGGGAAATTTGAGTGTCAAATCAGGACCACCTTAATTGTAATTTTCTTCCCTTGACTTAAAGATAATCTGTTCAATTCCAGAAACTTGAAATATTTAGATATTAACAAGCTTTACCCACTTTTCAAGTCATTCCTTTCCCCCCCATCTCTGTCCCTCTGAGAAATGCAACAAAACCTTATCTAGAGTAATCTTTCACTATTAGCTGCACTTTTTAGTACTAGCAAATTTGCTAAAAGGAGAAAATATAAGAGTTTTGATTTTTGTTAACTTCGCTACTACTTATATGTGACTGTACGTGAAATAGAGTTCTTTAGTAAATATTGAAAGTGGGTAATAAACTAAATGTATCAATGGTGCTTAATGGTCTTGGCTGTCATTGCTTGTGTACGGTCCTTCCTACACATTAGGTTTGAGAGTAAACATGTTTAGAGTTACGTTTTGGAGATTACTGCAGGCATAGGGATTTTCTTATTAGTTATCCAGCTGTAGATTTCTAGATTTCTGATTCTGTTTTCATTTTAAAGCAAAAGATGGGATAGTTATAAGGATAATACAAAACCTTGCAGGACTCTTAGCTCCTTATCCTAATGCTGAAGTAGAGCCTTTTATTTCAAGTTAATAATTTCAGTTACTCAAATAAGACGATTATGCTTATGGTTCTTCCTTCCTCCTAGATTCGTCTTCTGGATGTCTAAGTGCCTCGACTTATCAGGGTGCCATAGATGTTTATGTCAGCCAACTGGGAAGAGTGGAATTGAAATCCCATAAAGGTTAGCCAAGTAGAATGTTCTATTTTGACATATGGTGTAAGGAAGGTTTTATGTACCATTCAGGAAACAGATGGTCAAATTATCTTATCTACACTGACATAGAGATTTCAAAAAAATTTTTCTCTGTTAGAACCTGATTTAAAGACTGGAATACTAGCCCTCTAGACCAGTGATCTTTGAAACTTTTGGAACAGATGGCCATGAAGACTATCTTTCCTTTTGTAACTCAAACAAAAATGTTGTAATTTATTGACTGTTACTGTGGAATTTTTTAGTGTTAGTGTTTGGGTTTTTTCAGTTTAGTTTTATGTCGGAAATAGAATATTCTTTGGAGGGGAAGTGCTCTCATACATTCTTTTGGAAGCTTTCCTGCTAACTTGTAAGAGGACCTTCTCAGGCCATTACTCTAGAGTAATACTTTTAAAAGCGTGATTCTGCAATAAAGGTATCACCAAAAGGTCCTCTAAAGTGATTATTGACTTAGTCTCTTGTAGTATCAGGCTTATGATGTGTCTCTTTCTGTAATCTTATTTCTAATACAAATAGCTTATTCTAAGAGTCCAAGTCTTTCATTAATAATTATACACTTTTTAAGGCTGAATATACAAGTCTTTGTGTGCATGCATGCACATAGATGTACACGTGCATGCTGGCAAGTGACTTGCGTACTTGGAGTAGCTTGGCTATAGGGGCTTAAGTGACCTGGGTTCAGAAAGTTAAGAACCATAGCTCTGTATAAAAAATTTTTTAGAGAAAGTCTGGAAGCTCTTGCATAGCCAGAACAAGGCTATGTGTATAACAAGGAAAAAACCTCCACAGAGACCAGTTGTTCCTGCTGTTAGTAATTTCTTTGCCATGTTGGCAAAGTTTAAATACTTTAAACTTTAAAGTTTAAATTTTAAATACTTTACAATTTAAAGTTTTAGTACTTTTTAATAGCTTTTTGTCCAGTGAGGCTCTCTTGTCAATGTCAAAATAAAACTACAAACACAGACGTCTGAAACTGAAGTTATTGCTGAGACACAGGTATTTTTTGATTTCTCAAGATCACATTTTTTTTTCCTTTTAAATAGGATAATATTATGTTCTCACTAAATTTCTAAGAGCTTCAATAATACTATTCAGGGTATTTTGTAAATGTCAAAAAAAGTCATGTAATTGCATTCTTGTATTATGAAGACCCAAGGAGAATAAACATTACTACATTTAATGTAACTAGTAACAGAGTAAAAACAAAGTTTTGAATAGCAGCTCTTACATGAAAATTATTTCCTGTTTTGTATGGACAGGCAAAAAAGTAAAACAAAACAAACAAAAAACATTGCTAATCTTCATCCACTTGAATTATTTTTAACTATTATTTGGATTGTTGTTCCAGTAACTTATTGAAATAGCATATGATGTTGCAAGATTTGATTGGGATTACAATTTTGTGTTTTCTCCTGTTGGGACTATGATACTGGCAGGAGCTTAAAGATAACTGGAAACAAAGATTTTTGTCTTAATTCAGGTCTCTAATTCTCACTACACTTGGGAACAGTAACTTTCTGGAGTGATGGAAAGTTATTCAGGATTCTATTGCTTAATAGTTAGTAAAGACATCTGGAATCCTTTCCAACTCTGCCACTGTCTTGCTGTAGGGTTTAAGAGCCAGCTACTTGAGTCTCTTAGGCTGTCCTTTCAGCTCCTATGGCCATTTTGCCAAGTGAAAAAGAATGTCACAAGGCTTGTTTCCTCTCTTCCTATGAAACTTAACACAGTGACCTTATTCATTCATTCAGAAAGGCTGTGTTATGGCTTGAGAGTCAGAACTGCATCTGAGTACTGACTTTTCCACTTAAAAATTGTCCTTGATAAAGCCACTAATCTTAATATATAGTATCACTTCAATAAATGATGCTGTTGTATTAGTTCACTTTTTAATTTTTTAAAAATGGTATTGATGTCAATAACCGTGAAGCAGTTTTTGAAGTGAAAAGAGGTTGAAACATACAGGAGCTCTCCTTTCTAAAGAAGATAGTCTTAGAGATGGGACATTTGGGAAAGCTTTCAAGTCATGAGAATTCTTCATTCACAAATAGGAATGGAGTTTTAATAGTGATAGTTTTTGCTTTTTAAGGATGTGGAGAGAGATGGGGATAGAACTATCTGCATTGCTTAACATTTTTAAAACTCTGACAGATTTAAGATCCCTTTATTTAAGAACAGAAAAGAAAGATGTTCATAAAATTATTACATTTGATGTATTTAGAGATAATGTCCTAGAAAAAGTTTTTTAAAATCTGTTATTTTCTACTTTTTAAAGTATGTTTGGTAGAAAAAACATGTATCTTCTATTCCTCCTGACATTTTCCAGGTTTGTTTTTGTTTTGTATTTTCCTAAAGCTCTCATATCTGTTTTTATGGGTAACTTCTGTCAGTAGTTTACATTTAAACCCTGAAAAGCAGTTTGTTTTTTAAATAAGATAAACCAATTGTAGTTATGTGCTTTGTTCCCCCCTTTTTGAGTAGTAAATATGAAACTTCATCAGTCTTAATCCCAAATTTCCAGCTCCCATTAGAAAGGCTGAGAAGATATGGAATTATTTAGTGAAACTTAAGCTGATGTTAACCAAACTAGAAAGCACACAAAGACCCATAAATAAATGCCTTCTAAAAGGAATCTTTACAACATGCACAATGGATGTCATCCTGACCATCTTTGTCCACAGAGTTGGGTTACTGTTTTATGGGAAAGGCCTCTCTTATTTATTTGATATATGAGAAATAGAGAAAGAAAAACTTGAAACAGGAGTGTACTGGGGAGTTTGTGCTGCAAACCACGTAATTGTTTTGAAAAATGATTCCTTCCCAACAGAGTACTTTTTCTTATTTCGTCCTTTAGAAGTTGAATTATTGTAAGATTGTAGATGAAATAAAGTTGAGTGTCTTGCTTCAGGTACCCAAAAAGTCTGTAATCCATTAAAAAGAAACGTTAGTCAGTTGAAATTTAAATATTTCCGTTTTAAATTTTTGTTATCGCCCTCTCCACACCCCCAACCAAACAAGGTATCACTGAAAGCACAAGAGCTCAAGGTTCTGGTTGTATTATAATGATCAGTGAGGTTACACGTCCTGTAATACAATGAGGTAGCAGTGTATGAAATACGACAATGGTTAAGAGCGTAGGTTTGTTGTCATTGAAATGGATCTTGATTCCAGCAGTAGCTGTAGTGGAAACTTGAGCAAGTTCTTATCTGTAAAATCGAAATTATAATAATACCTCATAGAGTTGAGAGAGAAATTAAAAGATAATATAATGAAGGTGTTTGGCTCTTAGTAAATGCTCAATTAATGGTAAATTCTGTCTATAAGCTGCATGTGTATTAAACTCTTCACTTTTCTGGTATTGGATGAGCTGACTAGGGCTATTGGCAAAAAGAGAAATAGCAGTTCATGATGTCCTAATGACTCATATTCTTGACGGAAGATACTGTGAATGCCTTGGGAATACCTGGGAGTAAGGAAAAGGTACAGCTATTTAAATAAAATAAGCTGAGTAAAGACAGTGTATCAGGAGCAATGCTACCTGTTCAATCATTTTTATAATAGGCTCTAGTACTTTTTATTTCTTTACATTAATCAGCTCGCCTTTAAATTTATCACAGGATCTGTCCTTGTCAAGGCTGCATCTTCTCTTCAAGCTTATTTACAGTTATCAGGGAAAGAGATTGATGTGAACTCAGAAGTCCATGTTGAAGAAATGGATGAAGCCCATAAAGATGATGGTATAGTCATTACTGGTAAGGAGGCTGCGTTTTGCTGTGTGAGATGAATAGTCGTTGTCCATCTATGAGTAGAAATACGCTATATTTAACTGAAGTTTTAGCCTTTATTCCTTTCCATTGTCACATGTTGGTGTTTGACACTTTTTTCTTCCAACTGCTTATCAATAACACAATTGCAGACATTTAGTTTGAAGCACTCACTATTCCTGGATAGTGAATAGTCATTGGATAAAATTTATTTGAAAAACTTCCCTATCAAAGAGATATTTGAACACTCATATTCATAGCAGCATTATTCACAGTAGCCAAGAGGTAGAAGCACCCCAAATGTCTATTGATGGATGAAAGCAAAAATGAAGTGTGATATATAAACATACAATGGAATACTGTTCAGCCTTAAAAAGGAAGGAAATCCTGTCACATGCTACAACAGGGATGCACCTTGAGGACACTATGCTAAGTGAAATAAGCCAATCACAAAAAAGGTAAATAATGTATGATTGCATTTATATAAGATATCTAAGGAAACAAAGTAGGGGGAGAGGAAAATGAGTTGTTCAGCAGGTATGAAGTTTCAGTTTTGCAAGATGAAAAAGTTCTGGAGATCTATTGCACAACAATATGAATATACTTAACACTACTAAACTGTAAACTTAAAACTAGTTAAAATGGTAAATTTTATTTTATGTATTTTTTTACCATAATCAAAAATCTGAAAACCATTAAAAATTTTTTTTTCTTTTCTGGCACAGCTGCTTTCTAATTCTTGGACTTGAAAATCAACTACAGTTGACCCTTGAACTACAGGGGGGTTAGGGGCACTGGTCCCCTGCCCCAGGGCAGTCAAAAATCCACCTGTAACTTTTCAGTCAGCCCTCCATATTTGTGGTTCCACATCTGTAGATTCAACCAACTGCAGATCGTGTAATACTGTCGTATGTATTTATTGAAAAAATCTGTGTGTAAGTGGATTCGCATAGTTCAAACCTGTGCTGTTCAAGGGCCAACTGTAAATACATATATTACAGTGTAAGATATAAAGTTAATTTTGTATGATTATAATAAATAGGAGTTTGGTTTGGTATTATGCACATTGTAAACTTGAGCTTTTAGTACAGCCTGACCTTTTAGTACAAATTCTCAATTCCAGAAATGTGAAGAGCTTTTCCACATTTTTTCTAATTACCTGTGGATGTATTAATGGCTGATACTACTTTAAAAAAAATATTTATGGTATAGATAATATATTTATATAGTAAAAAAAATTAATGCTGGCGAACTTTTTAAAATCTTAACCAGAATGGCATTGAGAAGGACATTGAAATTACCATGAGGTTTTGATATAGCAATCTATGTATATATACAAGATTGTTTTAAGTTTCTGGTCTCTTAGTTTCAAATGCATTTCCAATATCCTGAATTTGTACTGTCCTCTTCTCACGATTGCTGGTTTTGATATCATATTTGTGTGTGGATGATTTCCTACCTTTATTCTATGTTTGCCTTTCCCGTTTGTTAGTTTTCTCGTTTCTAATTGTGGCCTTTTCTTTTCTGCATACAGAAGTTCCTTTAGCATTTGTTGCAAAGCTGATCTGGTGGCGCTGAATTCTCTTAACTTTTGCTTGTCTGTAAAGCTTTTGATTTCTCTGTCAAATCTGAACATATATATCTTAAGTATATCATGCCACTACCCTTCTGGCCTGAAGAGTTTCTGCTGAAAAATCAGCTGATAACTGTATGGGGATTCCCTTGTATGTTATTTGTTGCTTTTCCCTTATCTTTTAATATTTTAAAAGATTTTTAAAATGTTCTCTTTGTCTTTAATTATTGTCAATTTGATTAATAGGTGTCTCAGTGTGTTCTTCCTTGGGTTAATCCTGTATGGGACTCTGTGATTCCTGGACTTGAGTGAGTGTTTCCTTTCCCATGTTAGGGAAGTTCTCAGCTATTATCTCTTCAGATATTTTCTCAGTCCCTTTCTCTTTCTCTTCTCCTTTTGGGACCCCTATGATGCAAATGTTGATGCATTTAATGTTGTCCCAGAGGTGTCTGAGATTGTCTTTATTTCTTTTCATTCTTTTTCTTTTGTTCCGTTCCACAACAGTGATTTCTACAAATCTGTCTTCCAGCTCACTTATTCGTTCTTCTGCCTCATTTATTCTGCTATTGATTCCTTCTAGCGTGTTTTTCACTTCAGTTATTGTATTGTTCATCTCTGTTTGCTCTTTAAAGCTTTTAGCTCTTTATTAAACATTTCTTGTATCCTCAGTCTGTGCACCATTCATTTCCTGAGATCTTGGATCATGTTTACTATCATTACTTCTGAATTCTTTTTCAGGTAGATTGCCTATCTCTGCTTCACTTAGTTTTTCTTCCATGGTTTTATCTTCTTCTTTCGTCTGTGACCTATTTCTCTGCCATCTCATTTTGTTTAACTTCCTCTGTTTGAGGTCTCCATTCCTCAGGCTTCAGGATTGTAGTTCTTCTTGGTTCTAGTGTCTGCCCCCTGGTGGGTGAAGTTGGTCCAAGGGTTTGTGCAGGCTTTCTGGTGGGAGGGACTGGTGCCTGCCCACTGGTGGGTGGAGCTGGGTCTTGTCCCTCTGGTGGGCAGGGTCGTGTCAAGGGGTGTGTTTATAGGCGGCTGTTTGCTCAGGACGACTTTAAGCAGCCTGTCTGCTGCTGGGTGGAGCTGTGTTCCCACCCCGTTGGTTGTTTGGACTGAGGCGTCCTGGCACTGGAGCCCGCAGGCTGTTGGTGGGGCCAGGTCTCAGTGCCAAAATGGCGACCTCCAGGAGAGCTCACGCTGATGAGTGTTCCCTGGAGCGTCCACCACCAGTGTCCTTGACTCCACAGTGAGCCACAGCTGACCCCTGCCTCCACAGGAGACCCTCCATAACCCACAGGTAGGTCTGGCCCAGGTTTCTATGGAGTCACTGTTTTGCCCTGGGTCCCAGTACATGTGAAAACTTGTGTGCATCCTCCAAGAGTGGAGTCTCTGTTTCCTCAGACCTGTGGAGCTCCTGCACTCAAGCCCCACTGGCCTTCAAAGCCAAATGCTCTGGGGGCTCCTCCTCGTGATAACAGACCCCCAGGCTGGGGAGCCTGACATGGGACTTAGAACTCTCACCCTGTGGGAGGACCTCTGCAATATAATTATTTTCCAGTTTGTGGGTTGCCCACCCAGTGGGTATGGAATTTGATTATATTGCGAAAGTGCCCCTTCTACTATCTCGTTGTGGCTTCTTCTTTGTTTTTAGGTGTAGAGTATCACTTTTGGTAGGTCTGAGTCCTTTCTGTTGATGATTGTTCAGTAGTTAGTTGTGATTTTGGTGTTTTCATGAGAGGAGGTGAGCTTAAATCCTTCCACTGCGCCATCTTGTCTCCAGCCCAGAGGACATTGAAATTAAAGTGTGTACGTGCACATATGCCACAGGCTTACCAATGAGATAGTCTCAAGAAAAAGAAAGTGTGATGGTGGTGTGTGGTTATGGTGGCAGCGGGGTGTCTTCATAAGATCAAGTTTCACAATTATTAACAGCCACTATATTAAATCTTGGCAGGGAGTAAAGATTATTTGGGGGAGGGAGTATTTTTTTTCTCAAAAATAAAGTAATTATTTAATGACCAAGAAAAAAGATCAAGTTTCAGTTTTAAATATTCATTTTATATATAGTAAAGGTTAAGAAGGCAGTCTTAAAAATCATAGAATATTAACAAAAAGCATAGCAGTAATAAAAATAACACCTGTACACTTTCAGATTAACTCAGTGCCTAATGGGCAGACTCTTAGTTACGCAGAGAAAATGTGATGAAAATTTAAGTGTATTAAATGTGGTAAGAATCAATTTCTTGTGATCTGATATCTTGAATTTGATAGGGAGCCAATAGAGTTACCTTTTTTGGCCCTGGTAATGTAAAGTAATAATACAAATTTGTTTAATAATGCTCTGAATGATAGCATAATCAAATTATTTTACATAAGTTAAGAATGTTGGAATTATAAATTATTTTTTCATTTTTTATTCTGTAACTCATAGAATCATATGCCTTTTTGAAATTTAGATTTAGTTTAAGTTGCATTTGAAAACCCTGTTCTCATCATTTCAACCATTAAAAAAAGGCCTAAATCCTCGAAGAACAGTTACTAGTCCTGTCATTGGATAAAATCATTATCTGCAGACCCGATCTCTTTATTAAGTCTTGCCCATTTCCATTCCACTAAACAGGTACTACCTCAAACTTAATATATTTGAAAACAAATATTATCTTTTCCTAGCCTAGTTCCTCTTCCACCATCTCTGTTTTCCTTTATTTGTTCAGTCAGTCCCTCAGCAAACATTTATTGAATCGGGTACTGCTAGAAACTAGGAGTGCAAAGATAAGATAATAAAGTATGGTCTCTCTGCCATCTGAGGAGGTTACATCCTAGTGAAGCAAGACAGACAAACCAGTGAATACAATACAATAAATGTTATAATAAAGGTATGTACGTGGTACTGTGAGAGCATGGAGGTGGCACATCTAAATTATACTAGCATTGTGAGTTTGAGGAAGTGAGACAAGTCCAATATAGCTAGAGTGTAGCGAGCAAGGGGCACAGTGGCATAAAAGGAGGCTGGAGAGTTCGAAAGGGATCAGATCATATAGGGCAGATTTGGCTTTCATACTCAGTGCTTTGCAAAGGCACTGAAAGGTTTTAATCTGGGGTTCATATAATCATATCTGTGTATTAGGAAGATCACTGAATGTTGAGTGGGGAAGAATTGGAAAGGACAATGGTGGATGAAGGAAAAGTTAATTTTAATTAGCAGGTTACTGTGGTAATTCAGGAGAAAGAGTTCAGTGGCCTGGACTCCACAGTGATCTATTTTAAACTAAACAAATGAATAAATAAGCCTTGGATAAATTTTGATGGAAAAAATTGATATAGGTATACCTCATTTTATTGTACTTTGCTTTATTGCAGTTCACAGATACAATTTGTGTTTTTCACAGATTGAAGTTTTGTGACAACTGTGCATGGAGCTTGTTTATTGGCGCCATTTTTCCAAGAGCATTTGCTCACTTTGCATCTCTGTATTTCGTTTTGGTAATTCTCACAGTATTTCATACTTTTTAAATTATTATTATATTTGTTTTGTTGATATGTGGTCAGTGGTCTTTGATGTTACTCTTGCAGTTATTTTGGGGCACCATGAACGACGTCGCCCGTATAAGACATCAAACTTAATTGATAAATGTTCTATGTCTTCTGACTGCTCTACTGATTGGCTGGTCCCCTGTTTCTCTCCCTCTCCTCAGACCTCCCTATTCCCTGAGACACAAAAATATTGAAATAGGCCAGTGAATAACCCTACCATGGCCTCTAAGTCATCAAGTGAAGGGAAGAGTCGCACATCTCACTTTAAATCAAAAGCTAGAAATGATTAAGCTTAATGAGGAAGGCATATTGAAGCCAAGATAGGATGAGAGTTAGGCCTCATCCAGGTAGCCAAGTTGTGAATGCAAAGGAAAAGTTCTTAAAGGAAATTGGAAGTGCTACTCCAGTGAACACATGAATGATAAGAAAGCGAAACAGCCTTATTGGTGATCTGGAGAAAATTTTAGTGGTTTGGATAGAAGATCAAGCCAGCCACACCTTTCCTTTAAGCCAAAACCTAATCCAGAGCAAGGTCCTAACTCTCTCCAATTCAATAAAGGCTGAGAGGGATGAGGAAGCTGCAGAAGAAAAGTTTGAAGCTAGCAGAGTTTGGTTTAAGGAGGTTTAAGGAAAGAAGCTGTCTCCATATCATAAAAGTGCAAGGTGAAAGCAGCAAGTGCTGATGTATAAGCTGCAGCAGGTTATCCAGAAGATCTAGCGAAGGTAATTAATGAATGTGACTTCACTAAACAACAGATTTTCAATGTAGAAGAAACAGCCTTATATTGGAAGAAAATTCCATCTAGGCCTTTCATAGCTAGAGAAGAGAAGTCAGTGCCTGGCTTCACAGCTTCAAAGGACTGAATGACTCTCTGCTTAGGGGCTAATGCAGCTGGTGACTTAAAGTTGAAGCCAGTGTTCATTTACCATACCAAAAATCCTACACGCCTTCAGAATTACGCTCAATCTACTCTGCCTGTGCTCTGTAAATGGAACAACAAAGCCTGGGTGACAGCACATCCGTTTACAACATGGTTTAGTGAATATTTTAAGCCCACTTTTGCTACCTACTGCTCAGGAAAAAAAAAAAAAAAAGATACCTGGGGCTTCCCTGGTGGCTCTGGTTGAGAATCTGCCTGCCAATGCAGGAGACACGGGTTCGAGCCCTGGTCTGGGAAGGTCCCACATGCCGCGGAGCAACTAGGCCCGTGAGCCACAACTACTGAGCCTGCGCGTCTGGAGCCCGTGCTCCGCAGCAAGAGAGGCCACGATAGTGAGAGGCCCGTGCACCGCGTTGAAGAGTGGCCCCCGCTCGCCGCAACTGGAGGGGGCCCTCGGACAGAAACGAAGACCCAACACAGCCAAAAATAAATAAATAATAAATAATAAATATTTTAAAAAATAAAATAAAATTTAAAAAAAGATTCCTTTCAAAATATTACTGTGCATTGACAATGCAGCTAGCCACCCAAGAGCTCTGATGGAGACGTACAATGATACTAATGTTGTTTTCATGCCTGCTAACACAGCATCCATCCTGCAGCCCACAGATCTGGAGTAAATTCGACTTTCAAGTCTTATTATTTAAGAAATACATTTTGTAAGGCTCTAGCTGCCATAGATAGTGATTCCTCTGATGGATCTGAGCAAAGTGAGCTGAAAACCTTCTGGAAAGGATTCACCATTCTAGATGCCACTAGAACATTTGTGATTATGGGAAGAGGTCAAAATAGCAACATTAACAGGAATTTGGAAGAAGTCGAGTCCAACCCTCATGGATGACTTTGAAAGGTTCAAGACTTCAGTGGAGGAAGTAACTGCAGATGTAGTGGAAATAGCAAGAGAGCTAGAATTTTAAGTGGAGCTGGAAGATGTGACTGAATTGCTGCAATTTCATGATGAAACTTTAATGGATGAAGAATTACTTCTTATGGATGAGCAAAGAAAGTGGTTTCTTGAGATGGAATCTAGTCTCGGTGAAGATGCTAGCAGATTACTGAAATTATAACAAAGGATTTAGAATATTACACAAATTTAGTTGATAAAGCAGCAGCAAGATTTGAGAGGATTGACTCCAATTTTGAAAGAAGTTCTACTGTGGGTAAAATGCTATCAAACAGTATTGCATGCTACAGAGAAACAATGAAAGGAAGAGTCAGTCAATACAGCAAACTTCGTTGTCTTATTTTAGGAAATGGCTGTATCCACTGCAGCGTTCAGCAGCCACCAGCCTAATCAGTCAGCAGCCATCAACACAGAAGCAAGACCCTCCACCAGCAAAAAGATTATTCATTGCTAAAGGGTCAGATAATGGTTAGCATTTCTTAGCAATAAATTTTTTGTTTTACTCTTTATAAATTTTTATTATATAAAAATTTATAAAATTTTAAATTATGCTTGTAAATGGATGCTATGAGGAAGATGCATGCTTACCTCATTGGTTATTATGAAGCTCCTTAGGCCATTTAATTATTTTTCTGTTATTTGTTGCTATATCTTATACTCTAGCCCCTATTTCCTAAACCGGGAAGGACCAAATTTTAGAGCAAAGTTTATTTCCTGCCCACAGTCCAAGAATCTAGGTACTGATCAGCAGATTTCTTTTGGAGAGTAGCACATGATATACAGTGAGGTTGGGCCCCAGGTGGATCTGTAGGTTGTCTCTGATATTAGACTAAATCCGTTAAAGTAATAGTACAGAGGGACTTCAGATAAAGACAACAGTCTCCTGTGGAGAGAGCTGTATGAACAAGTTATCGGGTTTAGAGAAACTTTTATGTTTCGTTTTGATTCCAAAACTGGTGCCCAAAAGGCCACAGACCTTATTTATCAAGTGGATGGAATAATTTGAGGTCTGGAAAATTAAAGCAGATTGCTTTTTCTATGGAGATTTCCAATCTGAAACCCAAGTTTGGAAGTAATGAGCAACTTTATATGTGAGTTGTTATTATAGGTAGCTGAGATCAGCTCTTTTGGGCCTTCCTTACAGAGCCTATGAGGCATAGAAACAGAAATACTCTCACTGCTAAGAGGTCTGGATTGTATCTGTAGCATGATTTCTGCAAGAAACCATGCCAATAAACTTTAGTTCCTGGGGCTCAGGCTTCCCACAGGGTTTGATGTGTCAGCCCTGTAATTTTATTTAATTTCCTGCTCCATGGTTTCCCTTGTTGTTGCCATCACTGATAAATAACTGTGTTGTATAATTTTTTTTTGAATTTTATTTTATTTATGTTTTTATACAGCAGGCTCTTATTAGTCATCAATTTTATACACATCAGTGTATACATGTCAATCCCAATCGCCCAGTTCATCACACCACCACCACCGCCCCCGCCGCTTTCCCCCCTTGGTGTCCATACGTTTGTTCTCTACATCTGTGTCTCAATTTCTGCCCTGCAAACCGTTCATCTATACCATTTTTCTAGGTTCCACATATATACATTAATATACGATACTTGTTTTTCTCTTTCTGACTTACTTCACTCTGTGTGACAGTCTATAGGTTCATCCAGGTCTCTACAAATGACCCAATTTCATTCCTTTTTATGGCTGAGTAATATTCCATTGTATATATGTGCCACATCTTCTTTATCCATTCGTCTGTCGATGGGCATAGAGGTTACTTCCATGACCTGGCTATTGTAAATAGTCCTGCAATGAACAATGGGGTACATGTATCTTTTTGAATTATAGTTTTCTCTGGGTATATGCCCAGTAGTGGGATGGCTGGATCATATGGTAATTCTATTTTTAATGTTTTAAGGAACCTCCATACTGTTATCCATAGTGGCTGTATCAATTTAGATTCCCACCAACAGTGCAAGAGGGTTCCCTTTTCTCCACACCCTCTCCAGAATTTGTTGTTTGTAGATTTTCTGATGATGCCCATTCTAACTGGTGTGAGGTGATACCTCATTGTAGTTTTGATTTGCATTTCTCTAATAATTAGTGATGTTGAGCAGCTTTTCATGTGCCTCTTGGCCATCTGTATGTCTTCTTTGGAGAAATGTCCACTTAGGTCTTCTGCCCATTTTTGGACTGGGTTGTTTGTTTTTTTAATATTGAGCTGCATGAGCTGTTTATATATTTTGGAGATTAATCCTTTGTCCATTGATTCATTTGCAAATATTTTCTCCCATTCTGAGGGTTGTCTTTTCATCTTCTTTGTAGTTTCCTTTGCTTTGCAAAAGCTTTTAAGTTTCATTAGGTCCCATTTGTTTATTTTTGTTTTTATTTCCATTACTCTAGGAGGTGGATCAAAAAAGATTTTGCTCTGATTTATGTCAGAGAGTGTTCTTCCTATGTTTTCCTCTAAGAGTTTTATAGTGTCCGGTCTTACATTTAGGTCTCTAATCCATTTTGAGTTTCTTTTTGTGTATGGTGTTAGGGAGTGTTCTAATTTCATTCTTTTACATGTAGCTGTCCAGTTTCCCCAGCACCACTTATTGAAGAGACTGTCTTTTCTCCATTGTATATCCTTGCCTCCTTTGTCATAGATTAGTTGACCATAGGTGTGTGGGTTAATCTCTGGGTTTTCTATCTTGTTCCATTGATCTATGTTTCTGTTTTTGTGCCAGTACCGTATTGTCTTGATTACTGTAGCTTTGTAGTACAGTTTGAAGTCAGGGAGTCTGATTCCTCCAGCTCCATTTTCTTCCCTCAAGACTGCTTTGGCTATTCGGGGTCTTTTGTGTCTCTGTACAAATTTTACGATTTTTTGTTCTAGTACCGTAAAAAATGCCATTGATCATTTGATAGGGATTGCATTGAATCTGTAGATTGCTTTGGGTAGTATAGTCATTTTCACAATATTGATTCTTCCAATCCAAGAACATGGTATATCTCTCCATCTGTTTGTATCATCTTTAATTTCTATCATCAGTGTCTTATAGTTTTCTGCATACAGGTCATTTGTCTCCCTAGGTAGACTTATTCCTAGGTATTTTATTCTTTTTGTTGGAATGGTAAATGGGAGTGTTTCCTTAATTTCTCTTTCAGATTTTTCGTCATTAGTGTATAGGAATGCAAGAGATTTCTGTGCATTCATTTTTTTTTTTTTTTTAATTTTTTTTTTTTTATAGCTACTTTATTTATTTATTTATTTATTTTTGGCTGTGTTGGGTCTTCGGTTCGTGCGAGGGCTTTCTCTAGTTGCGGCAAGTGGGGGCCACTCTTCATCGCGGTGTGGGGACCGCTCTTCATCGCGGTGCGCGGGCCTTTCACTATTGCGGCCCCTCCCGTTGCGGGGCACAGGCTCCAGACGCGCAGGCTCAGTAGTTGTGGCTCACGGGCCCAGCTGCTCCGTGGCATGTGGGATCTTCCCAGACCAGGGCTCGAACCCGTGTCCCCTGCATTAGCAGGCAGATTCTCAACCACTGCGCCACCAGGGAAGCCCTGTGCATTCATTTTGTATCCTGCAACTTTACCAAATTCATTGATTAGCTCTGGTAGTTTTCTGGTGGCATCTTTAGGATTCTCTATGTATAGTATCATGTCATCTGCAAACAGTGGCAGTTTTACTTCTTCTTTTCCAATTTGTATTCCTTTTATTCCTTTTTCTTCTCTGATTGCCGTGGCTGAGACTTCCAAAAGTATGTTGAATAATAGTGGTAAGAGTGGACATCCTTGTCTTGTTCCTGATCTTAGAGGAAATGCTTTCAGTTTTTCACCATTGAGAATGATGTTTCCTGTGGGTTTGTCGTATATGGCCTTTATTATGTTGAGGTAAGTTCCCTCTATGCCCACTTTCTGGAGAGTTTTTATCATAAATGGGTGTTGAATTTTGTCAAAAGCTTTTTCTGCATCTATTGAGATAATCATATGGTTTTTCTTCTTCACTTTGTTATTATGGTGTATGATTGATTTGCGTATATTGAAGAATCCTTGCATCCCTGGGATAAATCCCACTTGATCGTGGTATATGATCCTTTTAATGTGTTGTTGGATTCTGTTAGTATTTTGTTGGGGGTTTTTGCATCTATATTCATGAGTGATATTGGCCTGTAATTTTCTTTTTTTGTAGTATCTTTGTCTGGTTTTGGTATCAAGGTGATGGTGGCCTCATAGAATGAGTTTGGGAGTGTTCCTTCCTCTGCAATTTATTGGAAGAGTTTGAGAAGGATAGGTGTTAGCTCTTCTCTAATGTTTGTTAGAATTCACCTGTGAAGCCATCTGGTCCTGGACTTTTGTTTGTTGGAAGATTATTAATCACAGTTTCAATTTCATTACTTGTGATTGGTCTGTTCATATATTCTATTTCTTCCTGGTTCCGTCTTGGAAGGTTATACCTTAGTAAGAATTTGTCCTTTTCTTCCAGGTTGTCCATTTTATTGGCATAGAGTTGCTTGTAGTAATCTCTTAAGATGCTTTGCATTTCTGTGGTGTCTGTCGTAACTTCTCCTTTTTCATTTCTAATTTTATGGATTTGAGTCCTCTCGTTTTCTTGATGAGTATGGCTAATGGTTTACCAATTTTGTTTATCTTCTCAAAGAACCAGCTTTTATTAGTTTTATTGAGGTTTGCTATTGTTTTCTTTGTTTCTATTTCATTTATTTATGCTCTGATCTTTATGATTTCTTTCCTTCCACTAATTTTGGGTTTTCTTTGTTCTTCTTTCTCTAGTTCTTTTAGGTGTAAGGTTAAATTGTTTATTTGAGATGTTTTTTGTTTCTTGAGGTAGGCTTGTATTGCTATAAACTTCCCTCTTAGAACTGCTTTTGCTGCATCCCATAGGTTTTGGATCGTCGTGTTTTCATTGTCATTTGTCTCTAGGTATTTTTTGATTTTCTCTTTGATTTCTTCTGTGATCTCTTGGTTATTTAGTAATGTATTGTCTAGCCTCCACATGTTTGTGTTTTTTACATTTTTTTTCCCTGTAATTGATCTCTAGTCTCATAGCATTGTTGTCAGAAAAGATGCTTGATATGATTTCAATTTTCTTAAATTTACTGAGGCTTGATTTGTGACCCAAGATGTGATCTATCCTGGAGAATGTTCCGTGCTCACTTGAGAAGAAAGTTTAATCTGTTGTTTATAATTGTTATATCTTCTTCTTGGATTGATCCCTTGATCATTATATAGTGTCCTTCTTTGTCTATTGTAACATTCTTTATTTTAAAGTCTATTTTATCTGCTATGAGAATTGTACTCCAGCTTTCTTTTGATTTCCATTTGCATGAAATATCTTTTTCCATCCCCTCACTTTCAGTCTGTATGTGTCCCTAGGTCTGAAGTGGGTCTCTGTAGACAGCATATATATGGGTCTTGTTTTTGTATCCATTCTGCAAGCCTGTGTCTTTTGGTTGGAGCATTTAATCCATTCACATTTAAGGTACTTATCGATATGTATGTTCCTATGACCATTTTCTTAATTGTTTGGGGGTTTTTTTTGTAGGTCCTTTTCTTCTCTTGTGTTTCCCACTTAGAGAAGTTCCTTTAGCATTTGTTGTAGAGCTGGTTTGGTGGTGCTGAATTCTCTTAGCTTTTGCTTGCCTGTAAAGCTTTTGATTTCTCCATTGAATCTGAATGAGATCCTTGCCGGGTAGAGTAATCTTGGTTGTAGGTTCTTCCCTTTCATCCCTTTAAGTATATCATGCCACTCCCTTCTGGCTTATAGAATTTCTGCTGAGAAATCAGCTGTTAACCTTATGGAAGTTCCTTTGTTTGTTATTTGTCATTATTTCCCTTGCTGCTTTCAATAATTTTTGTCTTTAATTTTTGCCAATTTGATTGCTATGTGTCTCGGCATGTTTCTCCTTGGGCTTATCCCGTATGGGACTCTCTGCGCTTCCTGGACTTCAGTGGCTATTTCGTTTCCCATGTTAGGGAAGTTTTCAACTATAATCTCTTCAAATATTTTCTTGGGCCCTTTCTCTCTCTCTTCTCCTTCTGGGACCCCTATAATCAAATGTTTTTGTGTTTAATGTTGTCCCAGAGGTCTCTTAGGCTGTCTTCATTTCTTTTCATTCTTTTTTCTTTATTCTGTTCCGCAGCAGTGAATTCCACCATTCTGTTTTCCAGGTCACTTATCCATTCTTCTGCTTCAGTTATTCTGCTATTGATTCCTTCTAGTGTAGTTTTCATTTCAGTTATTGTATTGTTCATCTCTGTTTATTTTTTCTTTAATTCTTCTAGGTCTTTGTTAAACATTTCTTTCATCTTCTCGATCTTTGCCTCCATGTTTTTTCCCAGGTCCTGGATCATCTTCACTATCATTATTCTGAATTCTTTTTCTGGAAGGTTGCCTATCTCCACTTCATTTAGTTGCTCGGGTTTTATCTTGTTCCTTCATCTGACATAGCCCTCTGCCTTTTCATCTTGTCTATCTTTCTGTGAATGTGTTTTTTGTTCCACAGGCTGCAGGATTGTAGTTCTTCTTGCTTCTGCTCTCTGCCCTCTGGTGGATGAGGCTATCTAAGAGGATTGTGCAAGTTTCCTGATGGGAGGGACTGGTGGTGGGTAGAGCTGGGTGTTGCTCTGGTGGGCAGAGCTCAGTAAAACTTTAATCCGCTTGTCTGCCGATGGGTGGGGCTGGGTTCCCTCCCTGTTGGTTGTTTGGCCTGAGGCCACCCAACACTGGAGCCTACCTGGGCTCTTTGGTGGGGCTAATGGCGAACTCTGGGAGGGCTCATGCCAAGGAGTACTTCCCAGAATTTCTGCCACCAGTGTCCTTGTCCTCACGGTGAGACACAGCCACCCCCTGCCTCTGCAGGAGACCCTTCAACACTAACAGGTAGGTCTGGTTCAGTCTCCCTTGGGGTCACTGCTCCTTCCCCTGGGTCCCGATGCGCACACTACTTTGTGTGTGCCCTCCAAGAGTGGAGTCTCTGTTTCCCCCAGTCCTTTCGAACTCCTGCAGTCAAATCCCGCTAGCCTTCAAAGTCTGATTCTCTAGGAATTCCTCCTCCCATTGCCAGACCTCCAGGTTGGGAAGCCTGACGTGGAGCTCAGAACCTTCACTCCAGTGGGTGGACTTCTGTGGTATAAGTGCTCTCCAGTTTGTGAGTCACCCACCCAGCAGTTATGGGATTTGGTTTTATTGTGATTGCGCCCCTCCTACCGTCTCATTGTGGCTTCCCCTTTGTCTTTGGATGTGGGGTATCTTTTTTGGTGAGTTCCAGTGTCTTCCTGTCGATGATTGTTCATCAGTTAGTTGTCACTGTGTGTTGTATATTTCTTAAAGTGATTTACGAATATGTGCTATTCTGAGGTCAAAAGAAAGCCTGGAACTCTCTTAAGGTAAAACATTTACCTACTAAAGAGTTGTGCACAGTGTGTATTCTTTGGGATGCATTCTGTAATGCTTATGAGATCCTTGATTCTAAGTTTCGTGCTCTACCCATATATGGCAAATTGGATAGGTGGTGAATACCTTAGATAAGATATTTCTGGGAATAAGTTGACTTCTCTGTTAAGTTTTAGACTGGGTTCATCAACTTAGATATGAAACCTCACCATTGTATATTAAGCCATTTTTAAGACCAAAAATGCATGTGGTACAAAGTCTTTTGGTCTTAAAAACGCCCCAATTTAGATGATTAGAGAGTATGAGAGATAAAGTATGTTGTCAGCCAAATGATTGTTGTTTGTCATTGTCTGCATGGTAGGGAAGGTGGTATTACTGGGTTCACTTTATTTTAGTCAAACTGGAAATGTAAAGCATAATAAAAATAAGTTCATTTGGTATCAAAATAAACTACCAAGTCAGAAGAGAGTTCTCGGCTTGTTTGTAGGCTGGAGAGTAATACATTTAATGGTATTGTGATTTATAATGGAAAACGGGTTCATTGGTTGGAAAAGATGTTGAAATGGGACCAAGCCCATAGGATGCCACTTTTAAGAGCTAGAGACAGTATTTTCTCTCCAAACAGGCGAAAAAATCTAGTCTTTTGATTTGACTCATAGAAATAACTTTTTTTTAGAACACACTTAAGTTTTGGTTTTCTCCAAGTTTATAGCATATGGATTTGTCAGCCATGTAGGTGTGCTTCCAGATGACATGGAAGAAATTTGTTAACAGAATGAAGAATGCTGTAGGTTTATGGCTGTCTGCTTAAAAATACTTTGACGGAGAGTTAATGTAGGAACTGCCTTCAGATCGTTTGTGCTTTTATGGTGTTTTTGTTTCTCCATTTTGTTAAAGTGTAAGATCCTGGGAGAGTGTTATAGGTAGACATCAGCTTTGTTTGTTAAGGTTTCCAAAGAAAGGAAGATCAGATTTTGTTTCCATTCACCTGCAAACTTTATCTGTTAAGGACAGATTGTAAATGTTAGACTTTGCAGGCTACATATGGTTTCTGTTGTTTATTCTCTTTTGTTTTGTTTTTTTTATAACCCTTTAAAAGCGTAGAAGTCATTCTTAGCTCTTAGGCCATAAAAACAGGTGTCAGGCTAGATTTGGCCTGTGGGCCAGTGTGCTGACCCCTAGACTAGAGATCAAAGTACAGGCCCCAGTCTTAGAGCGTGTGAATTCTGTTTGTAATGCCCAGGGTTTTTTTTTTTTAATTTTTGTTTTCATGTTTATTTTGGTCATACATGAAATACTGAACCACAGCCAAATCTTACCCTGACGAAATTCTTCCCAGTAATGAAGAAAAAAAGATTTGTGCACCTAAAAGTGTAATCATGTAAAATTTAAGAAACAGTACAGCCATAGAAGATATAAGATGGCAAGTAAAAACACAAAAACTTGTTCAACATCACTAGCCATTGGTATGGTACAAATTAGAACCAGAATGAGATGCTACTACATACCTATTAGAATGGCTAAAATAAGAAATACTGATAATATCAAATGCTGGCAAGGATGTGGAGAGATTGGATCTCTCCTGCATTGGTATTGGGCATGTAAAATAATACAACCACTCCTGAATTCAGCCTGGCATTTTGTTAAAACAGAAAGTACCATATGACCCAACAATTACTTTCCTGGGCATTTATCTTAGAGAAATGAAACTTAGTATTCACATAAAAACCTGTACACAAGTATTCATAGCTTTATTTATAATAGCCCAAAACTGGAAATGACTAAAATATACTTCTACCAGTAAATGGTCACACAAACTGTGATATGTCCATACAGTGGAGTACTATTCAACAGTGAAAAAGAACAGTCTATTAATACACACAACTTGGATAGAACTTAAGGGCATTATGCTGAGTGAAAATGGCCAGTCTCAAAATATTGCATACTGTATGATTACATTTGTCTAACATTCTTGAAGTGACAGTATTATGGATATGGAGAACAGACAAGTTGTTGCAAAAAGTTAAGAAAGGAGAGGGAAGATAAAACTATAAAGAGATATCACATAGAACTTTCGTTGTGATGATAAAACAATTCTGTATCTTGATTATGATGATGGTTATGTGAATCTATACATGTGATAAAATCTCATAAAAGTATACACAAAAACGTGTAAAAGAGTGAGTGCATGTAAAAAATGGTGAAGTCTGAGTAAGCTCTGTAGTCTAATTAATTGTATGCCAAACAATACCTATTTTTGATAATGCACAATGGTTATTATAAGGTATCAACATTGGAGAAACTGGGTAATGGGTGCACAGGACCTCTTTGTACTATTTTTACAACTTCTTTTGAGTCTTTAATTATTTCCCAACAAGAAATTACAGAGAGCATGATGTAGGGAGGGGAAAAAAGATGGGAAGAGGGAGAAAGAGAGAAAGAAAGAAACAGTGAGGGCTTCTAGGCTAGAAGTAGAATAAAAAGGACTGACTTACCCTTCTACTTAAGCCAACAACAACAAAAATTTTTAAATAGACAAAATACATGAAAAAACAGTTTCTAAGATACTGTACATCAGGCAGTGAAAGAAAGTGATCACTAAGAGCTGGGAAACAAGCAAAATGAGTCCCTGCTTACTCCCTCGAGAGAGTCTTCAGGCTGTAGTACATGGAGAATGGACTGATGTAGAGCCCAGCAGACTCCTTGAGTTGGGGAAACCATAAGGAGAGTCCACAGAGATCGACAGCTAGAGTTTATAAAGTACCAGAAGGAATAGAACCTAATGCTTACACAAGTCCAGGAAAAATGCCTATCCCACCTGCCAGACTGGAAAATACCATAACTCATGGAGCATTGGGTAGAGCACTTAGTAGTTGGAAACAGCCCTAGACTGCACATTCCTCCAGAACTGCCTAACAAATCATAAAAGCAAGAAATGAAAAGTTGAAATTGTTTCCAAGTACCTTAACAGCATCCCTGAACAAAGCTTGAGATTTATAGAAATACAGAAATACCTGGCACCCAACAAAATAAAATTCGCCTTGTCTGGCATCCAATCAAAGATTATCAGACATGCAAAGAGGCAAGAAATCATGACCCAAAATGAAGTGAATATCAATCGAAACCTTTCCAGAAAAGACACAGATGTTAGAATTAGCAGAGAAGAAAAATACAATAGTTATTATAACTGAATTCCACATGTTGGAATAAAGTTAAGTAAGACA
Organism: Balaenoptera acutorostrata; assembly: GCF_949987535.1. NCBI lineage: Eukaryota > Metazoa > Chordata > Mammalia > Artiodactyla > Balaenopteridae > Balaenoptera > Balaenoptera acutorostrata. The sequence goes on from NC_080070.1 coordinate 97,344,934, forward strand.
TGGAAGATATAAAAAAAGACCAAAATTGAATTTCTAGAAATGAAAACTACAATATCTGAGGCGAAAAATACAGTGGATGGGATTAGACATAAATGGATATTTCTTGGGCAAAACTGATTAATTGCATACTTGCTCAAAACCTAGTGTACTGTTGACTTTGTCATTATTCCACATAATTGAGAGAAAATATAATGATGGGCAGCATTATAACTAGCTCAAAAATATTTGCTTGTAAAAATTTGTTGTTAAGATGTCCTGGGTTGCACTTTTATCAAGGGAAGAACAGATAAAAAATGTTGACAACATTAAAATATTTGGTTATACGGGATTGTGTGTGGTGTTAGAGCTTTTGTTTATGAAAAACGTGCATTAAAAATAAGATTTCAGAGTAGTTATTTAAATGCTTTTTCAAAAGTGTATAATTTATTTTCCTAGCCAGCTGGTAAGCTTTTTGAGGGCATTACCACGTCTTTTTACATGTTTTGAACCTACCTAAAATACTTAGCATGGTGCTTCCCATAGTGGGTGGTCACTAGTGTTTATAATGTAAAAGAGGGAATCCTCCAACTGTGATTCACTGAAATTTAACCTGTTCCTAATAAGGCAGCACCAGAATTATCCCTCAGAATGTAAGTAAACAAAGTCTGTTATAAGGTTTGGAGTGGGGAGTGGTGGGGTGAGAGGCAGGAAGAAGCTCACCTTAGCCAAGAGGCTTAAGCCTATTTTTAAACAAGGAACAGAAATTCTGCCGATTACTCCTTAGAGCCCTATCTTTGTCCATGGCTAGTGCTGGATTAGATCAGGTGCATTTTGGGTTAAAAAAGGAGTAATGCTTATCAACCAGGTATTTGGAAATCAATCAGTCAAACTTGGATATTTATATACTTGAGTAGATTTGGACATGGCAGATTTTGAGAGCAAATGCTAGAGTTTAAAAACGTGTCCTGAGAAGAAGCTTTTCTCTCACTTAAAGGAAGCCAAGGCACATGGGGATAGGTTAGTCATTTTCCATTTCTTGGTCAAAAAAATATTGTCTGATTTTCATTGGTAAAGGGGATTAAATAAGGAACAAGGTTTCTGCAGCCCCAAGTTCCAATCTCTGTTGCAAGATTTTTGTAGGAAGGGATTTATAAACTTTACAAATAAGAATTAGAGTCTCCACAGATTTAACCCAAAGTACAGCGCTTTCAGTAAATTACTTATTCACAAGATAAAGCTATTTTCCAGCAACTTAAATGGAACTTTATAAACTGTCTTGCTTGTGAGTATTGTCCCTAAGCTAAAATCATTTGTGTGTTCATTTTGTTAGTAACAGTAGTATTGTGCATGGTCTCTACTGCTGCAGAAGGAAATGGGTAGATTTGGCTTCTCTTTGTGTAAGCAAGAAACTCATGATTGAGGAGGTAAAAGATCTTAGATATTTGGGAAACCCTTACTATTGTTGATGCTTTACTATTGATATTAAAATGTGTAAAAAAATAATAGAACAACCAATATTCAGGATTACCAGTTCTTTCCTCTACGTTTATTTGAATTACTAGAAAAAGAAATTCTGTACTATACAAAAACTGTTGGGTGTAGATACCTTGAAATCCTGACCTGCTAAATGTAGTACAGGCACAAAAAGATGAACAGATTAAAATTGATAAAGTTGAACCCCTTAATGATGAAGATTAGGGGGAAAAGAGAAGCTTCTAATACAGGGATTTACTAGTTGGAATGAGAGAGATTTTAAGCAGTTTAATGAGAAGTGGGGCTGTGATGATACTGAAAATACAGCAAGAGAAGGGGAAGGAAAAAAACCTCTAGAGGAACTCATTGAATACTCTGCTGTCTTTTGGGAAAAGATCCAATGAAGATGTAGATAGACAAGATTATGGCTCAGATTAAAGGAGAGAGGCAAGAATTCACAGGAGGATTTGTATCACAAAAGCACTTGACACAAAGATTGAATGGTACAAAGCACCTTTTCAGCAGCTGGGAACATCATATGATACTAACAAAGGAGAAAACTGTCCTAGAGAAGAGAGTTGTTTCCTGATTTGTGTGCTTGGATTCAACAAAGAAAATGTATATGATGAATTGAGACAGTGTATTCACAACATTCCTCAGTTCAGATTTGACTGGTCTCTTAAGTTCAGAATTGCAATGGAGCTCCAGAGGAGGTGTAGCATCTTAACTACCTTGATTGAAAGAAAAAACAGAACTAGAAGACTAGAGATGGGAAACAAACCAGGTGAGCTCAATGATTGCCATAGCCTATTACCTTAAGAGTGTTTCCAGGCTGCAGGGTGGGGATGGGTAACATAGGCAGAGCCCAACAGACTCACCAAGTGGAGAAGACCAGGGCTGCTAGAGTTAACAAGAGAAAGTTCCAGAGCAAACGGAGGTACACAGGGTGCCCATGACTGTTCAGCAAAGTACGGATCAGCATCTGTGTGAGGAAACCACCTGATACATGCTACAATGTGAATGAACCTCATAATAATTATGCTGAAAGAACCTAGATATTTTTTAAAAGACTACGTATTGTATATTTTGTATGACTCCATTTATTAAAATCTTAGAAAATGCAACTAATCCATAGTGACACAAAGTAGATTAGTAATTATCGAGGGATTGGTGGGGGTTGTAGAGGTGACAGGCAGGGTGGGGCATGAGGGAAAGATTACAAAGGGACACAAGGAAACTTTTAGTAATGATGGATATGTTCATTATCTTGATTGAGGAGATGGTTTTGCAGACTTTTACATATGTAAAAACTTATTACATTACGTACTTTAAATACATGTATTATTTTGTCAAGTACTTAAATAAAGCTCTTTTTAAAACCTGCATACAAAAAAAATACAAACAAAAAACAGAGTAGTTTCCCTTTCAGAGTTGTTCTGAGGAAAAGAAAGGAGAGAACAAGCCCAAGTAACCTATTTGCAACTCTTTTCCAACTCAGGTTGTCTTTACTAAGATTTTTGCAGTTCAAAAGTGTTTTTCAGTTTTAGAGATGTAGTGTTAGGATTTATGTAGTCAAATATTGCTCTTGTCAATCAAGATATAACTTTATGCAATTTTGTGTTTCAGGGCTCCTGAATCAAGCAAACAAACATGAAAAATGGATTAAGGCTGTTGCTCCAAAAGGCACTGTAAGCTTTAGAAGCCAAAGCTGGTTTCAGTCCCTGAAACTGCAGGACTGAGAATGGTTTGAGTTATGTTTCTAAATTTTAACAACGATTAATAGATCTGTGACTACAAAAACTCAAATACCACTGTTCATATAAGTGTTGAAAACAATAAATTGGGATGTCTTGGGGCAGCCTTTTCAAAATTTGTACTTAGCTATTAGTTTTCTTCTGTAACAAAGTACCACAAACTTACTGACTTAAAATAATACCTGTTTGCCCTGGGATCTTCCGGACCCTGACTCCACCCAGCAGTAACCCAGCACTAGCCCCAGGGCCTCCCAGGGTTCTGCCATCAACCATCAACCAGTGGCCAGCAGCATCTGCACAAGGCAGGACCTGGCAACCAAGCAGACCAGGGGCCAACCTAGCCTATCAGACCACCTACATAGTCAGCCTGCCAAAACAGAAAGACCCACACAGCCCTCATAGGAGGAACCCCTAGAGTGTATAACTGTTGATGAGAGGAGAGTGCGCTGCTGCAACACAAAAGGTCACTTCTTCAAGGTTGGGAAACATAACCAACCTACCAGGTACATAAAAATAAAAACAACTAGTTAGGCAAAATGAGGCAACAGAGGAACATATTCCAAACAAAGGATTAAGATAAAACCCCAGAAGAACTAAGTGAAGTGGAGATATGCAGTCTAACCAAGAAAGAGTTCAGGGGTGTGATTGTACAGATGATCAAAGAACTTGGGAAACAAATGGATGCACAGAGTGAGATGTTAGAAGTTTTTAACAAAGAGTTAGAAAATATAAAGAACAACCGAACAGAGATGAAGAATACAATAACTGAAATGAAAAATACACTAGAGGGAATCAATAGTAGACTAAATGATACAGGGGAATGGTTTAGTGAGCTGGAAGACAGAGTAGTGGAAATCAGTGATGCCGAAGGAAAAAAAAAAATGAAAAGAGATGAGGACAGTTTAGGAGACTTCTGGGACATCAAGCTCACTAATATTTGCATTATAGGATTCCCAGAAGGAGAAGAGAGAAAGGGGCTGAGAACATAATTGAACACATAATAGCTGAAAACTTCCCTAACCTGGGAAGGGAAACAGACATCTAAGTCCAGGAAGTGCAGTGAGCGCCATACAGGATTAACCTAAAGAGGAAGACACCAAGACACATTGTAATTAAAATGGCAAAAATTAAAGATAAAAGAGAATATTAAAAGCAGCAAGGGAAAAGCAACATGTTACATAAAAGGGAACTCCCATAAGGCTATCACCTGACTTTTCAACAGAAACTCTTCAGGCCAGAGGGGCATGGCATGATATATTTAAAGTGATGAAAGGGAAAAACCAAGAATACTCTGCAAGGCTCTCATTCAGATTTGATGGAGAGATCAAAAGCTTTACAGAGAAGCAAAAGCCAAAAGAGTTCAGCATCACCAAATCAGCTTTAAAGAAATGTTAAAGGAACTTCTCTAAGCAAAAAAGGACACAAGAAACATGAAAATCATGAAAGGAGAAAGCTCATTTGTAAAGGCAAACATATAGTAAGGGTAGGAAATCATTCATGCACAAAGCTAGTAGGAAGGTTGAAAGACAAAAGTAGTAAAATTGTCTATATCCACAATAAGTAGTTAAGGGATACACAAGACAATTATATGTAAAAAATGATATCAAAAATAGTAATCATGAGGGTAGGAGAGTACAAATTCTGCGTTGTTAAAATGCATTGGAAATTAAGAGATAAGCAACTTCAAACAATCGTGTATATATAGATTGCTATATGTAAATCTCATGGTAACCACAAACTAAAAATCTATAAAAGATACACACACACAAAAGAAAAAGGAATCCAAACATAACACTAAAGGTAGTCATCAAATCACAAAAGAAGAGAACAAAAGAAGGAACAAAAAAGACATACAAAAACAACCCCAAAACAATGAACAATATGGCAATAAGAATATACATATCAATAATTACTTTAAATATAAATGGATTAAATGCTCCAATCAAAAGACATAGAGTGACTGAATGGATTCAAAAACAAGACTCGTATATATGCTGCCTACAGGTGACTCACTTCAGATCTAAAGACACACACAGACTGAAAGTGAAGGGATAGAAAAAGATATTCCATGCAAATGAAAATCAAAAGAAAGCCAGGGTAGCAATATTTATATCAGATGAAATAGACTTTAAAACAAAGACTGTAAGAAAAGACAAAGAAGGACATTACATAATGATCAAGGGATCAATCCAAAGAGAAGATATAACAATTGTAAATATGTATGCACCCAGCATAAGCAAAGCTAAATACACAAAGCAAATATTAACAGACATACAGGGAGCAATGGACAGTAGCACAATAGTAGTAGGGAATTTAATACCCCATTTACATCAATGGACAGATCATCCAGACAGAAAATCAATAAGGAAACACAGGCCTTAAATGACACGCTAAACAAGATGGAACTTATATAAACATTCCATCAGAAAGCAGCAGAATACACATGGAACATTCTCCAGGATAGATCACATGCTAGGCCAGAAAACAAGCCTTGGTAAATTAAAGAAAATTGAAATCATGTCAAGCATCTTTTCTGACCACAATGCTGTGAGACTAGAAATCAACTACAAGAAAAAAAAACTGCAAAAAATATAAACATGTGGAGGCTAAACAATATGCTACTAAACAACCAATAGATCACTGGCAAAATCAAAGAAGAGATAAAAGAATACCTGGAGACGAAAACAAAAACAACAATCTAGAATCTATGGGATGCAGCAAAAGCAGTTCTAAGAGGGAAGTTTATAGCAATACAAACTTGCCTCAGGAAACAAGAAAAATCTCTAATAAACAACCTAACATTACACCTAAAGGAACTAGAAAAAGAAGAACAAACAAAACCCAAAATTAGTCAAAGGAAAGAAATCATATAAAGGTCAGAGCAGAAATAAATAGACTCTTTAAAAAAAAAAGTAGAAAAGATCAGTGAAGCTAAGAACTGGTTCTTTGAAAAAATAAAGAAAATTGATAAACCTTTAGCCAGATTCATGAAGAAAAAAAGAGGATCCAAGTCAATAAAATCAGAAATGAAAAAGGAGAAGTTACAACTGTTGCCATGGAAATACAGAGGATCATAAGAGACTACTACAAACAACTATATGTCAATAAAATGGACAATGTTGAAGAAATGGGCAAATCCTAGAAATGTACAATCTCCCAAGACTGAACCAGGAAGAAGTAGAAAATATGAACAGACCAATTAGAAATAATGAAATTGAATTAGTAATAAAAAAAAAAACTCCCAACAAACAAAAGTCCATGACCTGATGGCTTCACAGATGAATTCTACCAAACATTTAGAGAAGAGTTAACACTTATGCTTATTATACTATTCCCAAAAATTGCAGAGGAAGGAACACTTCCAAACTGATTCTACATGGCCAGCATCACCCTGATACCAAAAGTAGACAAAGATATCTCACAGACACACAAATTACAGGCCATTATCACTGATGAACATTGATGTAAAAATCCTCAATAAAACATTAGCAAACCGAATCCAACAATACATCAAAAGGATCATATACCATGATCAAGTGGGATTTATCCTAGGGATGCAAGAATTTTTCAATATCCGCAGATCAATCAGTGTGATATGCCACATTAACAAATTGAAGAATAAAAAACATATGATCATCCCAATAGATGCAGAAAAAGCTTTTGACAAAATTCAGCGTCCATTTGTGATTAAAAACTCTCCAGAAAGTGGGCCTAGAGGGAACACACCTCAACATAATAAAGGCCATATATGACAAACCAATGCTAACATCATACTTAGTGGTGAAAAGCTGAAAGCATTTCCTCTAAGATCAGTAACAAGACAAGGATGCCCATTCTTGCCACTTTTATTCAGCATAGTTTTGGAAGTCCTAGCCACAGCAGTCAGACAAGGAAAAGAAATAAATGGAATCCAAGTTGGAAAGGAAGAAGTAAAACTGTACTGTTTGCAGATGGCATACTATACATAGAAAATCCTGAAGATACCACCAAAAACTACTAGAGCTCATCACTAAATTTGTAAAGTTGCAGGATACAAAATTAATACACAGAAATCTGTTGTGTCTCTATACACTAACAATGAACTATCAGAAAGAGAAATTAAGAAAATCTCATTTACCATCACATCAAAAAGAATAAAATACTTAGGAATAAACCTACCTAAGGAGGTAAAAAACCTGTACTTGGAAAACTATAAGACACTTATGAAAGAAATTGAAGGCAATTCAAACAGATGGAAAGGTATGCTGTGTTCATGGATTGGAAGAATTAATATTGTAAAATGACCATACTAGCCAAGACAGTCTACAGATTCAATGCAATCTATATCAAAATACCAAGGGCATTTTTTTCACACAACTAAAATAATTATTCCTAAAATTTGTGTGGAAACACAGAAGACCCTGAATAACTAAAACAATCTTCAGAAAGAACAGAGCTGGAGGAATTATGCTCCCTGTCTTCAGACTATACTGTAAAGCTACAGTTATCAAAACAGTATGGAATTGGCACAAAAACAGATATGTAGATCAATGGAACAGAACAGAGAGCCAGGAAATAAACCCACACACTTACAGTCAATTAATCTATGAGAAAGGAGGCAAGAATATATTACAGTGAAAAAAGGACAGTCTTTTCAATAAGTGGTGCTGGGAAAACTGGACAGCTACATGTAAAAGAATAAAATTATAATATTCTCTAAAACCATATGCAAAAACACTCAAAAAGGATTAAAGACCTAAATGTAATACCAGAAAGCAAAACTTGAAGAAAGCATAGGCGGAACACTCTTTGACATAACTTGTAGCAATATTTTGGGAGATCTGTCTCCTAAAGCAAAGGAAATAAAAGCAAAGATAAACAAATGGGACCTAATTAAATTTAAAAGCTTTAGCACAGCAAAGGAAATCATCGACAAAATAAAAAGGCAACCTACTGAATGGGAGAAAATATTTGCAAATGATATGACCCATAGAGGTTTATATCCAAAATATACAACAGCTCTTACAATTCAACATCAAAAAAAAAAGAAAAAAGAAAAAAACACCTGATTAAAAAATGGGCAGAAGACCCAAATAGATATTTTTCTAAACAAGTCATACAGATGGGCACAGGCACTTGAAAAGATGCTCAACATCATTAATAATCAGAGAAATTCAAATTAAAACCCCAATGAGATACCACCTCACATTTGTCAAAATGGCTATCATCATAAAAGGTCACAAAAAATGTTGGCAGGGATGTGGAGAAAAGGCAAAGTTCTTACACTTGGTGAGAATGTAAATTGGTGCAGCCACCATGGAAAACAGTATGGTGGTTTATCCAAAAAAAACAAAAAATAGCACTAACATGACCCAGCAATTCCAGTCCTGGGTATTTATCTGAAAAAAAACAAAAATACTAATTTGAAAAGATACATGCACCCCAGTAGTCATAGCAGTGTTATTTATAATTGATAAAATATGGAAGCAACCTAAGTGTTCATTAACAGATGAATGGATAAAGAAGATGTACACACACACTGGAATACTACTCAGCCATGAAAAAGAATGAAATTTTGCCATTTACAGCAACATGGATGGACCTGGAGGGTATTATGCTAAGTGAAATAAGTCAGAGAAAGACAAATACCGTATGATATCACTTGTATGTGGAATCTAAAAAATAAAACAAACTAGTGAATATAACAAAAAAGAAGCAGACTCAGAGAGAACACACACTAGTGGTTACCAATAGGGAGAGGGAAGTGGGGAGGGGCAGGATAGGGGTAGGGGATTAAGAGGTACAAACTACTATATATAAAATAAGCTACAAGGATATATAGTACAACACAGGAGATATAGCCAATATTTTATAATAACTATAAATGGAACATAACCTTTAAAAATTGTCAATCACTATGTTGTACACCTGAAACATATAATATTTTATATCAACTATACCTCATTAAAATTGTTTGAAAAATAAAATCAGTTGTAAAGCTGAAAAAAAAAATACTAACACCTGTTTATCAGCTCACAGTTCTGTAGGTCAAGCTCAGCATGGTTAGATTCTCTGCTTGGGTTATCCACAAGGCTGGACTTAAGGTGTTGTCCAGCCTGAGCTCTCATCTAGATGATCTGAGGAACAGCCTACTTCCAAACTCATTCGTATTGTTGGCAAAATGCAGTTCCTTGTGACTGTGTGACTGAGATCTCTGTTTCCATGCTGGCTGTCAGTTGGCAATCACTCTAAACTTCTAGAGGCCACCTGCATCTCTTTTTACATGGCCTTCTCTGTCTTCAGGCCAGCACTAATGCAATCAGTCTTTCTCATGCTTTGACTATCTGAGCTCTTTTTCTGCAGCCACCTTGGGATAACTCTGCTTTTAAAGAGCTCAGAGAATTAGGTCAGGCCTACTCAGGATAATCTTTGTTTTGCCATATAATGTAACATAATCATGGAGTGATATCATATTCATAGTTTCCACTTACACTCAAGAAGAAGAAATTTTACAAAAATATAGGTAATAGGGGGCAGCTATTTTGAAATTATTTGTACCAGAGCTCTTGTGTAACATTTTTCTACTTAGTATTGTGCTTACTATGACAACAATATAACTTTAAGCTGTGAATAAAACACATCACAAATATGATGCAGTTGCTACTGATTCTTATTTTTTGTATGTAATTTAAGACATAATGCATTGCGGGGAGGGGGCATTCAGCTACTTTATAGCCTGATGTATGAAGACAGATGTTCACTTTTATAGTGGCGTACTATATAAAGTTATTTTATGAATTCTCTTTCTTTCAAACCTTACATGTTTACTCCTGGAACATTTAAATTATACAACACTGAATAAGCCTATCTACTGAACTGTATTTCTTATGCTTAGGATAAATCAGTTCTTAAGCTCCGATTTTCTAATAAGCCTTTCCAAATATGACTTGTAATAGTCTCTTTTTGTTAATATTTAATTTATTTGGAGTTCCGCCTTTAACTTCTTATTTATGAAACAAAAAGTCAGCTTTGCAGGGTGTCTCAAAGTCACTTTTTAGTTCACCCTTCATGAAATCAAAATCTGTATGAGTTTGGACAACACTTGTTAGTATGTTTGATGTGGTTGTGGTGTGTGTGTGTTAAATTATTAAGGAGAGGAAACTGGGAAGCAATGAGGCAATTTTTATAATCTTTTTCACCTTATGCAATTATATGAATGCTTTCATGACTAAAAATAAATTTTATGAAATTGGTCAGCAACAGCCAGAAAGGTCATGAGCATAAACAGCAGTCAGCTGTATTTAAAATTATTAAAGGAATGGTACATCTTTGGATAACATAGTCAAGTCCAAACAGAAAGGAAATGTCACATATTTTACTCTCTTGAACACAGACCTATATATTTCAAATGCTTAAGATCTGAAGACCTAAGTAATATTTTGGATACCTTGAGTACTTTGCACTGAGAACTTAAAGATTTCACCACCTGTTCTCTCTACTTCTTGGTCCCCTTTCATAGCCCACTTTTTCTAACACCTACCCTTTTTCTTTCATTTCTGTAACTATAAAATGTGTCTCCTTATAATTAACAAATGTGTCTCCTCTTCTTGTTTAAAAGAAGACCTTACTCAAAGAGTTTTGGAGCAAACTTGGACAGTTAAATACCCTGCCCGGTTTCTAGAGAACATAACAGGGTATGTTTCTCCTTAACCCTGGTCTTCCCCATGCAGGTGTTATTCCTTTAGAAAGCAGTTGCCTCTTGTATAGGTCTCCAGTTGTGTGCTTGAGACACTTAGGGGTCAGAAGCCAATTTATATGCAGCTGCCAGAATCTCCAAATTTAGTTAAAAATCACCCTCTGGAACAGTCATCTTATGTCTCTTGGGTTAGGTCTTAAAATTTCCTACTCGGCAGATTCTCCTGTCGTCCACTTCCAGGAACCATTCTACAGCTAAATGATACTACCTACTTCAAAAACTTTCAAAACCAACCTAAGAAAGGGGAGAATTACTAAAAGCATTTAGCTGATATCAGAGTACCCTATAATAATACCTTGTAAAATACCTTTTAAAAAAATAAGACCTTTAAAAACTTTTCAAAATAACTTTCATATCTTTTACCTTACGTTTTATCCTTACTTCACATTTGTGGGGTACAAAAGACAGTAACCCCATTTAAGAGATGAGTAATGGAGGGAATAAAAAGGTTAAAAGACTGATCTAATATTACCAATATTGTGGCAGTCAGAATAGATTTCTTCCTTTCCTGGACTCTATAAACATCCGTGTTACATAGTATCAAATAATGATACACTGGCATGTGATCATTTAAATTCTGTTAAAATCCAAAGAGAATTATCTTTTACCAGAATGGTAAAAATTCATAGATTAAAGCTTTTAAAATTAATCTGTAGATATACAATCAGTAACCCGTATCTCCTAGCATAAAATTGGGAGCTTTTTTGATATAGCATAGTTTGAAAAATTCTTCCATAGTGCAAATTTGATTAAAAGAAGATCTTTCTGTTTTTTAAGGAGCCTCCATACTGTTCCATAGTGGCTGTACCAATTTACATTTCCACCAACCGTATAGGAGGGTTCCCTTTTCTCCATTCCCTCCCCAGCATTTATTACTTGTAGCCATTCTGATCAGAGTGAGGTGATACCTCATTATAATTTTGATTTGCATTTCTCTAATATTTAGCGATGTTGAGCATTTTTTCATGTTGGCCATCTGTATGTCTTTTTTTGGAGAAATGTCTATTTAGGTCTTCTGCCCATTTTTGGATTGGGTTGTTTGGGGTTTTTTGATATTGAGCTATATGAGCTCTTTGTATCTGTTGTAAATTAATCCCTTGTCTGTCACATCGTTTGCAAACATTTTCTCCCATTCTGTAGATTGTCTTTTTGTTTAAGGTTTCCTTTGCTGTGCAAAAGCTTTTAAGTTTAATTAGGTCCCATTTGTTTATTTTTATTTTATTTCCATTACTCTAGGAGATGGATCCAAAAAGATACTTCTGCAATTTATGTCAGAGTGTTCTGCCTGTGTTTTCCTCTAGGAGATTTATAGTATTTGGTCTTACATTTAGGTCTTTAATCTACTTCGAGCTTATTTTTGTATATGGTGTTAGAATGTTATAATCTCATTCTTTTATATATTGCTGTCCAGTTTTCCCAGCACCACTTATTGAGGAGACTCTTTTCTCCATTGTTTCTTCTTGTCTCCTTTGTCATAGGTTAATTGACCATAGGTGTGTGGGTTTATTTCTGGGCTTTCTATCCTCTTCCATTGACCTATATTTCTGTTTTTGTGCCGGTACCATACTGTCTTGATTACTGTAGCTTTGTAGTATAGTCTGAAGTCAGGGAGCCTCATTCCTCCTGCTCTGTTTTTCTTTCTCAAGATTGCTTTGGCTATTCAGGATCTTTTGTGTTTCCATACAAATTAAAATTTTATTTTTGTTCTGGTTCTGTGGAAAGTGCCATTGGTAAATTGATAGGGATTGCATTGAATCTGTAGATTGCCTTGGGTAGTATAGTCATTTTTAAAAATATTGATTCTTCCAATTCAAGAACACATTATATCTGTCCATCTGTTTGTGTCATCTTCAATTTCTTTCATATGATCCAGCAATCCCACTCCTGGGCATATATCTGGAGAAAACTATAATTCGAAAAGATACTTGCACCCCAATGTTCATTGCAGCACTATTTGCAATAGCCAAGACATGGAAGCAACCTAAGTGTCCATCAACAGATGAATGGAGAAAGAAGATGTGTGTGGGGTGTGTGTGTTTGTGTGTGTGTGTGTGTGTGTGTAATGGAATATTAGTCTTAAAAATAATGAAGTAATACCATTTGCAGCAGCAAGGATGGACCTAGAGATTATCACGTTAAGTGAAGTAAGCCAGGCAAAGACAAATATCATATGATATCTCTTATACATGGAATCTAAAAAAAGAAAAGCTACAAATGGACTTGTTTACAAAACAAAACTAGACCCACAGACATAGAAAGCAAACTTACGGTTACCAAAGGGGAAAGGTGGTGGGGGGAGGGATAAATTAGGAGTCTGGGATTAACATGTACTGACTACTATATATAAAATATATATAGATCCTTAAAGTCATTGCCCTTACTCAAACTCTTACTCTGATTTATATAGCCTTCTGCTTTCTTTTCTAAAGAGAAGCTTCTAAATTCCTTGTAAATAACATCACATCTCTCAGGATTGTTTCGTACAACTGTAACCTTAAATTTGATAATCTCATCAAAACTATTGGTTTGATTAAGGTAAATTTAAGTGGAAAATTTACATAGTAGCAGTGCTTGATTTGGCTTTTTTTAATCATGATTATTAGACAGAAGAACTTATAGATGTATTTAGAAACATTTGTAGCTGGAATAAGAATCTGGAGATGATTTGCTGCTTGTTTACATGGTTAAGATCCAGCTAGTAAAAATACTTGGACAAAATGAAGTTGCCAAGTTCTACATTTTTTGTTCTTCCTGCTTGAGGTTGAAGGTCATACTGCTTCCTCTTCACTACTGTATGTTGACTCTTTCGCCATCAATTCTGAATCTTTAAGTTGTGTTATATCTTGTTGCTCTGGAAGAGGCTTGCCTTCGCAATCATAGCCAAACCAAAGTGGAGGGTCAGTAGCACTATATTCCTGCTGCTGAACTATAGATGACATTCTCTTAGCTGCTTCCCTGTAATAACAGTGATGCGCATTAGCTAGTTGCAGAAGTAATCACTAGTGCAGAATTTTCAAACTAGATCACATTTGGAATTAAAGAACTCACTGTCACAACTTGAATTCATTTCACATCTCTCTTGCCTTCCTGAGGGGGAGCGTGTGGGTAAATTGTGCTAATAATCAGGATCCCAAAGCTTAAGTAGCTCAATAGTTCTCTGGTTCATCCAGTTCAGAGATTAACAGATACAGTAAATGGGTAAGGAAACTGCATGGCCATGGCGTAGGAACACTGAGGGCACTCTATAGCACTGTTAAATGAGCCTTCTGCCTGATACTTCCAGTTTCTTTGATGAGGGAGTATCCTAACCAGCCAAACTGTGAAGGCTGGCCGTGCATCAGAGCAGGAGCTCTTAACCTAGAGTCCACAGATCCCTGTTGGATACATGGATGAACTTCAGGGAAGCCCATGAACTCCCTGAAAATTCATGCAGTTTTGTATCTACTATGCATTTTTTTGAGGAGAGGGTTTGTGACTTTCATCGAAGTCTCAAAAGGGTCCATGATCAAAATGACTAAAAATATTGTTACTGTCTCGCTTAGGAGTAAGGAAGCAAAGAAGTCATCTAAAAGTTGTTCAGGACCCCAATTCCAACATGACGGGAGGAGGGCATTCCCAACACCACCAAGCAATTCTCAGACCCCAGCTGGATGTCCTATAATTCAACTCAATTCTGACGCTGTCTACCTGGAAATAGCGTTAGATTCCACAAATTAAGGGCTCAGTTCCACAGATCACCCTCCACTTCAGATACCAGGTTGTTACCTGGGCTTCTGATCTACCAGCTAGAGCTGCTCACAGAACACAGAAACATTTTACTTGCTGGATCACTGGTTTATTAAAGGATATTACTCAAGAACAACCAGGTATCAGAGATGTATAGGGAAAGGACGCTGAGCTTCCGTGCTCTCTCCAGGCATACCACTCTCCAAATATATATGAGAAATATATTTTGATCATCTAAATGACCAAATGTATATGTCTTATAAAGCACAATATTGCAGCATCAGAAAAAAAAAAAGTATATCTAACTTGAAAATAATGTCATTTCCAAGACAGAAGGATTTTCCTAGAAAGTTGGTTTGAATCTTGAGACCAGTACCAAACAGGAAATGAGTAATTGGCAGCTTCCCTAGGATCGGAAATGAGTAATAATGTTTGCCCACGTAGGGGCTACTTTGCCTGTTATTGCTGTATATTACGTTGAGTTATTTAATTGCAGCAGTTTGGAAACAGTCATTGATATGGAGGCTGGTATTATCATATGCTTTGACTTAAGTTTGTGGTCAGTGGCTATATGAGTTCTGGTAGGGTAATGAAATCAGAAAGGCTAAGATACATCAGTTGTTTGAAGTACTGTTTCACTTGAATCAAATCTTAGATGTTTTAAAATAATTGTAAGCAAACTCAGCAGGGAGACAACCAGAGCATTGCCAATTCTGTCTCTTACCACATTGCTTTTTGGCTAATACATTTGCACTTGCAAGACTTTAAAGAAGTTTAAAAAACAATTTGAATAAAAACAATTGTTATACTAATTTCTAGTTCTGAGCCACCAGTCCTGGTGGATTAAAACTTGGCAAACAGGTGTCTTCTCTTTCGAGAAACACTTATTCTGAAATTTGAAAATGATAAGTTTATAGTCAAATATATAAAATTTTACATTTTGTTAATTTTTTAATCTTTTTTTAAAAGTGTGATCCTGTGTTTTAAACTTCTTGTATAATCTTTCTATGTCCTCTATGTAGGATATTATTCTGCAAAAATAATAGTGTTATATCTTTAGCTTTCCCTATTTTCTTCTGAAGGTTTTTCTCCCTTTTCAATTCTATGTAGTTGAGGTTGCCATATTTTTTAACATGTTTCCTGGGAGATGTTTTTACCTCAAGAACCTACCACAATATAATATACCAAATGCTGGGAGGACTCTGAAGCTGAAACATTGGCACAATCAGTTTCAAATGGTTAAAGCACTATCCTGGGCAGCAGAGGTCTATTGTTACTTACCCTTCAGCCTGTCTCTGCCTGTCTAAACTTCACCCATCTTTCAAGACTCCAACCCAATCCTTTCCTCCTCTGAAGTTTTACAGGAAGTTGATCATACAATTAATTTCTTTCCAGTACATAACTTCATGGTATTAATTGTTTATAATTTTAAACTTTGTTATTTTCCTTTCTTTAAGAAGGTATTTAAGGGTATTGCATTTCTTTGTATCTCCCTGAAATCCAGCAATAACAGCCAAATCATGAGACTTTAGTAGCTTACACCAGGAAGTCCTTTAGCTCTCTTATCTTCTGCTGGTTTGTTTTTGTTTTTGTTTTTGTTTTTGTTTTTTGGTTTAGAAGAGACATTCTTAGGTTGCTGTTTCCAACATCCTAAGAGCAGAGCTCTGGACACACATACTGTATTTCACAGTTGTTGGTAATGATTTAATGCCACTGATGATAACAAGACTACTGCAGTTAGAGGCAACAGTGGTCTTGACCTATTGGACGTGTTTGGGGAGTAAAAAATTTGTAAGTAGTTGACCAAATTATGTATAACTTCTGACCTCAGAGGAGCAACAGTTTTTGAGAATTCTAGATAACTGGTAAGAGGATAAGTACTCTTAATGCTAAATTTGGGAATGTATACATATTGGGTAGTAGAGTTCCTCAGTCAGTTGTAAGCCCCGGTAAGTTAGATGGTAATTGTGATATTAAAAAATTAGCAAATAGTGGGAGTTTGAGAAAATAACAAGAAAAAGAAAGTTGAGGATTTTGACTCAATATAGACAGGCAAAGTAGGGAATGAATAGGGAGACTACTCATAAAATGCAGTGTGATGTGACAGAATCAAAATGAACTGCATATTTTAAAAAAAGAGCTGCATATTGAGCCCCAGCCATGGATGAAGTACACAGAGGTATACGCATTTCTTAGATTTGCTTATTTCTTGATTCCACACCACCCCTACTGTAGCTTTTAGTGGTAAGCACTGCTCTCCATTTTACCCACAGTCAGCTTCAGTGAAACTAAACATCAGAGGGTCTCCTGACCATTGGAGGTGATCCAGACTAGAGAGGAGCAAAGGATCAGGTCTGAGACCTCTCTTCCCCCAGTCACAAATGCCAAAAGGTTAAGGCTTCCTCAAGTCTAGACTGTCTCTAGGTCCTATCTTAATCCTACTTACTTTAACGGCAAGGCTGGTCCTGGGGAAAAAACTGAAAATCTGAATCTGCCCAGGGCAAATCTAGTATTATTTTTAGAATTTAGCTACTAGTATAGACTATTCCCTAGTCTACTTCCTCTCTACCCTTTAGAAAATCCTTAGGCCATGAACGAGCTGCCCTTTGGCATCCTCACATGGACTGACTCCTAAGACTCAGGACCTAACCAAGAGAACAGACCAGCATGGTAACCGCCAGTGAGTTTCTCTGAGTTCTTTTTCACAGCATCCTGTGTAACTGTGTGTTTACACACAAGCATTTTTGAAAAGTATAGGAAACTTGAAAATGCAGAAACTGAATGCTCCTGCCAGAAACACGTGTGTCTGTTTGTCTCAAACTCCCTCTCTCTCTTTTTAATAGCTTAATGCTCTAGTATAGATGGGAGCTGGGAAATATGAAAAGAAAATGTCTACTTAGGAATCACTGTGTGTTCTAAGTTTCTTCAAGTGCATGTGGAATCCTGTGAGTACCTTCTACTCAGGTACTTAGCCCTGAGTGACTCCAAGACCTCGTAGGAAATGATTTGGGAATTGAAGCAGTCTACTGCAGTGGTTAGTCATTACACATTTAACCTGGCGAGAGAGGGTTCTTTGGATCAGTATAGAACAATGATTTTCAAACACGATATGCCACACAGTTGTAAAGTATCAGATGGTTAATAATAATGATATTTTGAAGTTTGTAAGTGATTTTTGTTTTTTATATATTAAAGGGGATTCAAGGTTATCCCTGTAATAACATCACTTGCCCTCACATTTCCTTCTAGTTTCTTGAGTAAGCTAAAAGAAAGGGGAATTTGGAGCCTACACCAAAGACTATTTGTAATCAGCCTCTTATTTATACATCAGCAAGTAAATTGGGCAAATAGTACTTGTCTCCCCTTATTGATCAAATCTCTTGAATGTTAGAGCTTTATAAAACTTGAAAATCACTAATCTAAAGATAAAAGAGCAGCATAGCAATGATAAGACCTAGGTACAGAGTATGGCTCTGTCTTTTATTTGTATGACTTTGGGCATGTTATTTAACCTGTTTATACCAGTTTCCTTATTCATTTTTATGGTAATAGTGTATTTGTGAGGATTAGATAATAAACATAAAATAGGATTTAGCACAGTACATGGCAAATGATAATTGTTAAGTAATATTATTTGTTCATATTAATAATAAAATTCAGTAGGTTCAGATTACAAGGGCCTTTCCACAAAGACCTTTCCATGAGCTAGAGAGGAGAACTCTGAGTTTTATTTCCTAACAACACAGATCTTAGAGTACCTAGGTAGTAATTTATGCTGCCAGCAACTGCTAAATAAGGTCTTCAAGGAATCTCTGTACTGCTGTTTGGGGCTCTGAAGACTACCTAGACTTTCTCTACTCATCTCTCTAAAGTTTAAAGTTTTGGACTCCAGACACAAAAATATCAGAAAGGTCCTTTTGCTCTTTGCTAATTATAGACTTAATGACTCTTCTGCCTCTTTGTGGTTCAGACCCTCCTGAGTTGTGGAGACCATTGGTTGGGTCTTTCTCCCTCTTTTCCACTATGCTTTCCTTCATCTCCATTGCCTGTCTTGCTTTCCCCACAGAGGTCCATAAATTGAAAGGTTAGTTGAATACAACTGCTTCAAATGTAGACAGCTAGATTTTCCCATCAAATTTATAATCTTAGTTATTACTTATTTCTCCTTGAATTAAAGGAGCCTTTATTATGTCTCCACATGGGACTTCTGGAATCACTTCCTGGGATCCCTTCAGGCTCTGGGGTTGTAGAATGACAGCATATCTCATGCTGGAAGCGCTTCAGCCAATTTGCTCATTGACCAAAAGTTTGCTACTCCCCTAGTTCAGATAGGGTGGGCTGAACAGACCTCTTTGATTTGTAAAGCTGTTGCAGTGTTTTCAGATTCCATTGAGTATGGGGGAATTTGTATATAGAACAGTTTCTTCTGAGGGCTATAATTGGATTTTAAGGGCTGCACCGTACACTTTTATGTTCAAATGGAATCAGATGTGTGGGAATACATTGCTTTGTGATTCAAAGTCATTGAACCTCTTCCCAAGAAAAATCTCCTATATCCTAACTACCAAATGTTCCATTTCACCCAGACAAAACAAAGCTCTTGCTGTTGAGGGAGCAAGAGCAAACAACTGTGCTTTTTTAGAGTGAACATAGGTAAGGGATTAGATGTCATCATGAGCTTGTGTCTTGAAGGGTCCACATACTCTGCAGCACTTCCAGTTCCACCCAAGGATCCCATGGATCTAAGTGGAGAAGAAGATGCTCTACAGTCTCTAGAGCTGACCCCAAACAGCAGAATGTGGCCAGGCCTTACCACTTCTCTAATCAAAGTTTTTAAGCCCAAGTATCTTGGGAGCTCCTTGACTGACAAACAGCATCCTCTCCTAGAAGCAGGATGTCAAGACAGATGCTCCTGGAGCCTAACTAGTCTAGCCACCCTGCTGTGGGGATAGCCCTTCTCCATTGCTAGACAAGGATAGAATCAGAGAATTCTAGGCCTGTTTCTTGCTGGATCTTAGCAGGAGTGGAGCTATAAGGGAAACAACAGTGGTTTGGCCTCTTTAGACAATGAGATGGGCAGACAAGCCAGCTCCCCTCTAGGTATTAGGGCCAAGTCTCTGTCTGCTTCTTGCTGATAGGGACAGACAGGCTTAGTGGTAGAAAACAAAATAGGCCTTTTGGCTGTCCTGGATTAGGTAAAGGAATTTTCCATAGATTCAGTTAGTTAACTAGAGTTTTGCATTGGGTTTTGGGGGCCAACCCCTAGTAGTAAAATCTTACTTGTTTTATTTTCTTTGCATATTTTTATCTAAGGACCTTGCAAGAGGAGTGGGTAGTCAAAGGCAGGAATTGGAAATTACTAGATATCTTGGGTCTTCTTGACCAAGCACCATATTTATTACACTTTAACATCCCATACCATGATTACGTTCACCATGTTTAGGATCAGAGAGGCCCTGGATAGAAAGTCTTCATTCATTCTACTTAAAATCCTACGTTTTAGAAGTTCAATAATATTACCTCACCAAAATAATGATTGGCAAAATACAGTCAAAAGATTAGAAGCTGAACTCCTTTGTGTATTATATTAATTCATTCACTGTCATCTTGCCCAAAGTTGGCTGTTTAACGATATGACAGGGTCAGCAGGGACTCGTAGGACCTCATTTCATGGTATACACTTTAAATGAAGTTAATAATATCCATGTCAGTCATCTCCAGACCTATCAAGAAGGGCTGAGTCTCCACTCCTCTCCAAAAATTTTTAAGAACCTGCCCCCTTTTTTCTGATCCAGCTTCAGTTGGCTGCCCTCGTCCCCGGCAAGCCTGGGCCCAGTGGGAGTGCCTATTTTACAAGTAATAGTTTTGTTTTTGTTTTGTTTTTCATTTCATTTTAGCACACACATCCTTAGATCAGAAATCATTTTCTTCCTCAGGCATCAAGTGACCAGATCTCATGGTTCAGCTCATGCCAGGGCTGCTTAATTAAGAAAGTTCTTCTGTGAAATCTACATACTTAGAACACATTATGTACTTTGTACTTGGATAATATTAATTCTTAGTATTCATTTTTCCAACCTTCAGAAAAGAACCTGACCTTCAGGGATTGGTCAAGAATTCTCATTTGAACACTCCACAGGTTACTTCAAGAGGTCAGTTAAAATACTTGCACATTTTTACTTTCAGTCAATAGAAAAAGAAATGAACAATGGAGCAAATAACTGCTTTCTATCTAAAAACTCACAGGGTGGACACCTAATACCTTCTACCTTTATAGATTGCTTATTTACCCAACTGTTATTTCATTGGAAATATTTTGTAAATTGAGTAAATAGGCATTTGGCCTGTAGCAGTCATCAGAATACCTTACTCTGAGCTCTAGATCTTAGTTAAATAACAACTGTCAAACAAATAGCTTTGGGAGAGATGGGGGCTCTTAGGATAACTGTTAGTAATTTGTACCTAATTGTGAGCTAGTTTAGTCTGATTAGTTCCTTAACCCCTAGAGGAGATTAACTGAATGGAAATATTTTGAGAGAGGAGTAGAGGAAGAGCTAGTGATTATTCTATGAGGAGCAGAGTTAAGGCTTTGAGCATCTGCATGGTCAAAGAAGGGGAAGTACTAAGAGTAGAAGGGCTGCTGGGAAAGGAATGTGAAGCCACAAAGACTATTTTAGAGGGAGCTTCCCTTGGTTCAGCCCAAAATATTGGCTTCAATTAGGTAAAAAATAAAATGAAACCTTCCTAACTCTGAAAGCCACTATGTATTATGAATGCCATGGTGACATATTCTATTTTCTCAGAAAGTAGTTCTCAAAGTTTTTCATATTCAGGTACATACTTACTTGGAAATAAGTCTACAGTATAGCATCTTTAGGATCCGCAGTTGTTTGCAGCCCATCTGAAGGTTCACAAGCATTTGGTTCGTAAGCAGGATACAGCCGGAAACATCCAAAATGTGCAGGTAATGGCATTTTGCCGATAACATCTCCAATGCTGAGTCAGTAATCTAAACACACAGCCAAAGTAACTCTGATTATTCCAACAAACTCCATCCCAGGGAAGAATAGTGTATTGGTCAGTTTGGACTGCTATAACAAAATACCACAGACTAGATGGTTTAAATGGCATAAATTTATTTCTCACAGTTCTAGAGGCTGAGGAGTCCAAGATCAAGTTACCCACAGGTTCAGTGTCTGGTGAGGGCCCTCTTCCTGGTTTGTAGATGGCTACCTTCTTGCTGTAGCCTCACATGGCAGAGAGTGAGCTCTAGTTTCTTCCTATTCTTTAAGGACACTAATTCCATCATGGGGGCTCTACCCTTGTGACCTCGGTCTAAACCTAATTAGCCCCCCAAAGCCTCACCTCCTAGTACTATCACATCAGGGATGAGGGTTTCAACATATGAATTTTGGAAGGACATAAACACTCAGTCCATAACAAATAGAATCAGAACCATTGCAGATTCTCTTTAACTAGCTTGTCACGTGATGAGCCTATATAACTCAAGTTAGTGATTTAAGTCTGTTTCCAGAACAAGTGGCACTAATAGAATTTGTGATCTTGCTGTTATTTTCATTTTAGAGTTCTCTGTTTGGGTTTGGAAACTTCATCAAAATTTCCCTAGTAATACCTGTCACACCAATATGAGCAACTTATGAAATGCTGCAGTAATGGGATTTAACTTTAAACTTGAAATCCACTGTAAGGCATCATCAATTTGAGAAACATAAGTTTAATGACATCACATGTTACAAAACTATAAAATATATATATCCACTGAAGTTAACCTGCAGACAGGATCAGATTGCTGTGAGAAGGGATCTGGACATCTCTGATGATTTGCTTATGGAGTAATTGGTTCTGGAAAGGGACAAGTAGGTAAGACAGATGTTTGAAGGCAGCAGGGGAGAGAAGAGTAGAAGCCACAGAGACTGCATGAATCTCACTCTGAGAATTTCTGCTCAGGGTTCCAGTATCTTGAGAGCTTGCCCAGATGTTCTGCAGAGATAATTCAACTCCACTTCTTGGATTACTTCACTTACTCAAGGTTTAGCTTTTGAATTTATAGCTGAACTGGGACTTGCTGCAAAATCAACTAGATTACTCTCCCCAAAGGAATTTTTTTCCAACTGGATTTAATTTCTTATTTTAAATGTTTGAACATTCTAAAAAACATGCCATGAGGCTAAGCTCTTGTTTTTAACATAAAATTGAGAGAATTATGCCGAAAAACCCTTCAGTTTGAAATGTATACTTTTTATGTTTGGAAAAATAGATGTCATTGTCTAATCATGCCCTGTTTCCAGAACTTTCTCAGAACCAAGGTTTAACATTGCATCTGATTCTCACAAAAATGCTTCAGACATTCCTGCTATTCTTTGTGGGTCTCTGAGGATCTGATGTCACTGGGGGTGGGGGTTAACCCTCGGAATTGTAGAGAAAAGGAAAGACAATGAGATGATGGAAAAATCCTGGATAGATAGAGCTCAGAGTGCTAGGTTTTATTGATACTGGGGAAACTGAAAAGGAGCCCAACATTTCCTGTAGATCAGAATCCCAAATGTTCAGTGACTGAGGTGATGTTTTGGGGACTTATGGGAGCTGGAAACTGGAGGTGGCGATGACTGGCCATGCTCTTAACTCCCAGATACATGGTCTTGATCTCAGTCCTACTGAGCAGAGATTATGTTATTCTCATTTTAGTGCTGGGTGGGATGAGGTCACAGTACTACTCACTGACCTTGGGGCAAGCTGGTTGAAGGGACCTTCCACGAGATGGATAAGATGGCCTTTCAAGATTGACCCTTGGGCTTTTGGGAAACCTAGCCTAGAATGATGAGCCAGACACTAATGTGTTTCATGGCTCATCAGAAGCAATGGAGCTGAAATATATTAGACAGGACCACAGCCTTATGATATCTGAGGCTGTGAGGAGTGTTCACATTGGCCCAACTTATGGTCACTACATCTTCTGAATCAGGATACTCATTTCACCTGCATAGATGGTAAAGCTAAATCCTTCTCCCTTACATTGAGGTTCTGAAATAACTACTCCCGTTCCTTTTTCTCAGCGTAGATCTTCAGTGTAGAGTGATTCATTTTATAATATCTTACTTGTGTGATATCCTCCTTAGTTTCTAGGCTGCAAGACAATATCCACCACACGATTTATAGAAGGAACTCTCTCAGTTTTTCCTTACCAAAAAACAAACCAAAGTGAAACGAAACAACAACAAAATATTCTCTGCCTCAATTCCTGTTCTCATTGGAGTCTTTCCTTTTCTCATTCTCCTACTTTCCTCCCTTATTAGTGGAGCCTCTTAAAAGCCCAGTCGTCATCTGTGCCTGCTTTACAGCCAGGGCAGTTCCCAGTGAGCCATGTGTTACCCATGTGTCCGTGTGCAATGGAAGCAAGGACCCTGTGAGCCATGACTGCTCAAGCGGCAGAGGGTTCATGGTCAGTGCTGCTAGTGTCCTGAGTTCCTTGACCCAGCTCACTTCTAGAACCAGATGATGTTGACTGGAAAGGCATCTGGTTTCCCTAGTTCTAAACAAGTACACTATTGAACAAAAAGAATTTTGCTATGAATTTTTTAGATTAATGTCATGATTCACCATGTCTTTCCCACCACTGCCTCCTTTTCCTTATTGTGGCACAGTTAATGATGGAGGAATCAGGAGTTCCTAGCATCACTTTCTTAATCTACTCACCACCCAGACTAAACAACTGAGAAGCTGAATTTTTAGACTAGCTAGAATGAAGGCATCTTGAAAGTTCAGGTGATGCTTTGGTAAACAGAAGCCCATCAGTGTGCACAATAGAAGAGGACAAGGTTGTTAATAACCTTGCAATTTCTGAGGATTTTTTTTAAGTTTTTTTAGTTTTCTTCCCTCTGAGTATTTTATTTCCTCTAAGTTTTTCCTGTTAATTTGGTTTGGTCTTTATCTTCCACTTTAGAGGCTTTTCTCTTAAGTCTACTCTCTTATGTCCTTGATGTCTGCTCATGATTAATAGTGGAGAGCTAAAAGCTGATTGGAAGGTCTGAGTGCATGATATGGGCCTTCTCTACATTAAACTTCAATGGTTTAGATGGGTTATT
Organism: Balaenoptera acutorostrata; assembly: GCF_949987535.1. Taxonomy (NCBI): domain Eukaryota; kingdom Metazoa; phylum Chordata; class Mammalia; order Artiodactyla; family Balaenopteridae; genus Balaenoptera; species Balaenoptera acutorostrata. The sequence goes on from NC_080070.1 coordinate 97,369,704, forward strand.
TGTTGGAAAATCCACATATGTCAGTATTTTTCAATCTTTCATCTTGGGCTAGTCAGAGTCCCCAGAGCTTCCAATCTGCTGCCTGGAGGGAAAGATCTGGCAACCAAATTCTGAATGCTCTGTTGGAAAAGTGCTGAATGTCTCTGCGTTCAGCATTTAGTCACTTAATTCCCATTTTCACTTTTGTACCCAAGCTCTCAATTATACATGAGTCTCCCAGCTCGGTAGCCTTCTGTTTTATTATCTGGAGAGCAGATAGTAGGGAGATTTCACTCCCCCCCTCCCAGAGGACATTTAGCAACATCTGGAGACATTTTTTATTGTTATGACTGGAGGTGTGGGGGGCTAGGTGCTACTGACATATAGTGGATAGAGGGCAAGGATGCTGTTAAACATCCTACGGTTCACAGAACAATCCCCCACTACAAAGAATGATCTGGTCCAAAATATCAATAACGCCAAGGCTGAGAAATCTGGCTCTAGGAAATACATCTCAAATCTGGTGAGAGTGGGGAGGGGCAGTTGCCCAGAGGTATGGAGTAGAGGAGGAGATCTAGAGATCTGTCTACTTCTCAAGAACTTTTAACCCAGTCTTCCTTATTTTAGCCACCCTCTTAACCTAGTTCCAGAGGTACACAGTATTGCCAAGTTTGAAGATTATGGTGTAAATCCACGTTTTTCCCAGCTTTCTCTATGTTGTCTTAGGATTCAAAGCTCTCTCTGGTATGCTAAATTAGTCCATCTATTTAAAAGGTTCCAAAATTTCGTTGCTCTTGTCTCCTCTACTGTTTTCCCTATCAAAGTGGTCCCTCACCCTTCTTCTGCAGTTTTGGTAGGGTTTCAAGAGGGAACAAAATTATATGTGTATATTCAATCTGCCATATTAATCCAGAACCAGAGATCTCTATTTCTTGACATGAGGATATATGCATAGTATATTAAGAGAAAAGAAAGTAGGTTACAATGTATTTTAGAAAGTATGATTCTGTTATTTAAAAAACAAGACAAAGCACAAACCTGTAACTATTTCTAATCTCTGTACATAGAAAAGAATTCTAGAAAAATAAGTATAAAATGCAACAGTGGTTATATCCTGGTTGGTGGTATGACTTTGAATTTTTACTTTCTCCTTCACATTTTTATATGTAGTCCAAAGATTTTGCAATGAGTATATATTCCTTTCAAAGACAGATGTCAAGAAAAATTATCCAACACTTGAAAATAAGACAAAAGATGATTGCATATCCTTTCATTGTCTTACCGGAACATTGTTTTAACAGGTCCAACTGAGAAATTCTATAAGGAATTATGCTTTTGTTTGACATACTGTTTAGTATTGATTAGGGCCCAAACTCTGTTATATTTTTGCCCAGGAGAGATGCAAATTATTTCTGTCTGGTAGGAACTATAACTCCAAGGTTATGGATTTTTTACCTTGTAGGACATTAACCAATTTTGGATTTAACCTAACAATCATATTCCAACATTCTTTCTTCAGTTCCTATAAACACCCAGTTTGATCAAATGCTCTATGAACTGACTTTACCATTTTGCTGGTTCTGTCATTGAATTAAATAAATATTTGACACATTTTTATATTTGTATAAGAGTTGTCTTTAACTTCTTACAGATTCTACTTTGACACAAATGAAATCATAAAGCTATTTCCAATTTGGGGAAAGAAGAAAACTCTAATGAATACCTCAGACATGGCAAAGAAAACAAGCTCTCTGGTGAGTCCAATTGCTAATAGCTACCCTGCCTGGGTTCTTTGGCAATACTTCAACCTGATATGTCTGAGCTGACTCCTGCACATACCTTTGGACAGCCAGCAATGCTGAGAGATGTGAGATTAATACAATAAATGGCCAGTGCTTTAATAATCTCATCTGACAGCTGGGGGCAATAAGAGACATCCAAATGTTCCAAGATCAGTGAGCCTTTGCAGAATGCCTGCAAGAAATTCCAAAGTTAAAGGTTTTTTTTCTTTTTCTTTTTCTTAGTCTTTATTCAAATGTTGTGTACATCTATAGCCATCTTACCCATAGCAGTTTACCTAGTATGCATTTCAGTTTCTGAAATATAGATGTGTTACATTTTGTTGCAAACAAAAGCCATTATGTCCAAAATTTCTTTGTAACAAAAGATACTCACACACCAGTTAACAGTTCAGTAATATTCAAATTCCTGCTAACAGAATTTGGTTTTCCTGAGGTTAGCGCTAATGGGATTTTACCCATGTGGTTAGTAATTATTAGAGTTATATTCAGTCCAATGAGTGGAGGAAAAGAAATCTGGAGATGAGAATTGGAAGGCAAACACTCTGGGGTTGACAGTATAATATAATGGAAAAAACACAGTCTTTGGAACCAGGCCGACCTGAGTTTTAATTTCATTCTACCACCTTATTAGCTTTGAAACCTTAGCAAGTCACTCAATCTTTCTGAGCCTCAGTGTTCTCTTCTTCAAATTAGGGAAAATATCTACCCTCCAGCATTTTCTGAAATGCCAAAATGTTCATCTGAAATTTTTAGGGCTAGAAAAGGTCTGGAAGTCATGGAAATTCTTCCCTTTATCTCAGTAGTTCTTAATTTTCATTCCTACTTTTCAGTAAAAACAAAAAACAAACAAACAAAAAACCTGAGTGATAAGAAGAATCCATGAGGAAATAATGGTCAAATTTTATAGTTCAGCAGTTATACAAGAACAAAATGATCTGCAGAAGTAAACCTAACAGTAACTGTAAAAATATCTTAAGTCAAGATGAGTAGAAATTGGAAACCATGACCAATTCAAGATAACATTAATACTAATAAGAAAAGTCCCTCCCCCAAATTACAAGAATTACAACTATCAACATGTGCTCAGTCACTCTAAAGGTTTAGCCTCATTGTGAAGCAGCTCAAATTCTTAGAGTACTAAATTAGAGACCGCGGTATATGATAGTTTACCATTTTTAGTTACAAGTATTAGATTTTAGTAATCCTAGAGGATTACTAGTAAGGCATCCCTTATTTATATGTAAAAATGGATGTCTATCAGACATTTTCCCCTCAGACCTGAGGGAAGGACCTGGGCTGTTGGATCAGTCATGGCCATTAGAATGACTCTAGAGGTAAAACCACCAGTGGGCTTCCCTCCCATTGAGTATGCCAATTTCCCCTTATTTTAGCCCTAAGGGAGACTGGAAAGAACTAGTCAGCCACCTATTTTCTTTAGTAAGTTAATAGAAGAGGGAAAGTTTCCTGGAGGGGCAATTTAGCACAGTAGATAAGACTAGGACTGTGGCATCAGATGTATTGGGTTTAGAAGCCTTGCTCTGCCACTATGGGTTACTGAAACTCGCTGAGCCACAATGTCTCTTTGGGTAAAATGCAAATGATAACACCCATATCAAAGTTTAGTTGTGCAGATTATACGAAATAATATATGTACCTGATATGGTTCCTAGAACAAAGTAGATTCTCTAGCTAGCTATAAAATTGTATATACAGTGTTACTTGAGAGACAGTATAACATGCTTGGCATGTAGTAAGCACTCAGTAAATGTTAACTGTTATTGGGATTTGCATATGATACCAGTAATAATAAAGATGCACATTTGTATTGTATTTTGGAGAAAACTAAAAGATATTGGTTATTTTACCCTAAATCATCTTTTTCTGACCACAGCAACCCACAGTGATTCCTCTTTCCTTTGACCTCATACAGAACTTGTCTTTTTCAACTGATTCAGCACTTATAGTACTTGACTCATTCCTGTTTTGTGGCTAAATTTATATGGAGATTTGTTTCCTCTAGCAACTAAGTGATGTCAAAAATTGGAAGGAGCAGCTTGTCAGGAAATATTGAGGTCCCTGCCATTGGAGATAATCAAGCATAGAGGGCACAGCTAGTGTGGTGCAGAGGGAAATCTAGCTTTAAAGGATTGGAATTGGTGGTCTTGAAGCTCAGCTCAGATTCAACAGGTTTTTCAATTAGAATGCAATAAGTCTCTGAGAGGTACTGTCTGGAACCCTGCTAGCTTTTTATACCCCTTTCACAAGCATCATATTTAGAATACAGTAAGTTCTCAATAAATACTAGTTGCTTGCTCAATCCTTTATGGGTATCTTCAAGGATATAAAGAATTGTTTTAATAATACAGGAATTCTTATGTTGCAAGGGGTAGGATAACATTGTTTTCTATTTAGAGAATGGTTAGAGTTCAAGGAACCAGAGAAAATGTAAAGCAAGAAGGAATATTTAAACAATAAGAGTAGTTTATTGAAAGATGAAACAAGCTTCAAAGGGAAATTCAAGGCTCTTGGTGTCTGCAAACCCTTTTCAGTAGCATCTGTCAATATCTTGGACTGCTTGAATCAGTTCTGCTTTAAGCCTTTTTTAAAGCTCTGATATTCTTTGAAGTTAAACTTTCTCAGAGGTTTTAAATTAAGAATAACATAAAAATGATTACAAGGTCTATGATACATTCATGGTAGCATTCTCACTCATGGAAAATCTGAGGCACAAAGATTAGTCCAAGGCATTGTGCTTGGCATAAATCAGTGCAGATCTGAGAAATAAGTCAGAACTTTTCCTCTCTTATAATTCATATTTTTCTTTAGAGACATGTAAGTCGTATTAAGTACTTAAGTCTGCAGGCATGTTTCACATAATCATTCATGAAATTCCATTTCTGCCCTACTGATAAGATTATTATATGCTCTTCTGGCTACAGTGTTACAGAATCACACATATATCAATGCTGTTGATTTTTTTTTTCTTGGAAAATGTTAGACTGAGATTCTTAATCTTTTATAGTGAAAATGGAGAGAAAATCAAAAATTACCAAGATTGACTTCCATCCCATGTATCAACCAATTTTGCTGTGGGTTAACAATCTTGAAGACAACTTCCAAATCGCTTAGTGAATTAAATAATTTCTTCTCTGTTTCTTATGAGCTGAGTCACAGTATGGGGGCTTAATGACTGCATTCTTAAGTTGGGTATGTAGAAGAGACTGAGTTTCACTAACATTTACTGACTTTCACAATAATGTGCTTCTGCCAAAATCCTGATTTAAACCACCTCGACGGGTGGCAGCTCCCAGTCTCAAAAAAGCTCACCTCATGGTGCATACTGATAACACCATCTCTTGACTATTTGCCTCATTACATTCTGATTAATCCTGCTACCAACTTCTGTTTGGGGGTGGGGTGGGGTTTCCTATTGATAATTACAGAAAAATCTTGTGCTATCAAGAACCATTTTCTGTAATGAAGACTATTTTGTGCTGCTTCAAAGGCTGAAATACAACTTCCACAATTCTAAGTTATAAACTGAATTCATAACTACAGTATCTCAAATATCCTTTCGACCACAACACTATGAGACTAGATATCAATTACAGGAAAAAAAACTGTAAAACATATAAACATATGGTGGCTAAACAATACACTGCTAAATAACCAAGAGATCACTAAAGAAAGAGGAAATCAAAAAATACCTAGAAACCAATGACAATGAAAACATGATGACCCAAAACCTATGGGATGCAGCAAAAGCAGTTCTAAGAAGGAAGTTTATAGCAATACAATCCTACCTCAAGAAACAAGAAACATCTCATGTAAACAACCTAACCTTACACCTAAAGCAATTAGAGAAGGAAGAACAAAAAAACCCCAAAGTTAGCCGAAGGAAAGAAATCATAAAGATCAGATCAGAAATAAATGAAAAACAAATCAAGGAAACAATAACAAATATCAATAAAACTAAAAGCTGGTTCTTTGAGACGATAAACAAAATTGATAAACCATTAGCCAGACTCATCAAGAAAAAAATGGAGAAGACTCAAATCAATAGAATTAGAAATGAAAAAGGAGAAGTAACAACTGACACTGCAGAAATACAAAGGATCGTGAGAGATTACTACAAGCAACTATATGCCAAAAAAATGGACAACCTGGAAGAAATGGACAAATTCTTAGAAAAGCACAACCTTCCAAGACTGAACCAGGAAGAAATAGAAAATATAAACAGACCAGTCACAAGCACTGAAATTGAAACTGTGATTAAAAATCTTCCAACAAACAAAAGCCCAGGGCCAGATGGCTTCACAGGTGAATTCTATCAGACATTTAGAGAAGAGCTAACACCTATCCTTCTCAAAGTCTTCCAAAATATAGCAGAGGGAGGAACACTCCCAAACTCATTATATGAGGCCACCATCACCCTGATACCAAAACCAGACAAAGATGTCACAAAGAAAAAAAAACTACAGGCCAATATCACTGATGAACATAGATGCAAAAATCCTCAACAAAATACTAGCAAATAGAATCCAACAGCACATTAAAAGGATCGTACACCATGATCAAGTGGGTTTTATCCCAGGGATGGAAGGATTCTTCAATATACACAAATCAATCAATTTGATACACCGTGTTAACAAATTGAAGGATAAAACCCATATGATCGTCTCAATAGATGCAGAAAAAGCTTTCAACAAAATTCAACACCATTTATGATAAAAACCCTCCAGAAAGTAGGCATAGAGGGAACTTACCTCAACATAATAAACCCCATATATGACAAACCCACAGCCAACACTGTTCTTAGTGGTGAAAAACTGAAACCATTTCCACCAAGATCAGGAACAAGACAAGGTTGCCCACTCTCACCACTATTATTCAACATAGTTTTGGAAGTTTTAACCACAGCAATCAGAGAAGAAAAAGAAATAAAAGGAATCCAGATCAGAAAAGAAGAAGTAAAGCTGTCACTGTTTGCAGATGACATGATACTATACATAGAAAATCCTAAAGATGCTACCAGAAAACTACTAGAGCTAATCAATGAATTTGGTAAAGTAGCAGGATACAAAATTAATTCACAGAAATCTCTTCCATTCCTATACACTAATGATGAAAAATCTGAAAGAGAAATTAAGGAAACACTCCCGTTTACCATTGCAACAAAAAGAATAAAATACCTAGGAATAAACTAACCTAAGGAGACAAAAGACCTGTATGCAGAAAACTATAAGACACTGATGAAAGAAATTAAAGGTGATACAGACACATGGAGAGATATACCATGTTCTTGGATTGGAAGAATCAACATTGTGAAAATGACTGTACTACCCAAAGTAATCTACAGATTCAGTGCAATCCCTATCAAAGTACCAAAGGCATTTTTCACAGAAAAATATTTCACAATTTGTATGGAAATACAAAAGACCCTGAATAGCCAAATCGATCTTGAGAAAGAAAAACAGAGCTGGAGGAATCAGGCTCCCTGACTTCAGACTATACTACAAAGCTATAGTCATCAAGACAGTATGGTACTGGCACAAAAACAGAAATATAGATCAACGGAACAGGATAGAAACCCCAGAAATAAACCCACGCACCTATGGTCACCTTATCTTTGATAAAGGAGGCAAGAATATACAATGGAGAAAAGACAGCCTCTTCAATAAGTGGTGCTGGGAAAACTGGACAGCTACATGTAAAAGGATGAAATTAGAACACTTCCTAACACCATACACAAAAATAAAGTCAAAATGGATTAAAGACCTAAATGTAAGGCCAGACACTATAAAACTCTTAGAGGAAAACATAGGCAGAACACTCTATGATATAAATCACAGCAAGATCCTTTTTGACCCACCTAGAGAAATGGAAATAAAAACAAAAATAAACAGATGGGACCTAATGAAACTTAAAAGCTTTTGCACAGCAAAGGAAACCATAAACAAGGCGAAAAGACAACCCTCAGTATGGGAGAAAATATTTGCAAATGAAGCAACTGACAAAGGATTAATCTCCAAAATATACAAGCAGCTCATGCAGCTCAATATCAAAAAAACAACCCAATCCAAAAATGGGCAGAAGACGTAAATAGACATTTCTCCAAAGGAGATATACAGATTGCCAACAAACACATGAAAGGATGCTCAACATCACTAATCATTAGGGAAATGCAAATCAAAACTACAATGAGGTATCACCTCACACCGGTCAGAATGGCCATCATCAAAAAATCTACAAACAATGAATGCTGGAGAGGGTGTGCAGAAAAGGGAACCCTCTTGCACTGTTGGTGGGCATGTAAATTGATACAGCCACTATGGAGAACAGTATGGAGGTTCCTTGAAAAACTAAAAATAGAACTACTTATGACCCAGCAATCCTACTACTGGGCAAAGACCCTGAGAAAACCATAATTTAAAAAGAGACATGGGGCTTCCCAGGTGGCGCAGCGGTTGAGAATCTGCCTGCCAATGCAGGGGACACGGGTTCGAGCCCCGGTCTGGGAAGATCCCACATGCCACGGAGCAACTAGGCCCGTGAGCCACAACTACTGAGCCTGCACATCTGGAGCCTGTGCTCCGCAGCAAGAGAGGCCGCGATAGTGAGAGGCCCGCGCACCGCGATGAAGAGTGGCCCCCGCTTACCGCAACTAGAGAAAGCCCTTGCACAGAAACAAAGACCCAACACAGCCAAAAAATAAAAAATAAAAAGACATGTACCACAATGTTTATTGCAGCACTATTTACAATAGCCAGGACATGGAAGTAACCTAATTGTCCATCGACAGAAGAATGGATAAAGAAGATGTGGCACATATATACAATGGGATATTACTCAGCCATAAAAAGAAACGAAATTGAATTATTTGTAGTGAAGTGGATGGACCTAGATTCTGTCAAACAGAGTGAAGTAAGTCAGAAAGAGAAAAACAAATACCATATGCTAACACATATATATGGAATCTAAAAAAAAAAAAAATGGTTCTGAAGAACCTAGGGGCAGGATGCAGACGTAGAGGATGGACTTGAGGACACGCGGAGGAGGAAGTGTAAGATGGGACGAAGTGAGAGAGTAGCACTGACATATAAACATTACCCGGTGTAAAATAGGTAGCTAGTGGGAAGCAGCTACATAGCACGGGGAGATCAGCTCGGTGCTTTGTGACCACCTAGAGGGGTGGCATAGGGAAGCTGGGAAGGAGATGCAAGAGGGAGGGGTTATGGAAATATATGTATATGTATAGCTTATTCACTTTGTTATACAGCAGAAACTAACACAACATTGTAAAGCAGTTATACTCCAATAAAGATGTTAAAAGAAAAAAGAAAAGAAAAAGAATGTATATATAAATTTATCACTGTCATTTTGCTGTAAAACAGAAATTCACACATTATAATTCAACTGTACTTCAATAAAATTTTTTTGTTTGTAAAAAAAATTATTCCTTCTAAGAGCATATTCTGAATCTCCTTACCATAGGAAAAAGAGCCTTGCCATTTACATAGATATTTAACTTTTAAAGTATAAACAAAAAGATAATTCTTTAACAAACTAATTTTTATTTGTCTTGAATATTGACCATCATTTATTTGGTGTTAGCCCAGAAATAAATAATCTTATAACATCTCTATACACAATTTGGGCGTAATAAATATCCACACACATTGACATATTCATGTAGTCTAACAACCACTTAGATGTGTACATATATTTAATTTACACACATGTACTAGACAATTAGGTATATACTTACATGTAGTTACATGTAAATATATGTAATCTAACATATGCTAAAACTTGTAAATATTTAATTTGCACACATACTACACATAGGTATACATTTACATACATACTTACATGTAAACACACACAGACATATTTTCAGTACGTACACACATGTGTAAGTCCTTGTGGTGAGACATAACTAAACCTGATTCTCTCCTCTTTAGTGCTGTTTCTTAATCAACTACCTCAACATATGAAAACTGAAATAATAAAACTTTTGTCAATCTCCAAGGTTTTCACTCTCAAATAACCTGCATAAAGAAAAATATGCACATTCATATGTATGGATATTGCATTAATGTATTTATAGCATACTTCATTCCCCAAAAAAGGGAATGAGAAATAAAAACTAGATTAAGGGAATGTAAAAAGCAACTAGAGTAAATAATTTTATTTATTCCTTTGGTTCTGTCCAAACAACTTAATAAGACAGAGCTTCCAATTTATTTGTATTGTAACATCCCAGTTAGACCAGTTTTTTGCCAAACTTTGACAGTCTGTTACTTAAATTTGCAAAATGCTCAAGGAATAAGTTTCTTAAGAAATCCTCAATTATGACTGTATCAAACATTGCTTCCAAAATAAATGTGTCTTTCAAGAGCACCAAATAATTTTAGTTTAACATGATTGTTGAATGTCTAATGTTCTCAGAACAAAACTAAAGTTGAGGAAAGTAATTAAAACCAGATCCTAAAAAGTCAATACATCTGAGGCTCCAGACACTCAAACTGCATGTGCTGTGGTTTCCAGTAAAACTAAAATGAGGTAATTTTTTATTCCTATTATGTTCATGATTCGTGCAAAACCAAATCAGGGTAAAAATGCTCTCCTCCTTTTTCTCATTAAATCATTATGTAGTTTTCAATGTTTTAAGCTAAAAAGAAAATCTCCTATAGTTACCTTCTAAAGTAATAAGAAAAAATTTCCTGATAAATTTAGGATAACCTAAACGTCTCAGTTTAACCACCTTAGTTTATTCTCTTCCCCCTCTCTTGTAAATCCAGATAAGGAATTGTGAAATTGGCTTATGTGTCACTTTCTCCTCCCCCTTCTTTGTTTCATCTCTTTTGGAATTTAGTAATTGGGCTGGAGGAGGGAAGGAGGAGAAGGATTACCACATGCCCAGAAGTGTGAACCTTGGAACCTTGGAAGAGGTAAAATGAGGTTAAATGCCACAACACTCGAGTGCACACACACACACACACACACTCTCCAAAAGCAAGGAGGAGAAAAAGAGGGATGATGAGAAAGAGAAAAAATTTTTTTCATGAACTTGAATAGAACAGCTGATCTTATGCAACTAATAATTAAATAATTCTGTATTTCCATGTGCTTGTATTCCCCCTGTTTTATTTTCTTTAAGTCACTGAAAATCAATACATACCAATTTTTAAAAGGTTACATTTTTTAAAGCTACGCCAAACTCAGCTGTATGATCATACAGTTAGCATATCGGTAAACGCTTTCATCTAAAATCTCAGAGCACCTAAAAATAGTATGATTTTTCAGGCTCCAAAGAATGAAAATAAAAAGGCCTGGAACCTGTAGGCTCAGAGATAAATGGCAGAAAGCACTGGCTTCCTGATACGTAGCCTCAGACTTTGGTCAGCCCTCTCTCTCATCCAAAGAAGCATTTTAAAATTAATAAGTGATGGATATTAAGAGGCCATGTATGTCATCACCATGGTAGGTTTTAATACTTCTAAATGATTTGTAGTTGTTGATCAAATGTGACTGATCACCATATAAGAAATATAACCCAGTATTAGAAATGTTAACACTTAACCTTTTTATTTTAATAAACTTTATTCTATCACCTTGTCAAAGACCTTTTGAAAGCCTGACTAGATCATATTCATGGATAAAGTTTTATGTAAATGCATGTTTAATCCTTAAATGAACTGCAGTAGGTAAATCATGGTTTAGCCTTACAGGAACCTCTTGGCTTTTTCTTCTAGTAGGTTACATGCATTATAACCCCTTTTGTTATTGTAGAGTTACAGTCTTGTTCTATATGCAAGTTGTTAGTCCTCTCTGGGATCTTTGTTTTGAAAGACAGTGTTTGTTCTTTTTAACTCTTTATACAATTGAATGTACTACTAGGTAGATTTCTTAGGAACCTGCTAGAACCTTCGGAACCAGGGTCTGAAACTGGGGGAAATTGACATTGCTTGACACTAATGCCTCTAAAAGACTTCTTTTTTTTTTTTTTTTTTTTTTTTTTAAAGGATTTTCTTTTATTTATTTATTTATTTATTTTGTTTTATTATTTTTGTCTGTATTGGGTCTTCGGTTCGTGCGAGGGCTTTCTCCAGTTGCGGCAAGCGGGGGCCACTCTTCATCGCGGTGCGGGGACCGCTCTTCATCGCGGTGCGCGGGCCTTTCTCTATCGCGGCCCCTCCCGTTGCGGGGCACAGGCTCCAGACGCGCAGGCTCAGCAATTGTGGCTCACGAGCCCAGTTGCTCCGTGGCATGTGGGATCTTCCCAGACCAGGGCTCGAACCCGTGTCCCCTGCATTAGCAGGCAGATTCTCAACCACTGCGCCACCAGGGAAGCCCTAAAAGACTTCTTAATGGTGTTACATTTTCCTCTTAAGTACCATTACATTGTCCAGATGCAATGAAATACAGCAAAAATCATTTGAAAACAATTTTTCCCACTGTCATGTTGCCAATCAACCATTTAGAACAGCAGTTCTCCACTTCTACTCTTCGTTTCTGTAAAACTAGATTAGTTAGATTAGTTTGCTGAGATGGCATAGGACTTTGGACTAATCATTTAAGCCCTCTGGGCCTTAGTTTCCTCACTTGTAAAATTACAGATTGGTTTAAATGGTTCTAAGATTCCTTGAGCTTCAGAACACTAGAATTCTATGCTAAAGTCTAGAGCACCGTTTGGTCTGGCCCTCTCTATAGCCCACCAGTTCGTATAATATTTTAACACTCTCCTATTAGTAATGTTAGAACTTGCAAAGTCTATTTCAAATTCATGGAAGAGAGCTTAACTTCAAGTCTGCCATGCTCTGGTGGACTTCTCAGCTATCATTTGCAGTATCTTTCCACATGTGAGATAAATCCTTTTTTCTCAACAAGGATTTCTATTAAAAAAAATTTTTTTCTGAGTTAGCCCCAGTTTTTCATAAATGCTTGGGGTTTTGAACTCTCAGGATACTTTAAATGGAGTTTCTGATGCATTTAACAGTTTCCGCATTCCTAGATTATTAGTTCCCTTTAAGAATGTTATCTTCCATTATTTTACTAATAAGTAACCAGATTTTGCCCTAGTTCAATACATGTGTGACATATGATTGCAACTTTTCTTCTTTTAACAGCAAATTGAGTTGCTTAATGTTGTGATAAACATTACATGTGGCTTACTCACAATAGCTACTTTATGACTTCCTATATATCACTCAACACCATGTCTAGGAAATTTACTTCTCATGAGTTCTTAAAGTACCATTTGAGCACATAATCATGTATCCTATCCAGTTACTTATCTCATGCTTTCCATCCTGGTAAACTATGCTACCAACTATGTTTGAGTAACTCAAGTCCCTAATTGTTAAGTACCTGGTGTAGGTTTTCAAAGTCCCCCAATTGTTATGGTTAGATGATATAACACAGATTATCTACAGAACACTTCCATTATATGAGAAGACTTTTACCACACTGCAGTTCATCATTCTACAAGTAAAATGTCAACCTATCCCTAGTTATCCTGTAAGTCTGACATCTGGAAGGGAGAGAGTAGACAAGAAAAATGGGAAAGCAAACCTCTCAGTCACCTTGGGCTGTGGAGACCTGACTATTGGCAGATGTTGATCTTGGCTCAACCAAGATCACATATGTATTGTTACAATTCCAATCCACTTCTTTTTTTTGTTATGACCTACAAAGATTATTTGATTTGTGCTTAATTTTCAATCTTAATTCTTTAACAAAAAACTGTAATTATCTTACCTGAATTCCAATATCGGTGATTTTATCACACTCAGATAGAGAAAGTTCCTTTAATTTTTTATGCCTGGAAAGTGTCATCAAACCCTAAAAATGTTTAATATAAAGATTATTTGATGATTATAGTTTAGTATGGAAGGTATATTTCCAATAAGATAACAATTATGCAAACTAAAAAAATTTAGCTTCTGTCTTATATTTCTTTACACTTAACAAATCATAAAATCACTTTGGTTAGACAACATTGTTAAATAAAATTTTCAGGTTGTCTCTAATGTTTTACAAAGTGTTAGAAATCCCAGAGCCAGGAAACTTCTTATCTTGCCTTCTGTTTCCAGGTAAATGTTATACGAATCAATATAAAGAAACCTTAAAGATCCCTAAGCTTACAGCTTTGTTTTGAAGACACTTCATGTGGCTAATGAATCTATTTATCAATAAATTCTTTTTTATGCCTAATCTAAACATCTGAAAATCTTTAGCTCATTTTATTATGTTTAACTGCTTGGAGGGAGAAGAAACATCTTTATATACAGGCCTATAGACAGATAATCATTCATCAATAGCTCAGTTCTTTTTTCAGGCTAAAAGCTTTGTTTCTTTTTATTTAAAAAAAAATAGATTGTACTTTTAGCCCTTCATTTTTTTATGTGTGGTTTTGCTGGCCCATTTCTCCGTACCTTCCCGCCCTAAACTGGCACAACATTCAGATAAGGAACTGACTAATGTGCATTATAGATGCCATCCTCCTGTTTTGCATTCAGGATCATATTACTTTTCTATTTCTGTTAGATATGCTTCCTAGACCATTTTTCTCATTCTGTGGTCCCAGAGCTGGCTGGCGGGGAAAATGCCAGAAATGGTATATGATTTGTCCTTTTTACATTTTATTTGCAGGACTGGTTTACATTTTATTGGTCGTAAAAACCACATTTGGATTGTAATTGAGAATGGGTCCTGCAAATATTATATCCCGCTTTTTTCACTGATGTACATATTATGCCCTTTCATTTTTCAAAAACAAAATCCAGATCAAGGAGAAAAGTGCTTGAAATTCTGCTTCATTGAAGTCACTGTTTAAATTGCAATTTCTAATTTCATTTAACAGTCCTGTACACCACACAAAAATAAAATCACTCCGTTTATTCTTTTAATTTTATTGCAAATGTGGATTCTTTTGCTAGGAGCACAGTATGTTTTCTGTCTCCTTATTTCAAAACAAAGAATGGGCAAACCCTGTGAAGCCATCACACGTGGTCTGGGTTCCAGATGTGGATACTGTTTTATTCATGTTAGAGGAATTGGAGTTTAGATGCTACCCCAACAGAAACTAAATTGTTTGAACAAAAATATCAAGTAAGAGATGCAAAGTTTTTCTCTTTGCCCTGTACTTGATAATAGCTAAATATGTTTTATTTTTCTATTATTCTTGATAATAGCTAAATATGGAATTTGTCTTATGAAACTATCTCTGAATAGTTTCTCTGAAGTTTTCACTTTTTTTTTTATGTCTATGTAGCCATGTTA
Organism: Balaenoptera acutorostrata; assembly: GCF_949987535.1. NCBI lineage: Eukaryota > Metazoa > Chordata > Mammalia > Artiodactyla > Balaenopteridae > Balaenoptera > Balaenoptera acutorostrata. The sequence continues at coordinate 97,384,772 of NC_080070.1, forward strand.
GAATTTTTTTAAGATGAGCTGTAATGAAGTATACTTGCTAAGTACGACATTTAACAGACTATAATATCTTTACCATTTTGTTCAAAATTATTTTAAAATATTATTAATTAATATTAAAATGGAATGCCACATTTCGTCACTATGGTTGTTCATTAAAGTGTATGGCCTCAAAATTTAATTAATTAAATATCATTAGCCATTAAGTAAATACAAATCAAAACCACAGTGAGATACTAAATACTACATACCTACTAGGATGGCTATAATTAAAAGGACATAATAAGAAGCCTTGTGAAGGCATTGTGAAGCCTATAAATGCTCCAAATTAGAAGGTGAAGTAAATGATGGTTCCAACATTTTGCAGTCTTTCTTTATACCTTAGAAAGTCTTAAATCTCAGGTCTAGGCAAAATTCATTCATTCTTAATTCATCATTAGATAAATATTTATTTAGCATGTATTATATTGTTCAGGCTCTGGGATAGAAGCTGGGAGTATAAAGGTCAATGAGGTGCAGTGTTTACTCTCAAGGAGCCCATAATCTGGCATTAAAGACAGACATGTACACTAGATCATTACAACCCTGTGAAAGTTAAATACTGTGCACAGTGGTCGAACCAAAGAGGAAAGATGAGGGCACTACTTTGGATTAGAGAAGACTGCATGGAGGAGAGTCATGAGTGGGGGAGTGTAAATTGCCAAGAAAGCTACAGAGGGAAGGACATTCTAGGCTGAAGGAGCAGAATGTGCAAAAGCATTGAGGTATGAAATAGTATGGCATGTGTATGGAACTATATAGCATGGCATGATTAGATTTACATGGATTTTTTAAAAATCTGAAAAGCTGATCTAAGAATTTCTCTTAAGGAAGAAACTACAGGGTTTTGTTTTTGTTTTGTTTTGTTTAATACCTTGTTAAGTGCTTGGGGGGGGAAGTCCTGGGGGTTGGCTGTGCCAAGCTTTTCTGGGAGGGATAAAAAGAGGAAAGTGGGAGGACAAGACAAAAAAAGAAGCAAAGAGGAGCCAACAAGATGGAGTGACTGGGCCTCAGTGGGGCAAAGAGCAGGTGGATACTTAAATTTTCAGGGAGGTTGTAGCATCAGGAAAATGTAAATTCTCCTTCATCTCCCTCAAAAGTCAGCCAAACTCACGAATGCTTTGCAGGAAAGGTTCTGGTTTATTTTCCCAAAAGTTAGAAGGGGCTAAATTTTGTAATCAGGTAAAATGCAAAGGAAAGCAGATGGTGTGGTAGCCTGGAGAAGTCACTAGCATTGCAGGTTGTATGAGAATGCGAAGCTCTAGGAATTCATAGGAATCCTGGGGAGCACTTTGCTCCTTCATAGGCCATGGAATTGAGGGACCTGGATCTTAGGGGTCCAGGCGTCCCTAGTGGAAAATTGACTTATATTGTAGCTCTGGTCTATTGAAGGGAGTGTCAAGACTTAAGACTCAAAAGGAAGCAGACACCAAGCCATGAGAGCCTTGTACATTATTCTGGAATGTGGATTTTATCCTATGCAACATTGTTAAACAAAACTTTCCCTCCTTAGGGAATAAGTGACAGTAAAGCAAAAAGAATGAGGATGTGTTTCAAAAGAGGTATAGAGACCACAGGGCAGGGGGTGATTGCTTTTAGTTGGAAGGAATAGGTGACAGTCTAGAAGAGACTTTCACAGAGGAAGAAGAATCTGAATTAAGCCTTAAAGTCTGGGTAAGATTTTGACAAAGGAATAGGAACAGTGTTTCAGACTGAGGAAGCAGCATGAACAAAGGCTTCATTTGGAAAGTGTGAGTTGTTTGGAAAATAGTTCAGATTGGGGTCACTGGGAGTAGTAGGTGGGAACACTGCACCCTGCCAGGAACAGATGGATGTACACCAGATAGTTGGGAGCAAACAAATCCTTTGAAAACTGTTCTTTGTCTCCCCCAATTTTACATCTGGAATTGTTTAGCTGATGTAGATAGACATCAGCAGTGAACGAGTTACCAAATGTTGGAATGGTATGTGTGTCTCTGTGTACTTACTATATGACTGAGTCATACTACTCCAGGCTTAAAATATCACCAACATAAACATAAAACATACCTCCCCCAACTCTTTATTTTGAAAATATTCAAATCTACAGCCAGGTTCAAAGAATGGTATAATGAACACTTATATATCCTTTACCTAAATTCACCAATTATAAATACTTTGCCACATTTTGCTTAATTGCTGTGATAGTTTACTGATATTTATGTGTGAATATAGTTTTATATGTATATATAATATATATATTTTAAATTCATATGTGTAGTGTGAACCATTTGAAAATAAGTTTCAGATATCATGATGCTTTACCTCTAAATATTCTATATGCATCTTCCTAGGAATAAGGACATTTTCCTATGTAACTATATAGGATTATGTATATATAATATGATACCGAAGATTAACAGTACTACCATACTATATAATATAGAGTCAGTATTCAAATTTGCTTTTTATCCAGTCCTCAGAGTTCACACATTGCATTTGGTTGCATGTCTCTTTAGCCTTTTTTTTTCTTTAAATATTGTCTTTCAAGATCCCAGGCCAGCCATTACATAAAATGTCCCACATTCTGGATTTGTCTGACTGTTCCTTATGATTAGATTCTAGGTAAACATTTTCTGTAAACTACCTAGGTGCTGTTTCATTAGAACTGTATTTTTCGTCTTTATTTAATAAATAATCCATGATGTGATCCTTTGAGACCACATGAATTCCCTGTTTCCCAACAACCTTTCAGTCAGTGATTTGAGCATTAATTGATGATCCTTGCATAAATCAGTTATTTTGTTGAAAGTTGCAAGATGCTGAGTTTTCTGATTCTATCTTTCCTTCTAAATATAGAATCTGTTATTCATTTAAACCTTTTTTTCCATTACTCTTTCCCTTATTTCCTGCTGAATAGTTTGAAAGGTACTTTGAACAAAAGATTATTTTAGACATAACAACTAGCTGTCCCAGTTAATTTGTTGTGTTACCTATTAACAACCTTTTTCATTAAGATATAATTAACATATAACATTATATTAGTTTTAGGTGTACATATAGTGATTCAGTATTTGTATATATCGTGAAATGACCATCACGATAAGTTTGTTTAACATCTGTCACCATATATAGTTACAATTTTTTTTTCTTGTGTTGAGAACTTCTAAGATCTCTCTTAGCAACTTTCAGATATACAATACATTATTATTAACTGTAGTCACCATGCTGTACTATACATCCCATGACTTATTTATTTTATAACTAGAAGTTTGCACCTTTTAGCCCCCTTCACCCATTTTGCCCACACCCCACAACCCCACCTCCGCCAATTACCAATCTCTTCTCTGTGTCTATGAGGTTTTTGTTTGTTTTTTTTTAGATTCCACATATAAGTGAGCTCATACAGTATTTATCCCTCTGTGTCTGACTTATTTCACTTGGCATTGTGCCCTCAGGGTCCATCCATGTTATCACAAATGACAAGATTTCCTTCTTTTTTATGGCTAAATATATATATACACCACATTTTCTTTATCCAGTCATCCATCAATGGACACTTTGGTTGTTCCCATGTCTTGGCTATTGTAAATGATGCTGCAATGAACAGGGGGGTTACATATATCTTTCTAAATTAATGTTTTCATTTCGTTTGGATAAGTACCCAGAAGTGGAATTGCTAGATCATCTGATAGTTCTATTTATAATTTTTTGAGGAACCTTCATACTGTTTTCCATAGTGGCTACACCAATTTACATTCCTACCAACAGTGCACAAACAGTCCCGTTTCTCCACATTCTCACCAACACTTGTTATTTCTTATTTTTTTGGTAATAGCCATTCTAACAGGCAATAGTCTTTTAATTTTCCCAAACTCCTGTTAAGCGCATTTACAAAATGGAGTTACTGTTTTGCTTGGTGTAATTATGTTGTTTGTTGGCAAAAGATGACACACTGAGGAAAATAAAAACATGAGTATTTTGCCCTATTATAAGACTAAATATTTGGTCATAATTAAAAAACAAGTTTTATATATTGTTAAGAGGAAACCTTATTAATCGGCTTCACAATCTGAAAGATTTAGTCTTTACAACTTGCACATGGCTTTTCTTCTGAGAGTCTGTGCTTTTAAAAAAGTCTGGAAGATGGTCTAGGCATTATGGAATACTAACTTTAGAATAAAATACAATGTAGTTTATCTGATAGCCACAAACCATCCTTGTTTATGGTATGTTTCAGTTTAGAAACTGTCAACACTTTAATACAGGCACACCAGAACAGTAAATAAGCATAAATAAATTTTATAATCTGTTCTGCATATGATTAAAGAAAGTCTCTTGAAAGAATCTGTATAAAATTACATAAGACTGCATAGTTTGTCCAACTTTTAATTCATTTTTTCTTAAATACTCTTTATAAGCAGTAGCTTATAGGCTTTCAATATTAAAACACTAAAACAAACCTCTCTTCCATAGTCATGAGATAAGCCATTGTAAAGGTATGGAGAAAATATGAAAATATGACAAATGATTAATAACTACATTATTATAAGGAGTTCATACAAATTGGCAGGAATATTGAGACCCCTCAATATATAAATGACTAAAGAATATAAACAAAATTCACATAAGAAAAAATACAATCACAAAGATAAACAAATATAGGGGGGAAATTTCTCTAGCTGAGAAATATATAAATATAATCTATACAATTTAGGATATTTAATATTTGAATATAGGATGTTGGAAAATACATTCTATGAAATAAGATGGAATGAGGTACCCAGGAGTCTAGGATACTGAGGACCTTGATGTAATTATTGGGGGTGTAGATCATGAGAAATCTAAAAAGAACAAAAGGTCCCTAACAGCAAACATAAGAAGCCTCCTTTCTTGCTGCTTTTTTTTGGGGGGGAGGGGGGGTAAAATGGGATATAAGTTGTTGTGATAGAGGGGATACAGTTAGAAGGTGTTGTTGAAAATCCTTTGTGTAAATTTTCTGCTTTCAGTAATGCTTAAATTGTAATATACGGAATGCCTATGATTCCTTGTCAAACATACTGAGAAACAAAACAAAACAAAGGGGAAGATTCTGAAGTCAAATGGGTGTCTGTCTTTTTTGTCAACCAGGACCAAATGAGCTCTGAGTCAGGAGAGATGTGTCCTGGTACTGGATTGAAACATGTTGAAATGGAATTCAGTATCTTGTGTCCAAGTCCTAATCCTTTTCTTAGGATTCTTTTCCTGGTTAATGGTACCACCATGTCCACAACTGACCAAATAAAAACCTGGATATTATCTGTGTCTACTCCTCCCCCCACTGCTCCCCATATCCAATCAATCACCAAGCCCGCCCTACCTATACTACCTCCTAAAAATCTCTTATGCATGCCTCATCTGCCACCACAATCAAAACCTCATTATTTCTAGTGTCATTGCAATACCTTTCCCATTCTTAAATAGATCTCCCTTACTGTTATGTCTCTGTACCCAAATCTGTATGAGTCCTACTCAGAGTTCTTCAGTGGCTCCCACTGCATATAGCACAGTCTGAATCGCTTTGCAAGGCCATGCACATTCTGCCCTCCACCTCTTTCTCCATCCTCATCTCCTGCCACATCCTCTGTCTTCTCAGGCCATGCTATGACAATACAAAGTCACCTGTGAATCCCCAACATATAACCCTCTGTCATGTCTCTATGCCTTCCCCCCTGCTTCTTCCTTCATTGAGAATGCCCTTCTCTTCTTTACCTCACAAACACCTACTGAAGTTCTTAGCTGCACCTCAAAAGCTGAAGAGCATCTCCTGACTCCTTCACAGAGACAAAAGTGCTCACTTTCCAACTCATCCATGCTGCCAAGATGCAGTGCAGTGCACATATCTCCATAACAGCAAATATACCTCATTATGTCATAATTCCAATAAATTATTGCTAAGATGTATTGAGTGTTTACTGTGTGCCAGACACTATGTTAAGCAGTTTACAAATCCTCACAACACTATGAGGAAAGTAATATTATAATTACTGTTTTAAAGAGAGGGTAATGGAGGCACAGAGAGGTTAAGTAACTTGCCTGAACTCTCATAGTGTTGTGACACCTGTAAGGATGTGAGGCCATACTCTGAACTCATGCTTTTAGTAACTTTTAGCCATGTAATGTTGTTACTCTTGTTGTTGTTGTTGTTTTGCCACTAAGCTGTACCTTGAGACCAGGACTGTGTAAGTTTAGTACTCCTATAACCTTGCATAGTGTTTGACACACAGTTGACAATGAATAAGTATTTGTGAATGAATGAGTAGTCTATTTACAAAATTATCTATTTTTATGGACCCAGTTTTCTCTTATCTTGCTGGCATACTCTCAGAATTCTTGGATGAAATCTAGTTCCCTTTGTAATTGTGTGAATCAGTGTTTACATTTATATAATGTTTCTTTCTGAAAGATTCACTCTGTTTGGTGTTGCCTACCACATTCGCTAAGGAGTAAAGAACAAAACTTTTATTGGAAATATGTTTTATCTCAATTAACGCATCCTCTTTCTAAAATCGTTGATAATGCTATCTTGTACAATGTCCATGAAAATGTATCTTAACCTCACAAGTGATCTTCCCTTTTATACTCTGGTTAGCAATTACAATTTTATAAAAATAATTTACCTTTTCTTCTTAATTATTTCTATTTATTTCTACTTACTTGATTATTAGTATGAATTTTGTATCATACTTCTTTTTAAAATGTGTCAACCTTTCCACCCTAATTTACCAACCTACAAGTCTAAAGGAAAGCAGGCTTTGGCCAATACACAGAAATTGGTCCTCTATATGGAGGGAAGGAAAATAAGCATCTCTGTTACCTGGAAATAGAACAAGTCACCTTGAGTCTACTTGCCTCCTACCTGATGGAGGTTGAGAGGAAAGTTATATCAACCAGATATTCTCCTTGAGGGAAATGACAAGCTCAGGTTGGTCACTTCTTTTTGCAATGATTTTAGTAGGCATTTTGCTGGAAACAGGAGAAAATTGACTGGAACTTCTATGAGGAAAACCACTATTGCTAGTGATGGGACCAGCAGGTTCATATAAGGCCACTGGCTGGGAAGAAGGGCCTGGAATGGACTAAGGAGAGGTCCAGCTTCATATGAAAAAGTTCAGTAGGGCAGACTTCTGATGTGGTTTTTGTTTTTAATCCAAGGCAAATTTATTTGTCTCTGAGTTATTCTGCTTTCTTTTAACTCCCATTCTTTCTATTTCTTAAATCTCAAGTGATTTCATGTGCTTCCTCCTTTAGGGGTTGTGCTACACTAAACCTCTGGCTTTATTTGTATGTGTGTTCCATGCAGATGGGTGGCCTCTTGAAAGCGTATCATCAGATTAAGACATGCAACTGTAAGCTCTCCCACTCCAGCTCAGATCATAGCTAAGAAAATGTAGAATTTTTAAGTCTAAGTGTTTGGTTTACAGGAAGGAAACAGTACCAGATCCATTCATTCCCTCACTCACTGACTCACTGATCAAATATTTTACATGCCTCTTATGTACTAAGCATTATGCTGGGCATCCCAAAGACAGGATGATCCAGCCTCTGCCCTCAAGAAACTTACAATTTGTAAGGAGACAGGCGTGGGAAAAAATATTAAAATATATTGAGCTGATTGCTTTATTGGAGGCATTATCAAGTACAGTGGAAGCACAAGGTAGGTAGATCCTAAGCCTGCCCAGGAATTCCAGAAGAGCTTCACACAGCTGAAACTTGAGGGATGAGCAAGAATTTACTAGGCGGCCAAGAAGAAAGACTGTTGCAGGCAGAGAGACTAACTCACAGAAATGGGAAGGCAAGGAGAGCATGACGTGTTTACGGAGCCATAGGAGAGTCAGTTCTATGTCTCTGGAGCACAGATGAAAGGTGGGAGTCATCTGGAAGTGAGGCTGCACAAGTAGGCAGGAACCACCTCAGGAAGAGCTTGGTTCTCCACACTAGACTATTTAGACTTTATGCTGAAAGCAGTGTAGAGCTCCTGAAGAAGTCTGAGCAAGGAAGTGAAAGGCTCAGATTTGCATGCTGGAAGATCACACCACAGCAGAGTGGAGAACAGATTTGAGGACAGTGATACTTAAGGCAAGAGAGGTTAGTAAGGAGAAATGGTGCTTGACCTATGGCAGTGGCAGCAGGGTTGGAGAGGAGGCAAGGGGACAGATATAGGAGATATTGTTAAAGTTCTCACATCGGCTTCTTTTTTTTTTTTTTGGCTAGAAATTTCTGAAACTAAATGACCTTATAACATATACAATTAAAATTAAGATGGAAACCACACGCCAGTATTCAATTAGGATTACCGGGTTTTTTTGTTTTGCAGTTCAATTTGAAAATAATTTGGGTGCTACCCAAATGAGGCCATCTTAAAGCATAACACCCCTCTAGGAGACTATGCTGTAATGTGGCAGGGATACGATACAATATATTAGGAACTAAAGAACGCTTACTTACTTAGAAAACCGTCTAGAGTAATTAATTTCACCATGTGATTTAAGTTTTCTTAAAGAGAGAATGCATCAATAAAATAAAACCTATTGATATTGCCTTGAAATGACCTAGGTTGAGAGTGTGATTTTTTTTTGAATTTTATTTAATTAAAAAATTTTTTTAAACAGCAGGTTCTTATTAGTTATCCGTTTAATACATATTATTGTATATATGTCAATCCCAATCTCCCAGTTCATCACACCACCACAGCCATCCCCCCCCCCCCCCGCCACTTTCCCCCTTTGGTGTCCATACGTTTGTTCTCTATATCTGTGTCTCAATTTCTGCCCTGCAAACCGGTTCATCTGTACCATTTTTCTAGGTTCCACATACATGTGTTAATATACAATATTTGCTTTTCTCTTTCTGACTTACTTCACTCTGTATTACAGTCCCTAGATCCATCCACGTCTCTACAGATGACTCAATTTTGTTCCTTTTTATGGCTGAGTAATATTCCATTGTATATATGTACCACGTCTTCTTTATCCATTTGTCTGTTGATGGGCATTTAGGTTGCTTCCATGACCTGGCTATTGTAAATAGTGCTGCAATGAACATTGCGGTGCATGTGTCTTTTTGAATTTTGGTTTTCTCTGGGTATATGCCCAGTAGTGGGATTCCTGGGTCATATGGTAATTCTATTTTTAGTTTTTTAAGGAACCTCCATACTGTTCTCCATAGTGGCTGTATCAATTTACATGCCCACCAACAGTGCAAGAGGGTTCTCTTTTCTCCACACTCCCTCCAGCATTTGTTGTTTGTAGATTTTCTGATGATGCCCATTCTAACTGGTGTGAGGTGATACCTCATTGTAGTTTTGATTTGCATTTCTCTAATAATTAGTGATGTTGAGCAGCTTTTCATGTGCCTCTTGGCCATCTGTGTGTCTTCTTTGGAGAAATATCTATTTAGGTCTTCTGCCCATTTTTGGATTGGGTTATTGGTTTTTTTAATATTGAGCTGCATGAGCTGTTTATATATTTTGGAGATTAATCCTTTGTCCATTGATTCGTTTGCAAATATTTTCTCCCATTCTGAGGGTTGTCTTTTCATCTTGTTTGTAGTTTCCTTTGCTGTGCAAAAGCTTTTAAGTTTCATTAGGTCCCATTTGTTTCTTTATGTTTTCATTTCCATTACTCTAGGAGGTGGATCAAACAAGATCTTGGTGTGATTTATGTCAAAGTGTTCTTCCTATGTTTTCCTCTAAGAATTTTACAGTGTCAGTCTTACATATAGGTCTCTAATCCATTTTGAGTTTCTTTTTGTGTATGGTGTTAGGAAGTGTTCTAATGTCATTCTTTTACATGTAGCTGTCCAGTTTTCCCAGCACCACTTATTGAAGAGACTGTCTTTTCTCCATGTATATTCTTGCCTCCTTTATCAAAAATAAGGTGACCATATGTGCATGGGTTTATCTCTGGGCTTTCTGTCCTGTTCCATTCATCTATATTTCTGTTTTTGTGCCAGTACCATACTGTCTTCATTACTGTAGCTTTTGTAGTATAGTCTGAAATCCAGGAGCCTGATTCCTCCAGCTCCGTTTTTTTTTTTTTTTCTCAAGATTGCCCTGGCTATTCGGGGTCTTTTATGTTTCCAAACAAATTGTGAAATTTTTTGTTCTAGTTCTGTGAAAAATGCCATTGGTAGTTTGATAGGGATTGCATTGAATCTGTAGATTGCTTTGGGTAGTATAGTCATTTTCACAATGTTGATTGTTCCATCCAAAAACATGGTATATCTCTCCATCTGTTTGTATCATCTTTAATTTCTTTCATCAGTGTCTTATAGTTTTCTGCCTACAGGTCTTTTGTCTCCCTAGGTAGGTTTATTCCTAGGTATTTTATTCTTTTTGTTGCAATGGTAAATGGGAGTGTTTCCTTAATTTCTCTTTCAGATTTTTCATCATTCGTGTATAGGAATGCAAGAGATTTCTGTGCATTAATTTTGTATCCTACAACTTTACCAAATTCATTGATTAGCTCTAGTAGTTTTCTGGTGGCATCTTTAGGATTCTCTATGTATAGTATCATGTCATCTGCAAACAGTGACAGTTTTACTTCTTCTTTTCCAATTTGGATTCCTTTTATTTCTTTTTCTTCTCTGATTGCCGTGGCTAAAACTTCCAAAACTATGTTGAATAATAGTGGTGAGAGTGGACATCCTTGTCTTGTTCCTGACCTTAGAGGAAATGCTTTCAGTTTTTCACCATTGAGAATGATGTTTCCTGTGGGTTTGTTGTATATGGCCTTTATTATGTTGAGGTAGGTTCCCTCTATGCCCACTTTCTGGAGAGTTTTTATCATAAATGGGTGTTGAATTTTGTCAAAAGCTTTTTCTGCATATATTGAGATGATCATATGGTTTTTCTTCTTCAATTTGTTAATGTGGTGTATCACATTGATTGATTTGCGTATATTGAAGAATCCTTGCATCCCTGGGATAAATTCCACTTGATCATGGTGTATGGTCCTTTTAATGTGTTGTTGGATTCTGTTTGCTAGTATTTTGTTGAGGATTTTTGCATCTATATTCATGGGTGATATTGGTCTGTAATTTTCTTTTTTTGTAGTATCTTTGTCTGGTTTTGGTATCAGGGTGATGGTGGCCTCATAGAATGAGTTTGGGAGTGTTCCTTCTTCTGCGATTTTTTGGAAGAGTTTGAAAAGGATGGGTGTTAGCTCTTCTCTAAATGTTTGATAGAATTCCCCTGTGAAGCCATCTGGTCCTGGACTTTTGTTTGTTGGAAGATTTTAAATCACAGTTTCAATTTCATTATTTGTGATTGGTCTGTTCATATTTTCTATTTCTTCCTGGTTCAGTCTTGGAAGGTTATACCTTTCTAAGAATTTGTCCATTTCTTCCAGGTTGTCCATTTTATTGGCATAGAGTTGCTTGTAGTAGTCTCTTAGGATGCTTTGTATTTCTGTGGTGTCTGTTGTAACTTCTCCTTTTTCATTTCTAATTTTATGGATTTGAGTCCTCTCCCTCGTTTTCTTGATGAGTATGGCTAATGGTTTATCAATTTTGTTTATCTTCTCAAAGAACCAGCTATTAGTTTTATTGACCTTTGCTATTGTTTTCTTTTTTTCTATTTCATTTATTTATGCTCTGATCTTTATGATTTCTTTCCTTCTGCTAACTTTGGGTTTTGTTTGTTTCTCTTTCTCTAGTTCCTTTAGATGTAAGGTTAGATTGTTTATTTGAGATTGTTGTTTCTTGAGGTAGGCTTGTATAGCTATAAACTTCCCTCTTAGAACTGCTTTTGCTGCATCCCATAGGTTTTGGATTGTTGTGTTTTCATTGTCATTTGTCTCTAGGTATTTTTTGATTTTCTCTTTGATTTCTTCAGTGATCTCTTGGTTATTCAGTAATGTATTGTTTAGCCTCCATGTGTTTATGTTTTTTACGTTTTTTTCCCTGTAATTGATTTCTTTTTTTTTTTTTTAATTATTTATTTATTTATTTTTGGCTGTGTTGGCTCTTCGTTTCTGTGCAAGGGCTTTCTCTGGTTGTGACAAGTGGGGGCCACTCTTCATCGCGGTGCGCGGGCCTCTCACCATCGCGGCCTCTCTTGTTGCGGAGCACAGGCTCCAGACGTGCAGGCTCAGTAGTTGTGGCTCACGGGCCTAGTTGCTCCACGGCATGTGGGATCTTCCCAGACCAGGGCTCGAACCTGTGTCCCCTGCATTGGCAGGCAGATTCTCAACCACTGCGCCACCAGGGAAGCCCCCTGTAATTGATTTCTAATCTCATAGTGTTGTGGTCAGAAAAGATGCTTGATATGATTTCAGTTTTCTTAAATTTACTGAGGCTTGATTTGTGACCCAGGATATGATCTTTCTTGGAGAATATTCCGTGTGCACTTGAGAAGAAAGCGTAATCTGCTGTTTTGGGATGGAATGTCCTATAAATATCAATTAAATCTATCTGGTCTACTGTGTCATTTAAAGCTTGTGTTTCCTTATTAATTTTCTGTTTGGACGATCTGTCCATTGGTGTAAGCGAGGTGTTAAATTCCCCCACTATTATTGTGTTACTGTTGATTTCTTCTTTTATAGCTGTTAGCAGTTGCCTTATGTATTGAGGTGCTCCTATGTTGGGTGCATATATATTTATAATTGTTATATCTTCTTCTTGGATTGATCCCTTCATCATTATGTAGTGTCCTTCCTTGTCTCTTGTAATATTCATTATTTTAAAGTCTATTTTATCTGATATGAGTATTGCTACTCTAGCTTTCTTTTGATTTTCATTTGCATGGAATATCTTTTTCCATTCCCTCACTTTCAGTCTGTATGTGTCCCTAGGTCTGAAGTGGGTCTCTTGGAGACAGCATATGCATGAGTCTTGTTTTTGTATCCATTCAGCGAGCCTGTGTCTTTTGGTTGGAGCATTTAATCCATTCACGTTTAAGGTACTTATTGATATGTATGTTCCTATACCATTTTCTTAATTGTTTGGGGTTTGTTTTTGTAGGTCCTTTTCTTCTCCTGTATTTCCCACTTAGAGAAGTTCCTTTAGCATTTGTTGTAGAGCTAGTTTGGTGGTGCTGAATTCTCTTAGCTTTTGCTTGCCTGTAAAGCTTTTGATTTCTCCATCGAATCTGAATGAGATCCTTGCCAGGTAGAGTAATATTGGTTATAGGTTCTTCCCTTTCATCACTTTAAATATGTCATGCCACTCCCTTCTGGCTTGTAGAGTTTGTGCTGAGAAATCAGTTGTTAACGTTATGGGAGTTCCATTGTATGTTATTTGCCATTTTTCCCTTGCTGCTTTCAGTAATTTTTCTTTGTCTTTAATTTTTGCCAATTTGATTACTGTGTGTCTCAGCATGTTTCTCCTTGGGTTTATCCTGTATGGGACTCTCTGCACTTCCTGGACTTGGGTGGCTATTTCCTTTCCCATGTTAAGGAAGTTTTTGACTATAATCTCTTCAAATATTTTCTCTGGTCTTTCTCTCTCTCTTCTCCTTCTGGGACCCCTATAATGCGAATGTTTTTGCATTTAATGTTGTCCCAGAGGTCTCTTAGGCTGTCTTCATTTCTTTTCATTCTTTTTTCTTTATTCTGTTCCGCAGCAGTGAATTCCACCATTCTGTCTTCCAGGTCACTTATCCGTTCTTCTGCCTCAGTTATTCTGCTATTGATTCCTTCTAGTGTATTTTTCTTTTCAGTTATTGTATTGTTCATCTCTGTTTGTTTGTTCTTTAATTCTTCTAGGTCTTTGTTAAACATTTCTTGCATCTTCTCGATCTTTGCCTCCATTCTTTTTCTGAGGTCTTGGATCATCTTCACTATCATTATTCTGAATTCTTTTTCTGGAAGGTTGCCTATCTCCACTTCATTTAGTTGTTTTTCTGGGGTTTTATCTTGTTCCTTCATGTGGTACATAGCCCTCTGCCTTTTCATCTTGTCTATCTTTCTGTGAATGTGATTTTTGTTCCACAGGCTGCAGGATTGTAGTTCTTCTTGCTTCTGATGGCTGCCCTCTGGTGGATGAGGCTATCTAAGAGGCTTGTGAGAGTGTGATTTTCTGATAATTACAGATAGCATGCCTAATGTTTAGTATTTATAAAATTACATCCAGAATATCTTAAAAGGCATTATTAGCTTATGTCAAGATGCTACAGCTATTGTCAGGAACATCAGTGATTACTTGCTTAGCATCTACCTACTCAAGCACAAGAATGGAAGGAGGAGCATCCCAAGCAGAAAGTACAATATATATAAAGATCCTGAGGTAGGAAAGAATTTGGCTTGTTTGAGGAGCTTGAAAGTGGCAGTGGGGCTTGAGGAAAGAGAATGAGAGGAGCAGGGACATGAAATGACATCAGAGGGGTTGGCAGGCATCTGTTTAATTAATGGTAAATGTTCTTTCAAATTTTGGTCTTTCTCCGATTTTATTTGTTTTATTAGACATTGTTGGTTGTTCCCTCAACATTCCACACATGACTACAGTCACCTGATTCTCTTACAACGTTTTTCATCTTCTATCTTTAGCATCCTTCATGGATTCATCTTCTTCCCATTCTTTAAATATTGGTGTTCTATTGTGGTCTTCCTGGGTGCACATCTCTCCATACTCCCTACACTGTCTCTCAGGATCTTGGCCACATTCACACCTCCATGCTGATGACTCTTAAATCTGAGTCTCCCTTCAGGATCTCTCTCCCAAGCCTTTGGCCTGAATATCCCACACACTCTAACTCAGTCTGATAAAACTGAAATCACCTTTCCCTCAAAACCTGTTACTTTTCCTACATTACCTAACTTTCTTTTAGGTAGGACTTCCATCCACCCAAAGCCAGATTTTGGAATCATTCTTATCCTCCCCCTCACCCCCAGGCTCTTATCTTCCACATCTAATCAGTCATCAAGTTCTTTCAATTTTACCTCCTAAATAGTCTTGAATATGTTCTTTCCATACTACTTCTGTCCTCTGACCTAGTTCAAGAACTTCTCATCTCTTTCTTTAACTACTGAAGTAACTCCCACTGGTCTCCCCTCCAGTCTGTCACCCAGAGAATAACCCAAATAATCTAAAATGGGTGGCTGACTCTGACTGTGGCTCCCCTTCTAGGTGCTACTTCATCATCCATTGATTCAAGCCCAGGCTCCTTGGGGATAACATGATATTCCCTCAGTGACATCTCCTTTTCACAGTATATTCTAGCAGTACTAAGCTACGTAAAGTTCCTTGAACAAGCATGCATTTGCATGCTTCTGTGTTAGACAGACTGAGTTAATAGATCCTTTCCTCTGCTTCCTCTACCACTACACCTGCCACACCATAATTAAATTAGTCACACCCTTCCAAATTGGGCTGCAGGGAACAGATCTTACTCACATTTGGTGCCCTAGACCTCAGCATTTGTTCCTTCATTCAATGTGTATTTTTCGAGTGTCTACTACCCCCAGGGTTCTGGGAAAACAGCAGTGAACAAAACAAAGTCTCAGCCTCATGGATCTCACCTTCTAGTGAGGGGACTCCAGGAGATGGCCTACACAATTGGCACTCATGGTGAAAACTTTTGAAAATCAGGCAAATGAAAGAGTCTTCTTAAACCTCTGTCTAAGCAGACTGTCTGGAACATTGCTCTGACTCATTTTTCTTTTAAACAAGTATGGTGGTGACTAAAACAATTTAAGCAACAGATTGAACTGCCCGAACTGTGGATCCTGTGGTCTTCAGCAAATGATAGTTCTCCTAACTAGAGTGGAAAACATTTTCCTGTATACACGGAGATATAACCTTATATTCAAACAATCCTCTGGGGTGAGTAGAGAACAAATAACATCCCACTGAATTAGACATTAAGAAAAAGTTATAGAAAATTAAAGAATTTTAAAGATAGCTTAAAATACCATCACAGTAATGAGCTATTTCCTTCACTTACAAACCCTATGCTGTTTATATTAGAAGAGAAAAATTGATGTTTTTCCTCTTTCTATAAAATATGCTTATTAGATAACTTCCTAAACAACTTTTATTCATGGATGACGTAATACATTAGTCACTATTCTCCACAAAAGGAATGGCTGAAGACAATAAAATAATTATAAAAAATGTATAAAGTTTGAAATAACTGTGTTCTCTTCTTGGCTTCCCCCATTTAAATTAGCTCTCTCAATTAAACACCTATTTGGATTTCTAAATATCTGTAGTTTTGCCTTTGCTGCTTAACTTCCTCATAAGTATCCATGATTTTCTGAACACAATGCCCCATCACCCACTGCAACCCTAGAGAGCTTTTCTACCTCCAAGGAGTAAATTTCACTGATTTCCCTGCTTATTTCCAGAGCTCTTGTACATCTCTATAAAGCTGTCTTGCAGGTGACTCAAACTGAACATGCCTATTTTCCCAACCTGTAGCCAACCTGTTCCTCTCCCTATGGAAGGGACACAGCTCAGTAAAGGACACCACCATTTATAGAGACGCTCAAGCCAAAAATCTGGCATCATCCTTGATTCCCTCTCTCTCTTCCTTACCCCCATACTCCTTCTGTCCCTAGCTCCCGTTGATTCTTTCTTCTAAATGTCCCTCAATCTGCTGTGCCAGCCCTACTACCATCTCCCTGGTTATAGCCCTAATATAGAGCCTCATAATTTTTCACGTGAATTACTGCTTTATAATTGGTCGCTAGTGCATCTATCATCTCCATGTCTATCCAGCAGATAGAGTGACCTTTTCAAAATGTCAGTCTGACTGTGTTACTGTCTAATTGACAATACTGAATGTCCTTCCATTGCCAACAAGGCAGAGAACAAATTACTCACTGTGGCTTCTGGACCCCTCATGACCTGGCCCCCGCCTACGTCTCAAACACCATCTCTCACCACTCTCCTCCTAATCCAGCTATACCCAAATGTGCAGATTTCCTTGATGCGACCATACTCTCAACCTCTTTACCTTTGTGTGAGCTATTTCTTTGGCTCACCACATACTCTTTCTCCTTCTCTTGTAAAAGAAGATCTTCTCTGACTCTCTGAGCCAGGTTAAAGTTTCCCATCTGTTTGTTTCCCACACCCATCATGTTTTGTAACCACTTGTCTCACGCCTGTCTTCCACTAGAATGTAAGGGCTAGGAAGAGGGGCCCTGTCTGTTTTGTTTATTCCAGTATCCCCAGCACCAAGCACAATGTAATTAGAGTAAATATTTGTTAACTAAGTAAGTAGTGTGATTCTAACTAAAACCTCACTATTGAAAAGAATTGTGAGTGAACATAATTATTAGAAAACAAAATTGTTTTTTTCCCAAAGGCATAAGTGGTCACATTTGATCTCTGGTGAATATCTGTAACATTCCAGAGTTTAAATCTTGAATGTTAAGTCTATAGTCATGTTTGCACTTCATCAGACCTACAATCCAGGCTGGTGTTTAGCTGCCCCGAGTTGACATCTGGGCTGACTCATTTTAATTTGACTGTTTGAGGTTAGCTTCCACAGCTGTTGTAGCACTATGTTGTCAATCATTGACTTTTAGATCCCAATTTAACTGACTTGGAGGAGGACAGCAACAGCCTTCAGAAGACTTTTCAGTCTTTTAGCAGAAAACAACTAGCTTTCTTCTCCATAGGTGCTCTTTCAGATTGTGTTTATTCTTTACAAAAAAATTAAAACAGTGAATGGGACTTGAGGCTATATTCCTAAGTTTTTAACTTTTCCTCAGTTAAAAATTTTAATATGTGGTCTTCGAAAATAAAAACTGAGCTTTTCGCAAATGCTAAAAACTAGGATAGAGCATCTAAGCCTACCTTCGTTAATTCAACAAATGTTCACCAGATAGTTCAGGCTTGTGATGAGTGCTGTGGTGGAATTATATTTTGATGTACTTTATAATGTGCTTTGATCCTTCTTGTTACCCTGTGACCCTTCAGACAACAGCTGGGCCTTCTACTTATATGTGTCAGGGAAGGGTTTTTACAGAACAACACAGGACAAAAATATCCTAGACTTGTAAGCTTTAAATTCTAAACCCTGAAAGACTTGGAACATGACATTTTTAAAAACCATGTAATCAGCTGGAACATTTCTTCCACCCTCAGATTAGACAAAGAATCTGTGCCAAGAGAAGAGATGGGGAGCAAAGAAAAGAAGAGGGGAGAGGAGCAGAGGGGGAAGGAGAAGAGAAAGGAGAGAAGAGAGGAAGGGAGAGAGAAGGGGGGGAAGGAGGGGAGGGTGGAGGAAGAAGAGGGGAAGGGAGAGCAGGAGGGAAGCAAAAGAATGAGGTGCTGGGATACAGGGCCCTGTTCCAGACCTCCCTGGACTCTATCTCCGGATAGGTTTGGGGGTCTAAGAGTACATGAGAACTCATTCTACTTTTCCCTAGTAAGGCTGTGCAAAGCAACAAGGCAGCAGAGTTTTCCTACGCTCATCATTGTACCAGCTAAGATCTAATGAGGAAAATAAAAACAACTCTAATTTCAAACTGAGGAAATTTAATTGTGAAAGAGAATTGACTAAATAGGTGTTAGAGAACTGAGGAGCCTAATGGAATAATGACAAAATCTAGAGATATAGCAGCAGGAAACCACTACCACCCCTATGCTGGAAGGACAATGGGAAGCAATGGTGTTTATTAGAGCCCAGAGTCCAAGGTCACGAGGGAAGCTAGAACCACAGCAGTTCTGACTAAAGGGAGTAGATCACAAAAGACATGCAGCTGATGATAATAATGAAAGGAAAGGTGGAGGAAAACCCCGGCCTCTCCCTTCTTCTGACCCTCCCATTGTGCACAAATGCCTCACAAGCACCAAACCCAACTGGAATCTAACTGACGTGAATCAGCCATTCTGTAGGAGAGTGCGAAGGGTGAGGCATGGGTCTGAGGGCAAATACACCCAGATGTAACAGCAGGAAAATGTCTGCAGGGGATGTCTGGGATTGTGGACCTAAGAAGGCCTCACAGAGTCCCCATGCCCCAGGATGGCCCAGAGGGGCCCAGAGCAAGGGCCCCTATGACAAAGGAGCCTGAAGACTTGAAGGGGGGCTTAGAGCCAGGAAAGGGAAGACACATCAGGAATTTACCTGGAAGGAAACCAAATGGGCCCTCAGACATCTCACTGGATTCCACCTTGGACAAAAGACAGCATTGAGAAGACCAGGCTTGATTCCACCATGAGTTGACTACATGTAACTGCCCTGAGCTCCCACTCTCATACTACATTTAGACAACACTCCAAGGAAGGGGAGAGGAGACCACCTAGCAGAATGGAGGCTGAATCTAAATTCACTCTTAGATAAAGAAAGGAAAGAACCTGAACCAATGAACAGACATAGTTATTTAAAAGAGGGAATATGTAGGGAAGGATGAATATGTAGGGAAGGATGGCCATATAACACAGGTGTCAGTAATGCAGTGAGAAACAGAAACAGGTCATGTTAAAGAATGCACTGTGGCTGGAGATGTACATAGAGAAGTTCCTGTACTTGCCTGTAAGGTAGGACTTCTCAGAGAAGACCTCAGAGACAGGTGATATTTGATGAGCTTGAGGGATGAATAGGGATTTAGCAAGCAGATGGGGGAGAGATCCTCACCTCTGTTGTCTTCTTCTATCCCTCCCAATGCTCTGATTTTCAAGAGAAGCCAGTACATTCCTTATCTAACTACAGTCCATTAAAGTCTTTCAGAAACATGACAGATCTCTGGGTTTATCTTCACTTTGATTAGTAAATGGGGCAGTGCTGGAATGATAGGATAGGTGTGACCTGTGTTTCAACTCTGATGAGTAGCAACAGCAGCTTGCAAGAAATGAGTTTCTTAAAATGTATCCTCTTATAGATTTGTAGAGGCCATTTCTAGACTTCAGTTTTGAACTAAGGACTTGGATCTCAAGGCACTCAGGTAGTCTTATAGAATATACAATCCACAGGAAAAATATACCTAAGCCATCCAAAATATATCTCCACAATAACCAAATGTCTATAATTGAAACACATTTCAGATCTATCACATAAAACTCTGATCTGTCAGGACTTTCCTCAAAATATTGTGTTTTGCCATTTTCTAAAGCAGAGAAACAAGACCATTGATTTACAAATGACCTCACCTATCGCTATTCCAGGAACAGTATTCCCAAACTTGCCCTTTATAATCCAATATTCTAAGAAATAAAAATAATTGTTGTTCTCTCCATTGTTTACAAAATGGAAAATGATTATATTACAGAAAGCAATAGAAGTCATTGAATTGTTTGAACACTTTTTTTTGTTTACCTCATTAGAGATGTCTGTTCCAGAGAGATCTACTGATACCAAAGAAAAGATGTTTACAATAAATTCAACTCCTAGGTCAGTCAGATGTTCACAATTTCGTAAACTCAAGTAGTGTAAATTAGAGCAGCTGAAAGAAAGTAGCATGAAGAATTCATTTTAGCTTTTAATCACACTGTCAGTAGAAATTTCTTCATATTAAAAATTAC
Source organism: Balaenoptera acutorostrata (assembly GCF_949987535.1). Taxonomy (NCBI): domain Eukaryota; kingdom Metazoa; phylum Chordata; class Mammalia; order Artiodactyla; family Balaenopteridae; genus Balaenoptera; species Balaenoptera acutorostrata. The sequence goes on from NC_080070.1 coordinate 97,405,235, forward strand.
TTGGGGAAAGCAAATGCTATTGAAACAAGGATTTTCCTTTTCTTGTCTTAAAAGTAAGCTTAAAAGTGTAAATAATTGGGACTTCCTTGGCTGTCCAGTGGTTAGGACTCCACGCTTCCACTGCAGGGGTCGTGGGTTCGATCCCTGGTCGGGAATTAAGATCCCACATGCCGTGGGCAGCACGGCCAAGAAAAAAAAAAAGTGGAAATAATTGACATTACAAAGTTGAATGAAAGAGAGGTGGATTACTGTATAAAACATTCTGTGATTTCATTTCATATTGCAATTTCTAATAAGAAAAAAATATATTACATGCATATAAAAACTATCACGTAAATACCACGATGAATGACCACTAAAAGTGCAAAGTTAAATTTCTCACTTATCCTTACAAGTTTGCTACAAGAATTGTACTTAACCCCTTAGTGTACACAAGTAAACAGGGTCAAGAATAAACCCACCAGCTTGAATATCCCTTGGGAAACGCTGTAAAGGTTTACATACACATGTTATCCTTGAAAAGTACAGAGAAGTCACCCAGGTATAGCTATTCATAACTTCATGAGTGATTCCATCTCAGACTTTCTCCAAGTTGAAATTTAATAAGAAACGTCTTAGATATAGTCAAAAGATTAATTCATTCCATGACTCCAATGTCTTATTTCGTTTTGCTGAATATTGGACCAGCTTCTGGGCATCCCTTATGTTTTCCAAATGGCTTCAAAAGTCTATCTCTGATTTGTCCTATTAACAAATATACAATTACTAATAACATGATGTAAAATACTATTGTTTTATCATACCGCTCTGATAGTTTTGCAATAGAGGCATCACCCAAGTGGATACAGTTACTTAAATTTAGCTCTCTTATCTTTGTGCTTGCAGGACCATCAAGAAACTGCTTTAGTCCCATGTCACCAATTCTGTAGGAAAGAGTAAGAAAAGCTCTACATGTGATTTTATGTATAAATATGTAGAATACTACTAAAATAATAGTTACTACACCCAATACATTCTAAAATAGCAAGGTGATATCTATATCTGGTATTTTGCCAACATTTTTAAACCAAATTTGATTATATAGCTTTTATTTTAATAGAAAATATGTAAATGATAGTAATGGGAGAAATGTTACTAAAAATGCTATTCCTATTCATTTGTTCATTTAATTAGGTGGCCTAATTATTAATAAAACAGATAGCCTATAAGGTTTCTTCCCTGGGGTTAAAATGTGATCATGTTAAACAGTGCCTGATGCAATCTCCTGCAAAAGAAAAAGACCAAAACTTAGGATAGGGAGAACCACGCCTAACAGTCAAACTACTGTCAAAATCTTGGAGGAATTTCCACTAAGTACAAGTCAATTTAGCTGGACTGGAAACCTAATAAGTTACCTAAAGATCCTTTCTTTCTGAAGCAGAGAAAATCTGACGCTGTAAGAAGATCTTGAGCTCAGTCTTCCCACACTGTCCTTAATCATAGACACCTATGTGTCAGTGCCATCCCTCCCACCCCTCCCATGTAAGTCCAGACTTATAAATGATTCTCTAAATTATAAATAGTCAACAAGAAACACATTTATAATAAAATGACAACAAAAACGAAGAAAATTGTGCGGTGGTATTAGGTAAAGGTAAATAAAATTAACACGGGGTGATAATTTTACATTGAGTTAGAATACTATACTAGTAAAAATATTAAACAAGACTAACAGGGTAATTTTACATTGATTAGGTATCACCCCAATGAAGATAATATGGTTGGGTACAGAATTTGGGGATCATATTCTTTCCTGCCGTGAAACTGCGTACAGTGAAATGGTGTAATGATGTAACCATTTTAAAATATATATATATGTGTGTATGTGTGATCAAAAAAAATCAGACTATCCATAGAAATTAACACAACATTGTAAATCAACTATACTTCAATAAAATAATTTTTTTTAAAAATCAGGTTGGTTAAGACTCCATGCTTCCAGTGCAGGGGGCACAGGTTCGATCCCTGGTTGGGGAACTAAGATCCCACATGCTGTGCAGTGCAGCCAAAAAAAAACAAAAAACAACCCCGCCCCCCAAAAAAAACCTAAAAAATCAGGCTGGCCTTGGATTTCTCCTCTGCAACAGAAATACCAAACATATAAATGTATATATATAATATAACAATATAAACAATATTAATTAAAATACCAATTATAAATATATTTTCTGTTACAGAGGAGAAATCCAAGGCCAGTCTGACTTTTTTTTGGTAATTTTAGTCATGAACTTTTATGCAACATATAATATAGCATAAATACAAAATGAAAGAAAAATAAAAATTCAAAAAGAACATAATTTTGTATTAGACTTAGCTTTTGACAAACAAAAAAGGGGCATAAAGTTTAAGTAATATAATTAATGTAATTTAAGTTCCATGGACTATTCATATATATTCAACATGATAAACAGCATAACCATCATCTTTTTCACCAGCATTACCCCTAAATAAAGATCCCAAAAGACAGAAATTGTACAGGCCGTATTTTTGTACCATGATGTCATAAAATGAAAAATTAGTAACAATGATAATTAGATATAAACTACATGGATATCTGAATCATTTTTAATAAATAATTCTTGGGTAAAGAGAAAATCAGATTATTATAAAACTATATATCTTTCCAAAATTTATATATTTAACATAATTTCAATTAATATCTCAATAGGATTTTTTCTGAAATATGACAAAATTATTCTAAAGTTCACTTGGAAGAATAAACTGGCAAAAATATCTAATAACTTAAAAGAAGACTACTAATAAAGAGAGTCTCATTCTTTTAGATATTAAAACATATTATAAAGCAGTAATAATAATAAAGGATAGGGCTTCCCTGGTGGCGCAGTGGTTGAGAATCTGCCTGCTAATGCAGGGGACACGGGTTCGAGCCCTGGTCTGGGAAGATCCCACATGCCACGGAGCAACTGGGCCCGTGAGCCACAATTGCTGAGCCTGCGCGTCTGGAGCCTGTGCCCCGCAACGGGAGGGGCCGCGATAGAGAAAGGCCCGCGCACCGCGATGAAGAGCGGTCCCCGCACCGCGATGAAGAGTGGCCCCCGCTTGCCGCAACTGGAGAAAGCCCTCGCACGAACCGAAGACCCAATACAGACAAAAATAATAAAAAAACAAATAAATAAATAAATAAAAGAAAATCCTTAAAAAAAAAAAAAAAAAAAAAAAAAAAAAAAAAAATAATAAAGGATAACATTTCTTGAGTGCTTATTATGTGCCAGACACTATTCTAAGTATATTACATGAATTAACTTATTTGATCCTCACAACAATCCTGAGTGTATACTCTTCATTTTCCCCATTTTACAGATAAAGTACTGTGCAAGATTAGACAGAAAACAGATAAATGAATGGAACAGAAAAGATAGCCTGAAAACAGACATTTATATACTAACACACACACACACATATACTGACATATGGATGTATATATATAGATGTATATATACATTTATATGATAATCCTGGAGGCATAAAAGTCAATAGAAAAGGACTTTTCAGGTAATGGTCCAAGTTAATGGGTTAATGCATTTAATCCTAAACCTGGCTGCGCATCAGAAGCACCCATGTTGTTTTTTTAAAAATATACAAGCTAGTGTTCCATCCCTAGATATTCAGATTCAGTAGCTATGGGGTAGGCCTTGGGCATATGTAGTTTTTTTTTTTTTTTTTTTAAAGCCAGGTCTGATTTATTTATTTATTTATTTATGGCTGTGTTGGGTCTTCGTTTCTGTGCGAGGGCTTTCTCTAGTTGTGGCAAGCGGGGGCCACTCTTCATCGCGGTGCGCGGGCCTCTCTTGTTGCGGAGCACAGGCTCCAGATGCGCAGGCTCAGTAATTGTGGCTCACGGGCCTAGTTGCTCCGCGGCATGTGGGATCCTCCCAGACCAGGGCTCGAACCCGTGTCCCCTGCATTGGCAGGCGGACTCCCAACCACTGCGCCACCAGGGAAGCCCCGGGCATATGTAGTTTTATTCAGCTCTTCAGGTGATTCTGCTGCCCTGGAATTTTCACTTTTAAATCATATATATTTTTGAAATTTATCTTTTTATTACTGATTCCTAATTTAACTGCATTGTAGTTAGAGAATATAGTTTGTTCGTTACCAATACTATGAAAGTTGTGGGAACTTGCTTTAAAACTTCATACATAGTCCATTTTTTGAAGGGTTGATATGTGGTTGAGAAAAATGTATACTTTGACTCTCAAACTTCCTGTTTTAGGTGTATCTCTTATAGATGAATTTTAAAAATCTAATCTAAAACGCTGATATTAAACCTTCTCTGTCTTTTGTTATACTCCATCACATTTTTCTTTTTCTTTTTTCACTCTGCTGTCATTTCTTCAGTTATCTTCCAGCTTTGTACTTCTCTCTTCAGTGAGTTCTAACCTGCTGATTAGCAATTCATTTTCTTTATTTCAATAACTATATTTTTTATTTCTAAAAGTTAGTTTTTCAAGTAAATCTGGTTATTTTTATCACATTTTGTTGTCTGCTCATATTTCTGGTTCCATTATTTATTTCTTCAAATATTTCATACATAGTTACTTAATATTCTATGATAATTCTAATATATGAATTATGGAAGTTCAAATTTATTTTGCTTCATGGTGACTTATATCTTTGTACATTTGATGGTCTTTAATTGTGAGCACCTATTTATTTGACTTTAACCTATGGGAATTTTGGACGCCTAAAGAGAAGGTGCTTTCCTTCAGAAAAGCTTTGAGCTAACTTCTTCCAGGGGCCTAGGTACTATCTACCTGTTACCACTCTGTCTGCCTTGAAGAGGTCCAGACACTGCAGAAGTCTCATCCTGCTTCCCTATCTTGAGTCTTGCTAAAACTGATTGTCTCAATGCCAATGTTGAAATGAACATTTATGCTCATAGCAGCTCTATCATTTATGTTTGCTTGGTATTCACTGCTCGTCTTAGAGAGTCTACTCATTGAGAAGGTGGTGAAGAATCATGATATTGGATATTTCTAGTACTCTTTGTGGGCTCAGCAATGTATTGAAAGTATGTTTCATCCAGGATCTAAATTGTTTGTAGCAAGGAGTCCTTTGAAGTGGTTTGTCAACTATACTGCTGGACGCAGAAAAACCTCCATTTCTTTTTAAAATTATGTAACCTGCAGAAGCCTGAGTGAAATATATGAATGCAATTCAATTTTATTTCACATGTTAATACAGATAGGATTAGCTGTTACACACACACACACACACACACACATCCTGCTTGCATTATGGTGCCAGCTTGCTCATGAGCTTGCAACCAAGATGCCAGCTGGAACTTTAATCATCCGAAGGATTGACTGAGGGTGGAGGGTCTGCTTCCAAGTTCACTCACATGGCTGTTGACAGGAGGCCTCAGTTCCTTGCTGGCTGTTGACTGGAGGCTTCATTTCGTAATCCAGGTTTTACCCATTTCAAATCCTGTCTTTACCTCCCTTCCCCAACCCATGGTGCCTCCCCATTTTAATATAGGGAACATGGGTTAAGATTTTGTGTAGCTTAGCTTATTACTCTGACTTGTTGTATGTTTTCCCAAATATTAACCAATTTCATTGTAGATCAAACGCTATTTTGTTATCATCTGGCTCTTTAATATTATAAGAAATTTATACAGGCAAGAGGCTGAGATATCCACTGGGGAAGAAATTTTAGCAAGAATTTGATCCTTGCCCACCTGAGAATACCAGGATAGAAGCCCATTTGTAACCCAGCTAAAGAAAGGGTTTCAGTAAGAACTTGCCATCTGTCCATCTGTGAGCAAACCCACACAGAGGAGAAATCTAACTAGTACCCAAGAGGAAACACTTCAGTAAGATTGGTTCTTCATAAGCAAGTTGGAAAGTCCATTTGGGAAAAAGACCCATTAACTGAACTAGCTGTGAGAACCTTCACTAGGAAAGGTAGCCCATAAGTGTTCCAGCAAATTCATTTAATCTTACAAGGGCCTGTGATTCCACATATCCTGAGCGTTCCCTGACAGTCTCCCCATGCCCCCACATAACTAGTCTGGATTGGGTGCCCCTCCTTTGTTTTACCACAGAACTCTGCATTTACCTCCACTTGCACTCCTGACTTTCATGTTTACTCTCCTAACCAATGAGCATCTTGAGGAAGTCTGGAACATTCTAGATAATCAGTGTTTCTTGACTGAATGACTCATTACCTTACACAATTTGCCAGATTCAACACAGTAAGTTGCTTCAAAGGTGAGAGTGACTTGAGGCTACCATCTGTTATTCCCTTGCAGTCCACCATGTAAATATGACTGATATTTGGAGAATTCTTGTCTATAAATTTGAAGCACGCATCGGTAATCCTTTTATTTCCTGTTTTTAAAAAAAAGAGAAGTATTGTATTTGAATTGCCACAAGATTAAAAGTAAAAATTAATGCTAAACCACTTTTTAACATCACAGACCTTCAAATCGGATCTTTCTGAGGTCACAAGTAGAAAGAGCTTTGAAAGTACAATCGGAAATATGTGGTGCACCAATGAAAACTACTGATGTAATTCGATGGCATTTTTCAACTAAAGCCTTTAGAAGAAAAAAAAAAAAAAAAAGATTAACCGGAGTATAGAGAACAAGCTTATGAAAGTGATGAGGTTATTTTTTTCCTCTCAATATTTTCAGAAACAGACACATTGACTATTAAATTGTCCTAATTTCAAAGAAAATGGGACTTTTTTCCAATATATTTTAGTACACTTACATTTGAGTAATGCATAGGAATCAACTAAATGATGTTACAAAAGTAAGGGAAAACATGAGAAAATGGAATGCTGAAAAAAATCACTACATTTAGAAGCTTGACATGTAGAATTAGACTTAAAATTTATGCTTAAGCTACAATATCATTGAAATAAAAATATCCTAACTGTGAAACGAAGTTTCTGAGGGTATTTAAGGATTCAAATGTTCAAATGTGTGTGTATAAATTTCCTAATGATTTTCTTATATAAAAAAACTAAAATGGGGACTTCCCTGGTGGCAAAGTGGTTTAAGAATCTGCCTGCCAGTGCAGGGGGCACGGGTTCGAGCCCTGGTCCGGGAAGATCCCACATGCTGCAGAGCAGCTAAGCCCGTGTGCCACAACTACTGAGCCTGCACTCTAGAGCCCACGAGCCACAACTACTGAGACCACGTGCCACAACTACTGAAGCCTGCACGCCTAGAGCCCGTGCTCCACAACAAGAGAAGCCACCACAATGAGAAGCCCGCACACCGCAACGAAGAGTAGCTCCCGCTCACCACAACTAGAGAAAGCCCGTGTGCAGCAACAAAGACCCAACACAGCCAAAAATAAATAAATAAATAAATAAATTTTTAAAAACTAAAATGAAAAACCCATTCATATTTTTCAGTAATTCAAGCCACTAGAAAATGTGCCAACCAAATGAGACTGAAAAGAAAATATAGTTTCCAACTACGTACTTTTACACAGTTGTCCGTCAGAGTTGGCATGTCATTGATGGTCAGATGCCTAATCCCACTGCAGCTGTTTGCAATGTTCCTGAAGCCTTGGACTGAAATCTGAATTGTACAGAGTTGGTGAAAATGTGGGAGAACCCATTAGTATGACCTCTAATAAAACCCTAAGATAGTAATAACCAAAGTTATGTCATGATTTTGCTACTGTGTTTTAAAATTGAAACCATAAAATATTGCAGACATAAAAGGAAACAAAGAATCTAACCTTGATTTCTTTAATTTTTATATGTATGTTTTGTGAAATTATCATCACAGTCTAGTTAACTTGTTATTCTATTTTTTATTGAGGTAAAATTCATATAACATAAAATCAGTCACTTAAAAAGTCATTTAACCATTCATAATTTTGTATAACCACAACTTCTATATAGTTTGAAAACATTTTTATCACCCTAAAAAGAAACCTTTTACCTATTAAGCAGTTGCTCCCCATACTCACCTTTTCCCAGCCCCTGGCGATCACAAATCTGTTTTCTGTCTCTATGGATTTACCTATTCTAAATATTTCATATAAGTGGAATTATACAGTATGTGGTCTTTTGTGTCTAGTTTCTTTCACTTGCCTTAATGTTTTTGAAGTTCATCCACAATGTGGTATATATCAGTACTTTATTCATTTTTTATGGCTGAATAATGTTCTATTTTATGGATATACTACATTTTGTTTGTCCACTCATCTGTTGTTAGATATTTTGTATATTTTGAATAGTGCTGCTATGAACATATGTGTACATCTATTTGTTTGAGTACCGGTTTTAAATTCCTTTTGGTATATACCTAGGAATGAGATTGCCAGATCATATGGCAATTCTATGTTTAACTTTTTAAGGAACGACCAAAATATTTTCTACAGTGGCCGTACTATTTCACATTCTCATCAGCAATCTACAAGGGTTCCAATTTCTTCACATCTTTGCCAAAACTTATTTTTTATTTTTCCATATTTTCCTTTTTCAAAAAATTTCCTAATGAGCTTGAGGTGGTACCTCATTGTGATTTTGATTTGCATCTCCCTAATGACTAATGAGATTGAGCATCTTTTCATGTACTTATTAGTCATTTGAATGTCTTCTGTAGGGAAATGTCTACTCAAGTCCTTTGACTAATTTTCAGTTGGGTCATTTGTCATTTTGTTGAGTTGTAAGAGTTCCTTATATATTCTGGATTCTAGACCCTTAGATATATGACTTACAAATATTTTCCCCATTCTTTAGGTTGTCTTTTCACTTTTTAATAATGTCCTTTCATGCACAAGTTTTTAACTTTGATGAAGTCCAATTTCTCTGTTTTTTCTTTTGTTGCATATGCATTTTTTTCTTTTTTAAGCAATGAATATTTATTTATTTATTTATTTTTAACGTTTTTATTGGAGTATAATTGCTTTACAATGGTGTGTTAATTTCTGCTTTATAACCAAGTGAATCAGTTATACGTATACATATGTTCCCATATCTCTTCCCTCTTACGTCTCCCTCCCTCCCACCCTCCCTAACCCACCCTTCTAGCTGGTCACAAAGCACCGAGCTGATCTCCCTGTGCTAGGCGACTGCTTCCCACTAGCTATCTGTTTTACATTTGGTAGTATATATATGCCCATATATACACTACCACTCTCTCACTTTGTCCCAGCTTACCCTTCCCCCTCCCCATGTCCTCAAGTCCATTCTCTAGTAGGTCTGCGTCTTTATTCCCGTCTTGCCCCTAGGTTCTTCATGACCTTTTTTTTTTTTTTTTTTAGATTCCATATATATGTGTTAGCATATGGTATTTGTTTTTCTCTTTCTGACTTACTTTACTCTCTATGACAGACTCTAGGTCCATCCACCTCACTACAAATAACTCAATTTCGTTTCTTTTTATGGCTGAGTAATATTCCATTCTATATATGTGCCACATCTTCTTTATCCATTCATCTGTCGATGGACACTTAGGTTGCTTCCATGTCCTGGCTATTGTAAATAGAGCTGCAATGAACATTGCGGTACAAGACTGTGCTTTCAGGGATCATTTCTGTAGTTCATTGCATATGCTTTTGATGTCATATCTAATAATCCATTGCCAAATCCAAGGTCATGTAGATTTACCCTCAGTATTTTCTTGTAAGTTTTATCATTTTAGCTCTTATATTTAGGTCATTGTTCCCTTTTCAGTTGATTTTTATATATGGTGTGAGGTAGGGATCCAATTTCATTTTTTTGCATGCATATATCTAGTTGTCCAGCACCAGCTGTTGAAGAGAATATTTTTTCCCCCACTGAATGCTCTTGGCACCTGTGTTGAAAATCAATTGGCCATAACAGTATAGGTTTATTTCTGGACTCTCAATTCTATACGTCTATCCTTATGCCGGTACCACACTGTTTTGATTACTATAGCTTTGTATACTGATTTCTTTCTTTCAACTATCATTATCCACATTAATGGAAGCAGCAGTGGTAGAGAGTATTCAAAGTAATTACTGATCAAAAGATCAAATATCTTCACCTATAAATGAATTACCTTAAAATAACATGTTATTTAGGCTCCATTTCCTAACAAGTAGTCATGGATGGGAAATGATGTACTGATTCAGTAATGGGAAACTGAGACTCTATCCAGAAACAAACATCAGGGGGAACTCTCCCACAGAGTCATCTTCACAATAGCATGACAGGGAGAATGAGGAACAGCAGTTGTATATATTGTGATCTTAATCTTGTTTTAAAAAAGTATGTGTTGGGACTTTCCTGTCAGTTCAGTGGTTAAGACTCCACACTTCCAATGCAGGGGGCATGGGTTCAATCCCTAGTCGGGGAACTACATGCCACATGGTGCAGCCAAAATAAATTAAAAAATTAAAAAGGTATGTGTCACAGACAAATGGACAAAAAACTAGAAAGACACATTTCAAAATATTGTTTGTTATCTTTGGATGCTAGGATTATGGATTATTTTTATTTTCTTTTATATTTTTAAAATTTTATATAATGAGTGTATGATTCTTCTGTAATCAGAAAACAATTTATATCAAAGGAAAGAAGAAGGAAATTCAGTCCTCTTCTTCACACAGTAAGCTTGCAGTCACATACCTAAAGAAAGTGCTGCTGAAGTAAGCTGAAAATGAGCATCTACTCAGAACTTCTGCTCTAGGACATTGTCCTTTTAACTTATTGAAAAGCCAAGCCACTGGGTGATACTTGGCCTAAAGGTATCTTGTTAGATGATTTCAAAGACTTCCTGGTAAAGCTCAAGAAAACATCTGTGGAATTCCTCTTCCCCCCACTCCTTAGTCAGTGACTGGAAGAAAAAGTTGCTGATCAGAAGATCCAAAATGTTCTATGAGAGACTGTGGTGAGCTCAATGAGTACAGGAGGGTTTAAAATAACTACCATTTAAGTAACACTTATTGTGTACCAGGTACTCTTTTAGGCAGTTTTCATATACTGGTCTATATAATCCTCACAACCACCTATTGGGAGGTTTTGTTTTTGTTTTTTTTTTAACAAATGAGAAAAATGAGGCCCAGAGCAGTTAAGTAATGTGTCCAAGGTCATCTAGCTCATAAATAGTGGAGCCAGGATAAGATTCCAGGCAGTCTAGTTCCAATGTAGTCATTAAACTACACTACCTCTTAAGAAGATCAGCTTGCATTACTGTGCTTAAAAGGACACAAAAGACCTTTTTTTTTTTTTGAATTTTATTTAACTTATTTTTTTATACAGCAGGTTCTTATTAGTTATCCATTTTATACATATGTCAATCCCAATCTCCCAATTCATCACACTACCATCACCCCCCACAACTTTCCCCCCTTGGTGTCCATACGTTTGTCCTCTACATCTGTGTCTCTATTTCTGCCCTGCAAACCGGTTCATCTGTACTATTTTTCTAGGTTCCACATATATGCGTTAATATACGATATTTGTTTTTTTCTTTCTGACTTACTTCACTCTGTATGACAGTCTCTAGATCCATCCACGTCTCTACAAATGACCCAATTTCATTCCTTTTTATGACTGAGTAATATTCCATTGTATATATGTACCACATCTTCTTTATCCATTTGTCTGTCTATGGGTATTTAGGTTGCTTCCATGACCTGGCTATTGTAAATAGTGCTGCAGTGAACATTGGGGTACATGTGTCTTTAAAAGGACACAAAAGACCTTTTGCCACTGGACTCTGAGAGAGATCTGCTACCTTGTTCCTTCACTTTTGGATCCAGATCCTAATGCTACTGTGTTAGTCAGGGTTCCCCAGAGAAACAGATCCAATAGGAGATGGATGGATGGATGGATGGATGGATGGATGGATGGATGGATGGATAGATAGATAGATAGATAGATAGATAGATAGATAGAAACATGCATACTTACATACGTAGATACATAGAGTTATTATAAGGAATTGGCTCATACAACAGTAGAGACTAAGAAGTCCCAAGATCTGCAGTTGGTAAGCTGGAGACCCAGATGAGCTGAAGGTATTGTTCCAGTCTGAGTCCAAGTCTGAAGGTAGGAAAAGACCAGTGTTCTAGCTTGAAGACAGTCAGGCAAAGAGAGTGTATTTTCCCTTTCTCAGCCTTTTTGTTCTATTCAGGCCCTCAACAGATTGGATGAGACCCCCACACTGGGGAGGGCAATCTGCTTTACTTAGTCTACTGACTTAAATATTGATCTCATCCAGAAACACCCTCACAGACAAACCTAGAAAAATGTTTATCCAAAAAACTGGGCACCCCATGGCCCATTCAAGTTGACACACTAAAATTAACATCACAGCTTCCTTGAAGACTTTGAACATTGACTTTTCCTAACACTCATGGTTGATGCTCTTTTTGCTCTTGCCTGCTTTGTCCTGGCTGATCATCTGAGCTTGCCTGGCCACATTTTTTTTTCCAGATTAGCATCTTTGAGACCATTCATCCTCTCTGGCACCACTAACTGTCCAAATCATACACAACTGAAAACAAAGCCCTAATACCTTATTGTTGCCTCACATTTTCAAGTTAAAACAGAAACTCTCTAGCCTTAAAGTTTTAATTCTAAATGTTTAATTAAGGAACTTTAGTGTCTTAAAGTTAAATTATGAAATTGGTAGGGTAAAAATTCCATTTTTTAATATTTTATTGAAGTATAGTTAATTTACAATGTTGTGTTAATTTCTGCTGTACAGCAAAGTGATTCAGTTATACGTACATATATATATTCTTTTTCATATTCTTTTCCATTATGGTTTATCACAGGATATTGAATATAATAGTTCCCTGTGCTATATAGTAGGACCTTGTTTATTCATCCTATATATACTAGTTTGCATCTGCTAATCCCAAAGTCACGATCAAAAATTGCATTTTTAATGCATGTGTATGATTATTATTTAACTTGTGTAGCCTGATTTCATTATTTAAATTGTATAGCTTAATTTTTATTATTTAACTTGTGTACCTTTGTGAGAAATCATGTTTTTCAGCACTGTGAGAGTTCTCACAGAGTACATGTGATTATACCATGTTGTGAAAGGTCTTAGCTCATAACTGACTCCTCACACATAAAGACATACTGTAAAATGGCTGGAGGTGGGAACAGTAGAAGAAGAGACAGGCTATTCTAAGGAGCTTGGACTTCTATAGACCGAGGTAGCCCCAGGAGATAAGGAAATGGAGACTCAGGTCTCTTGATCAATTTTCTCCAGATTACAAATTGATCAGGCAAGACCACAGATGCGCAAACTCTTAATCCAGTACTCCTTCTGATTAACATTCTTCAACAGTAACATCCAGTTCAAATGTTCCATTCCAGCTTCCAGAGTTCTTCAAACCTAGTCACTCCAGCCAGAAAGACATCCAACTTCTTCAATACTCAGCGGACCTCTCTGCCCTTTGTCTGACCTTGTTACCTTTCCCTGCCTCTTTCTCTTTTCATCTAATCAAGCCTTAACTATTCCTCAAGTTCCAATGACTCCAGCCCTATTCTGCTACCTTCCTTCTCTTTCCCTTACAGGTCTATAAGTATTTTAGCCTATAACTTTCCTATAATCTGTGCATATCTTATTTCCCCCAAGGAGATGATCTTATACTCTTTTTTTGACTTCTTACTGTGTTGGATAACTATTAGGGGATGAATGAATTAAATTTAGGAGTAAGACAAAGTCTGGGAAAGAGTACAGAATTTGGCTACAGACAAGATTGAAAATGATTCCAAGCTGAAGGTAAAGCGCAAGCAAAGGCAAAGCAGTGGAAGCACTGGACTTAGATGAAGTGGCAAGATCACCCTTGGGATGAGTAAGAAAAGCTTAGTAGGTAAAGAGGGAAGGAAGACTAATGGAAGACCCATAAGGCAAAAGTTAGGTATTCCATATTGTACTGCCATGGATTCTTGAATAAGTTTTCCATAAATATTCCCAGAGAAAAGTCCAGGGGAGATGAATTAACATTATAAATCTGGAGAACAGAGGAGGGGGAAAGAATGCTGAGCTTGGAGTCAGCAGAGCTGGGTTTGAGTCTGGCACTGCCTCTTTCTCACTTACAACAAAAGGCAACTCAACCTTTCTGATGCTTTATAGATGTTTTCTCATCTATAAAATGGATATAATAATACTTATTTTAGGAGCTTCTTGAGAAAACGAATAGAGTAATGTATATAAAAGTGATTAGTTAGCACAATATCTGGCATGTGCTTTGAGAACCAGTTTTCCTGTTACTGTTCTTCTGGGCACATTGTGAGCCCACAGAAAAATAAAGATTCAAGTACTAGAGGTAGAGGGCCTTGAAAGATCATTCTAGTCCATCCCTCACATTGTAAACATAAAGAAAATGTATTTAGAGAAATTGTGTGATTTGAGAACAGGTTCCTTATCTGTTCCTCACTGTGTGTCCCCAGTGCTGGACATAGTGTCAGACACAGAGTGGGTGCTCCGTAAGTGCTGATGAATGAAAGAATGTTCCTGAGTCACACCGTCGATGGCAGAGCCAAGGATTGAGACCATTTCTCCCACTGTGACTCACAACTCCAGGGATGGAAACAGTTGTTTTTCACAACACTTCTAAATTCCTCCCCTTTATCTCAGCCCTAGTCTATTACCCTAACACTAGCCTCTCCAATAATGGCTTCCCCAAAACAAGCAAAAAACTTTTTCTGTCTTGCTTTCTCGGAAACATGCTCATGACAAGATTTCCTGAACAAGGGGAAAAAATGAGAGCAGTAATCAGCCACAGCTGAGTGGTTCCTTGCAATGCAGCCAAAATCTGGGTGCTATCAACCAATAAGATTGTATACAGAAAAGGTGGGGGGGGGGGCAGGGAGACCTCTGAGAAAAGCTTTTTAGTTTTGTCCTGGCATGAAACGCTTAGTTCTCTACACAGTTTATTTTAGAATATCCAAAGAGTTGCTTGGCTAATATTTCATGACTCAAGTATTCCTGCCAGAATCTTTTAGGCTAACCGACTATTAGCTGTCCTTTCTCTTCACTGAAAGAATGCTGATATAAGCCTGAAATTAAAGATTCCTCTCTAGGAGGAAAAAGCAAAATATTTTACCTGTTAAAATACCGGGTTTCACCACATCTGGTATCCGTGCATTTTCTGTATAGGATTCTTACAAAACTTGGGATCTAATCTCTTGTTTAGTTTTGAGGTGATTTGGGCTTCAATTTGGGCACCAACTGGAGCCCTGCCACTCTACTATTTTCTGGTTTAAATTCCCATTGATTTAGGAACGTGGGGAAGTTGGCCACACCAGTGGTGTTCCAGTCTCAAGTCCCAGCAGACTGCGACTGCTGCTAATGGGGGCAGAGAAGCCTTGGTGATCACAGGGAAATTCTCTCCGTCTGCCTCGTGTGTCTCAACCCATCAGCACAACAGGACAGAGCTGTCTGTGTGGGAAATGAGCTATCAGTGAACCATACAAAATGAAGACAAAAGTGCTGTGCATCAAGGTCTAGCTCAGACCCCTCCTGGCCACTCCAAAGTGGTAAAAAGAAGGAAGAGACTTGCCTCAGTGAGGATGGCATCTTACCAAGCTCCCACTTTCCACTTCTTAACAACATTGTCTTTGAATCAGTTAGCTCGACAGCACAGAAAAGAGATATATATAGGGCCAGACCCTCTATGACAGCTAGAAATATCCATCTTAGGTAGACGTGGCCCACATTGTGTTCCTGTACCATTTCCAGCTGTTTCTCTCATTCTAACCAGCACTGCAACCAGTGACTAATGGGTAATGTGATGACTTCAGTCATATCCATATATCCTTCATGACTTCTTGGTGACCTCATAGAAGCCTGGCTTAGCAAGTAGAATAAATTGTTGGAGAGAAAGACAAAGATTTCTCCCAAAACATTATGGAATATTATGTTTTATTGCATTGAAATGTGCCACAAGCTTCAATAGCAACACTTCCCAGGATCTGTGTTAACAGGGCTTGACGGGCTTTCAAATATTGTGTCCTCTGTGGTGACAGGAAGAGAGGTCTAATTATTATCCCTGCCAATCTCTCTCTTTGGATGATGCTGTACTTTCCAGTCTATATATTCTTCATGGCCACCCCCTCCTCTATGTTCACTAATGCACTTCTCCCAGGTAGCCCTGGAAGAAGCTTCAGATAGAGCTGTCTCTTTCTCTTACATCTCAGAGCACCAACGACCAGAGCCCTCACTTTGCATTTTGCATCTTCTGCCTTATATGCACATGTCTAATATCTATGCACATGTCTAATATCCCTGCCAAGGAACATGAACAGCATCTTATCCATCATGTCCTTTACAGTACAGCACTGTGCTTAGCGCAAAGTATTATGCAACAACCGCTTGTTAATAGACCAAATAGTTGTCAAATAAGTTGTTTGTAGAATGTAAATTAGTAGCTCCAAAGTGTGTGTGGGTGGGGCATAGTCAATACGGTCATTTGTTAAAGATTGCCATATATATCTAAAAACACTGAACAGCCAAACATGAAAAAAAGTTTCATTTTCCAATGTGAGTAAGGAACTAGAACACAAGATTAGTAAAGCCTGCAGATGCCAGGGAGGCAAGCATGCGTGCCAACTCTGCATGTACTCACTGCGCAATGACTCAGAGCTGCGATCTGCAGAAGCAGGCTGACCCTTCCTAAACTTTACCATTCTTGTCTAGAGTATACTATGTTGTTCTCTTCCTCACCCACTGGCCAAATTACTTATAGCTTCCCCTGTGTTATAACGGAGCTTTATCTCCTTTTTATTTTTAAGATTTTTTTTTTATGTGGACCATTTTTAAAGTCTTTATTGAATTTGTTACAATATTGCTTCTGTTTTTTATGTTTTGGTTTTTTTGGCTGCGTGGCATGTGGGATCTTAGCTCCCCGACCAGGGATCAAATTGTCACCCCCTATGCTGGAAGGCGAAGTATTAACCTCTAGACCACCAGGGAAGTCCCTATCTCTTTTTTAACCAAGAGAATCACAACTGTAATACTTTCTTTTTACAACACAATGATCCATAGAGCTACTTGGTTTGTCTAGATTTATTGAGCTAGATGGTGGCTTTACAGCTACAATCCTAACTACGGGCTTCACCCAGGTCCAAAGACCTAAGTAGAGTTTTATGAGCAGTTCATGAAATTCTGTGTGTAAGTCATTTCCTATGATAGGGAACAGAGGAGAGACTAAAATAAGTATGGTTTTTCAGAAAGCATTAAAATTTTTTTCAAACCTTTTCTCCAGAGGGGTAAATATGATCTTAGTCCCCTGAGACTCATCATTTTGTCATCTGATTCTTCAAGATCTAAAAATTGTTTCCAGATGTTTTATTTTTTACTACTTAATGTAATAAACATCCTTATACATTTTGGCTACAAAGAGATTACATTAATCTATGGATGCTAAACGATAGGTGTTTGTTATATTTCTTTATATTTTATTTTCAGTATGGCTAATATAAAGTTATATTCAAACTAATAATAACAACCATTTAAATTTCCATGAGTCCTATCTACAAGAAACATAAAAAGATGTTAATAAGTTCTTCTATTTTTTTTTCCAACACGGGTTGAAATGTGATTCAAAAAGGACACAAAGCATTCCTTTAACAGGGAAACTCAGGCACAAGAACTGACCCAGAAAAGCAGAAATTGCACTGTGACTTTTCTGATTCATGGCTGCTTTTCCACTAGAACCCCTCCTTATTGATGACACTTAAGACCACATAACATTTTTTTCGGATACAAAATGCAGCAATACTTTTTTTTACCATACACAGTATATAGCACTTTATAGTTTTACAAATGATAGTCTAGTGGTTAAGAGCCTGGTCTTCAGAATTAGGTGGATCAAGGTTCTAATCTTGACCCAGACATTTTCTATGTGACCTGAGGCAAGTTACTTACTCTGTCTTAGCATCATTTTCAGTGGTGTGTGGAGCCAGCTTATACTAGCTTGCAAGAGCAGATTGTTAAAATTTTAGGAACTATGGAAGCCAGTTGTTAAACACAGCCAGTTAAAAGATTAAATCATATAAACTTAAAATTAAATAAACTATATTAACAAATGTAGTGAATACCCAAACTCATGACCTTCTAATTATTTTACCACATGTTACCATTATCTATGCTCTTGAAGATATGTATGTTTATTATATCTGTATGGTGACAGTATTACATAAGGCACATTTCTTCCTGTCTCTCTGTTCAGTGACCTCTTGTTGTTAGCTTGAAATAGGCCATGGTGAGAGTTTTTACACCATGGAAGTCAGCAACCACTGTAACTCAGGGATTTGCGTGTTCCTTTCCAGTTGTTAGATGTTTACCAACAGACCAGTGTTCAGTTTCCACATCTCAAAAATGGGAATAGTGATACTGACCTCATGTAGTTATTTATAAATATTAAATGAGATAATAAATGTAAAACACTTTCTTCAACACCTAGCTCATAGCCAATACCCCACAAATGGTAGCAGTTATTATTACCATCCATTAAAATACAGAATAAGGGAAAATGTAATCAAATAAATATGTGAATTATAATTTTGAATTTAGCTGTTACCAATTTATTTTGGTACATAACCTGTTTATTCACAACTAGTTTAGCTGGTCACATAACTCTTATTGTTCCATTTACCTCCTGCTGATAAACTACCAAATCTGTACCTCCACTCCCAGCTCTGCTCCAAGGACCAGACTTCCACTTTCAATTAGTTCTTGTCATTGACAACCAGGTATATCACAGGAACCTCAAATTCAGGTTTTCCAAAATAACATTCATTATTCTTTCCCCCCAATCTTACTCCTTCTTTAGTTATCTTGATTAGTCATCATATAGAAACACAAAATCCTAAAGCTGAAAAAGATCTCAGAGATCATCTAGCTAACCTAGCCATTCTACAGAAGAGAGAACTGAAGCAGAAAAAGCAAGTAAATGTCCAGGGTTGCACAAGTGCTTAGTGGCATAGCAAGGACTAGATCCCAGGTCTCTTAACTTCAGTTTGGGGCTCCTTTCACCATCCCACTGCCTTCTGCTGTATGAGAGAGAGATTGCTCTGCTTATGCAGTCTCTGTTCCATTTGGCTAATACATTCATCCCTGGATGTGCCTCTGTGGCTTTCTCCCACCTCCACCACAAACCCCAGGGGTGAATAAGTAAGACCTTCCATGATCTTTGCCTCTCTGAAAGGGGAGGTTGGAATTTATGTAGCCTAGAGAGAACTGAAATGACCTTAGAATCTTCCAGTTTGCAGTTTACACAGTGTACCTTTAAGATTCATGGGTCCCAGAGAGATTTAATAGTACAGGAACTACTGATAAACCATTTAGTATATTGAGTATTCCAATCATTTGAACATTTCTGGGATGCTGTCCCTTTTCATTTCTGTTGATTTGTGTAGTAACTGAAAAATAATTGATGAAAACATACTTTCACTTTAGTGTTTTGTAGTTTCCTAGGCTCTTTTCTCCCTGTAAATCGAAAGAAATGTCAGACCAACTCTTACCAAGAAAAGATCATCAGACCTTGCTGTGGCAAGTTGCCAACTTCTCAGATACCTAACAAGCCTCCTGAGCTTCCACCTGAAGAACCTGGCTAGCCATACCCTGAAATTGGCAGCAGTTTCATTCATTCATTCATGAAACATTGATCAGAGTTCTACTATGTGCCAGGTATTTATTATGCACTGAGGATACGGATACAGATAAATAAGGCACCATCCTGACCATTAAGGAGCTCACAGTGGGGTGGAGAGCAGACAAATAAGCAGACCATCAAATACATAGAGAATGCTTAGTGGAAGTGGAATGAAGGGATCTTAACCCAGCTTGGATTAGGGGAAAGGAGGGGTCAGCGAGGGGTTCCTAGAGAAGGTTGTGATTGAGCAGAGCCTCAAAGAGTATGTGAAAGTTAACCTGGTGAATGGGAGAAAGGGAAAGTATGAGGGTGTTTAGTCAGAGGGCAGAAAGTGAGCCTAGTGGAAGTCCTTAGGCTGGAAATGCAGAGCACAGGAACAGAGAGGCAGAAACTGTTGTAAGCTCTCTTGCTCTCCGGTTTAACTTAAATCTTAAATCTGAACATGTAAATCTGTACCTTGGCCCAAACTCCCCACTCGTCATCTGGCTCCTTTTCCCACTCCATGTTCAGAGCTACTGGTTTCTGGGCATTTAGGTTTCAACCAGAGATTGGCTTCAGCCTAGCCTTCCTTCCCAGCATAGCTGTGATTATTCCATGCCTGGCTTCCTACATAATGCTATAACCCACTGCTAAACACAAGTGGAGATACATGAATCTGTAGGAAAAGTGGCTACCCAAAGGCAATATCAACATGAGAACCCTTGGAGGTACACACAAACAGAGTAGAGGGTAAAGGAAAAGCATAACCAGGAATCACTGCCCTCCTAATTGGCACTTTCTCATGTACATGTAAGATAGACTTATCCTTTCCATTAAAACTCTTAATCCTACCCGTATTTTCTTCTTTGAGATTTTGAAAGGAACAAGATCATATTTTAGAGAGCTCTGATATGAACATGGAACTAATATGGATCTCTTTGGAGCATTTTAGCTGATGCATTTTTATCCACTTATTCATTCATTTGGGGGTATGTGAGAAAGACTTAAAGGAGGTGAGAAAGCCATACAGGTAGCTGCAGAAAGAGTGTTCCCGGCAAGGAAAACAGCCAGTGCAAAAAACCCGAAGGCAAGAGCTTGTGTGTTGAAAGAACATCAAGGAAGCCAGTGTGGAGAGGAATTGTAGTAGGAAGTGATGTCAGAGAGAAAATTAGGGAAGGAGGCAGATTACACGGGGTCCTGAAGGTCCTTCCAAGGCTTTTGTTTTATTGAGTAAATAGGAAGACTTGCCAGGTATTTGAACTGAGGCAGAACATTGACTTGGGTTTTCAAAAGACCATTCTAGATGCTGCTGTGTTGAGAGGAAACTTAGAGGTTGAAGTGAAAGCACAGAGACCAGTTAGGAAGCTATCACACTAATCTGGGCAAGAGATGATGGTGACCTGGACTTGGGTAGTAACTGTGAAAATGGTGAGGAGTGGTCAGATCCTGGAGCGATTCTGAAGTAATAGTCAACTGGACTTCCTGACAGAGTGCATGTGGAGTGTGAGAGAACGAGAAAAGTCAAGAATATTGTATTAGTTGGCTAGGTCTGCTGTAACTAAGTACCACAAACTGGTGGCTTAAACAACAAAAAGAGAAATTTGTTGTGCAGCAGTTCTGGAGGCCAAAAGGTCCAAGATCACAGTGTTAGCAGGGTTGGTTCCTTCAATGTGAGGGAAGGATATGGTTCAGGCCTCTCTCATTGGTTTGTAGATGGCTATCTTCATGTTTACATGGTGCTCTCCAGTACGCATGTGTCCATGTCCAAATTTCCCCTTTTTATAAGAACATCAGTCACATTGGATTAGGGCCCACCCTAATGATCTCATCTTAACTAATTACATCTGTAATGACTTTATTTCCAAACAAGGTCACATTCTAAGATACCAGGGGTTAGGAATTCAACAAATTAATTTGGAGGGGATACAATTCAGTCTGTAACAGATGACTCCAAGACCTTTGGCCTAAGCAGCTGTAAACATGGAGCTGTCATTAACTGAGATAGGAAAGGCCGAAGATGGAGCAAGGAGTTACATCTTCGAGCAGGGATTTTTTTTTTTTTTTTAAGATTTAAGAGTCTAGGGACTTCGCTCGTGGTCCAGTGGTAAAGAATCCGCCTTGCAATGCAGGGGACGCAGGTTTGATCCCTGGTCAGGGAAGTAAGATCCCACATGCCGCGGGGCAACTAAGCCCACGTGCCACAACTGCTGAACTTGCGTGCCTCAACTAGAGCCCGTGTGCTGCAACTAAGACCCGATGCAGCCAAAAATAAACAAAATAAATGAATAAATTTTAAAAAAGATATGAGTCTAAAATTCAAGAGAGAACTCTGGGTTGAAGATATATATTATCTATCATATATATGTGTCTATGTGTATGTATACGTAATATGTGTATATGTATATATATGTGCACGCATATATACATATATTACTTCTCCCTATATATAACATATGTAAGTACTCCTATATACATATATACTCCTGTAAACACATATACATGCATATGTATATATGCATATATAAACATACTCCTATGTACATACATTACATATATATGTATGTGTATATATGTATGTGAGCATATATTTGTGTGTGTATGTGTGTATATTATACATATACATATGTAATGATTTTATATATACATTATATATATTTTTTATATATATACATATATGAGTGTTTGTTGTTGGGTTTTTTTGGCATAATTTTAGATTTACAGAAAATTTGCAAAGATAATACAGAGATTTCCCACATACCCCTTACCCAGCTTCTCCTGATGTTAACATCTAAAATAACCATGGTACACTTGTCAAAACTAAAAAATTAACATTGTTACCGTGCTGTTAACTAAACTACAAGTTCTATTCCTGTTTCACCAGTTTTTCTATAATGTCCTTTTTCCTGTTCTAGGGTCTAGTCCAGGATACCATATTACATTTTAAAATTTCTAATTGACATGTGTTGAATTTTTGACATCAGATGGTACAAAACTAGATACAGTCCAGGATTTATATATGATATAAAGCAAGGATTAGCATTCTCCGAGGCCTGTATATTAAAGATGTCTATGATTATGAGGGCTGGTTGGCTGCCCCGTATTTCCTTCCCTTCCATTTTTAAGTTGCTGTCCGTTGCCATACCCTGTAGCCCCAGTAAAAGAACAGGAAATAAAACCAGATATCCTACTTTTGAAACGCTGGTGACCTCTGGTCTGAAGACATGCATGGCACAGACCAGTGTCCTCTAAAGAAAGAGGGAAAGTCAAACTGGCCACAGCCAGAGCTGGCAGATCACGTGAGAAGGAGGGGTTTGTCTGGATAGTCACTACTCAGTCTTCTGCTGTCATTGGAACTGCAGATCTTGGCTTTGTACAGCCCATGGCAACAGTTTTCAGTTAGGGTGCTTCTGTAATTCTCACTACCCACTTTCAATAGGGCACAGCCATGTTGTCATAAAAGGACCCGAGACACCCACGTGAACAGATCATTGGTATTGTAGAGTGTCTCCGGGGGAGCACCTCAGACAGGAAGTGGAAAGTCGGACCTTACCTTCTGGTCAGGAACCTGTCTTCTGAGCCTTCTCCCAGTGATGGCTGTGTTCCTGATGCTGAGTGCTGCAGCAGAGGTTGCTGGAAGCAGGTGGCTAATTCTGTATGGGTTTCCGGGCTTGTCGGAAGGAGGGGTCCCTGAGGACAGGAGGCTGGCTGATGGTTCATCTCTCACCACGGTTTGTCTAGTCAGGGATTCAGTTCCCTGGCTCCAGCTCTGGTGACAGTATACTGAAATTCCACACCTTCGCCTTACTCTGTTCTGCTAACTCTGCTCATAGCAGTTCACACACTTCCTTTGACTGGCTAGGAAGGCAGAGAAGAAGGAAGCCACTGCCGAAAAAGGTCAACCGGAGCCATACAGAGAACAGAAGATGAGTATAGATAAAGGAAAATTGTTCTGCTGTTAGAAGGCAGTTGAGGATGATGACATTATTACTGGACTATCTTTATTGTACCTAGATGCTGTTAATACCTTTTTCACACTGTTGTTGATGGTAATTGTTGGTCTTTCATCTCTGTTTTGCTGTGATAGCTCTTTATTGGAGTTCTTTTTCTTGATTTAATGCAAGAACGCCTTTGGGTTTCCACTCCAACTTTTTTTTTCTTTTGTATACAGAGGAGTTTCTTCCTATTTCTTCTTTATTAGAACCTGTCTTCCCAAAGGCTCCTGATCCAGTGGTCTTCCCTTTCTCTGTAGATGTCTTGTGGCAAGAAGGGAAGGCCTCCGGAGCAGTGTACAGTAGGGAGAAGGAGCTCACTGAACTCCTTGAGAAGGTGAGTGAGTGCCCAGTACTTGAAGGGAGTGTGTGGCCCTGCCAGTTTAGATTACTGCATTTTTTTCTCCTTATTTTTGTAATTAAAAAAAATTACTTAATGAAAGTTTATTGTTAAAATAAAACTAAAGAGGTTTAGAAAGTGTCTCTTTACCCAAACATAGGCAAATATGCGTAACATTGTCAAAGACATCTTCAATCTGTAAAAAAGTAAAATGTTACTTATGTTTCCAGGCTTCATAGACACCCTGTGTAGAAGGCAGATCTAAGGAAGGTAGTCCATCATTTGAGATTTTTAATGACAAGATATATTTTGTTGGATCAGAAGAGACAAAGGATGGAAACTGGGTCATAATTTCCTGTACTACCTGAGTCTCAAATCACATGATCTGAGAATGAGCAGTGGTCTCAATTATAATTCAAATAATTCTCATTTTTTGTTGACTTTAAAATTGCCTTTAGCTTTTTCCATTTCTAATCAAATTTATTTGTTTTTTTAAACTTTGAGTTTGTTTATTTATTTATTTATTTATTTATGGCTGTGTTGGGTCTTCGTTTCTGTGCGAGGGCTTTCTCTAGTTGCGGCAAGTGGGGGCCCCTCTTCATCGCGGTGTGCGGGCCTCTCATTATCGCGGCCTCTCTTGTTGCAGAGCACAGGCTCCAGACGCGCAGGCTCAGTAATTGTGGCTCACGGGCCCAGCTGCTCCGCGGCATGCGGGATCATCCCAGACCAGGGCTCGAACCCGCGTCCCCTGCATTGGCAGGCAGACTCCCAACCACTGCGCCACCAGGGAAGCCCTCAAATTTATTTTTTAAACCCCACTTTGTCATATAAAATTGGCATTGGACTGCTTGTCTCTAAGGTCTTTGTGTTTGATTATTGTAACTATGAAACTGCCCATACCTTACTAAATATTATAGGTTTTGCTCAGCTGTATCTTGACATAATACCCGACCTTACTTCTACGCTTAAGAATCTTTCAGTGGCTTCCCATTATCTACAGGACAAAACTCAAGCTGCTTATGCAGCAGGAAATACAAGTCCCTTCGTGAGCCAGCTCCCACCTAATTTTTTTCAACCATTCCTGTTATTTTCCCACATGAACACTAACTACTGCCTTTTCTCTTTACAGAGCACACCTTGCTCCTATGTTGTTTTCCTTTCTCTCCTGTTCTTAATGATGAATTCCTATTCATGTCTCAAGGTTCCCCTCAACAGATAACCTCCAGACCACTCGGGATGTTCGTTATTCCCTCTTTAAGGCTCCTTACCCTTATGTACGTATGTACATCTGGTATCGCACTTAAAATAGTTATTCCAGACACTCTACTAAGTGGTTCACATGCATTACCTTATTTACTTATGGCTAGAACCCCATCAGGTAGGTACTATGATTATCCCCTTTAGCATATGTGGAAACTGAGCCTTAGAGAGATTATTTGACCTAAGAATACACAGCTAGAAGTGATAGGTAAAGCTAAGATTTCAAACTGGGTCTGTTTGGTGTTTTAGTCTGTGCTTTTTTTTTTTTTTTTTAATTTTTTTTTATAGCTACTTTATTTATTTATTTATTTATTTTTGGCTGTGTTGGGTCTTCGGTTCATGCGAGGGCTTTCTCTGGTTACGGCAAGTGGGGGCCACTCTTCATCGCGGTGCGCGGGCCTTTCACTATCGCGGCCCCTCCCGTTGCGGGGCACAGGCTCCAGACGCGCAGGCTCAGTAGCTGTGGCTCACGGGCCCAGCTGCTCCGTGGCATGTGGGATCTTCCCAGACCAGGGCTCGAGCCCGTGTCCCCTGCATTAGCAGGCAGATTCTCAACCACTGCTCCACCGGGGAAGCCCTAGTCTGTGCTTTTAACCACATTTATACTTCCTCTCTTACCACATTGTAAAATAATTTTTATGCCTGTCTGTCTCCTCCACTATATTTTGATCTTCTTTATAGATTAGGGAACATATCTTACCATTTTTCCAGTTTTTATTGTTGTGTCTGATACCTAGAAACTTTTTGTTTGTTGCGTGATTCTTTTTTTTATATGAGTGTTTGTTGTTGTACGTGATATTTAAAGCCATGATCTAGGTGACATCACCAAGTGCGTGATGAGAAGAAAAGTAGACCAAGAACTGAAACTTGGGGCTCTCTGTGATTAAGAGATTAAGGGGTTCGAGAGAAGAGGTGACTTAGGCACCTTTAGAAACATTGTCAGAAATAAGAGAAAGAGCCAGAGCTATAGCACGATATCGTTTATGAGGATTAAAATCCACACACAGAACCACAATATAAGAATGCAAGAATACATTGATATATATATATATTAATATATTCCTTTTTGTTGCTAGAGAAAGACTTTTATGTTTTGCTCATTTTTTAAATTGAACTATAGTTGAATTACAATATTGTGTTAGTTTCAGGTGTACAGCATAGTGACTAAGTTTTTTTGCAGATTATATTCCATTATAGGTTATTATAAGATATTGGGTATAATTCCCTGTGCTATACAGTAAATCCTTGTTGCTTATCTATTTTATGTATAGTAGTTTGTATCTGTTAATCCCATACTCCTAATTTGTCCCTCCCCCTGCCCTTCCCCTTTTGTAACCATAAATTTGTTTTCTGTGTCTGTGACTCTGTTTCTCTTTTGTATATACATTCGTTCGTATTATTTTTTAGATTCATATCATATGTCATATCATATAGATTTGTCTTTTGCTGTCTGACTTATTTCACTAAGCATAATATTCTCTAGGTACATCCACATTGCTGCAAGTGACAATATTTCCTTTTTTATGGCTGAGTAATATTCCGTTGTGTGTGTGTGTGTGTGTGTGTGTGTGTGATATATATGTGTGTAAATATATATATACACACACACAACAGATGATTGGCTTAAGAAAATGTGATATATATGTGTGTGTGTGTGTGTGTGTGTATATATATATATATATATATATATATATATATATAATTTGTTGATGGGCACTTGGGTTGCTTCTGTGTCTTGACTATTAAATAGTGCTGCTATGATCATTGGGGTACAAGTATCTTTTCAAATTAAAGTTTTAAGGATATATTCATATATGGAACCACATGAAACAAATTAGAGGGTTTGCTTGTGTAGAGAAAGGGGAGCATGAGTGGGAAATGTGGATAAAAGGGAATAAATAAAACAAGAGATCAGCCCTGCATGGACTGATGATGAAAGTATGCCATGAACTGAGGAGTGTGATTAAATCTGTTCCTGGTACCTGAGTTCCAAAATAAGTAAAATAAAATAAATCTAGTATGAAATAAAATAGAAATCCCTGGTTATGTTTCTTCCCTTGAGTACTTTTCCTCTCCTGAAAAATACTGCAGAGAACACACAATATTTTTAAACCTCTCTTCTTATTTTCTTGTAGTGAAAGTAGTCACCAGTGATGGATTCTAAATGTTTGATTAGAATAGTTGAAAAGAGGGAAGTTTAATGAAACCTGCTTGCTATGGAAGTGAATGTAAGATGACTTAAATACTTACTGCTAATTTCTGAGAAGGGAAGAGTACTCATCAGCATAGAAACCCACTCTAGGTTTGAATGTTGTTCTCCCACCTCTCCTGTACTGCACTTTAATAACAGTGTTGCTATGAAAATAAATTATGTGGGTAAATATAGGGATTAAGTATGTGGAGCCAAAGCATTAGGTTTCCTGCAGAAATCACATCCACATGAGTTTTCTAAATCATAATCATTAGGACTGACAGAGCCAATTTAGGAAACTAACGATGATATCAACAAAAGCCAAACATACACGTACTTCACACCCAGCCATTTGATTCCTATGTGTATACTCAACAGAAATACATTCTGTGTTCACCAAAGGACATATATATAGCACTTTGTGCACTTCTCTGTATATTATACTTACCCTCAAAAAAGTCATTAGGGAATGCCTTTGCTCAGTATGTCCCAGCTGTCAGTGCCAGCAAAACAGGAAGCAGATTTAATCTGGTTTCTTGGGTGTTAAGGATTGCTTTGTGGTCAGTCACGGGCATGCTCAAAGCAACAAACTCAGGTACATGGTAGAATACAAGCATGTGAAGAGCTATGAGAAACCTTCACAACTTCCTCTCTTGGGCCTTAGTTTTTTTCTTGAGTAAGGCTTTCCATCAAAGTATTCAATACCCCAACTAAAAGCTAAATAGGAATCACATCCTCACCAGTTGTACCAGTCAGCTTCCTTGAGTCACAATGACCCAACATAAACTAGCGTAGGTAAAAAGGGAATTCGTGGTATCTCTAACTGAAAGTCCAGCTAAGCAAAAATATACCATCTCTCCTTCTCAAACACAGCATCTCTCCCTCTTGAAGGTCAGCCTCTTTGTGATGATTTTATTCTTTCCCATTGCAGACAAATTTCCTCCATGTTCCTGAGCAAGAGAACCACAAACCAGCCTAGACTTACACATTCCAGGCCCTGCAACCTCAGAAGAAACTGAATTTATTTTTCCCAGTGTTGAGCACCTAAAAGGGTTCTGAATAGTTCTGCTAAGGTCATGCTCTTCCTGGAAAAATCATAACCACTGCACATGGAATTTAGGAATGTCTAGGCCTGGGCCAAATGATAGCGGCCATTGGAAAATACTATTAGTAATCTAATAATAATAGCTAGTGGTGGCTAAGCATTTACTATATGAAGCCATCATTCTAAGACTCTTATATGTATCAAATAATTTCATTCACACAACACACTTAGGAAGTTACTAGTATTTTCCCCATTTCATAGATAAGGAAAGTGAGGTATACAGAAAGCTTAGGTAACCTGCCCCAGTCCCATACCTAGTAAATAGCAAACTCAAGATTAAAATGCAGGTGCCCCAGAACCAATGCTTCCAATTACTGTGGTGTGTTGCTTTCAAGGTGCCACGACTGACAGCTCCCCAGAACCACAAGGGAAGGGAGAGGAGTGGTTCCTTGAAGCAGAGTATGAGATGCAAAGGAAAACTACCAACATCTCATACAGTGGTTCATTAGTTTCACTTATTTAACTAAACATTAATCCAAAAATTCAATAGATATCTGACAAATGTCTACCATGAGTTAGGTCACACATCATTCCTTAGAGCATAGAAAAAGATGGATCCATTCACTGTCGCCAAATGTCTCCCAGGTTATAGATGACAAAGGAGCACAGGAAAGAGTACCTTCTTTACGTGATAAAACCATTTTGTCTCCAGAGTCTTTCTAAATTGTATTTAAACATGGTTTATAAAAAATTATTTTATGGCATAAGGTTAGATTTTATAACTTTGAGTAAGTAGCAAATATAAAAGCAAACAAATTAAATTTGTTCAACTGATTCAGCCAGAATCATTTTGTTAAATGAATGTAGATTTTTTTTTTCTTCTGAAACTACTATAATGAAAATGTTGCACTCAGGCTCTGAAGAAATTTTTTTAGAGAAATATACTAATAGGTTTTCTTTTTTTATCACCATCTGTGTCAGGCACTTAACTTACATTATCTCCAATATTCCCCAGTTTGAAAGAGATTTTTAAATTAATTTGAAAATATTTTAACAGTGGCGGCCTGTTGGGATAAGAATGCTGTCACTCAGCAGATATTTATTAAGTGCCTGTGTATGGTTTAACTTTGCCTGGTAATCAAAGAAATACAAATTGAAAATATAAAATATCATATTCAATGTCAAATTGGCAAAATTTTTTTATATATAATATATTTATGAAGAGAACAAACTATTTTACATTTATGGTAAGTGTAAACTGACAATCTTTGTAGGGTATGGATGGCCTTAAAAATAACTATATCCTCTGACCATTTCACTTCTAAAAATTTGTACCAAAAAATTGCATAGACATATGCAAAGATATGGCTACAATAATTTTCCTCACAGGTTATTTATGATAGCAAAAAAAATGGTAGGCCAAAAAAAAAAGAATTGTAGGCCAATAATGAATGGTTAAATACATATTGGTATTTAGATACAATGAAATACTATATAGATATTAAAAGTAAGTTACAGGAAAAATATTTAATGGAATAAAGAGATATTCACTTTATAAAACATTAAATGAAAGATATGTGTACTATATAATCCATTTCAGTTTAAAAAAAGTCTAGACGGGCATAGAATAAAGACCCTGAAATTCTAGTAGTGTTTATTATTTCTGGTGATGAATTTTCAGGTAATTAAAATTTTTTTCTCCTGTTTTTTTTTTTAATTAATTAATTTATCTATTTATTTTTGGCTGTGTTGGGTCTTTGTTGCGCACGGGCTTTCTCTAGTTGTGGCGAGCAGGGGCCACTCTTCGTTGTGGTGCGCAGGCTTCTCATTGCAGTGGCTTCTCTTGTTGCAGAGCACGGGCTCTAGGCACGCGGGCTTCAGTAGTTGTGGCACGTGGGCTCAGTAGTTGTGGCTTGTGGGCTCTAGAGCGCAGGCTCAGTAGTTGTGGCGCACGGGCTTAGTTGCTCCGCGGCATGTGGGATCTTCCCGGACAAGGGCTCGAACCCGTGTCCCCTGCAATGGCAGGCGGATTCTTAACCACTGTGCCACCAGGGAAGTCCCTTTTTCTCCTTTTTTTCTTGTATTTTTCTGCATTTAGCATGTAATAAGAAAAAAAGCAGATTTTTTAAAAGTGAAAAAAGAAAACTCAAAGTGGCAAGTATATGGGTAGAAATTTGCAGAGGATAGTGAGAGAGCTCACTGGAGCAGCCCTATCCCAGTTCAGGCCAAGTGTGAGCAGAGGCTTTTTCAAGGAGGAGAAACTGGGCAGAGGCGTCACCTCAACCCCATCAAAGATGATGACATGCAGGGGAACACGCAAGTGCTGGTACTCATTAGGAAATCGGTCATATTACTTAGTACACCCTACAGTGTTTATCCAATCCCATAAGAATGCAGAATATTTCTAAAACATATGTAATTGATTTTCACTTTTCTTTGTAGTTCTCCATCATCCACTTATTTATTTTTTCTAACAAATATGGTTCAAATTCTTTCACAATACTGTATACATCTTTCCTTTTTTGGGCAGCTGTGACTGCATTAACATTTAGCCCTTGACATAATTCATTTATGTTCATCCAGAGCTTCCAAAAGACAGAGATGTATTTGACTCATCATGGTGCCCAGCATGCAGCAGGCACTCAATAAACACCAGTGTAGAGCATTTTGTTGTAAGCTTCTATTCTCAACTTTCTGTTTTATTGGGGCCTTTTTCCTTGATCAGATATACTAACACATGACTTCATAGTGCAAAATTCCAAACATAAAAAGAAAATACATTTTACTTTCCAAGGGAAGAACCTGAAAAACCTGTGAATAGTCAACTTTCCTTCTTTGAAACCATTTTATACTGTCATATCAATGCAAGTAGGTCTGGAAGGGTGAAACTGTCCTCACGCCCCGAGCTAGGGAGGTAGGTGGAGCCTCCTCAAAAGACGTAATAACTCCCTCAGAAGCAGTAACATCCAAGATTCACTGATTCTCTGAAGTTACAGCAGCAGCCATTATTAAGATATCTGTGGTTCATAATAAGCCCGTTTCTTACAAAGTTTCAAATGGTACAATTTCCAGTGCCTGACACCTAGGGTTAAATCTCTCGAGGAATTAAATTATTAAATGAACAAATGCAAATGGAAGACGGATGAACAAAAAAAAAAACCTAACATTATTTTGCATAATGATGTGAAATACTAATGTCACTGTGGTTTGAGACTTACAAATTAAGGGTCAGTTAGGAAAAGAAATCTATTCTTTAGAAATACATTCAGACCAAACTCAAATACCTACTGAGGCAGGCAGGCAATGCAGTGAAGTGGTAGCAGTCCCAGAGTAAGTGCATGTGTGGACGTTACTGAGTGGAGGAGAGGGCGGCAAACTAAGGAGAGGGCTCTGTCTCAAGGGGGTGAGCCTGACTCAGCTCCAGCCCGTTGTTGCCATGTGGGAAAGCAGGCCCAATTTTGCTAGTTCTTCTGGTTTTTTAAGAGAAGCTTGAAGTCTAGATTTTTATTTGAAAGCTCCAAAATTCCAAAGGTTGGCTCAAAATTGAAAGACAGACTGTGTCTATATGTTTTGCATATATATCTAGCCAGAGGGTCATCAATTTGAAACCTCCAATTTTGACTTTAGTGTGTCTGAAAATATTTAACCTTAGGACATGTGTATGTGTGTTTGTGTGTCTGTGCATGTGTTGTATGTTTTTGCTACAATAGTTACCTGGTGGAAACTGAGAAGAACAAGGAGGTAAGTCACACTGTGCAGAGGGTTCTGAAGCACTGAGGTAAGCTAGACACAACTGTATGTAAAATAGATAACTAATAAGGACCTACTGTATAGTACAGGAAACTCTACTCAGTACTCTGTAATGGTCTGTATGAGAAAAGAATCTAAAGAAGAGCAGATATATGTATATATATAACTGATTCACTTTGCTGGACAGCAGAAACTAACACAACATTGTAAATCAACTAAACGCCAATAAAAATTAATTTTAAAAAAAGTACTGGAGCATGTATCTTTAGGGGAGAGATTGATCAGTTAGATGTGTCAAGCACATTGAGTTATTTCTGAATTTGCAGGTATTCTTCCTTTGTGATTAGGCCGTCTGTGTTTGCTAATTGACATCCATATGGAAGGTAGGCTCCCATCCTCCCACAGAGACTGGGAGATACTGATGCTCTCTCTCTCTTGATGATTACATATTAAAGGCTGGCTCCCAGGTCTTTGAGGAAGATATTCCTGGGTTGTAAAACTGGCAAGAAGCTTTTTAAGGGCTTTACGTCTCAACGGGAGCAGAGAAAGAATGTACAACCACAAGTTTTCTAAAGTAAACGCTCTAAGAAAAGGGAGGTCAGGGGTCCAGAGTCAAGAAGAAGCCTGTCTGAAGTTTTGTCCATCTGGAGGGAGCATTAAGGCCATCTTGGCCACAGAGTGATGGTAGATGTTGATGCTTAGCAAGCTATATCGCAGTAGATTGGATGTTAAACAAATGCAACTTCTAGCCATTTCAGCCCTAGCTTAACGTCCCCCCCTCCTTTCCCTTACATCCTCTCCACTGCGTGGTGTACCAGGAAACCATGATATGCCAGTAGTAGTGCTATGTAAGATTTCTGTCCATTCAAGAACTTGGAGGAGAAATCTGGTCTGTCCCTGTATTCCTTCCAGGGAATATACCTGCTTATAACTGTACCAGTACCATGTGCTTTCACCAGCCGTGCAGCCCTGGGAGCCTTGGTCTTTTCATGTCTAAATGGGCATGATAGATACATACTGCACAGCATTTATGTGAGCAGTAAATTTGATCTGTATGAAACAGTCAACATGGTGCCTGGCATATAGTAACAGTTCTCATTTGTGTTATTAGTCTCATAGAATGATGAACATTCTATGACACAGATATCAATAAAATACACAGAGAGGTGAAAGAAAAGTTAAAAGAATCATGACTGAAATCAAACAAAACAGAGCAGAAGAAACTATCAAGGAGGTAGTAACTGCTTCCAAAGTGCCATGCCCTACCCTCCACAATTCCACACTCTTTTCTGCCCAGTTTTCCTTAGTCTTGTTCCTTCAAACTTAAATATTTCCCCATATAGACCTCAAATCATCATGTTATTTAGCCCAAGGATATAATGCAGTTTTTAAAATCATAATCTTTGGGCTTCCCTGGTGGCGTGGTTAAGAATCTGCCTGCCAGTGCAGGGGACACAGGTTTGATCCCTGGCCCGGGAAGA
Organism: Balaenoptera acutorostrata; assembly: GCF_949987535.1. NCBI lineage: Eukaryota > Metazoa > Chordata > Mammalia > Artiodactyla > Balaenopteridae > Balaenoptera > Balaenoptera acutorostrata. The sequence goes on from NC_080070.1 coordinate 97,438,892, forward strand.
TCCCACGTGCCACAGAGCAACTAAGCCCGTGTGCCACAACTACTGAGCCTGCACTCTAGAGCCCGCGTGCCACAACTACTGAAGCCTGTGCGCCACAACTACTGAAGCCCGTGTGCCACAACTACTGAAGCCCGTGCACCACAACTACTGAAGCCCGTGCGCCTAGAGCCCGTGCTCTGCAACAAGAGAAGCCACCACAGTGAGAAGCCCGTGCACCGCAACAAAGAGTAGCCCCCGCTCGCCGCAACTGGAGAAAGCCCGCACACAACAACGAAGACCCAGCCCAGCCAAAAATAAAAACAAATAAAAAATAAATAAAATCATAATCTTTGTGTATTTCCTTTCTTGCATTTATCACTTGTAGCATCTTACCCAATACTATTTACTCTCTGAGAGCCCATGTGAGAGCAAACTGACTTTTCAGGAAGCTCTTTGCAAATTCTCCCCGCAAAAGGTTTTTCTTTGTATCTTGGTATCAATTCTAAAAAGTTTTCAAGATTTGGACTCTGGTATTATAACTGTGCTCAGAGTATCTACACAGAAGTGTTCTGCTTCATCATCCGATGAACTCTGCCTGTTAGTGGATGTGGCACTCCAGTGGAAGGAAGCCAAGAGCCTATAGTAGCGATCCTGGGGAAAATTTAAGCAGCTGTGGCCATGTAATTTAAAACCTCCAAAAAGTGTGCTGCGGTCTGTGCACAGCGTTAGTATAACATGAGGGCTGGATATAGCCCGTTCTCATTCTCTGGAGGACTTCTTCGCCTGCTGCAGGAAAGAGAAGGCTGAAAGACAAACCTGGGTGCAGCCGGAAAGGTCCAGATAGATGAGCTTGTGGCATCCATTCCCCAAATTCAGGTACTGTAAACCTTTGTCTGTAAACTTTCTGCAATAAGCCAAACTAAGATTCTGTAAATTGTGGAAGTACCTGAAAAGACAGGGCGAGAGAAGAGAGGAAGGAAAGTGATTATACTTTCGTTGTTTTCTCACATCTTTGTTAAGCCACTATGACAAAGAGAAGTAAAACTGTAAATTAATCTTTTCTCCTTGCAGATATTCAAGAGTTGAACTTTATTGTTAATACTCTTCCTGTTAAGTAAAGGAGATTGCAGTAGCATATCAGATAATGCATAATCACATTTCAAATGAAAATAATTAAAGATTTGTCTAGATTTTTAAGAAAGCTGATTGGGATAAAGCTTTGGGGGTGGGGGAGATTTGTGCATTCCTATTGTTTGGAAGTTAAGTGTTTGAAAGCAGTTTCAGAGTTTGTGTTATTGTTGCATTTAGGTTTTATCTTTGGAGCACCAAAATAACATGCAAAATGTCTAGGAGGACAAACTCTTTGTAAACATTTAAGTGGTGATTAACTGTTACATGGGAGTTAGGGTTTGGGGCCGAAAGGAGGCAAAGTTGAACATAACAGGCTCTTAAAATGGACATGGTAAGCAAATGGCTTGAAAAAAATAGATTTTTTTGGTAACAATGCATGATTTTGTATGTAACAGTTTCATTATTATGGATAAAGAAAGACATTGATATACAGAGCTTAAAAATGGGTTAAGAACAGTCTGCAAATGAGTGGGCAACATGTGAGAGGAATAAAAACTACAGTCAGAGGCTATCAATCTCACTGGAGTTGAAACAGATTAAATATGGCATTACCACCATGACCAAAATGAGAACTTCCAGAAAAAAAAGAGGGTCTTCAGGACGAGTCTGTACTACTGTGCAAGGGCTCACAGTTTGAGGACATTCTGGACGATTTTCAAAGCCCTCCTAAGCCTGGCATTTTTTAAAAGTGCAAGAATTCCCACTACTGCCTGCTCTTGCAATGGAATTAAAAACGTGCTTTTGGTTTGTGATCTGCAACGGTTTAACAGCAAATTAGAAAGCAAAAAGAATGAAAAGTAGGAAGAAGACTCCTCTCTGTCCCTCAAAAGCCCACAAATGACTAATAAAGTTTACCTTCACATAAATGGGAAATTAGATATGCAAGCTTTGACCTTTAATCAGATTTATTTCCCAAATCTGAAAAAACACAACTATATGATACGATTCACATTCCGTAGCAAATTATTTGACTCAGAACACACATTTCCCTCTGGTAATGGCTGTGTCCATGAGATTCAGGAGAACGGAGAGGGAAGCCTTCTGGATTCCCCAGTGGCTGGGTGGGCAGGGTTCTGAAGGAGAAAGGAGCACTAACATCCCGAAGACACGTCCCTTCTCCTGGGGCCCTTGAGTTAACTAAGAGCATTGCCAAAGTTTTGGAAATGCTCGATCTTCCTCTCCCTGAAGCATACCCTTGTGATTCAGCTGAGTAAGTACAATTTTCTTGGGGGTTGTCATTCCTAACAACCCTTTAGCTCTCTAATTTGGAGAAAGGAATAGTGAGGCAGGCAGCATGACACGATGGAAAATACACAAGGGTTTGGAATCTGACGAAATTGGATTTGAATCCCAGTCCTGACACTTACTGCAACTTCTCCTAACCTCTCAGAGATTGTTTCCGCATCTGTTAAGCGGAGATTTTAACATTATCTTTTTTATTTTTTTTTAACCCTCACCAACTGTGGGGCCTCCAGCTTTCCTGAACCTCAGTTTACTCGTCTGTAACATGGATGTAATCCTATCTGCTCTTTCCTCTTAGAGATGTGACAATTACGTAAGCACATAGATGTAATAGTATTATAATGAGGGTGATCTTTGATGATAAATATTAGCAGGGATATGGTAGAACCTTTAAATATATATATATATTGTTATTGTTGCTACTACTACCTCAAATAATAATTACATATGAATTATTCTTATGAAGTTTGTACTATCTTCCTTCCATTGAATGGAATAAGTACTCACCTGACCAGAGTGGTGCATACAACTGATACTAAGAGTTTGGGGGGGCCTCATATTCCATCTATACCCTCATTTTGGTCATGGTGGTAATACCATATGTAATCTGTCAACTCTAGCGAGATTGATAACCTCTGGTGTAGTTTCTGTTCCTCCCATGTGTTGCCCACTCATTTGAAGACTGTTCTTCCTAACCTATTTCTAAGCTCTGTATATCAGTCAGTCTTTCTTTAGATATAATAATGAAACTGTTACTTATGAAATCATGCATATTCAAATATATTCAAATCTGGTCCAAGCCTATTGTTCAATTTCTTTAAGTGCATGTGGTCAGTTAACAAATACCAAAAATGAGAATTGAGCGAGGAGTTCTTAATAGATACCTATGGATCTATGGCCCCTTGGTCAGCATAATGTTTTGTTTTTTTTTTATTGGAGTATAGTTGCTTTATAATGTTGTATTATCAACATAATGTTTTTAGTGTATACAATAAAATACAATTAAAAAGTCAGCCAATTATATTGAAAGATATCATCAAAATATTTTTTAAAAGCCAAATGAGTGGAATAATAATATATATGCTTCTTTATTAACATATTAAAGAACAAGATCTAGTGGCAGGTCTAATAATTACCATGATTTTGAAGCAGTGGTGAGTACCAATTATATTTTGAAATATTTGTAACAACTATAAGAAAATATTTGTGATGATAAAATAACTGTGATTTATATGGGTGAAAGAGTCCCAGGGGCTGCTAATACTTCTCTGATTTTTTTTAAAACTATATTTCAGTTAGAGCTTAGTGAAAATAGAGATTTTTTTTCTCCTATCAAGATTCATGGAACCCCTGATTTCCATTCATGGTCTCCTTGGAGGATCCACTGACCCCAGGTTAAGAACCTTGAGTTTGGCAAAAGAGGCTGTTAATTAAACTAAATGACTCCCAGATTAAAAATCTTTAGATGTCTCTCTTCAAAGTGGAACCTCATGGGAACCGTCGGTTTGAAAGCAAAGTACAAATCGTGAGTGGCCCTGTTGGCCTTTCTAGGGATTTACAGTGCTGCAGACTTAGAGCTTCTGGGGATGAGAAAAATATCAGTTGACAGTGAAATCACACTTGGCAAATTTTATGCAATATTGCTACTTTTTATCCTGAATTTTGGCAAAAAATGTGTCCCTTACGTGAGTAAGATCTGGTTCATCATTTTTCCAATCCAGATCTGGTTCATCATTTTTCCAATCTAATTCCACTTTGAGACAGTGTTTTCAGACTGGTTTATCTTTTTTCCTAATTATTTGATAACTGTTTCTTATGTTTGTGGGGGTTTCTCTTTGTGATTTATTTATTTTTCTACTGTTACTATAATTTTTAAGAAATCACAGTTCTTATAGAAACTACAGAGATCATTTTTTCTCCTTTCTTTGGTCTTTTTTTCATTAAAGAATTGAGGCCCTCTGTGTTAGATCTTCAATACCTGAGGTAGTTGTTACTAGAAGGAATGTAGAATTATGTATTTAAATTAAAATTTCTCTGAAAAATCACCAAGACAAGGCCCAGTCTGGAAAAGAGAGGATTTGCATGTGGATTCTTTTGAGTTGAGTATTGGGCTTAGTCTCATAGAGGCAGTTTTGTTTAATAGAAATCCTGCAGAAAATCCAAATGCAGTGACTTGACCTCCTATTTACAGGGTAGACCCTAAGGATGTCCGGTCAAGGCAACAGGTTACTCTGTCTACCCTACTCCAGTGAGCACTGGTGAGGCTATATAACACTAGAGTGCCTATCAATAAGAAGTTTCCAAGCCAACTGAAGGGTTGATTCATCTATGTGAAAAAGAATTAGACACCATGCTACTATAACATACAAGGCTCCATTAAGGAGCAAAGATCATAATAGCTTTACTCACCACTGTGTGCCCAGAATGCCTTGCAAATAGCAGTTGATCAATACATGGTGAATAAGTGAATGAATGTTGCTATTAGAACTCAGGAAAAGGAGAAATCACTGTGGAGTTCTGGTAGATGGTGTGACTTGAGGTGTAAAGTCTGTGGATTAGCAGAGAGAAGAGAAAGGCATTCCAGCTGTAGAGAAAGAGAAGCATGTAGCAGTCAGATGACCAGAGTTAAGGGCTTCCCTTGGAAAACCTAGGCAGGTAAGTTTGATCAGATAATGTTAAAGGACAGTAAGGGAAGAGTCTAGACCTTAAGTATGTCAAAGACGTGATAAGACTAAGTTCAGGATGATACATCTCGCAGCATAAGGCAGAGCATATTGAAGGGAAGAGAGACCAAGAGTGAACCATCAGGTTGCTGCACCAAATGAGGTGCTGAGAGTGCCACCTAGATTGTGGCAATGGGAATAAATGGAGAGGGTTTAATTCAGGAAATATTTAAAAGCAAAAAATGTTTTGGAATGGGCATGAGCTGTGGGCAGCCGTCATTTTCAACTTTAGAAAACTGAGCAAGTCCCCAAAGAAGTGAGGAAAAATATTGAAATAAAAAACTGGCAAATCACTGTTGCTAAGAAAGGCAAACAAATTACATTTTTCTTTGGAAAGAAATACTAAAGACACCAGAGAGAGAATGAGAACAGCAACAAATAACACATCTCTGGTTATTTACAGCTTAAAAAATGCTTTTGCATACCCAAGCATGTTTGAAACAAGAGAAAGCAGAGCAAAAATAGAGAATCGTTATGAAACGTATTTTGATTATAGATAAGAAAGTCAGTGTACATTTTTTTCATATGGCAAAAAACATCAGTATCAAGTAGTTTTATCCTAAGTGTTGTCTCAATAGCAAGAACTAGAAGTTAAAATCAAAACAGAATTCTCATTTTGGGTCCTATTTTTCTATCTGTTGCCCACTAAAGGTATAGCTTCATTTGTAAAATAAACGTCCTTAAAAAATTATGCAGAGCTGTAGTGTTATTTTAAATTTCCTAGGAGAAAAGTTTATCTCAAATTATGGTTGGAAGAGATGTTTTAAGTTAAAAAAATAATTAGTACTGTGATATATGCTACTCCCAAATCATCTACTTTGAGAGTTCAGATTTTCACATATGGATTTATGGATTTTTTAATATATATATTTCTCTCTCTTCCCTCTTCACCCCCCCACTCTCTTTTTATCTATAGATACATACACACATACATACATACACACATGCACATATATTCTCTCTATATATATAAACACACACATTCATACATGCACATATATTCATCACATATATATCTTAATATGAAATGTCTAAAGAAAAGTACTGAGTGATGTTCTATATTGCAGGACAAAGAATCCTACAGAATTCCTGAAACGGTCAGGGGCCCTCCACAGTGGTTCTTCTGGAGCTGGCTTGTACCAGCCCATGAGAACAAATTGTTAGCATCTCTTCCCAATTCCACATTCAGTGGCATCATGTTGGTAGCTTAAAATTGGCCATGATGGAATTATTTATATCACAGAAATCAATAAATCCTACAAATCAAAACACACCTTTACTCCCTACCCCAACCAGTTATTAAACATTTATCGGGACACTGCTGTCCTTGGAACACACTTTCAGAACTACTGATACAGAGAATGCAGTATGCTGAGAAAATGTATACAGAAATATAAATGATGAGAGAGAAGATGACAGCTTTGAAGGACAAGAATAAAAAGCGATCTAAAAATAAAAGGGGATTCTTAAGATAAAACCTGAACAAATGGAATAGAAGCATTTAAAAAGAAAAATATCCATCAGATAAACCCAAATTGAGGGACATTATATAAAATAAATAACTAAACCGTATTCTTCAAGTGTCGAGGTCATGAAATACAAGGAACTACTGAGGACTGGCACAGATTTGAGGAGACTAAGGAGAAATGACAACTGAATGCAATATGGAACCCTACATTGGATCCTAGAGCAAAAATAAAAGGACATGAGTGGAAAACTTGATGAAATCTGTATAAAGACTTTAGTTTAATTAATAGAAAAAAAAAAAAAAAGAGGGCTTCCCGGGTGACACAGTGGTTAAGAATCCACCTGCCAATTCAGGGGACACGGGTTCGAGCTCTGGTCCAGGAAGATCCCACATGCCGTGGAGCAACTAAGCCCGCGAGCCACAACTACTGAGCCCGTGTGCCACAACTACTGAAGCCCACGCACCTAGAGCCTGTGCTCTGCAACAAGAGAAGCCACCACAATGAGAAGCCCACGCACCGCGACGACGAGTAGCCCCCGCTCGCCACAACTAGAGGAAGCCTACGCACAGCAATGAAGACCCAACGCAGCCAAAAGTAAATAAATAAATAAATTTATTAAAAAAAGAAAGAAGGAAGAGAAAAACACCTTCCTTGGCTGAGAAAAATCTAAGTTTTAATGTTCAAAAGGTTTACTATGTTCCAGGAAAAGTTAATTGAAAGAACACAGTTAAGTTTGGAAGACGTTTTTAATTTCTCAGAGAAAAGGAAGTTCATGCCAGCATCTTGGCAGAAAAGAATACGTTACCAACAAAGGAAGAGAAAAATCAGGCTGGCTTTAGACTTCTCTTTAACTTGAAATAGTAAAGATTATGGAGCAACATTTGTAGGGTTTTAAGGATAGAGTAAGGGACATGATTCAAGAACCATACACCAAGAGAATTTGTTGTTCATCCTCCAAGACAACAGAAAGTCATCTTCAGAAAGTAATGATTGAAATCTAATACTTGCACATCTTTCCAGATAAAGAGTTTTTAAAACTATATTTCCAGTCATCATAGGGTGAATCAAAATCAAAATTAAAGAATAAGGAAATTGTGGAACAAATGAACCATCAATGAATGATAAAACTAGAGTTAGGACTACATAATCATTATAAATATGATTACAATGTTGAGTTCAAACACCAAAAATTAACATTAAAAGGAAAGTTAAATGATTAACAAAAATCACAATAGGTGTTTACATATAGGTGAGTGGAAGTAGAAGAATGTCAAGTTCAAGGGAGAATTAAAGTGTATCAGATCTCTTGCCTAACACAGGGGGAGCCAAAGTTACTGTTTCATCGTGACTTTGATAATTAGAGAAATGCATGTTAAAGCATGTTTTTAAAAAACATACAAATATCCACTAGTTAGAATACACAAGAGAATATGCATATATCTTTGAAATGCATTCAGATTTTAGAAATAACACTTTTTATAGCAAATGGCAGAAAAGATGAGTACAGTGCAGTAACATAAAAAATTAAAAAAATCTAAAAGATAAAGCAAGATGATAAAAATAAGACCACACACTCAGTTTTGACAAGAAATATTAGTCTTTTAAACTTCCCTCTTAAAAAGGCAAAGAGATTGACATTTTGAAAAATAGAAGTTAGCTATGTGCTGCATGTAAAAGATAAACCTAAAATACAGCAACACAAAGGTTAAAAATATGGGTATACATAAAGTTATTCCACAAAACCACAAAAGAAACCAAAGGTGACTGTATAAATAACAGATTAAAAAGAATTTAAGGCAAAGAAATATCAACCAGGATAAAAAATATAATTTTATGTGAACAAATGCTACAATCTATAATGAAACATACTACTTATTAATCTTTATGTGTAAAATAACAAAAATAAATTAATAGAAGCTTTATCATAATAGGCAACTAATAATATATCACTTATCTTTGACATATCGAGAATTTATACATATATGTGCATATACACCTAGAAATGTTCTCTGAAAGAAACTCTCTTGTTTTAAACATTCATGGATGATTTACTGAAATTGATTATATAAACTAGTCCACCAAGAAATCTCAATCAATTTCAAAAAGTAGAAATAATTCAGTCCACATTTCTTGACCACAGTGTAAAAAACTAGAATTAAAAACATAAGCTTAATTAAGAAACTTCAACAATTTGAAACCAAAAATCCTCTTCTAAATAATTATTAGGTCAAAGAGGTAATCAAATACACAACAGTTTGTTTAGAAAACGAGAACAATATTTATCAAATCTTATAAGCTTTGCCAAAGTTGTTCTTTAGAAGTAATTTCATAGCTCTATTTTTTATTTTAAAAGGAAAGAAATCAATTAAATCATACAAATGAAAAGTTTAAAAAGATACATGTACATCATGCCCAAGTCCAAAAGTAACCATTTAGAAAATAAAATGAGAAATCATAATCAGAAAGGATACTATTCACAATGGCAATGAAAAAGACACCACAGATTATCCATATGAATAAAACAAAATTTTGAGACATTTAAGAACATTTGAAAGAAAAATTTTAGAAGTATACTATGTTCCTGATAGGGAGACTAAATATTGTAAAAATATGGATTCGTTCCCAACTTATTTTACCTTTAATTATTGACATACTGGTAAATATCTAACAGCTGGTTCTTCAAAAACATGTGTGCATATAAATGTATATATGTTTACTGTAAATTTGTACATCTTACTATTTTCTTAAATAAATTTATTTTATTTATTTTTGGCTGCGTTGGGTCTTCGTTGCGGTGCGCAGGCTTATTGCAGTGGCTTCTCTTGTTGCAGAGCACGGACTCTAGGTGCGCAGGCTTCAGTAGTTGTAGCATGTGGGCTCAGTAGTTGTGGCTTGTGGGCTCTAGAGCGCAGGCACAGTAGTTGTGGCTCACGGGCTTAGTTGCTCTGCAGCATGTGGGATCTTCCCGGACCAGGGCTTGAACCCGTGTCCCCTGCATTGGCAGGCGGATTCTTAACCACTGAGTGACCAGGGAAGCCCACATCTTACTATTTTACATTAACTATTTTACATATATAAAAGATGTACAGCACACAACTTACAAATAATAACATACACAATACTGTTTATTGCTAATTTCATATAGTCAGTTGATTCTCACAAAATGCTTTCATTCATTGACTTTTGCCAAACTCATAAATATAGCTAGTACTTTTGTCTTCTCCTATGTGCACACAAAGGAAAAATAAAATTGGTCACTCTGATGTATTTCTTTTTTTTAACCAAAAAATAAAAATAAAGTTCAAAAGCTTGAGGAAGGGGTATAATTCCAATACGAATATTTTTATTTATATTAATGGGTAAGACAAAAGTAAAACCACAAAGATTTATGTCCAGATTTCACTCATCCATCAATGATGTGACAGTTTTCAAGTACGGAAAAGATATTTCCTCAACTTTTTTGTGCTATTCATAATGTTGCAGCTACAGACATGACATAATTTTTTTCAATATTTTTTATTGAAGTATAGTTGATTTACAATGTTGTGTTAATTTCTGCTGTACAGCAAAGTGATTCAGTTACACGTATATATACATTCTTTGTTAATATTCTTTTCTATTATGGTTTATCATAGGCTATTGAATATAGTTCTCTGCGCTATACAGTAGGACCTTGTTGCTTATCCATTCTATACATAAAAGCTTACATCTGCTAACCCCAACCTCCCACTCCATCCCTCCCCCGACCCCCTGCCCCCTTGGCAACCACAAGTCTGTTCTCTATGTCCGTGATTCTGTTTCTGTTTCATAGATAGGTTCATTTGTGTCATATTTTAGATTCCACATATAAGTGATATCATATGGTATTTGTCTTTCTCTTTCTGACTTACTTCACTTAGTATGATAATCTCTAGTTGCATCCATGTTGCTGCAAATGGCTTTATTTCATTCTCTTTTATGGCTGAGTAGTATTCCATTGTATTATGTATCTTCTTTAACCATTCATCTGTCAATGGACGTTTAGGTTGTTTCCATGTCTTGGCTATTGTGAATAGTGCTGCTATGAACATAGGGGTGCATGTATCTTTTTGAATTATAGTTTTCTCTGAATATATGCCCAGGAATGGGATTGTTGGATCATATGGTAATTCTGTTTTTAGTTTTCTGAGGAACCTCCATAATGTTTTCCACAGTGGCTGCACCAACTTACACTCTCACCAGCAGTGTAGGAAGGTTCCCTTTTTTCCACACCCTCTCCAGCATTTGTTATTGGTAGACTTTTTAATGATGGCCATTCTGACTGGTGTGAGGTGGTACCTCATTGTAGTTTTGATTTGCATTTCTGTAATAATTAGCGATGTTGAGCATCTTTTCATGTGCCTATTGGCCGTCTGTATTTCTTCTTTGGAGAAATGTCTATTTAGGTCTTCTGCCCGTTTTGGGATTGGGTTGTTTGTTTTTTTGTTGTTGACTTGTATGAGCTGTTTGTATATTTTGGAAACTAAGCCCTTGTCAGTCACATCGTTTGCAAATATTTTCTCCCATTCTGTAGGTTGCAGACATGACACACGTTTAATCTGCTATCTTGTCTTCTCCAGTCTAAACAATCAACAAAAAAATAAATCAAACCCTAATTAGTATCGTATGGCATTTTTCATGGTACAGAACACTCCCATTTTGGCTGGTTCTAAGCTACCAATGAGAGGTCACTGAACATGGAGTTGGGAAGAGATGCACAGTGCCGTAGTATTTTAACCATACAGATACAGTGGACATAACCTCTAGAACATAGATAATAGTAACATGTACAAAAACATTAGAAGGTCATGAGTTTTTAGTATGTACTACCTATATAAAAATTTTAGATATATAAAGAGGTATCACACATCACTTGAGAAAAGTTTTATTCAATAAATGATGCTGGAATAATTGGTTAGTTATTTAACAACTCTTTTTTTTAAATTACTGAAGTATAGTTAATTTATAATGTGTTAGTTTTGGTGTACAGCAAAGTGATTCAGTTATACATACAAGTATACATATATATATTCTTTTCCAGATTCTTTTCCATTATAGGTTATCACAAGATATTGAATAGGGTTCCCTGTGCTATACAGTAGGTCCTTGTTGTTCATCTGTTTTATATATAGTAGTGTGTATATGTTAATTCCAAACTCGTAATTTATCTCTCCCCCTCCCCTGCCCTGCCCCGCTATCCCCAAGAGTTTAACAACTCTTGATGTGAAAAAAACATATTCTTAGCTCATGGACTGCACAAAAACAGGCTTTGGGCTGCACAAGTCATAGTTTGATGAACCTGTTAGATCACTGCTTCATTTATCTACCAAAATCAATTCTAGGTTGATTATAAATTTAAATAAAAACAAATCATACAAGAAAAAAAATAAATGTATATCAAATGCCTGGAAGGAGGAAAACACTATTTTTTAAAAGACTCATGAGAAATATCAAAGGAAATGTTTGATAGATTTGACTGACTAGAATATGGAAAGTCAATTAATGAGATAAAGCAAATATGTTACCACCATTTTTTAGTCTTGCATATTTCCAGAAAATGGTTAGAGAGAAAAGATAAGGAAAATTACCACCTATAATTTTCTCTGTTTAAGCTTCTCTAAATGCCTCACTGTTATTTTTCGAAGGATCTCAAAAAAGTTACATTCTCAAAAATGGTTCATTCTTTCACAGTAGTTTGAAAGCTGTTTTGAATCTCTCGCAATATCAGCATATACTCTTCCTGATTAGTCTTTCCTTGGTGAAAATAAAGAATAATTGAATGACGTAAATTTTTGATAAAATTGAATATTCTGTCAACGCTTAGTGATGTCTTATATTCTTCTTTCCCTTCTTCTCCAAAGAAGTGCTGGCTTGTCAACCATCCATAGATCAAAAAACCCCGCAAGCATCAGGTTTCCTGGAGGTGATGGGGGTCCCAACAGGTAACCAGAGCATGGCAACAGGGAACCTGGCTCTGCAGTGCTCAGGGTCTAAGGAGGCAGGATATTGGGGTTCTGTTGTAGAGAAGTCCAAACACTGGACTGGGATTGATGGGCAAGGCTCCAAAGCCCAGGAACGAGGACCAGAAAGAGATAGGCAGAGCCTAACTCAAGCTACTGGGCAAACTGCTACAAGAGTGACCCCCAAATACCGGCCAAGGCAAGGCTAAGGAGGGAGAGGATAGGCACTAGCTTGGGGACTTGAAAGCAGTCCTGTTATCAGAATAGGGGTACCAAGGTGGTGGGGTGTTAGTAAAAGGATCACTGCCTTTGGGGAATACTAGCGCAAGTCAGAGCCCAGAGGAGCCTATTTTCAGTGTAATACAAATAACACAAGCATTACCTCGGCAGGAGTCGCATCGTCCTGTTGGTGATAGTTGTGTTAGATAGATTGAGATACAGGACTCCAGGACAGCTCTCAGAGATGTATCTCATTGATTCATCCTGCATAAAAACACAGGGAAGAATCTTATCAAAGTCTAACAGGCTTTGCTATTTCCCCATTATCTCTCTATTATCTCACTCCCTGCTCCAAAAAAGTAAATGCAAGTCTTGGTCTCTTCATAGTCTTTGTTATTATTTATAAATCAAATTAAGTAGAAGGTGATGGCTTTGCTTGAAGGTTCATTACTCCCTCCCGTTCCCTTTCTTTGGAAATAAAGTCCCATTCCATCACAATGACACTTCATTAAAATCTGAACCCTTGCCAGTTCAACCCTTTGAGCTCATGTCAAAGTGTCAAACACTCTTGACTCGTTAGATACATGAAAATGATTAAAAATGGATCCATTTTAAAATTTACTAAAATCATTTTGAAAGACAGGATGAAACTCTTTCAACTGGACTTCATTAAAAAGTGAGTCCATATTTACACATGTATATTTATATAGAGGTGTGTGTGTGTGACTAAGTTTCTGTGGTTCTGTTACTGAAGATATTAAAACAGCTAAACAGACTTGCACCAAATTTACAGTAAGTTTGAGATGTCCTGATGCAAAATATAGGCTGTGTAAGTGTTGGACATGAAATTCAATGTAGGGGGTACTGTAGGGGAGAATATCAAAGATTCAGGCAACCCTCTCCCAGAGAGCTGAAATCCAGTACAAGAGAACAGTATGACTGCAACACGAGAAAGACAGAAAAACAGAGTGATTTCAAGCATGAGCCCTGAATTGACATTTGCGAGACAGATGTGTTTCAAGCTTTGATTGCAATGGTGCTGCTTCTTGTATTGGTAACTATTTATAAAATGTTCTAGAATGAATAGCAGCAGGTTTGTCTTTATTTAATGATTTATGAGTCTCCCCAGGAACACTGAAGAGGTCTGCTAGTTTTAAATATTTGTGGTACATTGTCCTGGAAGAATAGGCCTTTGCAGGAAGAGGTAAACTGGCACTAGGCTAGGAGATCAGGTTCGGGGAAGAATTCTGCATGGTCAATATGGCTGCCCCGAACGCCACTAAGGATGGCACAGGTTTACTTTCAGCAGGACCATCAATGCCTAACATTCTGTTCCTAGCTACTTCCTGGAATCATGAATATTAAAATAACCAAATCCTGTAGGTCAGAGCATCTTGCACATGGGATAAGAATTGGTTGATTTACAGGGGAAGCAAACCACACCTTAAAGAGAACACAAGGGTTTTTTTTTAAGTTGTAAAACTGTAGTTCTGTTGTCGGAAGGTTCTATGTGCCAATGACGCATGAGAACAAGTGCAGGGCTTTCAATAAACACTGTACTCTTGCCACTGCATTCAAGATACCAGCAATTTTTCTAGACACTCCACCACCAAAATGTAGGATTTGGATATACATGTACAGATTAAAAAGGATACAGTACACTTTTTCCCAGCAGGAACGGAGAGAACAAACATCATGTGTGGCATTATAGTTCAATACAAAGAATCTATCTTCAAAAATGTTCATGGTGCCAATCAACCGTCAAAGTGATTGTGCACCTGGTGGAAGACTCCGGCAAAAATGCAAATGAAATGGGACAAGGAGGAAGATAGAAAGCTGGTTTACACCCTAGAGAGGTAGCCACACAGATGAAAATATATGGGAGCCAGCAAGAGGAAGATGAAGTAGGCGTTATGTAACATAGAATAATCTGATTTTCCCTTTGAGATGAGGAGGAAGTTCGAAGGAATTTTGTTCTCAATATTTAAAAGAGCTCAAATTTCAATCCCCAAGTACTTGAGCACATAAATGCAAAAATTGTTTCGGTGTCTACATTGCAGGATGGTCTATGAATTTGTCCATGATGCACTCAAATCTTTCCGGATGTAATATATTCATAAGGCAAGCTTCTTAGAAATCAAAGCTTTTTGAATGAATGTTACTCAACTCCTTAAATGTAAGCCTGTCTCTCAGTCTTTGTCTCAAAGGGAAAGACAATAGTAAAGTGTAGCTGGATAAAGTTATCAGCCCTGTACATTATTAAACTCTAAAACTGGAAAAGACTTTGATGTTCACAAATTCAACACAGATGGAATTGTTTTGACTTTCCTATTAGAAAGCAAAATTAAAGATTATGATCTTTTATTCAAGTGAGAACTAAAGCTCCCTGAGGGCAAGAACTGAAACTTAATTCATCTTAAATTCCCTTTAAAACCTCTATTTTATAACATATAAGTTCCCTATATATCTTTATATATAAAGATAAATATATCTTTAACATAGTAGGTGCTAAAAATATCCACAGAAAGAATGAAATCGAGTAGAGATCTGAAAGAAAGAACTGTTAATGATGAGGCTGGGTAGGTAGCAAGGAGGAGCCAATTCACGAAGTCTTTTCACCTGTGCCAAGGGGCATGGACTTCATCCTGGAGCTGGTGCTTAATGAGGAGGGGGAAGCAATCAGGCTCTTCATTCTTTTCCCTCCCATCTCCAAGCAAAGAGTACAGCCGGAGCAAAGGCAAAACAGCAAGAGGAGCTTGGTGCATGCAGGAAAGAAAGCATAGCAGCTTGTGGCTGCTGAAACTTAATGTACATGCAGGATTTATAAGAAGATGAGGCTGGAAAGGGAGGCAGAGACAAGACCACCAGGGGTCTCCAAGGTACAGTAATGTTAAAGAGCTTTGACTCTCTCCAATAGTGTAGATGGTAAGTGTGTGTATAAATGATGGCACATGGTAGTGAAGTGGTCAGATCTGCCTTTAAGAAGGAATATTCTGTGTCCACAGGGTGTAAGACAGATTGGAAGTAGAGGAAAGCCTGGAGACAGGGACCAGGAAGGAGTTGGCTAGAGTTACATGTTCATTTCCATCCTCTTTGGCGCCACAGTTGATAGCCATGAAGACTTACAACTTGAGCCTACTGTCTCTGCTGGGGCCCAATTTTTTCTGTCTCATACACACATGGCCTTAAACGTAAATATAGTTCATTTTTGTGTAATTGTTGAATAGTTTCCACTTTCCAGAGACTCCAACCTTGGACATACCTACAGGAATAATAAGAGCATTATATAAGTTGGATAAAATTTCTTGCCAGTGTTTAACATAGTTTGCTTTTCTCCATATTTAATCCTAAATGAGCACACAGGCATGTATTTTGGCAGAATCTCTGTGTATTAGTGCTCCAGTGGAGCAAGTCTGAATCTATATAAACAACAGTAAAATAAGCTTCTTATACTCACTGTGAGTGTTGGACAGTCAGAGACATTCAGCTCTTGCAAGTTTCTACAGAGGCCTAAATCAAACAAGTTACGCATTATTAAACACCATATTACAAATGTTTAAAATTTTTCCATCCTACATTCACTGCTGCGTATTCATTAGAAAACAAACCAAAACCCCGGCAAATAACTTGTTCCAAGTATATGGCTTCCTTTCCCCAGAAAAAAATGATTTATTTTGGCTTTAAAAAGTATACACATGTTTATTATTGTTTGAGGATTAAAGAAGGAAGGGGGAAAGAGAAAACTACTATTTTGGGAAGAAACTGTATGTACTTAGAGCTTTCAACTTTGAAGCACTTGAAGAAAACCTGTCTTTTTTGTGGCATGACATTTTTGTTAATTTGGGGGGTTTTCCTTTTAACATTCAAACATACAAAAAAGTTGAGAGAATTGAAGAATTGTACAGTGAATGTACCCATCACCCACCCATATTCTACAATTTATGTTTTACTATATTTGCTTTATCACATATCCACCTGTACATCCATCTCTCTGTCCCTCAATCCATCTTAATTTTTTATGCATTTTAAAGTAAGTTGCAGACATCAGCACACTTCCTCCCCAGAAATAATTAAGCATGAATATAATGAATAATTCATCATGCATAGTAATTAACAAAATATTTATATTTTAGGTTAGATTTACATACAGTTTACAATGAGTTGCAGATTGAGATGTGGAGAGTCAGAAAGGTCAAGTGCCTGATTAGTTCTGGAACCAGAGACACCTGCACAGCTTGTGATCTGGCAGGGGAAACAAGACTTGTGTTACACAATCAGCTCACTGGGTCTAGACTAACAGTAAGTAAAACTCCAAATCTGAGACAGAAGATAAGCAGTGAGGGGAGGGGACACAAAACAGTGACTGGGAGGAATGCTTGGAGCAAAGAAGGGGAAAGGCATTCTAGATGGAAAAGACCTGTACAAGCAGGAAAACTCCAGGTAAGGGGGTGATCCTGGCATTCACACTGCTACAATGAATAGGAAACATATCTGCCAGTTATAACCAAAGACCCCCATGACAATAACAACAGAAATGTTATTAATTATAAATCCATTTTGAATATTTCTGTCTCTGCCAAGAATGGGCTATGTCCTAAGTAATAAGTGCAAACCAAAACCAATTTCAGAATTTTAAAGATGAAAACAATTCTTAAAAATGTACAGCTCTTGACAGCAAAGGAAACCATAAGACAAAAAGACAACCCTCAGAATGGGAGAAAATATTTGCAAACGAAGCAACTGACAAAGGATTAATCTCCAAAATATACAAGCAGCAGCAGCTCATGCAGCTCCATATCAAAAAAAACACAACCCAATCCAAAAATGGGCAGAAGACCTAAATAGACATTTCTCCAGAGAAGATATACAGATTGCCAACAAACACATGAAAGGATGCTCAGCATCACTAATCATTAGAGAAATGCAAATCAAACCCACAATGAGGTATCACCTCACAATGGTCAGAATGGCCATCATCAAAAAATCTACAAACAATAAATGCTGGAGAGGGTGTGGAGAAAAGGGAACCCTCTTACACTGTTGGTGGGAATGTAAATTGATACAGCCACTATGGAGAACAGTATGGAGGTTCCTTAAAAAACTAAAAATAGAACTACCATATGACCCAGCAGTCCCACTCCTGGGCATATACCCTGAGAAAACCATAATTCAAAAAGAGACATGTACCACAGTGTTCATTGCAGCACTATTTACAATAGCCAGGACATGGAAGTAACCTAAGTGTCCATTGACAGATGAATGGATAAAGAAGATGTAGCACATATATACAATAGAACATTACTCAGCCATAAAAAGAAACGAAATTGAGTTATTTGTAGTGAGGTGGATGGACCTAGAGTCTGTCATACAGAGTGAAGTAAGTCAGAAAGAGAAAAACAAATACCGTATGCTAACACATATATATGGAATCTAAAAAAAAAAAAAAAGGTTCTGAAGCACCTAAGGACAGGACAGGAATAAAGACACAGATATAGAGAATGGACTTGAGGACAGGGGGAGGGGGGAAGGGTAAGCTGGGGTGAAGTGAGAGAGTGGCATGGACTTATATATACTACCAAATGTAAAATAGATAGCTAGTGGGAAGCAGCCGCATAGCACAGGGAGATCAGCTCGGTGCTTTGTGACCACCTAGAGGGGTGGGATAGGGAGGGTGGGAGGGAGATGCAAGAGGGAGGAGATCTGGGGATAGGTGTATATGTATAGCTGATTCACTTTGTGATACAGCAGAAACTAACACACAATTGTAAAGCAATTATACTCCAGTAAAGATGTTTAAAAAAAAAAAATGTGCAGCTCTTGGAAGTCATCAGTAATACTTAAGGGAAAAATAGATACCAAAAAATATAATAACTAAATTTATGAGATTATTAATATTTTTATAGAGTAGTTACCTGAATTCATGCAATTCAACAAATATTTATCAAGAATCTGCTATGTGCTAGAAACTCTATAGGTGCTGGAAACACAGCAGTGAACAAAATAGAGAAAAATTCCTGCCCTTAGGAAGTTTACATCCTAGTTGGGGGAGAAGGACAATAAACAAAAGAAGCAAAATATCTTATAACAGAAATAACAGATGGTGATACGTGCCCTGGAAAGAAATAAAACCAGAAATGGAGTAGAGGGCAACCAGCGAGTGGGAAGGGGTACTACGTTTAAATAGAGCAATCAGAGAAGGTTTTGCTGAGAAGGTGACATTTGAGCCAAGGTGTGCAGGAAATGACAAGGACAGTTGCCGTTTACCCTGAGCATTTCTGGAGCCCACATTCAACATAATTGGTGATTGGGAGACAGTAAAGGAAAGAAAAAAATAAGCTCAGGAGAACATTCATTGGAGTCCTACTCTTATTTGCACATCTCAAAGCTGTAAGGAGAATCCCTTTAATTTCTTGAATCCAGTTTCAGTTTTCATAATGCTAAGTCCTAACAGTGTGGAGTACTTCCCCTGGATCAGGCACTGTGAATTGTCTGATGCACATGAGCCTGTTTCATCTTCCCAACAATACTAGAGGTATCCTCAGTCCCACTTTACAGGTGCTGGAGATGAGGTTAAATAATTAGCCTGAGGTCACACAGTTCAGCAAGTAGAAGAGCCTTGATTCACACTCAGGGCCCGCACATTTAGCCACCAAACCAGGCAGGTAGGAGGGTGTGGAGCCGTCTACACCACTCTTCTGCGTGTGCCTTTATTAACGGAATGCCTTTGCGTAAACATAAAAGTAACTTGAAAACTTGCTATTATTTGTCAATTGCGGTGCTCACGATGGTCTCTAAATATTTTTTCCTCCTGCAATCTAGGGACTCCACCGTACCTCAGCTGGGTCTCATTGTTCCTGAACTGCATTAGTTAAGATTACCCAAACTTGGATTTCAAAGGAATACTTTCATTGTTCCACCTGTCACACCAAGTAATTGGGGCCAGCTGGATGTCAGGATGCGCGTGGTTACCATCTTAATCCTGCTCTTCTTTTGTAAAGCTGCTGAGCGCAAAGGAAGCCCTGGCGGTGCGAGAAACCGAGTGAATCACAGCCGGGCTGGTGGGAGCCGGAAAGGCTCCAGCCTGGTCAAACGCTACGCTCCAGGCCTCCCCTGTGAAGTGTACACATATCTTCATGAGAAATACTTAGATTGTCAAGAGAGAAAACTAGTTTATGTGCTGCCCGGCTGGCCTCAGGATTTACTGCACATGCTATTAGCAAGAAACAAAATCCGCGTACTGAAGAACAACATGTTTTCCAAGTTTAAAAAGCTGAAAAGCTTGGATCTGCAGCAGAATGAGATCTCCAAAATTGAGAGTGAGGCTTTCTTTGGTTTAAATAAACTTACCACTCTCCTACTGCAGCACAACCAGATCAAAGTCTTGACAGAGGAAGTGTTCATTTACACACCTCTCCTGAGCTACCTGCGTCTTTATGACAATCCCTGGCATTGTACTTGTGAGATGGAAACGCTTATTTCAATGTTGCAGATTCCAAGGAACCGGAATTTGGGGAACTACGCCAAGTGTGAAAGCCCACAAGGACTAAAAAATAAAAAACTGAGGCAGATAAAATCTGAACAGTTATGTAATGAAGAAGAAAAGGAACAATTGGATCCGAAACCCCAAGTGTCAGGGAAACCCCCAGTCATCAAGCCCAAGGTGGACTCGGCTCTTTGCCACAACTACGTGTTTCCCATACGAACACTGGACTGCAAAAGAAAAGGTTTGTAAGTTTCTTACTTTTTCATTTTCATGGATGATTAAAAATGCTTTTTGAATCTTAGGAATCTCTGCATCCCCCACCATGACTTAGAATTTTGGGAGCATTTCCACCAGAAACCTTTCCCCAGTGACAATGGAATTTACTCTGAGCTCAGGGTGGTTAGTGATTGGGGGAACATTAGAGGAGGGTGGGAGGTATGCTCAGGAGGGGCAGCCATTTGGGTCCTACTCTTATTTGCTCATTGCAAGCTGTGGCTGTAAGAAGTTTCTTTAATCTTAAATCCAATGTAATTTAACTTATGTAGGTAAACCAGTGGGTATGAAATCAAGTGCCAATGCTGTCCGTATAACCTGATTTACACCAATTAAATTCAAAACATGGTATGCATCTGTGGGGAGATAATAACCTCAAGGAAAACCATGTGCAAAGCAGGACAGGTGAGAACACCACGAGAAGGAAGCCAAGTGGGCTGTAGTGATGGTGTGTCTGTAGTTGTTATAATTTAGTCTCAAGGTTTTCAAAAACATTTGCTAACATCCTGTATCTTAATTGTTCCCAAATTATCCAAAATAAAACATAAAAATATTGAAAAAAAACTAAGTTGAAAGTATTAATCCAAGAACTATGAGACTAAGAATAGCTTTCTAGAATATTACTTTCTGCAAATCATTACTGGCTTTTACATCGCACACAATCTTGGGCTAGTAGTGTGTGGGATTTGTGCATACAGGACAAATTCATGAAATAAAACAGATGGGAGATTTCAGTAAGGCTCTTGACACGTTAGTGAAGACATTCTCAAAGTGTGGTCTGGGCACCGCTAATCTACCCTAGGACAACAAGGCATTTGAGTGTTTCATTTCTGGCATGGGTTAATAACTTATATGTAATATTAAATTAAAGACAGATGTCATTGAATTAGGGTCATATAGAGCATAGTATCATTCCTTCCCGTTATTTTAGGAGGGTTTGTTTTAAGAACAGAAAGGAAAGGTTAACAGAAACATGGAGACTCTGGCTCCTCTCAAGGAAACCATAGGCAGGAATCTGTGGACTTTGAAGAAGCAGGAATAAATTTGTTCGTTTATCAGCGAACTCATGCTCAAGACTTGCTCCCTCTCTCTGACTGTGGAAGGTGGCACCTGGTTAGATCACACCACGACTACATGACACCAAAAGGTTTGCTTACTATGACACTCTGTGAATTATATATCGTTGATGCTGGAGTAGAGCAATTACAGTATCGTAACCTGGGAGATGCCGTTGTGGGATCCTCTGAGTTTGAGAGAAAGCGCT
Source organism: Balaenoptera acutorostrata (assembly GCF_949987535.1). Lineage (NCBI taxonomy): Eukaryota > Metazoa > Chordata > Mammalia > Artiodactyla > Balaenopteridae > Balaenoptera > Balaenoptera acutorostrata. Next base: position 97,460,653 of record NC_080070.1, read on the forward strand.
CATTAATTGAGAACCTACTATGCTCCAGGTATTCCACACACATGCTGTCTACAGCTGCCAGCAAGGTAGTATTGACAGTATCCCCATCTACGGTTGAGGAAAATGAGGCTAAGGGAGGTTCAGTCACTAGCTCAAGGTCTCACAGGTAAGCAGCAAAACTAAGATTAGAAACTTGGTCCACCTGAGCCTGCTGGCATCCAGAATTAATCTAACCATGTTCAAACAAGCAGCTGGAACAAGGAAAGCATTAAGGAATTCCAGAAAAGTCAGTACATGAAGTTTCTCTGTAGCCAGATTGGGTAGAATTTTCCTAACACGGTTAACGGTGGGTACTTGGTGCTTCATGCCAAAGAGCATGTGTTACTAGGATTTCCTTTGTGATGCTTAAAAACTTGAATTATATATTTTAAAAACTAATACAAAGCTACTATTCCTAGACTTGAGTTAGAAAAACTACTTGATATCGCTAAGGTTCTATCCTCAAGCTAAAGTTAATTTGCACTTGCTGCATCAGGTGACAAAGAGAAAATAGTAGAGTTAAGCTCATTAATTATCTGAGAAAAATGCTATCAACACAAAATTGAAGATTTCTACAGCTATACCACACTGTAATTTAAGAAAAGATAACATAGTAGGAAATAGCTTTCTTTTTTACTGCTTTTCTACTCTTTGGCCATTCCCTCTCCAGTGAGCCTATTTCCTTTGTCTTTTTTTCCATGATATTTTTCTCTTTTTTCTTGGCAAAAATCAACTTATAAAAATACAAATATATTTTTTATTGCTTTCCTTCCTCAACTTATTGTTGTCTAAACACAACCTTGCAGATATGCCCCATAAATTCATTCCTCATGCTTTAAAAACACATGATTTACTGGAAAACGGTATAAATAAAGTTTATATGACATGCACAGTTAGTACATATATACTAACCCTAAAGGACAACTCAAGTTCCTCCACTTGTTAATGACGACATAAATCAGAGCCTATACTTTTTAGATTATAAAATGAAGGGTAGTAGTGTCTTTTAATATCATCAGTATAAATCACTCACTATGGTTGATATCAGTCTGTTGATTCAGCTGACAATTTTCATCTTTTGATATATTGTTGATTCCCATAAGTTTAAAATCAAAGGTCTTCTCTATTAAATTCCCTTTGGTACTGCCTGGCACAGGGCCATGTTCTTTAGATTGATGATAATAATTGAGCTGCTTTCTTTGCTCTTACAAAGCAGTAATTTAAGCAACTTTTAAAAATAAGAATACATAGAAGTTAAAATCATGGCTGGAACTCAAGTATGACACTGAATTTTATCCATTGTAGTTTTCCTTATCCCATTCTATAACTAGATAATAAATGTCAAATACTGAGAATAAATGTTCAGCAGTGTTCATCTCTAACTCCCTGCCAGAGGGTAGTAATACTTTTGATTGTGCTCACATGTTGGACACTATGTAGGATCTAAAGAAGCCTAAAACATGCCATCAAGAGTGGAACTAGCAGTGATATTAATGAGAGCTGCCATCTAAATGCTCTGTGTGCCTAAGACATAGCAGTTTCATGCATTGTCATTTACTCCTCACAACCTTAAAAGAAATACTAGTATTATCCTCATTTTAGGAAGGAAGAAGTTGAGGAGTAGAGAAGTTAAGTTGCCCTTCGAAGGTCACATAGGCAATCCCTAGGCAGTTCCCAAGCCATTGGCCACCATGCACTGTCCTCTCTTCCTTCAAGATTCTGGGTATGCCTATTAACCAAGAAGAATAAATAAAAGCCTTCTGGGTGCTTCCTTCCAGTATTGAACCCTCCTCTTAGGCTCTGTACAATTCATCATATACGTGATCACACTCAAGGAACCCAAATACAGATTCCCTTAACTCGGGAATTAGTTGTGCCTTTCCCAGCTGACAGATGATGAGTCATATGGTGTGTGTAGGGTACCTAATACATGCCAGTTTGACCACATAGACCTCAAAGATCACTATTTTTGCCTTAAACATCTGACGGCAAAAAAAAGAAACAATAGCTTTATTCACTGGGTGACAGGCACTTTGCCAACAAAACTTAGTCTTTCAAAGGGAATAAATGTGAGATTAGTTGAAAGCCATGTTTATGCCATATTGAGATGGATGGATTTGCCAAAAATACATGAGAGGGTTTTAAAACTGCTTTTTAGCTTCACATTTACCAGAATAATTTACCATTTTAAGGATTTATTTTACTTCTAAGATTAGGGCTGGGGAGAATTATGACCATAAATTACTCCCAGCTGCCTCTGAAGATAATTTCACCATTAGTTTGAACAATAATTAAGAATCTTTTATTTGCAATACACAGGACCATTTATATATCTCTTTACCTACCACTACCAAGCCTTCAGAGTAGTTCTGACATTGCTGACAATCAAGGTAGCCTACTAAATGAGAAATTACATGGAAAAAATTTCCCAATTTCCTCCTCAAAATCAGCAAGGTTTGGTTGGGGGAGAGGCAATGCTTGTTAGGGGTGATAATCAAGTAAATATGATATTTGTTGAAGGTTTACCAAAAATCTCAGATAGCAGCAAATAACCATGTGGTGCCTGGTCTAGAAATGGGGGCATTGACCAAATTTGACTTCTGGTCTGGGGAAATTTGTATTTGTGTAATCTTTATCAAAGACAAACATACTTCACATCAACATTTGCATTTCTCATTCAAGTTTAAGGTTAAAAACTAAAGAACCGTTTTTACTCATCAATACAACAAATAAGATTTTTCCCTGTTTTTCTAAGCCTACTAGTAAAGGCTTTGGTTTGCATTTCCTGGTATTACTTGTGGATCCTATTTTTACTCAAGTCTGCCGGTAACAATGCCAAAGTTGGTTCTGCAGTTCATATTCCTCTTCCACAGGTCTGCCACATTGCTTAAGCTGGGTTTCAGGGTGTTCTCATAAACATTTTTTTCTACCCATTTATTTGTGATTAACCCGCTTTAGCTTGTCCTACAGTGGTTGCTCGGGAGGTCTCTGTCATTCACCCTCATGTCCAGCCCAGCAGATGTGGGTTCAGCAAGCAAGTACTGATAAATAGGCTGTTTTCCAGGACCTAGGAGATACTAACTCTGGTGGCAAGGAAGACCTACAGCCCTTAATGGCTTTGTAGGGCCTTGGTGAGGACTTGGGCTTTTATTCATAGTGAGATGGGAAGCAATTAAAGGATTCTGCCATCTGGAGGATGACAAGCCATCTGGTAAAATGACAGGATCTCACATGTTTTAACATGATCACCTGGGCTTAGGACAATATTGGGATAATCCAGACAAGAGGTGATGGTGGCTTGGACCAATGCGGTAGCAGTGAAGGAAGAGAGGAGAGGTGGGATCCTGGGTATTTTGAAATAAAACTCTATTCCTCTTTCAAAAATCTTCTAAGAAAATGCCACAGCCATTCTCAATAATTATTCCAAATGCTAAATGTCAAGAAATGATTTCTTCTGCCTGTCCTCAAGTGTCTCTGTGGTTTTCAGTTTTTCCTGGGATATCCATCTCCTTGTTTACATGTAGTGCCCAAGAGAGAATATAGCTCTCCAGTCAGGGTCTTGCTGGTCCTAAAGGGAGGATTACCTCAGCGTTGCAACATTATAATAAGTTCAAGTCTTAAAATCTTTCACCTTTCTATATGTTGGCAGACACAACTCTAGGTCAAGCAAAACAATGTCTTATCGGAGGATGGAAATAAAATCAATCCAAATTTTCAAAGCATTTTTATTACAAGAGGGCTCAATATTCCTGAATCATTAAACTCAACACATTTAATGAGCTCATTATTTCCCATATGTTGGTTAGATAACTTTGTTGCTGCCTAAGAAACTACCCCAAAACTTTGTGGCTTAAAACAACACACTTTATTAATCTCACAGTTTCTGTAGGTCAAGAAACCAGACATGGGTTAGCTGAGTCCTCTACTTCAGGATCTCTCACAAGGCTGCAATAAGATGTGGTTTCACCTGGAGGCTCAACTGGAAAAGTATCCTCTTCCAAGCTCATATGACTGCTGGCAGGATTCAGTTCCTCAAGGACTGTTGGACTGAGGGCCTGAGTTCCTTGCTGGTTGTTGGCCAGAGGCCACCCTTAATTACTTGCCGTGTGAGCCTCTCCAGAATGGCAACATGCTTCACCAAAGCCAGCAAAAGAGAGTCTGCTAGCCAGACATAAGTCACAATTTCTTATAACCTAATTATGGAAGTGAGCTCTTATCATATTTGCTGCATTCTATTATTAGAAGCAAGTCACTAGGTTCAGCCCATACTTAAGGGGAAGTTTATACAAGGGCATGAATATCACTAGAGGAGATTGTTGGATGACATTTTAGAAGCTGGCTGCCACATACTACTTATTTATTTATGATATATTAAGCACTGTTCTAAACTTCCCTCAGGAAGCTTCCATGGCAAGGAGGGTGCAAAAATGAAAAAAATCAGTAAGATGTACACTGTGCCTGATGCTGATAACTGCCATTGAGAAAAAGCAGGAAATGGTATTATTATTGCTGTTGTTGCCTACTTGAAAGCAGGGAGATGTCATTTTAAATACAGAGCCAGAAAGGTCTTATGGCCATTCCAATATATTGACCCCCACCCCAGTTGCTCCCCAATCCCCACTTAACCCTACGTGACAAGCTTGAGGATTCTAAGCAGATGGAACAGCATAAGTGAAGCAGGAAGGTACCATGAATACGCAGCAGAGCATAGTGGTTAGAAGCATAGTTTTGGGGGCTAGCATGTCTGTGTTTAAATCCTAGAGTGTGTACCAAACGTAAAATAGATAGCTAGTGGGAAGCAGCCGCATAGCACAGGGAGATCAGCTTGGTGCTTTGTGACCACCTAGAGGGGTGGGATAGGGAGGGTGGGAGGGAGGGAGACGTAAGAGGGAAGAGATATGGGAACATATGTATATGTATAACTGATTCACTTTGTTATAAAGCAGAAACTAACACACCATCGTAAAGCAATTACACTCCAATAAAGATGTTAAAAAAAAAAAAAAAAACCCAAACACTCAAGGCAGAGATACAGCAGCAAAATTGTCAGCTGCTTCCCTTTATACCCGCTGAGCCTGGGTGTTATTAAAAAAAAAAAAAAAAAAAATCCTAGAGTGTGACTATGGGCAAGTTGTGCCTCAGTTTCTTCATCTGTAAAATGGGGATAATGTACTTAGCTCATAGAGTTCTTGTCACATAATACTTGTTAGGGCACGTAGAAAAAGTTCTTGTACATAGGTACTAAGATACCAAGATCCCATCAAGAAGAAAAAGCAAATTTAGCAGTAATAAGGATACCAAAGAAGGAACTACCAATACCATCCCATTAACCATGGATTCTGAGCTGTTAAAAGAAAGGGGGATATAAGACTGAGTCTTTATGAAAGTAAACATACTATGAGTTAAGAAATCATATATACCAGAAGGGTTTTTTTTTTAATATTTGGACAAAATTATCAGTAAGTCAATTATTCTATAGCAAAAAGGGAATTATGGAAAATGGATACCACCTTTCATAAACTTACTGTACCTAGTTCAAGGAATTTCTACTTATTCAGAAAGTCTTTGGGTCATGCTGTTTCTCGGGTGTGAACTAATCTGGACATTTTATTTGTTGCTTCTAATTTTCTTTTGTCTGAACAGGTTTGTTTGTCTTCACAGGCTTCACTTGCCCTACTTAAAATTGAATAAAACCTCTTCAGAATAGTTTGCTAAAGATTAAAAGAAAGGGCAAGTATTATGCTAAAATATAAAATAAACACACTTTATAGTACTTTAAAGCATGATTTAAAGACAAATATAAATAGTAAGAGATAAATTAGGTGAACCTTGATTTCCTATTAACCTATGAAAAATAACTGGACTCCTCTTCCAGAGGCTTTTTTGTAGTAGTAGTCATTGTTGTCTCAGTAGTAGTAGTAGTTGTAGTAGTAGTAGTAGTAGTAGTAGTAGTAGTAGTAGTAGTTGTAGTAGTTGTAGTAGTAGTTGTAGTAGTAGCAGCAGCAGCAGCACTATTGTTATTACTGTTTCTCCTGAGGAGTACAGTTACTTCAGTCAGTACCTTGGGAAGAGTCAGGGAGGAGTGGTGGAGTATAAATGAAGTCCAAGGATTCAGGGAATAAGTTGGGTGATGAGGAAGCAGGGGGAGCAAAGGAGGACGATTCTTTCTCCAGTTTTAGCATCCAGGGAAAGGAGAAATAAGGTAACAGCCTGAGGGTCATCAAGGTCGAGGGCTTTTTGTTTCTTTTTTAGGATGGCAAGATCCGAGCTTATTTGTTGACAGAGGGAGTCTGAGGAGAGGGATAAAATGAAGATGCAACAAAGAGGCAATAATTAATAGTGAAAGCTCTCAGAGGAGTGGGAAGGGAATGGGAGGGGAGGCAGGTAGGGTGGTTTGATTTGTGGGTTTCATTTTGTTTCAGCTTTCTGTTTGTAAGAGCGTCCCAGGTGATTCTAACAGACGGCCAGGCTTGATCCCCCACCCCCACCCCCACCCCGCCTGATGCCCAGCCAGCTGAGCTTCACTGCCTGCTGTCGTGCTCTTGATTTCTTGATTTCTTGCCGCCTCTAGGAAGTTTCTCAGAACAGTTCAGCAGGGAGATATCTGCTCCTCTAAGTGCGATGCACTTGGTTCGCTGGGCTTTGGTGGAATTTAGCATATCCTGAGGCTTGTTCATATAGTAATGTTCTTCGGCTTTAGATGGGATTCAAGAGCTGACTCCTCAGTCACACAGGGATAAGAGTGAGAGAGCAAATGGGGGCAAGAGGAGAGCTTGATAACCTGAACATTTTTATTTTTTCCAGAGTTGAAGAAAGTTCCAAACAACATTCCTCCAGACATTGTTAAACTTGACTTGTCACACAACAAAATCAACCAACTTCGACCCAAGGAGTTTGAAGATGCTCATGAGCTAAAGAAATTAAACCTCAGCAGCAACGGCATTCAATTCATAGATCCCGGTGAGTTCCACAGAATAGCCTTTTAAACAGGTGACATGTGTTCTCTGTTTTTTTGTTATGGCAACATTTATAGTAAATACAATTTAGTTTTTAAAAAACTAGTAAGAAGTTTGAATTTAAATTAAACATGATGCTTATAGTAGAACTTGCTTGGCACTCAGAAATATTTGCCAAACTGCTGCTTTATGAAGTATGTAATAAGCAACAGTCATTCAATTGGCCCAAATAAAAGAAGTGTTTTGTAGAATATATTTTAAAAATAAGAGTGTATGGCTAGGACTTCCCTGGTGGCGCAGTGGTTAAGAATCCGCCTGCCAATGTAGGTAGGGCACACGGGTTCAAGCCCTGGTCCAGGAAGATCCCACGTGCCACGGAGCAACTAAGCCCCTGCACCACAGCTACTGAGCCTGCGCTCTAGAGCCCACACGCCACGACTACTGTAGCCTGCACACCTAGGGCCCATGCTCCGCAACAAGAGAAGGCACCACAATGAGAAGCCCACGTACCGCAACAAAGAGTAGCCTCGGCTCACCACAACTAAAGAAAGCCCGCACGCAGCAATGAAGACCCAAAGCAGCCAAAAAAAAAAAAAAAAAAAAAAATAGGGTATGTGGCTAGTGGTCAATAATATGCTAAACATGTTGTGATTTTTAAAAGGAAATTCAGATCTGGCATTTTCTTTGCTTTTCATTAAGTCCAAACTTATTTAAAGTAAGACTTTAACTTGTTTAAAGTAAATTTGAAACAATCTGCTAAGCAAAATAAATTAAGCTCATAAAATTAAGATCTAGTGTGCTCATAAATTAAGATAAAATGTGCTCAAACTAGAGCCAGATGGATTTTATCTAATCCTAGATCAAGATCAATTCTCTTTTCCATACTTCAAATCTCTTCTCCATTTGCTAAGCAAAGCCTCTGACAAAAATGAGCATGGTAAGTTAACACACTGAATTTTAGAAAGAACTGAGAATTACTGCAATGTTGATCAGATTTGTAATGTACATAATATTTGTGCCTTCACAGTGCCTTCACAATTTGAAAAGCTCTGTCTTTAAAAATGTGTATTACTACTATTAATAGTGCAATGTTAATGTCATAAACATTTTGAGTACAATTGTTTCTTGTTTTCTTAAAGGTAATTTAATACCATTAACAGAACATTAGGATTTTAACATTGTAGAAGTAAAAACTGAAAATGAATATTCTAGAGCTACCAAGGCATATTTTAGTATTAATAACATTTTTAAATATTAAGAAATCATAATTTTAAAAAATTTTCAAAGGAACAGCAATATGCTACACTCATACCTTAGCCTGTACAGATAGTGTAAACTTGGGAGTATCTTCAAATTTTGAGATCAAAAGCAATTTTCATTTTACAGTGAATAAGAATGCTATAGAGATACTCTTCTCCCAAACGAAGCGATCGTTGTATTAGTGTGCAGGTCAGTCACTGGTAGCCGGTCTCCACAAAGCCAGGCCACAGGGTGAAGAATCTGGAGGTGGAGATCCTCTTTTGCTCAATGAGAACCAAAGAACTGCAAGACAAGCATGCCTGTCTCGGGTCCCTGGGCAAGTGTCTAATTTCCCCCCGCTCGCCCGCATGCAGCAACAAAGACCCAACGCAGCCAAAAATAAATAAATAAATTTTTTTTAAAAAAAAGAAAAGAAAATTGTGAGATCATTAACTCACAAAATGTGAGCAAATTTTTTAAACTGCAGTGTCTTCAGAACTATCATTGCAAGGGCTGACCTTTTGTTCCTCCCCAGCCACCTGCTCCCCTCTCCCAATGACCCAAGTCATTGCTTTGCACCAAAACAGACTTCTTTTAGGGGGAATTAAGGGTTTTGTCTGATAACAAATGATATGAAAATAGTTAATGGTATTAGTTTGAGAGCATATTTTTCAAATTCAAAATAAGGGCACTGTATGCTCTAACGAGAGTATTTTAAAAGAGCAATGAGAAAATGTTTGAAACAGAAACAAAATATTTGAAATGAGCGTTGACCTGTAAATTCTAGAGTACCTGATCAGTTTACATCAACTGAAGTAGGGATAATATAGGTTTAGATTTCTTTACTCTCAGAGGGGAAAAAAAAAGCTTTTTGTTGTATTATTTCGTGTTATGTGTTTGATATTTGTTTTAATTAGCCACCCTCCAGCAGAATTAAATACATATGGATTCAAAGCTGATAGCTACCATAGCTTGCCAAAATACAACCAGATGTCTTCAAAATGCTGATAAAAATTTTTTTGGTTTTGGACAATACAAGAATATAATTCCTTCTCCCTGGGAAGGAAACTGGGAAATGGCTATTTTCTAGGCATTTTCAGAGTTATATCCCAGAGAGCTGTCAAATCACCCTCAAACACATTTCTCATTTTTTATACACTTATGTCTTACATTTGAGATATTTCCCTAATTCATGCCTTTTTTGTGGCATCTTTCCAGTGAGTATTAAAAAATGCACATGAGCACAAAGTACATTTTTAGAAAGCTAACTTAAAACTGATTTTTCAAATAAAATATTGTATTCTAGTCAGTTTAATCAAGGGGAAAGCTTTGTCTGAGTAAAAACGTATTTCAGAATTTTACGTTTAGACACGTATACTGTTAGGGAAATATAATTAAAACCGAAGTCTTCACCTAACACAGAAATCCTCTCCACAAAGCTAGTAGAGAAGGAAGATTCTTTTATTATTGAATAAGCATTAAACCAGAATGTGATGTACATCACAGGCAATCTGCTAAGAGATTGCAGAGACAGAAAGAAATCTCACCCTTTGTATAGCCAAGCAGATACAACCTAACACATACGTGTTTTCAGGATAAACGATAACTAGTTCTTAAGTAAGAAGACTTGACAGCACCGTTTGTCAAACTTTGTTCATTCTAACCTCACTCGCAAGTGAGTTGGCATCTGTGTTAGCTAATTGGCTTTATCAAGCGGAAAACAAACTTCTATCTTTATGGCAAGAGGTAATTTTGTGACTTGGAAGAAGGCTCCTACCCTCCCACAGAAACTGGGAGACAGGTGTTATCTCCCTTGATGTTTCCATTTCAAAGAGATGGCTCCCAGGTTCTTAAGAAGGACGATCCTCATAAAGCTGAAAAAGGCCTCTTTAGTCTTCTAAAGGATATGTACACATTTCAAAGAGAAGAGAAAGTACTTGCAAGTTTTCTAAAGTAAGAACTCTGAGAAAAAGGAGGGGAAGGGAAATCTTTTCCTTTATTTTCAATAGAGAGAATTAACTCTCTTATTTTTAATTTAAATTTATCCTTATACAGTGCACTTAACCCAATTACTCATTGGTTTAATAAATATTTTCTGTTTCTAGCTGCTTTTTTAGGACTCACACATTTAGAAGAGTTAGATTTATCAAACAACAGTCTGCAAAACTTTGACTATGGAGTATTAGAAGACTTGTATTTTTTGAAACTCTTGTGGCTCAGAGATAACCCTTGGAGATGTGACTACAACATCCACTACCTCTACTACTGGTTAATGCATCACTACAACGTGCACTATAATGGCCTGGAGTGCAAAATGCCCAAAGAATACAAAGGGTGGTTTGTGGGAAAATATGTTCGGAGTTACTACGACGAATGCCCCAAAGAAAAATTACCAGCATACCCTGAAACATTTGACCAGGATACAGAAGATGATGAATGGGAAAAAATACATAAGGATCACACAGCAAAGAAACAAAGTGTAAGAATCACTATTGTGGGATAACTTAGAAATTGTTCTGGTTGCAGCTAATTTTGTATTTGCTAAGCTGGTGTTGGAAAACCGCATGTTTACATTTTGATTAACTGTTTTACCTATTTATGCAGGGTTACCCAGCTAAAGGAAGGTTCCCTTAATTATTATTATTGTTGTGACAGTATAGTAATCAAGGGAATACTCTCATCCTGCTTGCCTGCCTGTTTGCAGAACAGCTTTTGATGATGATTCCACACTGGTAACCTGCAGGAGTTGGGTCCTAATGATGGCGTTAGGTCATAATGTTCTGTATAAATGTTTTTACTGCTTTTTGAAAATGAAAAAAAAACCTGGTTCATTTTTACATGCTTTTCAAGAGCTGCTTGTACATACCTAAAGATGATCAAAATGAAGAGATACAAATGCTTAGTAATAATAAAATGTAATTCTCTCCCCTCTGCCCCCCAACTTTTTTTTTTCAGTAAGTCAGCTTATGCATTGAATAAATTTCCATTTCCGATTCCTGTGCACTCCAAAATGAGGTCCTGGTAAACCCAAATTCTCAACTACTTTTCACTGATCCTTGCAAAAAACTGTCAAGCTAGACCTGAAGGAGAATTGCCACAGGCAATAAGCCAAGAATCTGAGAATTATATTAGAGACCGCTCAGAAGATGGGACTCTCAGAAGCAGTTGTAGATGATGTGAACATGAGCTCTGAACAGGTATAAACACTAGTAAATGTGGAAACAGCACTGGTTTTTTAAGAGTTCAGACTAGGAAGCCACCTGTTAGTGGGAAGGATCTGAGAGCCCTTCCTGCTAAGCTAATATGTCAAGGAACATAAAACAGGATGAAATTAGGATTCAGGGTCAAGATTTGGGATGAAAAAGAAGCAAACAAAAAAGGAAGTGATATCAGAAGCAACTGAGGGCAGAGGTGGTACTCAAGAGAAGCCCCATGATTTGCGTCACAGGTTAAAATTAGATCACTTGGAGAAACAATCACCAGAAAGAGAGGAAGTGTCTGGAGACTGACCCCATCAGTTTGTATTTTGATAGTACTGTACTATTAGAAAAATAAAATGAAAAGAAATATGTACATATCATTAGAAATACCACTTTTTCCTTTTTATGCAGATTTTCTTTTCACTGAGTTGAATATATTTCCATTTCTTATATCAAGGTATTCATACAAAGCTTAGCAACTGGTCTTATCTGATACTTGTACAAATTTCCAAAGTATAGAACATGGTAAAAAACAAATAGTATTGAGCATTTCTTTTTTTTTTTTTTTTTGGCTGCACCACGCGGCTTGCAGGATCTTAGTTCCCCAACCAGGGATTGAACCCAGGCCACAGCAGTGAAAGCACCAAGTCCTAACCACTGGTCCTCCAGGGAATTCCCTTGAACATTTCTTAAACACCTATTAGAGGCCAGACACTGTGCTAAGAGCTTCACGTATTCTATTTCTGATTCTCACAAGATCCCTCTGAGGTACATAATATTATCTGCCTTTTCTAGATGAGGAATCCAAGGCTTAGAATGTAGGTAACTTGGATAGAGCCACAAAGCTGGCAGGTGGCAGAGCCTGGATTCAGGTCCACCTAAGTCCTTTCTACTGTGCAAGGCTACAGAGCACTCTAAACGTTACCTTTAGTCATGGCTGCCTCACATCAGAACTTCCAGAAACAGACACTAAAAGAATAGTAGGTGCTTTTTCTCCTGAAACACCTATGAGGGTGGGCGATAATCTTTGGGTCAAGTCAGTTAATTCTATTAATATGTATGGGAAACCAAGAGAGTGGGAAGCTGGAACAATTGCTGGAGCTGGTGGTTCAGGAAATGACGCTGGATTGTAAGGTTCTAACCGCTATGTGCATTTTATCAATGGTTTGGGTCAGGGTGGAGACTTAGAAATACTGGTTCTCCATGCGGATTCTCACATTGTTCAACATGAGGTATTGAAGGTAGCTGTTAAATTTGAAGTGTTACCAGAGAGATGTAATAAATTCACTTATTGTTGATGAGCACTCAGAGTGGAATATTAAAGAAAACATCCAAGATTTGATGGTGGAGAAAGCCAGGTGGGACCTCAGTGGAAGACAGAGGCACACAGTGGGAATGTAAGGGTTCTGGAAAGAAATAAGGGCATTAAATCTGATTCAGAGAAAGGACTCAAGTTACTCTCTGGTTTAATTTTTGGAGGCTAGCTGGGAATTTTATTGGTTTATTTTTATATTCAGGATCATTCCCAGGGATCTATTTGAAAATAAAGCTCTGGAACACATCATGATAGAAATTGATCCAGACCATCCAAAAGTAAGTCATTTAGAATTGCTAATATCTCCCAGGGCCAAAATTTAAATACATTTTTAAAAGCTTAAAATTTGCTCTTTTTTTGTATCAGAGTTTATATTTTTTCAGGGAAGCATAGTTGATCAGTGATGGAATTAATAATTAGATACCTCCTCTTCTGCTAATTTCTTTTTTTAATTAATTTGTATTGGAATATAGTTGATTTATAATGTTACGTTAGTTTCTGCTGTACAGCAAAGTGAATCAGTTATACATATACATATATCCACCCTTTCTGCCAATTTCATACTTGATTGATTAATAACTTGCCTTTGCAACTTCCTTCTGTCCAAGAGGTGATGAAATTCAAGAGATTTTTTTAAAGTATATTTTATGGTAGTCAAAAATAATACAATCCTGAGATCTACATATTTGAACATATATGTTTAAATGTCACTTGAGTTTTTAGCCAAATACCCAAGTGTGGTTTTTTTTCAACTAGTTCTAAGATTCTTTGATTTTTCTGAAGTAAATAAGATTTACTACAAGCTGAGTTCTCCTGAGTCCTAAGCCTGAGTCAGCTCTGACCTAATTCTTGATTATTTGGGAAAGATATTTAACATTAAACAGTTCAGATTATTCATTTACTAACCATCCCCTCCTCTGGAGTTTACGCCCTGGATCAATTAACGTCTGTTTCTGAGAAATCTGAACAAGTCTCCTGCTCTAGCAAATAGAAGCAATTCAGTAATGAGAATCTACTTGCCTAAATTCTGTGAGATGTTGGGGCTTCTTTCTGCAGGAGGTGGAGTGTTGGTGAATGATGTAATATGTATATGATGTAATATGTATCAGTCAACAGTGTAACAAGGGAACTCCCATAAGACCATCAGCCGCCTTTTCAGCAGAAACTCTGCATGCCAGAAGGGAGTGGCATGATATTTTTAAAATGATAAAAGGAAAAAGAATAATCTACTCAAGGCTATCATTCAGATTCAAAGAAAAGATCAAGAGTTTTGTAGACAAGCAAAAGCTGAAAGAAACTGGGTTTACAAAAAATGTTAAAGGGACTTCACTAAGTGGAAAAGAAAAGGCCACAACTAGAAATATGAAAATTACAAAAGGAAAAATATCTCATCGGTAAAGGCAAATATACAGTAAAGGTAGCACATCAACCACTTATAAAGCTAGTAGGAAGTTTAAAAGACAAAAGTAGTAAAATCATCTATATCAACAATAAGTAGTTAAGAGATGCACGAAACAAAAGATGTAAACTATGATGTCAAAAACAAACTTGGGGGGAGTAAAAATGCAGGGTTGTTAAAATGCATTCAAACTTAAGAGATTAGGAACTTAAAATAATCAAATATGTATAAAGATTGCTGTATATACACCTCATGGTAACCACAAACCAAAAATTTATAATAGATACACACACACAAAAAGAGAAAAAAATCCAAACAAAACACTAAAGATAGTCACCAAATCACAAGGAAAGAGAGCAAAAGAAGAAAAATGTAACAAATTGGTTTAAGATGGCAGACTAAGCACATGTTTCAGTTTTCCTCTCCTACCCAAATTACAAGAAATAAATGATTTTTAATCTACAATATCCTTGGAAAACAAAAAAGAATGGTCTTGGTGGATCAGAAATTAATAGTTCCTAAAAATCCAAAGGCAGACATGACCAGATTGAATGAGGAACATGCATAAGATGGCTGCTGTAAAAGATGGAGCAGCATGATATCTTTATGAAGGGTATGTCCCAGAAATTAAAAGATATAATAATATTAACACCATTCTCATTAAAAATATGAGAAAAGGACTCAAGAACAAGACAAAATGGCTGCATATCCTTGCTACAGAAAAAAAAAGAAGTAAAAGATATAAGAATAGAAATGAATGGAAATAAAACTGTTAATATTTCCAGATGACATGATAGTCTACCTAGAAAACCTAAAAGATTCAACCAACAAACTATTAAAACCAAGAAGATAGTTTAATATGTGATCAGGTAAAATAACATCATATATAAAACTACTGCTTTCTTCAGCACCAGCAATAACCAATTAGAATTATTCCATTTTGTATTTTTTCTTTTTCAATTAAAAAAATATTACAGATAACAGTTGAAACCCCTTGTGAACCTCTTCCCCATTTCATTCAACTCTCTCCACCTCAGAGGTAACCACTATCTTGCATTTGGGGTTTTTGATTCCCATGCATGCTTTTTATATTTTACTGTGTGTGTGTGTGTGTACAAGTGCCCTTGAATATATAGTATTGAAATTATTTCAAATATAAAGTATATGGTATTATTTTACACATTGAAACGTTGTATACAAATGGTATTAGATTATGTATATCATTCTGCAACTTGCTTTTGCCCATTAATATCTTTAGACTCATCCATGTTGATATTTACATGTGTTTATGGCATTCTTTCTCATTATCTGAAGTCAACATGCATATATACTTTTTGAAATCTATTTTTTCTCTCATTTCCAGAAATACACATGGAAACTTAAAAATGTACCTCAAAGGACATATGCGTTAATGCAATGGGCTGAATGTGTCCCCCCAAAATTCATATGTTGGAATCCTAACCCACAATGTGATGGTATTAGGAGGTGGGACCTTTGGGATGTAGTTAAGGTGGAACTCTCATGAATAGGATTAGTGCCCTTACACAAGGTATTCCAGAGAGCTCTCTCTCCTGCTCTCTACCACGTGAGGATACAGGGAGAAGACGGAAGTCCATGACCCAGAACAGGGCCCTCACTAGAGCCCAACCACGTTGGCACCCTGATCTTGGACTTCCAGCCTCTAGAACTATGAGAAATAAGTTTTTATGGTTTATAAGCCACCCAGCCAAAATGGAACTTTATTATAGCAGCCTGAACTAAGACAATTAAATACAGACTTCACAAAACAGCTTGGAAAAAACTGGAAATAACCTCAATGTCCATCAATAGGAAGAAAGTTAAATAAGTTACAGTATAGCCATAGTATGGGAAGATAATTTAGTAGTTCTATATGTACTGACATGAAAAGATTTCCAAGACATAATAGAAAATATAAGACAGTATGACCCCTTTAATGTTAAAAGTTAAAATTGTGTATTTTTAATCACAAATACATAAATGTATTTTAGAAAAACAGAAAGACTGATAATGTTGAGTACCATGGGGTAAGTGAATGGGTTTGAGGGAGATGAAGGTAGATTTCTGCTTCTACTGTCTATTGTTAGAATTTCTTTAATGAGAAGTTCTTATATTGTATTTTTTTAGTGGATAAACTAATGACATATAGATAGAAAAATGTTAGACAAAAAAAAAAAAAAGCAGTCAATAAGAATGACCAAAGGACCAACTCCCAGGGCATACAATCCAGCAAGAGCTGACTATATTATAGGACTTTTAAATAGTTTTAGTAGGCATTCTTATGGCCTATGGCGGTAATTGAAGTTTCCATTTTAAAATACAAGAAAGCAAGGCAAACAGTTGTAACGAACATACTTACTGACAGATCTCAAAGTTTTCAATCGGAGAACACAACCACGAAAATTCAAGCAAAGCACATTTAGACGCCACCTTTGCAAAGTAGACACTATGTGTTTATCTGTGATTATATTTTTTACTGCGGAAAAATCAATCTAAAAAGGATAAACAAAAACATTAAGAAATGAGAGAGATCTTTTGCATGTAAAACTTTTAAAATATTTTTAAAGCATCAAAGAACTAAAATTTCTTCATCTCACCACTCAATTTTTTTGTTTGGGTTTTTTGTGGTCATTCCCAGGCTTAATTACAAATAGATTTTTTTTTCATGGTCATTCCTAGGTTTAATTAAAAACAGATTCCAAATGTCCAGTCCAGGTTGACAGCTGGGAGGGCAGGGGTCTCACATCCACCCCTCAACAGAGTCAACTGTCTTAGAGTGGCCTGGAAGCGCCCCTATAATTCCAGGTGAGCCCCAAGGCTTCCCCCTTCTTCAATGTCAGTGAACCCTCCTGGGTTCATCATTAATGTGTGCCTGCTTTTTTCATGAGCACAAACTATACATTGAGTCCTTGACTATGGGAAAGACAATTTAGAGTGTGTGGTCTATACTGGCCTTTTCATAACTCATAATTTGGAGGGGGTAGTTCTAGAGAAAAGGAAAGATGACCTGAGTGTACCTGGCTGATTATATGTAAAATTGAAGATCACAGAGGTTTATGTGAGCTCCAAATGGCCAGGGTTGGTTGATAAACAATAACATAGTATTTTTTAAATTGAAGTATAGTTGATAACAATAACATAGTATTAATACTATCTTTCAGCTAAAAGGTTAAGTATATGAACATCCACTTTCTCATTGCCTTCTGAACAAAACTATTCTTTGTGCTAAAATGTTCGTTATAGTTGCGCCACATTTGAGCACTCACAAATAAAGGAAAAAATAACTGCAAATGAAGGACAACGCATAATTGAGGAAAGAGAAATTTGCTGAACATAAAGCAGCTTAACTTCCTATCCTGGCTTTGTTCTTCACTGCCATATGCTCATATTTTCTTCATCTTTACCCAATGAAGTCTTGGCAGAAGTGCTGGCTTTTTCTGCCAGTTTTCTGCAAGATTTGTCCTGATTTTAATATTGTACATGTTCTTTCTCTTCCAGATCATTTGAATTTATTTATTTTTCTTCTTTATTGCTTTTCCAAAGGAAAAGGTAACACCTAATCTGTCACATAAGTAAGAGATTTATTACTTTAAATCAGTGGTTCTTAGTGTGGTCCTGGGACCAGTAGCATCAGCATCACCCAGGAACTTGTTGGAAATGCAAATTCTCAAGCCCCACCCCAGACCTACTAAGTCAGAAACTCTGGGGGTGGCAACCATCAATCTGTCTTAACAATCCCTTCAGATGATTCTAATGCATTCTAAAGCTTAAGAATCACTGCCTTCAACTAAAAATACATCTAAGACAGGAATACTAAATTTGGTAGCTAAGAGGGGTTAACTAAGACAGAAGCACATTTTCTTATTGCCATTGCTGCATAAGGTGAGAGTAGAGCAGTATAGCCAAGAATGGGATGGTGTTCTGATGAGATGTAAAGATTCTGAGTTGACTTATGGAGCTAGATTCCCTGTACCTTGTCAACTCCTCTTAGTTTCTTTGTCAAAGTTTCTGCAGAATGGCCCCGACCACCTATTCATGGATCAGTCTGAGCACATGATATCATTTGTCCTCCAGTCAATAGCAATTAAGGAGGGGTGGTGAAGCCAGCTATTTACTGGACTTAGGCGACAAGGAAAATGTTACCACTCCAACATTTGTTGATGGCATAAATGATCACAGTTGTTAAGATTAAAGCAATTTTCCAAGAAAAAGAAAAGAAAGGTCATCCGGGATAACACATGCTTATTCTGTTGTTGGCTAAGACCTACCACCCAATGTCTCTTTGGAATGAAAAATATAAGCTTGTTCTAGTTTATGAGAATAGTACAAAAATAGTGCAATGACAAGAACAGTACAGAGGCATGAGCCTAGGAGTCCGCATTAGAAAATTCCTGAGTGTGTGTGTGTACATGTGCATGCAAATACACTAAGAATTATCAAACAAGCTTTGCTTACATGTTGTATATTTTAGCCCTATTTCATGCTCAATAATTTTTTTTCCTTTACTCCATATTTTGTGCTGCTTCGTTGTATTTTTTGAACCAACAATATTAGCTAATATTTATTGAGTGCTGCCTACATGCCAGGCTCTACAGTAAGCACCTTGCTTGCATTTTCTCAATATATCTCTGGAGCTCCTTGAGTAAGGCAATGTTAAGCCTAGCTCAGATATAATGGAGCTTTGTTTCAATCCAAAAATAATATTCAATTTATTTCTACTATTTAAATTAGAAAATACTCATATTGAATCTCTTCAAATAACATTTTTTTATCTTGTCCTTCAGGCTTGTGCCTGGACAAAAGAGAAACAAATGCACCTACTTTTTGTGGCCCCATGTTGTGGAGCAGGGAAGAAGGTAGTCCCCATTACAGGTGGCTTTATAGCAGTCTATTCTCCTTTGAGAACTAGAAGAAAGACATGGCTTCAGGTCGTGTCTACTTACACCGTTCCACAATGAGCTCATTTGTGTCATCAACAACCAGGAGTGATTAACTTGACCACATATTACCACATCTCTTAAACTGAGGTAGGAGAAAATCTAAACACAAAGAAAAAAATTCACGATTTTGAAAAAATATGTGAATTTTGATCTAACTCTTCAATTTACCATTTTGTGTGAGTGTGTGTGTGTGTTAATAATGGTAATGTAATCCGTATATTGTGGTAGCAGGGGTTTATGTGCTTGAATTTTATCTGAAGGTAGGAATTTTATCTAGAGTTCTAGAACTTATCTGATGATGCCTTTGATATAATGTGATCAAATTGATAGTTGCAGAAGGATGGTGAGGAAGATAAGTAGATTTATTTTATTTTCTGAATGAAAGTGGTATTCTGCTAGAAAGTGAATAATTTCCCTAAATAGTAGCTGGTACTACATAGAAGGCATTCAATAATTATTTGCTGAACTGGATTCTTTTTAAAGTTATAGGATTCCTGGGAAAGATCAATAAACCCACTTTGGCTTCTATTTCTAGAAAAATGGTAGACTAGAAAATCTGGAAATCCTCTTGATACAAAACATCAGTAAATGCTAAAACAAACATTTTAAAAAATATTTCCTTTTTAAATTTTTTAAAATTTCAGCTTTATTGAGGTATATTGACATAAAATTGTAAAGTGTACATCATAGTGAGTTGATTTATGTATACATTGTAAAAGGATTCCCCCATCTAGTTAAATTAAACATATCCAACATCTCACATACTTATCTTTATTTATTTATTTTTATGAGAACATTTCAGTTCTACTCTGTTAGCAGATTTCAATTATACAACACAGTGTTATCAACCATAGTCATTATTTAGTTGACTTTAGATTACTTTTAATCTAAAGTGTATTAGATTATTTATCTCCGTGTATTACTTTAGATTCTCAGACCTTATTTATCTTATAGCTGAAAGTTTATACCCTTTTTCCAAACTCCCTATTTCCCCTACCCCATAACCCCTAATAATCACTTTTCTACTCTCTAAAACAAACATTTGTTTTTAAAAAATAACTGAGTTTTCAAGAAAGTAAGGAAAATATCCAGGGCCCCAGTCTTTGTAAACCCAGACGCACAATAAGATATCCATGCCATAGCTGCTTGGGATGGGAGAATGGTGGAGGTGGTTGCTGCTTTTCATAACAAATAGGTTCAGATTTTACTGGCCATGCAGGGACAGAAAAAGTTACCAGGCTTATACAATGCTGGAGGTCATAACTGAGTCAGAGAGAGAAAGAGAAGGAGACAGAGAAAGGGAGAGAGAGAAATCCAGGATTATAAAAAAGAGAGATGTAAAAACAAAACAAAAAACTGCTATTGACAAGAGAAAATCTAAAGTACCTAGCCTGGGATGAAAAAAATTTCCCAAAGAATTTGTAACCAAAGACCAGTTATTGTGTGCATTGGAATTTGAATTTTAATTATTTGTGGGATCTAACTTGAATTTATTAACTTTGTAATTGTATTTGATACATTAACATGAAAAGAGTTTCCAACTTGGTAGTAATTATGGGGCATTTGGCAGAAATAAATACCCTCTCTCTAAAGAAGCACACCCTCAAACCTGGCCTTGTAGAATTCCTACAGATTAAGCCACAACAAAATGAGCTCTCAATAAAAATTACAAAACACAAGAAGGAAAAAAAGTCCAACAAGAGTCAACAACAGAAAAACAATAACTTCATGAATAAAATTGTCAGTAATCATGAAAACATTAAGGTGATGAAGACAAAAAAATTCTTGAGAAAAGCTATTGTTGAAAGAGGACTGGGCAGATTTATAAAGAAACCAAATAAAATTAATGGCAATTAAAAACATAATGATTGAAACTAAAAACTCAACAGATGAGTTAAATAGCAGAAGAAACCCAGCTAATACAAGAAATAGCAAACTGGATTATGTATAATGAAATTACACAGGATAAAGCACAGAGAGATAAAGAGATGGAAAATATAAAGGAGGTTAAGAGACACATTATATAACATAAAAAGGTCCAATATTCTATATATCTTTATAGAATTTCCAGAAGGAAGGAACAGAGCGAATGGAATCAAAGCAAAACTCAAAAATATTACAGACAAAATTGCTTTAGAACTGATGAAAAGCAACAATTCTCAAATTTAAGAAGCACAAGAAATCCCAAACAGGATAATCAAGATACCATGGGTTTGTAGTGAAATTGCAAAAGGCCATAAGCAAAGGAAAACCTTAAATGCAACCAGAGACAGATTACCTACAAAAGAATGTCACTTAGCAGTCACAGAAAGCATAGTCAGCAGCAAATACTTACCAATCTCAGATACCACATGCAAGTAAATTACAACTCAAGGATGAGTATTAAGTAAAGACACTCTATGACAAAGACTGAGAGAGTTTGCCTCCAATAGACCCATCACAAAACAACTTCTAAAGGACATTGAAATCAGAGGAAAGGAGTGAGATGAAATAGTAAAGATGGGCAAAGAAATTTAATAAGCATAAGGGTAAACCCAGCAACCTTATAAAAACATATAAGGATGATGACACGTGGGAGTACAAAAAACAAGGGACAAAACCACTAGAATATATTCATATTCTAAGACTGGAGAAAGTAATCAGAGATAAAATGTTCTAAATTCCATTAATTAGTCAGGAAGAAAGTATAGCTATTAATTTACTTTAGGCTTTATTAAGGTAAATGCACATGTCAAAAATATTTAAGAGAAGCCATCGAAATAGTGGAAATAGAATGGATATCTTCTAACACATGAAAATGGGGACAAGGGGGTAGCTTTTAAAATTCAGTAAATAAAGGCAGGAAAGGACAAAACAGAAGCACATAAAAGAGAATAAATAGTATAAAATAAGATGAGAAAAATGGATCTAAGTATATCTAGTAATAATAAATTTAACAAAATTCACTGTTTGGAAGACAAAGATTATCCCTAATAATGTTTTTGCTTTAAAGTTTTCCCCTCTGATATCAATATAGCTATCAAATTTCCTTTCAGTTGTGTTCATCTTGTTCAGTATTGTATTTTAGGTGGATTTTTAAAATTTATTTGATAAAGAGGGTCACTACATTATAATTAAAGAAAACAATTCAAATAATTTACTAAAGATATATAGCAATTCTAAATGAAAGTATCCAGTAGTATAGCTGCAAAGATGCAAGGAGAAATTGACAAATCCACAATCATGATGAAAGATTATATCAAAATTCTCAATTGTTGATAAATCAGTGTGAGGAAGTAAAAATCCTTCCTGGATTCCTCAGTGCTCCTGTAAAAAGCTCTAGCCTCTGGAGACAGAAATCTATATGATAAAAAGGTAATGTTTTGTCTTCACTTCCTCTATAAACATTTTACTTTCCACATACTATGGAGATTAGATCTGTAGCTATCTGTCTAGTTAATTTCTCTGATCTAAAAGGATAATAAAACTTCTCTTGTCTCCCCAAGAAGGTCAAATGTGTATAATCTGGCCTAGTTCCCTAGGTCAAGCTCCCGAGATGTCAGGAAGATCCCTAATAATTTACATTCAAGGAGATATGTGTCCCAGGACCTGGAAGACATCTATAGATAATAAACGCTAGAGACACTGGTGCTTATCTGGCCCTTGGAGAGATGTATTTACAAGCAGTCCTACCTCCCTCTTTTACTTATAAGGACCCTTGTGATTACATTGGATCCACCCAGATAAACAAGGATAATCTCACCATCTCAAGATCTTTAACTTGAGTCTGCAAAGACTCTTGCCATGTATTCACAGGTTCTGAGGATTGGGGTGGGGGGGGCATGTAGCACAGGGGACTATTATTCTGCCTATCAAACGATGTAAGGAAATGATAAACACTAAATTTAAGAGAGCAGTTACTATTTCTTTTTTTAAGATCTTTTTTTTTTTTTTTTTTTTTTTTTTTTTTTTTTTTTATAGATAGATAGCTTTTTTTTTTTTTTTTTTAAAGGATTTTCTTATTTATTTATTTATTTATTTATTTATTTTTGGCTGTGTTGGGTCTTCGGTTCGTGCGAGGGCTTTCTCCAGTTGCGGCAAGCGGGGGCCACTCTTCATCGCGGTGCGGGGACCGCTCTTCATCGCGGTGCGCGGGCCTTTCTCTATCGCGGCCCCTCCCGTCGCGGGGCACAGGCTCCAGACGCGCAGGCTCAGCAATTGTGGCTCACGGGCCCAGCTGCTCCGTGGCATGTGGGATCTTCCCAGACCAGGGCTCGAACCCGTGTCCCCTGCATTAGCAGGCAGATTCTCAACCACTGCGCCACCAGGGAAGCCCTCTTTTTTTAAGATCTTTATTGGAGTATAATTGCTTTACAATGTTGTGTTCATTTCTGCTGTATCACAAAGTGAGTCAGCTATACATATACATCTATCCCCAGATCTCCTCCCTCTTGCGACTCCCTCCCACCCCCACCATCCCACCCCTCTAGGTGGTCACAAAGCACCAAGCTGATCTCCCTGTGCTATGCGGCTGCTTCCCACTAGCTATCTATTTTACATTTGGTAGTGTATATATGTCCATGCCACTCTCTCACTTCATCCCAGGTTACCCTTCCCCCTCTCTGTGTCCTCAAGTCCATTCTTTACATCTGTGTCTTTATTCCTGTCCTGCCCCTATGTTCTCCAGAACCTTTTGTTGTTTTTTTTTTAGATTCCATATATATGTGTTAGCATGCAGTATTTGTTTTTCTCTTTCTGACTTACTCTGTATGACAGGCTCTAGGTCCATCCACCTCACTACAAATAACTTAATTTCATTTCTTTTTATGGCTGAGTAATATTCCATCGTATATATGTGCCACATCTTCTTTATCCATTCTTCTGTCGATGGACACTTAGGTTGCTTCCATGTCCTGGCTATTGTAAATAGAGCTGCAATGAACATTGTGGTACATGACTCTTTTTGAATTATGGTCTTCTCAGGGTATATGCCCAGTAGTGGGATTGCTAGGTCATATGGTAGTTCTATTTTTAGCTTTTTAAGGAACCTCCATACTGTTCTCCATAGTGGCTGTATCAGTTTACATTCTCACCAACAGTGCAAGAGAGTTCCCTTTTCTCCACACCCTCTCCAGCATTTATTGTTTGTAGATTTTTTGATGATGGCCATTCTGACAGGTGTGAGGTGATACCTCACTGTAGTTTTGATTTGCATTTCTCTAATGATTAGTGATGTTGAGCATCCTTTCATGTGTTTGTTGGCAATCTGTATATCTTCTTTGGAGAAATGTCTATTTAGGTCTTCTGCCCATTTTTGGATTGGGTTGTTTTTTTGATATGGAGCTGCATGAGCTGCTGCTGCTTGTATATTTTGGAGATTAATCCTTTGTCAGTTGCTTCGTTTGCAAATATTTTCTTCCATTCTGAGGGTTGTCTTTTTGTCTTGTTTATGGTTTCGTTTGCTGTGCAAAAGCTTTTAAGATTCATTAGGTCTCATTTGTTTATTTTTGTTTTTATTTCCATTGCTCTAGGAGGTGGGTCAAGAAGGATCTTGGTGTGATTTATGTCATAGAGTGTTCTGCCTATGTTTTCCTCTAAGAGTTTTATAGTGTCTGGCCTTATATTTAGGTCTTTAATCCATTTTGAGTTTATTTTTGTGTATGGTGTTTAAGAGAGCAGTTACTTCTGAGGGAGGGGGAAAAATGCAGTTAGAGAGGCTTTAATTGTATTTGTTAAGTTTTATTTCTTAAACTGAGTAGTGATTACACAGGTGTTCATTATATTTCTTTGCATGCCTAAAATATTTTATTTTAAAAACCTCACTTTTGAATAAAGTACCTAGGAATAAATTTAACTAAGGAGGTGGAAGACTAGTACACTGAAATTTCTTTCTTTACTGAAAGAAATTAAAGAAGACCTAAATAAATGGAAAAATATCCCAAGTTAATAGATTAGAAGACATAACAACAATAACAATAAAAGAAATTTAATCAGACTTTGAAATCTGCCTATGAATAAACACCAAAAACAAACAAACAAACCCACAGGCTCAAAGAGTTTACAAGACTATTCTATCAAATATCCAAGGAATAGGTAATACTAACATGAATAATATTAAGATGTCAGTACTACCCAAAGTGATCTACAAATTCAGTATAATCCCTATCAAAATGCCAGTGGTCCTTTTTTTTTTCCAGAAACACAGAAAAGCCAATCCTCAAATTCATATGGAATTACAAGGGGCCCCAAGTAGCTAAAACAATTTTGAAAAAGAAAATCAAATTTAAAGGAGACATACTTCCCAATTTTAAAACTTATTCCAAAGCTACAGTAATCAAAACTGCATGGTACTGGCGTAAGGATAGGTAAATAGACTGTTGTAGTAGAATTAAGAGTATAAGAATAAACCAATACATCTATGGTCAATTGATTTTTGCAAGGATGCCAAGAACATTCAATGTGGCAGGAACAGTTTCTTCAACAAACAGTGCTGGGACAACTGGATATCAAAATGCAGAAGAATAAATTTTGGACCTCCTACCTCACATCATACACAAGATTTACTCAGAATGGATCAATAACCTAAATATAAGGCTAAAATCTATAAAACTCTTAGAAGAGAACAAAGGGGTAAATCTCCATGACCTTGGGCTTGGCAATGGACTCTTAGATATGACAACAAAAGCATGAGCAATAAAGGAAAAAATAAATTAGGATTCATCAAAGTTTAAAACTTCTGTGCATCAAATGACTTTATCAGAAAGTAAAAACTCTACCTTTTGTCTGTATGTGCTGCAAAGGGAAAAATGTGCCACAAATTAAGTCAGTCATTGAAATAGCCTAGAAGTACTGGAAAGGTATTATGGTCAATCGGATGGCCTGAAAAGTGTACCTGTACAGTTTTGCACATATACTATACTTGAGGAAGTATTATAATAGACAGGGTTTATGCCCAGGGGTAAAAGCAACCTAGAAAAGAGAAGTAGCAGCACAGAATAGCAGTAAAAGTGTAGGGCCAAATTTCTGAGACTGTAAGCAATGTGAGAACAAGTGACTTGTGTAAGAGTTGGGTAAGAACAACTTGGAGTAAGAGGGGGCCAGAAAGCAAAGCCCTAAGGGTAGCAAACTGTAATAGAACTAATGAAGACATAAAGTCACTGAAGAGAGCACCTCTGAGTCTCCTCAACACACAAGGCAATGGACACGCCACTGCTCAGGGAGGATTGAGCCTTTATTCCAGAGTCACTGCTACTCCTTGGAAGATTACTGTCTTAGTTTCCCAAGGCTGCTGTAACAAATTATCACAAACTGTGTGGCTTAAAACAACAGAAAAGGGGGCTTCCCTGGTGGCGCAGTGGTTGAGAATCTGCCTGCCAATGCAGGGGACACGGGTTCGAGCCCTGGTCTGGGAAGATCCCACATGCCGCGGAGCAACTAGGCCCGTGAGCCACAATTACTGAGCCTGCGCGTCTGGAGCCTGTGCTCCGCAACAAGAGAGGCCACGATAGTGAGAGGCCCGCGCACCGCGATGAAGAGTGGCCCCCGCTTGCCACAACTAGAGAAAGCCCTCGCACAGAAACGAAGACCCAACACAGCCATAAATTAATTAATTAATTTAATTTAATTTAATTAAGAAAAAAAAAACAGAAAAGGGTACAAGTCTGAAATCACAGTGTTGGCAGGGCCATGCTCCCTCTGAAGGCTCTAGAGGTGGCTCCCTCCTTGCGTCTTTCTAGCTTCTGCTGTTTGCTGGCATTCCTTGGCATTCCTTGGCATTCCTTGGCTTGTAGCTACATCACTCCAATCTTTTTCACACGGCTTTCTTCCCTCCTGTGTGTTTCTGTGTATCTAAATCTCCCTCTCCTTTCTTGTATGAAAAAACCAGTCATTAGGTTTAAGACCCACCCTAATCCAGTGTGATGTTATCTTAGCTAATTACATCTATTTTCAAACAAGGTCACATTCTAAGGCTCTGGTTGGACATGAATTTTGGAGCGATACTACTCATTTCAATTACCTAACTTCCCTGAGTCCATTTCCACATCTGCAAAATGAGGGTCTTTGATGAGATAATCTCCCAAAGCCTCTTCCATACTGAAAATTTTATGATTACTGTTGTGATTCATGGCCAGATAGTTAAAACTAGACTTCCAATTGTATTGCCATTGTGTGATCTTTAATGTTAAGTTTAAAAGGTTTATTTTTCCCATATCATGTAATTAAATTACTTTTAAATGAGAATTCTAACAGAATATTATTTATAACCAAAAGAAAGTCCATTTCTAATTGGATTGTACCCATCATCCAGGTGCAAAAATGGAGACAGACTTTTATATGAAAGGCATTCCTGCATTCTTGTCTACCTAGTAGAAAAGCAAGGGGCTAATAGAAAAAGACCATATAATGCCATTTCCAATATGTGGTATTAATTTATTCACTAGTTCATTTAACACTTATTGTTAAGCACCTGCTCTATGACAATCATACCTCACTAATTCTATAGAACATTACCCAGAAATATTTAAGAGGCAGGTTTTCCACATCTCAGTGTGGAATAAATTTTTGTAAAGAATTTAAGTGCAATTACCATAAACTTACACTTTCTCCTAGGGAGTCATGCCATTGTTGTGCAATATATATTGAGAGTTCTAAAACATTCATGTGCGTTTACACTTGGAAAAACGGAAAATAACTCCACAAGGAACAGGGGCTGTTGCCAACATGGAAACCTGGGAAGAACATCAGGGCAGGTAAGTGTGGATTTCTAGTTCAATTCCATAGAAAATTACTGTGTGGTTATTCTATGCAAGGGATTCTAACAACAACAGCAAAAAAAAACTGACAAGATGTGACAGAGAATAAAAGGCGAAGTTTTAAGAAAACTTAATACCATGAAACTATATATAAGTATCAAGTATGAGGCTATTCAGTCTTCCTATTTAATATGTATCAGTCAGTACCCACTATGTGCCAGGTGGAGTTGGGATCTTTAGGAGAGGAAAGAACACCTAGTGGTCGTGAAAACATAGTGATGTGAGCTAGAGAAATGAAAGCCCATATCACAAGGGAATTGGAGGGATGTAACAAAGAAGACAAAATAGGAGAGAGGAACCTTGCACCCCTAGTAGGGGGAGAACAAAAGAAAAAGAATTCACAAGTTCAAGGAAGCCTGCTCTGCCCCCTAAACAGTCAAAACAGGTGCTGGTGGTATATGATCCCAGCTAAGGAATATGGCAGCAGCTGGAAGAAGAGTCTACCTAGAGTCTGAGACCTTTCACACTTAATGCCCCCTCCTCACTCCTCCTGACTCACGTGGTAATGAATGACACTTGCAAGAGACCAGGAATGGTTCCTGGGATGGGGAGACTATGAAAGGCTGACAGTAAGCTGAAGCACCAGGTGTACAACAGATATTTTCATTTTGACCTCAAATGATAGAACTAGGATCCCTGGGAGGAAATCAACAGCTGACAGATTTCAGCTTTACATAAGGAAAGTCCTCTAGGCTAGTCCCTTCTAGCACAAAGACTCTATGATTTTAAGATTTTGTAATTCTCTGCTCTCCCAAGCAAGCAAGTTCCAAAAGAAAAGAATGTTATAATGGTCATGGTGAGAATTAAATATATTCTCTAACCCTCTGTGGTGTTCGATTGGTATTGGAACACATATCAGCACATGTGTTCCACATAAGAGCAGGGAGAAGGATCAAGGAAGAGCTAAAATGAAATGGGCTGACTAGGAAGGATGTCTGCTCACTGACTATGATAGAACATTGAGTGTGTTACCGAGGAGATACTGTTGGAAGAGATGAACTTTAAGTTCCTCGTAGACAAAGATTCTATTATTCTAAGATTTTGTAATTCCTTGCTTTCCAAGACAAGCCAGCTCTTAAAAAAAAAAAAGAACTTCATGAGAATTAAATCTATTCTCTAGTAACACCAGCACTCCCTACTTATTTGTTAGATTGCCTGGATAGTAATGCATTTCATGTGGGAGTTCTTGCTGTAAGCACAGTGGAAACCAAACAAAAATAAGTCCAGACACTATTGGCACTGGAGGGGAAAAATGTTACAATATAAATCTTCTAAATCAGACATGATTTATGCATCACAGAATTATGCGACAGTGTGCACCATCAAATAACTGTAGCAATGCCTCCTGAGCAACTGTATAGCACTCGGTTTACAAAATGCTGTAACGTTCATGCTGGCCAAGTCATTCTGCAAGGCCTATATATTCAAGTTGCTTGGTAAAGCTGAAGAGGGATTCCCTTCAGGTCAAGATATCTGTATTTCTTGAGGTTTATACAAGAGAAAAAGTAGAAATGAGAAAAACATGCCTGTGAAAGGCTGATTTCCACTAAGCTAAGTCAGGTACCACTCACTGGTACCTCTATCCAATGACTGAGTAGGTGAGTCTGTTAGTGAGCTCTAAACCAAGAGACCATACCTCAAAGCTGGAGAAATGGAAAAGATCCTTTCTCTTGATGGAAATAAGATATAATAAAAATTAAAGGTTCAGTTTTGGTCCATTACACATAATGTGCCAAAGTCTATATCACAACCTTCAGGTAGGCCTGGTCCTCTGCCCGGGAATAAAAGAACGACGGAGGGATGTGAAAACCCAAACCCTTCCTCTTTCTAAACCTATTAGGTGGGACTAACACAGTAGGCCTCTGAGTGGAATGTGAGTAATAGCCGCTCCCAGAGGAGGGTGTCCACTTAGGAGGGCTACCCAGTGCGGATGTTTGAGCTTCAGTGGGGGAGGCGGGCATCCAAGTGAGGCAGGGGTGAGGGGTGAGGGCATGGTGTCGGAGGTGGGGCACCAACAGCATGAGGAAGCTGGCCTGGCACAGGGCTTAGAGCCCAAGTGCACAGGAAGGTGATCTAGTCAAGCAATGGGGACCCCAGGAGAGATAAGGCAGGTGGTCACCCTGGGGGGGTTGGGGGGGAGATGGAGCTTAGTGGTGTGAGAAGCACATCGATTCTTGAGATGAGGGACTGGCCTGTGTGGAATGTCAGAACCAGAGGAGTGTAAGGAGGGTGGTACTTGCACAGGAAAGGAGGCCGTGACGGTAGGAGATTGGTACATACGGGGAAGAGGTGGATAGATCAACTTAAAAGGCTAGGAAATTGGGAGCCAGGTTTCTCCCTCTAGGAGAAGGTAGTTATGAGTGTGGAAAGGAAGAAAACTAGAATGAACCCTGTGGTGTTACACTGGAATTGGGTATTGGTGGGAAATCATGGTTTTCGATTATACACAACTAGATAAATAGGGGAGGCTAGAAGCAGGAGAATCATCCCCTGAAGCTCATGCAGAGTGGACTCTTGAACCAAATCAAGGTTCTGTTAACAAGAAAGAGGGGAGGGATTGACTATTCAGCAGCAAACATCTTGCCAGTCCACCACCCAACAGATCATCAAAGTAGGGAGCAAACACCTTTAGCTTCAGGATGCTTTCACCACCTCTTTGATTTCCTGGGTCTTACTCACTAACCTATAGTATTTCTAGGTTATTGCTAGACCAGGGGTCAGCAAACAATTTCTAAAAAGGGCCAAAGAGTAAATATTTTGACTTTGTGGGCCAAGAGGAAATGTCCTCAACTCACTGAACAACAAATCACCAAAAGATGAATGGTCTTTTTTATTTAACATCTGAAAATGTAAAAACTATTTTTAGTTAGAAACTCATACAAAAATAGGTGGTGGTGGGCAGGTTTGTCCCATAGGCCACAGTTTGCCACCCTTGCTGTAGACCATCCCCATCCTCAGCACTCCCAAGATGGGCCCAGCTTGGTGGGTCTTCTGGGACTTAACCTAAAAGAGCTATGGCATCTGCAAGATCCTTTGGGGCAAGCCAAATTCTTAACCCTATTTGTTTCTTGTCACCCCTGTCCTGAGGGCAACCTGTGTCCTGGTTAATCAGAACAAATAGAGCCAAATTTAGGGACAAGAAATGAAAAATCCCTAAAGATCTTTTTTGGCAACACTGCTTTGCCTCAAAAGGGCCAGTTTTCACAATTCCCAGAGATTAAAAATAGAGTTCTGTTAGAATGTGAATATATTTAAACATTCACTAGTAATCGAGGTCATCATTAGGCAGCTTAGGCATAAGTGCTTTTAAATGTCAGAATAAACCTCTTGGGTCCATTCCACCATTGACTGTCTACCAGTGGGATTGTTTAGTATTGGTTTAGTATTGGTAGGCTCATTCGCAAACATTATAGCTCACATCAGCTTTATCCCCATTATACAAATCAGGAAACTGAAGGTCAAAGAGATTAAATTACATGCTGTAGGTTACACAATGTCTCAGTCAGCTCAGGCTACTATAACAAAATACCATAGACTGAGTGGCTTGAACAACAGACATTTATTTCTCACAGTTCTGGAGGCTAGGAAGTCCAGTATCAAAGCACTGGCAGATTTGGTTCTTGGTAAGGGCTTTTTTCCTGGATTGTAGACAACTGCCTTCTTGTTGTGTCCTCACATGGTAAAGAAAGGAAGCTCTGGTGTCTCTTCCTCTTCTTCTAAGGGCAGCAATCCCATTTATGGGGCATCTACCCTCATGACCTCTTCTAAACCTAATTATCTCCCCAAGATCCTACTTCCTAACCATCTCATTGGGAGTTAATACTTCAACGTATGAATTTGGTAGGGGCACAAACATTCAGTACATAACACACAGTTATCCAGAGCTCAGATTCATACTTTGATTTTCTAAATTTAGGATTCATTTCCCTACACAATTTCCACTGAAACTTTACCCCATTCTAGAATGATATATTGTTCTCACCTGACTGCCACCTGCCTAGAATAGAATGAGTCATAAAACACCTTTCAGCATAAATTTTAATCCTCACCATATAACCTCTATTTTGAATATTTTTCCAAAGCCTCATAATTATTGGACATTTTCCAATCATAAACTACTTTACAGTATGAAAAGACTTTCATCATTTTTCTGACAAATTCTCCTAAGAGATATTTGTGTCAAAATTCTGCAAACACCCATTTACTTGAAGAAAAAATTTGTTTGAAAGTAAACCTCAATTGTTTAATGAAGTCATTCTCCTCATCCAAAATCAAAATGAAACTTTTACCAGTACAAGGTCAAGAGTTTTCTGTTCCCTGTTTAAACTAACCATTCCTTTTTGCACAACATCTAATGTCAAAAAATATAACAACACTTTCCCTTCCAAACAGAGGAAAATTTAACCATATCCCATTAGAAATAGAACTCCCAAGAGTAGAACACTTAACAATTAATCTGCTTCCATGGCTAAATTGCATGTTCTATTTAAACTTAATCTTTAAAAAATTTAAATATTATTTCAATTCCTGGACCATTCGTAGCAACTATCTTGTTCTGCTTACCCAAAGTAGGACATTCTAGAGAAGCTATTTGTGTTTTTAATGCAGTATTTCTGATGTATAAAATGGTAGATATTCTAAAAACTGTGAGCTTCTTCTCATGTATATAGAATCTTAAGGAAAAATAATAAATTAATGTGAGTTTTTCACTCTGTATCTTTCTTCTATTTCTCCCTAACTTAAACTTATTCTCAAAGGAGATATATGCTCTCTAGGAGACAGTATCCTAAAAAACATTCTACTATGATTCCCAAATGCCATTAAAAGTCAAAATATTGTTTTGAATATAATAAGTTCCATATGGGTCTGAACTATGGTTTGGTGGTTATAGCCTGACATTCAAGAGTTAGATCCCAGGGACATATAGACCAATATTTCCACAAGTGTTACTTAAAATATTAAAAAATATTTGGTAGGAAAAAATAATTATGTGACCAAATAAGTTTGGGAAATTCAGATCAAAGCAAAGTAAAATATTATGAAACATTTAAGCATCTAGAGGAAGAAAGAAATTAATAATAAGCATATATCCATTAATCAGATTTAACAAATATTACCCTTTTAGAAACTAAAGTCCAGAACTTTTTCTTTAGGACCTTCTTTTAGCTCCAGAAAGACAGTGACATTAACCATTTACTGTGAACCTCATTTTTGTTTTTTTAATGTAAATTCTCTATCCTCACAGCTTCCAAGATGCCACATTATCCTGGTTTTTCCCTGACTCTCCACCCTGGTTCTCTGCTCTCTCCATTTTTCTATTAGTCTAGGGAAACAATAGGATATATATATATGCATGCACACACACACACACACACACACACACACACACACACACACACTATAAGGAATTGGCTCCCACAATTATGGAAGCTGAGAAGTCGAAGCTCTGCAGTTGGCAAGCTGGCTATTCGGCCTTCAGTGGCTTGTATGACACCCACTCACACTGGGGAGAGCCATCTGCTTTACTCAGTGAGCTAATTCAAATGTTAATCTCATCCAAAAACATCCTTACAGACACACCCAGAAATAATGATTAGCCAAATATCTGGGCACCCCATGGCCCATTCAAGTTGACACATAAAATTAACCATAACAGTCCCCAGTTGGCTTCCCTGCCTTTTCTTAAATCATGGGTATTTCCCAAGGCTCACCCTTAGGCACCAGCAAATTTTTAAAAATTCTCTCCCTCAAAGAGTTTGTTCATTCTTACGGCTTATATGATATTTTATTTATGACAACTACCTAATCAAAATTTTAATGCTACACTTTCAATAAGAACGGAAAGAAGCTTGTGTGAAGGTGGAAAGGGCATTTACATTTATTGTGCACTTCCTCTGTGCTAGGCATTTCATTTTAATTCTTAGAAGACCCCTGTTATGTGTCCATTGTTATCCTAGTCCAAAGATAGAGGGACCTAACCCTACACCATTTTCCAGTTCTACCTGGATTAGGCTTGCTACATAACATACAGGATGCCCAATTAAATTTGAATTTACATAAACAACTAATAAATTTTTAGTATAAGTATGTGCCACATATTGTACAAGACAAAGTTATACTACAAAGGAAAAGAAAACTTTACCTGAAATTTAAATTTAATTGGGCATCCTGTATTTTTACTTGCTAACTCTGGCAACCCTCACCTGAATTGGGGTCCTCCATTGCTTGTTCTGGTCCCTTAGCTCTATATACAGACCCTCCGTGTCTGCCTGACCACCTGTCCCTCATCACCTGCCTGTCGCCGTGGGCACCACATGTTGACAGCTGCCATACCCCGATCCCTGTGTTCTACGCACCTGCAGGACTCTCACCAGATGGGAATTCGTCCATGCTCACAACCTGGCCTGGCTGTGGCTGTTTGGCCAAATCCTCTGAAGACCATTCTCTACCACAGTCAGCTACGGAACAGTCTTCCCCTCACTCCACCCAGAACTAGCACCACCCTGGTGGTCGTGATCCTGGTTAAGTGTCCCACCAGCATATAAACCACGCCCACTTTCCATACAATACAAGATCTTGTGGGAAGGGAGAAAATAGGGATAGAAAACTGATTTTAAAAACACAAAAAAGCAAAGCCAGAGAGGCATCTTACAGCTCAGGGCAGCAGAATGAGCCCCAGAAAGGAAGAGTAGACAGGATTTTTGTTCAGCATTTTTTCACCATTGATAAGACTGTAAGCATCATGTTTATCAAAGCAGTGAATTCCACAGGCTGTACGACATAGCTAAGTCACTGAACATTGGAATTAGAACCAAAATCAACAAGATGAAATTGAACAGGAATAACAGGAACTGCTGTGTTTAGGTTGAGAATAGCAGTGACATAAGGTAAAACTGCTGGCCAGCAGTTCAGATAAAAAAGACCTCAGCAGTTTTGTTCAACACAAGTTCAAGGACAGGCATTATGATGTAGTAGAGGAAAAAACAAGACTTAGATTCAAACATACCCTACCTCAATTCCTGATTTCACCACTTAGGGAAAGAATGGGAGCTTATGGCAGACATCTGTGCTGCATTCCCATGCCAACCCTCCTAAGAGGTGACAGGCCCCATAATGGGAGCCCTCTGAAGGCCACAGCAACTGACCTCTAAAAAGCCTGCCTTGAGTGCCGTGGTAAAAATCCCTGTGCCCAAGGTTGGTTCAGAAACTGTGGAGCCTCCTGCCTTCAAGGGACTGAATCAACTTAGGAAGCACAGGTGTGGTGGCCAGCACTGGACTTGGTGGGCTCAAGTCCAGTGCTCTTCTTGGGTACTTGGGTTCTAAGAGACTTCTAAGACTCTTGCACAACCAAGGAGCAGGGGCCAAGGGGGATTAGGATTACATTTCATGGTTGAGATTGACTTTACTGGCCGCCAAATGGGTGGGGACATGTAGCAGACTGACCTGACATAGGGGAATAAATAAATATGACATTTATTTTCATCCAAATATTAGGGAGTATAATTCACACTCTACAAAGTTTAAAGGACTTGTTCAGTCAGACAGACTCAGACCAATCCCAACCATACCACTGCGATTTAACCTACTTTCCAAGCATCATTTCGTTTATTTGCAAAAAAGAAAATATAATGCCAAATTCACAAAGCTTTTAGGAGAATTACATGAGATAACTTGTGGTAAAAACCGTAACATAGTTCTTAGTGTGGTATGGTTGCATTTTATACAAATATGAATTCTGTGGATTTAAAATAGTGCAATAAAAAATATGAGACCCATTATATGGCAAAATTTGAAAAAAATGTGAATCCCATTTTATATTTTTATTCTTATGTGGAAAAACATCTTGAATGGGTATCGTTTGCTAATCACTAATTGGATGTGGAGAATAAAAATAAAAGGGGAAGTTTAGGATGACCCTCACAGTTAAGATTTAGGTGACAAGTGATGATACTGTTTACCAAGAAAGGCCAGGAATATGGAGGGGTGGGGAGAAGTCCCCCAAGGGCAGTAGGGAGGTGATGTCTTTAAGTTGGACAAGCTAGGGGTAGATTCTGTGGAACATTCAGGTAGAGGTACTCAGCAGGTATTGCTGATAGTGGCCTGGGTCTCAGAAGAGAAAGCTGGCTGGAGATATATAGATTTGAAAGTCAGGAGTAAACAGCATATAACCTAAAGCATGTATTTGAAATCACCCAGAGATTGAGGATGGAATGAGAAGATCAAAGAAGCAATGATGTAGCCTTTACAAATACTATCATACAAGAAGTGAATAGGAACACATTACCTCTAGAGGAATCTTAAAAGGAATGTTCAGAGAGGTGGACAGAAAACCAGGAGGGAGTGTTGTCACTGAGGCTGAGTTTAAAGAGAGATTTTTCTTCAATAATTTTTTAATTGAAGTATTTTAGATTTACAATGTTCTGTTAATTTCTGCTGTACAGCAAAGTGATTCACTTATACACATATATATACATTTTTAATATTCTTTTCCATTATGGTTCATCATAGGATATGGAATATAGTTCTCTGTGCTATACAGTAGGACCTTATTGCTTATCCATTCTATACATAAAAGCTTACATCTGCTAACCCCAACCTCCCACTCCATCCCTCCCACACCCTCCTGCCCCTTGGCAACCACAAGTCTGTTCTCTATGTCCATGATTCTGTTTCTGTTTCATAGATAGGTTCATTTGTGTCATTTAGATTCCACATATAACTGATATCATATGGTGTTTGTCTTTCTCTTTCTGACTCACTTCACTTCGTTGATAATCTCTAGTTGCATCCATGTTGCTGTAAATGGCATTATTTCATTCTTTTTTTATGGCTGAGTAGTATTCCACTATATATATGTACCACATCTTCTTTATCCATTCATCTGTCGATGGACATTTAGGTTGTTTCCATGTCTTGGCTATTGTGAATAGTGCTGCTATGAACATAGGGGTGCATGTATCTGTTTGAATTACAGTTTTGTCTGGATATGTGCCTAGGAGGGACTGCTGGATCATATGGTAATTCTGTTTTTAGTTTTCTGGGGAACCTCCATACTGTTCTCCACAGTGGCTGCACCATCTTACATTCCCACCAACAGTGTAGGAGGGTTCCCTTTTCTCCACACCCTCTCCAGCATTTGTTATTGGTAGACTTTTTAATGATGGCCATTGTGACTGTTGGTGGTACCTCATTGTAGTTTAGAGAGAGATTTAATGCTAGAGAAGTTGTCATCCATGTCAGGTCACAGAAAGGTCAATAAAGTCATAACATTTTAATCAGCTGTTGAAGGTCAATGGAGAGTCTAGCTAGCACAACTTCAGTGGAAAAGTGGGAGCAAAGATGGGCTTCAGGAATGTCCATTTTA
This sequence comes from Balaenoptera acutorostrata, assembly GCF_949987535.1. Classification (NCBI taxonomy): domain Eukaryota; kingdom Metazoa; phylum Chordata; class Mammalia; order Artiodactyla; family Balaenopteridae; genus Balaenoptera; species Balaenoptera acutorostrata. The sequence continues at coordinate 97,497,894 of NC_080070.1, forward strand.
AGAGAGGTGATACTTGCACTGGATGCTGCCCTGATCAAATCACACTTGGAATATTTCTTCTAACTTTGGCACTGTTGAGTGTGAAGTACTGATTGGAGGAGACAGCCATTGCATAGGAGAAGAGAGGCAGGCAGGCATGAAGATTAGGTAGTGAAAGAGAAAAACAAATATCGTGTATTAACGCTTATATGTGGAACCTAGAAAAATGGTACAGATGAACCGGTTTGCAGGGCAGATATAGAGACACAAATGTAGAGAACAAACGTATGGACACCAGGGGGGAAAGTGGCAGGGGGTTGGTGGTGGTGGTGTGATGAATTGGGAGATTGGGATTGATATGAATACACTAATATGTATAAAATAGATAACCAGTAAGAACCTGCTGTATAAAAAATAAATAAAATAAAATTCAAAAAAAAAATTAGGTAGTGAAAATAGAAGATAAATTAGAAGGCTCAGGAAAAACCAAACAGATAAGCCATGTTGTATGGAAATTAGAAAGACAAAACAAAGGGGCAGAGGCAGGAATATGGAGTGATTTACATTTTTTAACCACAAAAGTAACAGCAGCCAGGAACACAGTGTGGATCAGACCCCATGGGGTTGAGGGTCTCAGCATGGTGCATTCTCCACACCCTATTACTCTGGCAAAGGATACCTTCATGATGCAAACAGCATTATGAGGAAATCCTCAAGCTCTGAATAAAACCATAACTGGTCAGAGCCTTAAATGACCTGGGTATCTCTATCTGGGAGACAGAGCTTTCCATGTAAAAGGATTAACTTGAACCTGGGTGCACAAGACCCACCCTGGGTGGTGCTACTCCCACTGATTCTCATCTGACTCAGTGTTGAGCAGTAAGTCACATGAGTGAATATTCACATTGTCTAGTGTTGTTTTCTCTCACACTGCTACTTGAAGGGAAACCTCAGGACCAGGATAAGGAGGGAGCTGAGTATAAAAGTACAGAGCGATCCAGGCCACCTATTTACCTGGAGAGCTCCCCTGTATTTAGAAAGTTGGACCCATTCAGGGTGGGGCGAAAACATGGTCCATACCACTCTATGAGGGACCTACAAATAGAGAATTCTCAGAAAATGGCAACCAAGATAGTAGCAGGAGTGGAGGAGGGAAGAGTTGAGACTAGAAACTGTGAGAGAAGAATAAACAGTTGACTGAACTGGGAACTTGTAACCACATAAGTACTAGAAAATAAAATCATAGCTATGTTTAAGAATTGACAAATTTGTTCTTATTCCTTGTGGATGCAGCAGAAACAACTAGGGACAAAAGGTGCTTGGGAAGCTGCTTTCTCTGCTTTGATATGAGAAACAACTTGCTAATTACATACCTACTCCTCCCCAAAAGGGAACAGAATGCACCCCAAAGTCAACAGCCTCTCAAGCACAGAAAGCGTTAGACCAGAGGCTGGATACACATTACTATTACTGGAGATGCTTCATTTTCTTGGCCTCATATTCCCATCTGAAAGCACTTCAGTAACACTCCAGGGCTCTGTCTCCACCCCTCACATCTCCCCAGGAGAAGAGGAGGGATGTACCTGACTGGCAAATTTGGGAGAAATAACCAGGCCTACAATTCAGCTCCCGCTACACTCTGCCCTGACCCGAAAGCAAATGCATGCATCCTGGCTGCCCTCAGCAGCCTGAGGGAGGGCTGCGGTAGTCCAGGCTGTGCAGTGACTGAGGGTAAGTCTGTCTGATCCAGGTGTAAAGTACTAGCAAGTCACCTTGGTCAATGTCTTAAGCCATGGTTTCCTACCATCTGTATCAGATAATATTTAGCTCTCCAGCTGTCTACTTCCCAATTGTTTCCAAACTCAGACAAGGAAGAGGGTGTTATTATTATTGTCCCCTAAGACTCTAAGAATATCTGTGAGGAATACTGTCCTGGGGGAAATGTTAGACCATATAACTCAGAAGTTGTTCTAAATGTAGGATTCTGTGACTTAATGACTTCTCAGATACTTCTAGGATCTTCTAACTTAGTGTCCAGTTGACATTTCAAATTCAATGAATCTAAAATTAAATTTGTCTCCCCCCCCAACACCAGCTCACTCTCCCAACATTGCAGCACATCTAAAGTACAACTGGTCTCACATTCATTGAGATTTAAAAGGTTAAAGTTCCCAAATGGTAGGGAAGTTAAAAACATCCCTATCATGATTGCAAATCTATACTGACATAACCAAGTGGTGTTTGAAAATCTGTGATCGCCAAGATCTAGTGAGAGTATGGAGAAAAGAGAAGGGGCCAAGGTCAATATCCACAGGTGCTGTGAGGAAGCTGGGGGAGAGGGAAGAGCAAGAAACCTAACATGAGGACAAAGAAATAATTCCCAGAGAAAACGACTAGGACGTGTCATGCCATAGAACCACCCCCCTCCAAAAAAAGAGCATTTCAAAAAAGAAGCATAATCAAATGCTACTCAAAGAACAGGGAAGAAGTGAGCATAAGCTATTGGATTTGATGATTAAGAAATTCCTGGGAATGAGACCAAGTTTGTGGCAGTGGGGCTGAAAGGGGAAAAATCATTTCCCATTCATTTATTCAACCAACATTTATTGAGCATCTAGGGGTTATGAATTCAAAGCCCTGTCCTCAAGGCTCTTACAGTCCAAGAGGAAAACAGAAAATAGACAGTTATAACAGACAGTAAGAAATGCTTCAGGGGCTCTGGGAATACATATGAAGAGGAACTAACCAAGACTAAGGGAGAGGACAGAAGATCAAAGGTAGCCTTTCTGGAAAAGATGACATCTGAGCTGTGCCTAGACAGGAGTGAGCCAGTCAAAGAAGAGAAGGGGACCCTATACAGAAAGGGCATAATGGCTGGAGAGAGTGTCTTATACTTGAGTAGTAGACTAGGTAACTCAGTATGGCTAGAGCCAAAGATTCCTGTGGAGAAATGGTGGAGAATGAAGCTGAAAGGTAATGAGGGGGACAGAAAGGGCTTTGTGGGCAATGTTAGAGCCGATGGGAAGTCAAGGAGAGATGTTAAGCAGGAAAGTAACATGAATAAATATGACTTTAGAAAGACATCTCTGGTGGGCAAATGAAAAATGAGTTGGAAGGTCAAGGTCAAGAATAGATGCTGGAAGACCCAAGGAAGGGTTGGGTCTTTATATATAGATATAGATATAGATAGATATCTAGATATCTAGATATATCTATATATATCACATTTTCTTTTATCCATTCATCTGTCGATGGATACTCAGGTTGTTTCCATGTCTTGGCTAATTGTAAATAATGCTGCAGTGAACATGGGGCATCTTTTTGAGTTAGTGTTTTTGTTCCCTTCAGATAAATACCCAGAAGTGGAATTGCTGAATCATATGGTAGTTCTATTTTTAATTTTTTGAGGAACTTCGATGTTTTTCATAGTGGCTGCAACAATTTACATTCCCACCTTTGCTTTTGTTGTTCCTTTTAGTAAAGGTGTTCATCTTTTACCCTGATATATTTTCTTCATAGCATTTAATTCTATATGACATGTTCTTGTGTATTTGTTTCCTTGTTTGCTATCTGATTCTTCACACTAAAATATAAGCCCCTTGAGAGCAGGGTATTTGTCTAATCCACCACTATTTCCCCAATACCTAAAACAAAGCCTTGTACATTGTAGGCATTCAACATAGTTATTAAATAAATAAAATAAAATCTTTATTGAGCACCTGCTTGTGCCAAACTCTTAGGTGCTGAGGATAAAGAAATGTAAAAAATCAATAAACAGAAACTTCAATTAAATAGATTTGGGAGACCAGAAAGGAGAGCTCTTAACACCTGCAAGGATAGCAGAGCCCAACAGGAAGAACTCCTCTTCTTTCCATGGCAAAGACTCAGGCAGTGAGAAGCCATGGGATCTTTGTTTACTTAGCCCTCCCAACTTCCTTTCCCTTCTTATAAAAGCGCTCTCCTTCCCTTGCCATTGGGGGACTTGCGCATGACTCATAATGGTTACAGACCTCCAATTGCAATTCTCTTCTGATCCTGAATAAACACATCTTTGCTGGAGAATTGCCTGACAGTATATTTGTTTTAGGTCAACAGAAGTAATCAAAACAGATGTAATTCCAAAACCCCAAAAGCATACAATTTAGTGGGAGAGACAGACAAAAAAACAAGAACACTATTAAAAAATAATAGTTATGTACAATGCGAGTGCTATGAAGGAAAAGAACAGGCCTTACAGCAAGGACTGATTTTAGATTGAGTAATCAGGAGAGGTCTTTCCAATGGGGAACATTCTGAGACGTAAACAGAGACCTAGTCAAATAACAGCAGATGGAGAAGAGTTCCCTATGGGATATGAGCACGGGCAAAGCCCCCTGTAGGATTTTCTGCATTCACTTCTTACATTTTCCTCTACTGGGATACTTGTTTTCATCCAAGAGTCATAGATGTTTAAAGCTGGAAGTGATCCTAGAAGCTATCTAGCCCACCCTCATTTTACAGAAGAAACTACAAATACATACGTATTTTTTGCTGGGAATGTTCAAAGTCTTTAAACTGAGGGTAAGAGAACTTAGATGCCCTGTGGGAGGTCAGCAAGCTGACAGAGCCAGCAGGGCTACGTTTAGAATCCAGCCTTCCTGACTTTCTCTTCAGTGGCTTCCTGTCATTCAGCCATCTAAATTCAATATATTAAAAATAGTAACTTCTACTGAGAAATTACATGTGCTGGGCATTGTTCTAAGCACTTTGTGTGTATTAACTCATTTAATCCTCACAATAGCAAGTGCAGGAGATATTATTATTATCCTTTCATTACAAATGAGACAGCTTAGAAACAAAAACTTAAGCAAGATGCCCAAGGTCATGCAGCTAGTGACCGAATCAGCTATCCAGACTCCAGAGCACACTCTCAATTTCCATGTAGCTGCCTCTTTCTGTGCTGTAGTTTTTCATCTTACAAATGATGTATCATTTTGCAAGGGTGGTCCCTGCTAAAGTTAATGTAGCATCTTCTACAATTTAAAAGTCATAAAAACTTTATATCAAAATCATTTGTAAACTTCTTAACTTAGGTAGCATTACTGATTAGGGCTGAAGTGATGAAAGCCAGGTCTATGGGCACAGCAATCTTATACCCAAAATAAACTGATCCTAAAGCAATTTTTAGATGTTTGGCTTCATCTGCTTTTTCACCCACACCACAGATTGAGCCAACACACACATAGCTCTTTGATGGAGCATTGTGGTTTTGGGAGCTCCCTTATCTGAAGTTCACACAGTACATGCCTAAGAAACTTGGAACCACTCTGCTTTAGTGAATTGAGGTCAGACTGACCTCTGAGGTTATCAAAACATAAACTCAAAAAGTCATTGAGACTACTCTTTTGTTTTAGAATTCTAAGTAGTTTAATCTAACAGGCCTGAACCATCTGGTTTCTCTCCTGCAACCTTGTACAAGTTTTAACCTTTATCCAGGGCCTTTTTTCCCCAAGTGAGATGAGTCATCAACACTATAAAATCTGAAGGTGATTTTACAAGTCTTTGCAAGTCCACACACTATTATCTTTTACAAACAAACAAAAAGTTACAGTTGTTTAAAATGAAAGACAGCCCTAAGATACTACTTATATTATTAAACTAATCAAGCACTTTTTCATTTTAGGACAACTGCATTACTTGACTAGATTATTTAGACTTTCCAAATTCATCAACATAAGGGTTTTCTCTGTATTGCTTGTCAAACTACACACATACAAATAAAAAAGAAACGTTGCATTTTCATGGAAAATGATCTTTGCCAAACCTCCCAACTAGCTGAGCTTGACTGATAGTGTATGAGCTCTACCATCTAACAAAGCAGCCTTTCGTAATGGGTAAATGATACTAAGGAAAATGATAGTGAAACAGAACCTGACTTGTTTTCATGAGCTGATGCAACTGAACCTAAAAAGCAAGCCTACAGTTCTCCAAGTTAGGTTCAAATTGTATCGCAATAATTGAACCTGATTGCTGTTTTCAATTATTCCTTCAAAACATTAGGCAGTCTAAATATACAAATCTCTATTTTGAAAACTAACACTTCCAAAAACTTTAAAGTTTAGATCCAACTCACATTACATTTTTATGTTTTGTTTCTTAAGTCCCTGAGAATTCATTGACCAGAGAAGTCACCAAATTAAATGCCATTTTAAAACTATGATTTAAAAAATTAATTCTGCAAATCTATTGCATTAATAAGCTTAATAAACCCAACTGTTTAAGACAGGAGTGTTAGAATCATTAATTTCCAATTTTATAATATTATATAAATTCTCTTTTATTACCTGTACATTTTAATGGATATTCTTGACAATTTATTTGATTGGGAAAAATTTGAGACTATCTCCAAAAATAATTCTGTGCTTTAGTGTCATGTCAAGATTGAGTAATTTATAAAAGTTACTCTTGTATTTTTTTAAGGGTAGTACAACTAAACAGATGTATTGAATATAATGGGGTTTTTTTTAACTTCTTTATTGGAGTATAATTGCTTTACAATGGTGTGTTAGTTTCTGCTTTATAACAAAGTGAATCAGCTATACATATACACATATCCCCAAATCTCCTCTCTCTTGCGTCTCCCTCCCATCCTCCCTATCCCACCCCTCTAGGTGGTCACAAAGAACCCAGCTGATCTCCCTGTGCTATGCGGCTGCTTCCCACTAGCTATCTATTTTGAATATAATGGTTCTTAATTATTGTTTTTTGTTTCACAATTATTTTACTCATATGTACACATATTATAAATGATTATTTTACATATATCAATATAATTACATATATATGTGTGTATATATTCTGTTTCTTTAGAATTCTCCAAGAGGAAAAACCAGAGTGATATAGAGGCTATAATTTTACCCAAGTAGTCAGGAAAACCAGATTCTGGTCTCAGTTTTGTAGTTGTCTGGCTTTGGGGATGTCATTTAATTTCGCAGATCCTCAGCTGTCCCTCCTGAAAAAGGTAATAGCTCAGCACAAAAATCTCTATGTTCTTTTCTAGATCATGCAATGGTTTGAGCACTCTGGCAGACCCTATAAATGTGATCCCAAAAGGGCTCAATATCATTCCACAAAGAGGTGGGGGTGGGAATTAGGGTGGAAGGAGAGACAGGAAGGCTGATCGTAACCCATGACATGATATCATAAAGAAATACTTAAAATGCAAAAACTGGCAATGGTTTTCATTGTCCTGAGCGAAATCCCCAGTAATTCTACATGTTCCCCATATCCTGATGTGAGATTTTTCCAAAGTGAATCCAAACGTCAATTAATTCAACATAAACTCATCTCTGTATGTTTAGAGTTTTGTCGGGGTGATGAGAATGTGGAAGTCTTAAAAATCAAGGGCCAAGAGGGTTGAAACTGCCCAAAGTCGTATTGCTAGTGAGTAGCTAAGGTAAAGATATGAACCTACTTCTCCTGAGCCCTATGCCTGGACTTTTCATCATTATATTATCAAACCAAAAGACTTCTTATGAGGAAGCATGCAAGTTCATAGCTCATCATAACTGTTGAAGTTTCCATGTACAAGTTTCTGTTAGGGCCTGGATCACATTAGAAAATGGTTTCCTGACTCTGGGTTCTGTGGTTCTTTATGAGTTGGCATTTTTAGTTTCTCTGAACTGGAAGACAGAAGAGTATTAAACCAGAGTTCCTCTGCAGCAACTATGTATTGACTTCTTAAACATCTTCTTGTTTCTTATCTGTTGTAATTGTTATTTTGCTTTTTACTGAAACCAACACATTTTTTTCTGACAAGGAGGAATGCCCTTTTAAATACTGTCTGATGACTGGCAGTTCAAATCCACCTTCAGTGAGGCTGATTGCCCAATTATCTCACCCAATCCCCCACTCAAAGTCCCCTCCTGCCCATAGCAATCTTGCAGTTAGACCTGGCCTAGTGACAAAGTTCTAACCTAAAGCACATCACTGAAATTCTTGACTGTGGGGTCTTGGGGAAACTTTGGCTTTCCTAATAAACAAAGGTAGAGAACCATTTGCCTTCTACCACTGTGATTTTCCCCCTTCTCCTGGCCTGGTGAATGAATATGAGGCTGGAAGAGGAGTAGCCATATTGCAACCATGAGACAATAAGCAAGAGGATACTAAGGACTGTGGAGTGAAAAGATAGAAAATTTACACTTTTATTGGCATTATGGAGGACCAGCCCTGGATTGCCTTCCTCTGGACTTTGTGTTATAGGAAAAAATAAGCCCTACTTCTTTTTTTTTTTTTTTTTTTTTAATTTATTTATTTTTGGCTGTGTTGGGTCTTCGTTTCTGTGCGAGGGCTTTCTCTAGTTGCGGCAAGCGGGGGCCCCTCTTCATCGCGATGCGCGGGCCTCTCACTATCGTGGCCTCTCTTGTTGCGGAGCACAGGCCCCAGACACGCAGGCTCGGTAGTTGTGGCTCACGGGCCTAGTTGCTCCGCGGCATGTGGGATCTTCCCAGACCAGGGCTTGAACCCGTGTCCCCTGCATTGGCAGGCAGATTCTCAACCACTGCGCCACCAGGGAAGCCCAGCCCTATTTCTTTAAGCCCCACTACCAGTCAGGTTTTCCTGTACTGGTAGGTGAAGGCAGTATAAGCTGATACCTTAGAGAATTACTAGACCCAGAATGTTGTGCATAAAATAGCTACTCTGAAGCACACTGAAGTGTTTGCATCCAGTCAGCTTCTGAGACTAGGGACTTAAATGTTTTTATGCTCTCCTTAAGTCATCTGTATGGAGGCCCATAAAAAGAAAGGTGCTGTGTTCTTGAGGCCTAAAGATCTTTCAGAACCTTACCCCTTTTCTCTTCTGTTTCAAGCAGCATTAGGATTATTTTTCAATTATTGAAAGCTTACCTTTTATGTCTATTCATCAATAATTGTTTAGAGATTTGACTGTCACAAGCACAAGAAGCAGCCTGAGGAAAACTTTGGTGTTTTTATTCTAGATCTGCACCATCTTTCTTAACATTGAATTGGAGCAGCACAGTATAATTTCTTAAATGACATATTCATTCACTTGATAAATACTTTAAAATATTCTGTATGCTTGTAAATCAGGGAATATAATATGAATAAGACATACTCCTAGACATCCAGGAATAATCTAGTATGTGTATACCATTGAGTGCCTTGACTAACAAGCAACAAAACCATGTTGAGAAACTGTCTTGTATTTGAAGTTCATTATGCAACTTTCTGTCGACTACTCCTCATTGACTCAAAACTGATATTAATAATGGCCTGAAAATAGCTTTCATCACTACCCATGGCAGAAATTAGAGAAAAACATCTAATATAAATATTCTACATTATATAGGCAAAATGCCCTTAGAACAGAAAAGGAAGCAAAGATGGGTATAGATGGTACATTTGAAAAGAGGGTACAGAGATCGGGAGAACAGGATTGAGGAAAGGGGTCAGGAAGTAAGTTGAAGGAGTTCCTACCTGATGGCATGTATTTTCTCAGTGAAGAAGGATGGAAAGTGAAGTTGAAGGGCAGTGAAGTGGGGGATTTAGCATGAAAAATTGAAGAGTGGTAATAGTCTGCTCAGGGTACCATAACAAAATACCGTAGATTAGGTGGATTAAACAACAAAAGTGTATTTCTCATAGTTTTGGATGGTGGGAAGTCCAAGATCAAGATTGTGTCCAGTTTGGTTCCTGGTGGGAGCTCTCTCTTCTCTGCCTTCTTGCTGTGTGCTCACATGGCGGAAAGAGAGCGCTGGTGTCTCTGCCTCTTCTTATACAGGCAACCACCCTATTGGATTAGTACCCCAACCTCATGATTTAACCCTAGTCATCTCTTCACAAGCCCTATCTCCAAATACAGTCACATTGGAAGTTAGGGCTTCAGCACAGGAATGGGGAGGGGAGGACACAAACATTTAGTCCATAAATAAGAGCTCAAACAGTCTCTGTAAGAAATGGAAGGAAGAGACCCATAGAAGGATAGACAGGCATTGTTTGGAACGACTGAAGTTAAATACCACTCAGGAACACCTTCAACAGTCTTCCACTTCCAGCCATGATAAGGTAATGGTACGAAACTATCCTTCCCACCATATATAACTAGAAAAATGGACAAAATATATGAAACTACTGCTTTCAGATGTTGGACAACAGTCATCACAATATTCGGATCTGTGAAAGAAGGAAAATAAATGAGATGAGACTTATGATAGCCCAGGCTTTCTGCATGGAGACATTTTTTGGCTGCTTGTGAGAGAAAGAGTGCCAGGCAGTCTCACTAAGCCAAGGAGATAGAACCCCAGTGGGGTTCAAGGATGTTGAGGTTGCTGCAATTTATTGGCAAAGTACTGGAAAAGTGGGAGTTACACAAAAAAGATAGCTTGAGAAGTCTGCATAGGGATCCTTGCATCTTTGCATTTTAAACAATGTGTGTGCAGGGGACACTCCATGAGGCTGAACAAAAAAATGACTACTGGGGACAAAACATCTGCAGGGAATCTGTAAGCAGAACAACTACTATAGTTCGTATGGGATTGGAAAATTTACAGATTGAGACAAATCAGAGTACAGACATGCCACAGAACACTTGGGGCATTCAGTAAAGACCCAGGAAGGTCACATGATAGGAGTAAGGAAAAACTAGCCTAGAGTATAAGTTATTCTAGTCTTTCCTTAACAAAGCTTAAGTGTAAGGTGAGAAAAGATGAAGCTTATCTTCAAGTAAGTTAACTGACTACAAAAAACAAATTCAACACTTCTTAAAAATAACAACATAATATACTCAACAATGTAACTTACTAAACATCCAGCATATAATAAAAAAATTACTATATCTGTAAAGAAGGAAAATCTGACACAACACATAACCAAGAGAAAAATTTAGAATGTAAACACACAGAGAAATTACAGGGATAATAAAACTAGTAAACAAGTTCTTTAAAACAGCTATTATAAAAATGCTCAAGGATTTTCAAATAAAAATGAGAGAGAAGTGGAGATTTTTAAAATGAACCAAATAAAACTTCTAGAGATGAATACAACATCTATAGTGAAAAAATTCACTGGAATGGCTTAATAGCAGATTAGCCACTGATTTTTTTTTTCCCCTAAACAAACACTGTTTAATTATTTTGGAGGGAGGCAGTCAACAATAAAAGCAAAAAAATCCCTAATATAAAACTAGGCAAATGCCACTAACGACCAATGATTTTCTTGCTGTACATTACGAGGAAGTTATCGTTTATTGTGCCCTTCCTCTCTGTATCTTTCTGAGATGTTTCTAAACTCAGGATTGACTACATGCATTTTTATTCCCTTTTAAAATAGTTGAAGAAAAAGGAGGTTAACAAAAGCTAGTAAGAATTTTAAAATATGCTAAGTTCATCCTACTTACAAAATTCAGCAGTATGTTGCAGGCTATCTATTATGCAAATTGTTGGTGCCTTTTTTTTTGCCAGTTTTGGTGAGTAATTAAACAGAAGTTAATGGCTTTTTAAAGACAGTTGCATATTTACTGTGCTGAACTTGAAGACATAGCAATAAACACTATTCAAAATGAAGCACAGAAAGAAAAAAAAAAGGCTTAAAAAATGAACAGGAGCTCAATGAAATGTGGGACAATATTAAGTTGTTTAATATATGTGCAATCATTGTTCCAGAAAGAGGAAGGAAACAGAAAAATATTTGAAGAAATAATGGCTGAAAACTTTCCAAATTTGCTGAAAAATATAAACATGTATATCCAAGAGTTCAATGAATTCCAAGAAGGATAAACACAAAGAAAACTGCAAGGCATATCAAAATCAAATTGCTAAAGATTCAGTAATAAAAAGAAAAATCTTCAAAGCAACAAGAAAGAAAAAGACACATACATACAAAGGAAGAAAAAAAATATTCCACTGATTTCTCATTTAAAATAATGCAATCCAGGAGACTATGGAATGACATCTTTTAAATGGAATGAATGAAATTTTTAAAAACCTGTCAGTCTAGAAGTCAATGTCTAGAGAAAACCTCTCTCAGAAACAGAGTAAAAATAAAGACTTTCTTAGAGAAACACAAGTTGAGAAAATTAAGCACCAACAGACAAACCTGTTCTTCAAGAAATGTTAAAGGAGGTTCTTCATGCTGAAGGAAAATAGTTCCAGATGAAAACTCAAATCTAAACCAAAAGAAAGAAGACCAGAATCAACCGATTTGTGGAAAAATAGAAAATACTTTTTTCTGAGTTTTTAATTTCTTTAAAAGATAATGAACCCTGGGCTTCCCTGGTGGCTCAGTGGTTAAGAATCCACCTGCCAACACAGGGGACACGGGTTCGAGCCCTGGTCCGGGAAGATTCCACATGCCGTGGAGCAACTAAGCCCGTGCGCCACAACTACTGAGCCTGCGCTCTAGAGCCCACGAGCCACAACTACTGAAGCCTGCTTGCCCAGAGCTCATGCTCCACAACAAGAGAAGCCACCACAATGAGAAGCCCGCGCACCACAACAAAGAGTAGCCCCCGCTCTCCGCTACTAGAGAAAGCCCGTGCACAGCAACGAAGACACAACCCAGACAAAAATAAAATAAATAAAATAAATTTATTTTTAAAAAAAGATAATGAATCCCTTCCACTACCCTTTCACTTTCTTCTTTCAATACAATTCAGTCCTAAAGCCATTAGATTGGTCCAAGCAAAGCAGGCATCCATGCCAGGGTAAGGGGCGCAGAGGGGGCTCTGTTGGCCCAGAACAGGGCATCAGAACTAGGGTGCATAAAGGGGAGCATCCACTCAGTGGAGCAGCCTTCCTTGCACAAAACAGGTGAGGAGGGTGTCCCCAAGGAGGAATGTCCCAGAGTAGAATATCAGAGCCCCGGGCTTCCCTGGTGGCGCAGTGGTTGAGAGTCTGCCTGCTAATGCAGGGGACACGGGTTCGAGCCCTGGCCTGGGAAGATCCCACATGCCGCGGAGCGGCTGGGCCCGTGAGCCACAACTGCTGAGCCTGCGCGTCTGGAGCCTGTGCTCCGCGGCGAGAGAGGCCGCGGCGGTGAGAGGCCCGCGCATCGCGATGAAGAGTGGCCCCCGCTTGCCACAACTGGAGAAAGCCCTCGCACAGAAACGAAGACCCAACACAGCCAAAATCAATCAATCAATCAATCAATCAAAACATACGCATCTGATTCAAGATCCTCATTAAAAAAAAAAAAAAAAAAAAAAATTTATAAAAAAAAAAAAAAAAAAAAAGAATATCAGAGCCCCAGTGGAAAAAGGAAGACAAATGAGGTAGCATGGCTCACTGTTGGGATATCGGAGCCCAAAGTAGATGGAGCCCAAGAAGAGGACATCTGCCCAGCACAGACAGTCAGAGAACAAGCAGACTGAGAAGGGCATTCGTCCACGTAGAAGTATAATGTAAGACGTTGAAGTCTGCAAGGAATGAGGAGGAAGTCCCTAAGGAGGGGCAGCCACTGTGGGATGTCAGAACCTGAGCAGGACAAGGAGGGGGAACCAAGGAAGTGAAACCCTGTATAAGATACCAGGAGCTAAGTGGGATGTGGAGAGTCGCTCTATTGGGGGAGGGGACACGGGTTCGAGCCCTGGTCCGGGAAGATCCCACATGCCACGGAGCAGCTAAGCCCGTGCGCCACAACTACTGAGCCTGCGCTCAGAGTGGCTCTATTGGGGGAGGAGGGTGGCATGTGCTGACAGAGCCTATTCAGTATAAGATGGGCATCCCCAAAGAGGCATGGAGCGTCAGAGCCTGAGTAGGGTAAGGAGGACATCTACATAAGAAGGTACTCAGTGCAGGGCGTGTTAGCCCAAACAAAGTTAGAAAGGCAACTACATAGGAGGAAAAGCAACTGGCATAGGATGTCAGAGCCCAAGCAGTATGAGGAGGGCCTCTGCATGGCAAGGGATGTCAAAGCCTGAGCAGGATGAGGAAGGTATCCACACAGGGAGGGAACAGTGGCAGCCACGTGTGTGACTGCTTACACACAGGAGTGATCAAATAAGTAAATACATGAAGAATAATGAGAGCTGGGATTCTCACTGTTGGAGAATGACATTGCAGATATGGAAAAGGAGAAGACTAGTATGAGCCCTGTGGTGCTAAATTGGACCTGGAAGTATCCACATACAGTTTAGGTTTAGTTTAGGTTTTTTAGGTATATAGAGGTACATAGATATGGGGGGAAATATGTATATGTGTGTTCCTACTTACAGTCTCTAGCTCTGTCTACTGAGAAGGCATGGGAGAAGCAACACTTCAATGGTGATGAACACAGATAGAGTTCAAATCTTGGTTCCTATGTACAATTCTCCACTAAAAAGGATTCAAAGAGTCCTAGAGAAATGACCTATCCAGGGTGGAGCACGGAAAGTACAAGAGGAGCCTGGGACATCATGCTGTGCTATAAAGTAAGGAAGTGCTCAGAGGATGATAGTTACACATCAAAGGGACAGAGAAGGCAACCTGAAAGGACTCCCACTGAATCTGGAACAATTTGAGCACCAAAATAAATAGTGATAGTAATGGATTATAACCCATTGAATGAAATAGAAAACCATGAGTTTGATGAGGAATGAGTATATTTATATAATTGTAAAGTACCTACCCACGAAATGCACATCCATTACAAAGGGGGCAACTGAATAGTGGAGAAGCCTAGCAGACACCACTTTCAACAAGCAGCCGCCGTGAAATCACCAATCCTGGGCAAATCCAAATCCTGTGCCACTGATAGGATGCAGTGAGAAGAGCACAGCATGATGTCTGTGGTATTTCCAGCAAAAATGCAGAACCTGAATCTATTCTTGAGGAAACATAAAACAAGCTCAAATTAAGAGATCTTCTACAGTAAACCTGGCCTGATCTTCATGTCAAGGGAATGAAAATTAAAGAAAGGCAGACTAAAGGAGAGGAAGGGCCATGATAATCAACTGTTCTGTGTGATTCTGGACTGCATCCTTTTACTTTATTGGGACAACTGGGGATACCCAAATTAGGTCCGAGGATTTTGATGGCTGACTGTAAGAGGATGCCCTTGTTTATAGTAAATACACCAATAATATTTAGGGGTGATAAGACATCATGTCAGCAACTTACTCTCAACTTGTTCAGGAAAAAATATTCTTTGTGTTGTACTTGCAACTTTTCTGTTTGAGATTGTTAAAAATGAAAAATACATGCTGAATAAAATATAATTGACTGTTTAAAGCAAAAATAAATTCTAATGTAGGGTTTATAAATACATAGAAATAAAATGCATGGCAATAATAGCATGAAGCACAGGAGGGGGGAAATGAAAGCATACTCTTGTTAGGTTCTTACATCATATGTAAAGGGATAAAAAATTATTCTGAGGCATAATGTGCAATAAATTAAAAATGCAGCTGCTTACAATGTAAATAAAGAAACAGTCAAAACGTAGGAGTTCAAAGACAAAAAGCAGCTGCATAAGTGTAGGAAGGAGTGTGATATGGCTTAGAAAAATAGCTAAGAATGACATATTAATATGACACAAAAAGAGAAATAATTAGGGCAACAGTAATAGACTCTGTTACTTAAAGCTTTAAAATTTCTCTCATCAAAAGACTCCATGGGCAAAATTGAAAGCAAGCATCAAGTGTAGGGGAAAAAAATCTCAAATACATTCCAGGCAAAGGGTGAATATTACCAGTATATAAAGAGCTATAACGATCTTTAAGAAAATTATAAGGATTCCAATTTAAAAACAAGCAAGAGATGAGCAGGCAATTTATAAAGAGGAAACAGTGGACAAAAATGTCCTCATCCTAACTCTATGCCATACATAAAGTGCAAGATTAGATATAAATATAGGTATAGATATCTTGTTTCCCAAAATAACTTGAGCTCAAGTCTCTACATTTAGAAGGATGGATTTAATACATGGAATTTTATAATGTAAATCTGCCATCAACCAGAATAAGACAATATTTTACAACTCTTCCACCATTTATCAGGTAGCCCCACAAAGTAGAAATTGCTTATTTATCAAAATAGGAAAGAATATAACCAGTAGTTGGAATTATGGCTTATATTTCAGAGATCAATTCAATGAGTTGTAAGTTATAGATACATGATTCTTGTTATTATGAACTCATGATCTATGGAAGAAAGATGATAGGCATAAATATTTTAACTAACTGAAAGGTGCAGTATGACAAGCCCCATTTACATTCTGGAGTGTAGGTATAACGTTAAGATTAAAAGATTAGGGATTAGAGATTAGAAGCTAAGCACTGGGTTATCTAAAATCTGTTGTACCTTAAATGACAATATATGCTTGAAGGAGGAAGGAAAGAAAGACATTCCTTTCATTCTTATTTACTATAGCTTTAATTTCTTCATTTTTGATTGTTATAACAATTTACAGCCATCCAAATTGATGACTTCCAAAAAATGAAATAGCCCAAAGCTAGTTGTAAAAAATATTTTTCTTCAAAATATGGCTTCCATCATTCATGCAAAGTTCATAAAACCACTCTTTAAACAAACGTTGTGAAAATAACTAGTTAAGACATATGAATTCATACGAACCTGTAATACTGTTCTTTTGGGTAACTGTGAAACGTCAAATTCAGGAATCTCACCTACAAGAAAGACTTCAGACACATTTCGTTCAGGAGAAATGTATTCTTCTTTAGAATTTACTCTGAGTTTTAACTTGCTTCTCCATTTTTTTAATTGAAGTTCATGCTTTAACATCTGCCATGAAAATAATTTACAAATTCCATGGAACTCTTGTAAGGATTAAATGAGATGATACATGTAAAACACAATGCTTGATACAATCATAGCACCAATTAAACATTATTTATTATCATCGTTGTCATTATATAAATTATCATTGTCCAGAGCATGTGTAATAATGTGTAGTCTCTGAACCACCATTTTAGATCATTTCTACCAGTTGTCATACAACATTGGCATAGGCAGTCACCTTGAAGATGTGGTCCAGCCTTCTCTTTTATTTAGAGATGAGGAAGCTGAATCCCAGAGAGTCAAGGTTCTGGTAATGCCAGAACTGGTATGTGGGGCATGGAAGGGTGAGGGTTAGCATGGAGGTATAGAAGGAGAGTTAGGGGAATTCCCCGGTGGTCCACTGCTTAGGACTCTGTGCTCTCTCTGCCCAGAGCCTGGGTTCAATCCCTGGTCAGGGAACAAAGATCCCACAAGCCACATGGTACAGCCAAAGATGAAAAAAATAAAATAAAAATAAAAATAAATAAATAATTATTTTAAAAAAGAGAGAGAGTCAGAAGGAAAGAATTTGGAGAACTGCCTAATCTATCATTACGGGAAGTCCCCATTTTGACTTTCAATACATTCCTTAAAACTACATAATCAAGAAAATACCCAAAGGGTAAATAAGTATTGTACCCATACAAACACACACACACACACACACACACAATTTTGGTGTAATATATGGATATATTAGAGCCTAAGGAAGAGCACACAGTGGAGAGCTAGCACATACAAGTGTTCCCTGCCTCTCCTCCCAGCAGACACCTGCCATCCTCACTCCACCCTAGTGAATACTGGCCTAGTAATATTGTTAGGCCAAGATATCACATGGCTAAAAGAAAACATTTTCTCTAACTATTTAATACATATCTATATTGAGGATATTATTATCATATATATTAATATATATCAACTACTACAAAACATTATGCTCAGTGTATGGGGATGGTTAAGAGAACAATACTGCCTGTTCTCAGGGACGTTCAGTTTAAGGGGATGTAAAAGGGTCAGCCTGGTCATGCACAGTTACCTTTTCACCATTAGACAATCAAAGACCAGGCTAGGGGCCAGGTCAAAACATTAGCTTAGGACAAGAAGTGGTGGAAAACACAGAATGACCAGACTAAAACAGTGGTACCCAAAGTACAACCGTTTAACTGGCAACGTTAAAAATGTAGTCCACAAAAGGCAGGTGCTAGAGGACATCCTGTAAGGACACCAGTTCAATACCAGGGGATGATAAACTTCTAGAGAGCAAGAATGATCAATGCTTTATGCGTCTCAGTCTCCTCCGCAGACTCTAGCACTGTTTCAAGCATTATGTGAGTAATCTTTTCTTACTCTCTCGGTACATACGTAGTATCGTCAGTGTCAATATCTGAACCAATCTGGGGTGAGAGACATTGATCTTACCCTCCACAGGGCAACCATAAAACAGGGGGGTTAATTTCTTCCTATTTTTCTCTTTCCTATTTATCCCAACTTTGTATTTCAAAGAATATTAATAAAACATTACCTACTAAATAATGTAACTAAAAAAAATTCCAGCATGTTTCTATGTCTGTTCCTAGTAGTTACTATGAATATTCTAAAACAACATTAAATGATAATATACTGTACTGATAGCTAAAGCAAACTAGAGATACTTTTAAGTTTGGAGGAGTTTGCTTGGATCCTCTGTTTTGATTGATTTAATTCCTAATGGGTGTCCCAGTTAAGAATGATCCTTTAAATTTAGCAATTTAGTAGTTTAAAAAATAATTTAGTATTAAGATTATAATTTATTAAATTGAATGTTGAAAAAGAATAAGTAGCAATTTAATCTTATCTAGAAAAGAATAAATTTAGTCTTTATCATTTATTTCTCTGTTATAATCATATCAAACAGTTTCTCTTCCACTTTAGACATCTATATCCACCTAAACACTTGCTTAAACAAAAAATCTTGGTGTCTTTATCAATAAATTTAAACAAAATGTTAAAAAGATTTTTCCTTGATGTTCATAGTTCAAATGAAACAACAAAATTTTTTAGGAAATATTTTGGGTAGCTGAGGTGACATTTAAATTACTAAGTTAAAAGAACAAGGACCCCATTAAAAGTATATAATATTCAGGACTTTAGTGTTTTCCACACAACATTATTATCTGAGGCAACATCAATGTAACAGCAAAATTCAGTTTCTAAAAAAATTGTTTCCAATATGCCATACCAGCTCATCTTCTCTCTTTTTATACTTATGTCTTGCTTTATCCCTCCATTTATTTAGGATAATTATCAGCTTGTAGCAGTGGAACATCTGTTGTACCCGCAGTAGTGTATCTGAAGAAAGTGCATTAGATTACTGTATATAGTTAAAGCTGCTCTCAAAAAACAAAGTGTTTAATATTCTATCATGTTTATAATATGAACCAATGTTGCATCTGATAGTTTTTTATTTTAATTACATATGAAATTACTTTTGACAGCAGTAGATAGTACTCCTGAGACTTTATTAACCTGTAAACATCACCTTTGCCCTTATAAATTAAGATATAATAGATGCAGTAAAATGTCAAGATATATATCATTTCTTTTTTAAAAAATCTGTTCTTTATGAAACCAGAACTTCCAAATTTATTCATAGAAATAGTCATGAGGTAGTATTCTGATTTAGTTAAATACCCTATGATTAAATAGATTGCTCCATATATATATATACATATATATATATGTGTGTGTGTGTGTATATATATATATATATATATGTGTGTGTATATATATATATATATATATATATATATATATATATATTTTTTTTTTTTTTTTTTTTTTTTTTTTAACCAGGGGTCCAAAGCTCAAACATAGGGGCCAGGCCGGAATGAGGGTGATTAAGGCAGGCCTTCGGGACACCACTCTTAGATAATTGTTTCCTCTCAGAAATAGAGACCCACTACCCTTATGTTAAAACCGTCAGAGGGTCCACTCTGAGGTACCAACAGGAGCCAATCAAGAGGAAATGATTCTCTGATTTGCGGCAGCCATAAACAAATCAGTATCTAGTGAGCTGGATAAAATCTCTATTCCTGCTCCTAAGAGCACATACATGCACTGTCCACTCATTACAACTATCAAGGGTTTAAGTAAAACTTAAACTTATTTTTCTTTAAGTTTTCTCAGGTATTCATTAAATGAAATATCTATAAAGAATGAAGAGCTCTCTACAAAAAATAGTCAGTTTTGATATCTATATATCTATATCTATACCAGCTCTCTATTATGTAAAAAAGTTAATAGTAGATCCCTGTTTATATTGAAACTTGTATATATATATCACACAAATACATATAGAATTTTATTTTAAATATGCCTGTTTTCTATTACACTAAAACCCTTTGAGACAAATCTCATTAAATATTTTAAATTAGTGACTTTACATTTCATGACAATCCTCTAGACATAAAAATAATAAAAAATTCTTTAGTACAAATTATGTTTAACTGTTAAGTTTGTTGACACTTTGGATACATGAAAACAAAAAACCAATTGTTACTATGTAAGGATTTACCTTTAAGTCGTTCTTTTCGACCTTTCACATAAGAGTGCCAGTGATGAAATACACATTTTTTAAGTCTGAAATTGTCATATTCTATTGATTTTTCCATTTTTTCAGCCAGAAGGTCATCTTCATTTGTAGGAGGTATTGCTATCTCTCTCCACGTGCTGTAAGCAGAAAATACAGAAACATAATATTTTGATGTTAGGGCAATACATTAGTAAATAAATTGAGAGAGAGAAGAAGAAATACACTGGGCTTCCTTTACCTCCTCAAAAACCACAACATGAAAGAAATTGTTAAATTATTTTTATTGTTTTATTTACAGCCAGTCCTTGCATTTCCTTTAAGCTTGCACTTCCCTTGTCTACATTTCTAAAGCCCAGAAAGCTCTGAAATCCAAAAGTTTTTTTTTTTTTCCATAACCTATTTAAGGGCAAAGCTAGACCTGACCTAAACTAATTTTGCATCAAAACCTCTCTGAATCTGACACAAAGCTGTTCATAGTCTTTCTTCATTTTACTTAGTAAGAATATACATATATGTTTTACTGTTGAAATACTAATATGTTCAGATATGTTTGGTTCCAACATGCCATCCCAGACACCACTGAATGTTATACAGTACACAGTATGTGCAGAGATTTCCTTTCTAATATTTTTTCTTAGGGAATCTAGATTCCAAAACATGTTGTCTCCAAGGGCTTCAGATAGCGGATTGTGGACCTATACTATCAATTTTGAAGTTCTATTAAAAAAAAAAAGTGACACCTCAAAGAAGTAAAGAACATCTTTTAACTAAGTAAAAACCAATTAAATATAAAAAATATATACTACAAAATGGTGGAAACAAGATTAAATAGGTAGGGACTTCCGTGGTGGCGCAGTGGTTAAGAATCCGCCTGCCAATGCAGGGGGACACGGGTTCGAGCCCTGGTCCAGGAAGATCCCACATGCCGTGAAGCAACTAAGCCCATGCGCCACAACTACTGAGCCCACGCACCCTAGAGCCCGTGCTCCGCAACAAGAGAAGCCACCGCAATGAGAAGCACGTGCACCGCAACGAAGAGTATCCCCCGCTCGCTGCAACTAGAGAAAGCCCGCCGGCAGCAACGAAGACCCAATGCAGCCAAAAATAAACACATTAATTAATTAATTTTTTAAAAAGATTAAACAGGGGCTTCCCTGGTGGCGCAGTGGTTGAGAATCTGCCTGCTAATGCAGGGGACACGGGTTCGAGCCCTGGTCTGGGAAGATCCCACATGCCACGGAGCAGCTGGGCCCGTGAGCCACAATTGCTGAGCCTGCGCGTCTGGAGCCTGTGCCCCGTGACGGGAGGGGCCGCGATAGAGAAAGGCCCGCGCACCGCGATGAAGAGCGGTCCCCGCACCGCGATGAAGAGTGGCCCCCGCTTGCCGCAACTGGAGAAAGCCCTCGCACGAACCGAAGACCCAACACAGCCAAAAATAAATAAATAAATAAATAAATAAATAAGAAAATCCTTTAAAAAAAAAAAAAAAAAAAAAGATTAAACAGGTAAAATCAGCACAACTGGCCAAAAGTGAGCTGTTCTTCACATGGAGAATGTCAAGAATGAGAACACAAAGAGGAAGAAATAATGTATAAAAATCATGTTCTTACTAAAAGTGGGTCTTCAGTAAATGTCCAGTATAAAAAGTACATGCTTTTATCATTAATTCTGGAGTCACCTAAAATAAAGAAAGAAATGAAATAACAAGCATTAGAAATAAATGGAATGCACAGGCTACCTCTGGAAGATGTACAAGAGAATGAGAGCGATGGTTGCACTTGGGAAGTAGAATAAGGCAGTAGGAAGACAGAAACAGACTAGAAGAACTATATAACATTTATATATTCTGGAATTTTATTGTGTATACCTATTACCCATTTTTTTTAAAGTTAAAATCACAGCTTAAAATTTTCCCATTATATTGCACTTACTTTAAAGCATTTTCAGGTAAGTACTATGGCATTATTATTATCAAGTATATTGATAGGAAATATTGATAGTTGTGGGTTGGCTGATCACTGTTAAGCTGAATTATTTTGCCTTCTCAAGGGTAGAAAATGAGGGAGGGATAAATTGGGAGATTGGGATTGACATATACACACTACTATATATAAAATAGATAACTAATAAGGACCTACTGTACAGCACAGGGAACTCTACTCAATACTCTTTAATGGCCTATATGGGAAAAGAATCTAAAAAAGAGCAGATATACGTATATGTATAACTAATCCACTTTGCTGTACACCGGAAACTCAGACAACATTGTAAATCAACTATACTCCAATAAAAATTTTTAAATAAAAATAAAAATAAATAAATAAAATTAGGGGATGAGCCCAAACTCAAAAAAAAAAAAAGTAGAAAATGAGATTCTCTGTTAAAAAGAATACAAGAATGCCTCACTTGCCAAGCAGGAATAGGAAAACTATATAAATTAAAAGTCTAAACTGTGGAATATGCTGAAAGAGATGCAGATATCACTTGCATTTATTCACAGTAACACACATTAATGTGGGAATGGCTCACTGAGGATTGCTGAAATCGTCTGTACCTTCTGTACATTCTTTAAGAGTAAAGATAGTATTATATTAACAGTAGGTTAACATAATATAGGTATCTTTACTCCACCTCAGTTGGACATCAAAGCTCTTAGGAAGGCAACAGCAGCAGCACTAAGCCTCCACCTTCAGATGGCTTCACAGGTTTGGGACAGAGACACTTGGATTTCTTGAATTCACACAGGACGGCTTTGAGATTCCCAGAAGCAATTGGTTGGAATTTTAAGGAGAAACCAACCTCCTGTGTTACGAAGATAGGGGCTAGAAGCAGTGAAATTTGGGATACTACTATCAACACTGTTACTATCCCAGGATGGTGAGACCTGGGGAAATTTTGTAATAAATGAAAAGATAATGAAATACCATTACAAATCATTAATGCTAACTTACAAACAGATACCGAATATATGGCTCTTTAATGTCAGTAGTAATTGGTCCCATTACTTTTCTTTTTTTTTTTTTTTTGGCTGTGATGGGTCTTCGTTGCTGAGCATTTTCTCTAGTTGCAGAGAGCGGGGGCTACTCTTCGTTGCGGTGCGTGGGCTTCTCATTGTGGTGGCTTCTCTTGTTGCGGAGCACAGGCTCTAGGTGCATGGACTCAGTAGTTGTGGCTTGCAGGCTCTAGAGTGCAGGCTCACTAGTTGTGGTGCACGGGCTTAGTTGCTCCACAGCATATGGGATCTTCCCGGACCAGGGATCAAACCAGTGTCCCCTGTATTGGCAGGCAGATTCTTAACCACTGTGCCACCAGGGAAATCCCCCCATTAATTTTTAACTGTGTAAGATACTCATTTTATTATATATGAGAAAATGGATGTATTTAAATAATACCTATAGAAAAAAGGTTTTACTTCTATAATATTTGATGTACCTAGTATAGTATGAGTTAATCATTAACTTCAGATTATAATTTTTGGTTTCTGGCATATTATAACATAATTTTTCTTCTGGTGGGCAATTCCTTTTTTTGCTCAGTTAATCCTTGAAACAAGAAATTGTATATTAATTGTCTTAACATATCTTACCATATTTTAAAGCACCATGCCTTTATTTCATTCGTGAGCTTTATTAATATCCCATATAGTATCATTCTAGAATAATGCTAGCAAAATAGTATGGAGTTTGCTATAGATTGAATGTTTGTGTTCCCCAAAATTCATCTGCTGAAACCTAATCCCCAGTGTGATGGTGTTTGGAGGTGGGGCCTTTTGGAGATGATTAGGTCATGAGGGTGGAGCTCTCATGAATGAGATTAGTGCCTTTAAAAAAGAGACCCCAGATGGGCTTCCCTGGTGGCACAGTGGTTAAGAATCTGCCTGCCAATTCAGGGAACATGGGTTCAAGCCCTGGTCTGGGAAGATTCCACATGCCGTGGAGCAATTAAGCCCATGTGCCACTACTACTGAGCCTGTGCTCTAGAGCCTGTGCACCACAACTACTGAGCCCACGCACCACAACTACTGAGGCCCACGCGCCTAGAACCCATGCTCCGCAACAAGAGAAGCCATGGAAATGAGAAGCCCACGCACCACAATGAAGAGTAGCCCCTGCCCGCCACATCTAGAGAAAGCCCACATGCAGCAATGAAGACCCAACGCAGCCAAAAATAAAATAAATAAATAAATAAACAAAAAGAGACCCCAGAGAGTTCCGTCTCCCCTTCTGCCATGTAACAGTATAGCAAGAAGATGGCAGTTTATGAACCAGGAAGCAGGCTCTCAAGACATCAAATCTGCCAGCACCTTGATCTTGGACTTCCCAGCCTCCAGAACTGTGAGAAATAAATTTCTCTTGTTTGTAACCACCCAGTCTATGATATTTTCATTATAGCATCCTGAACAGACTAAGAGTTTATAAAGAGTTTATGTTGAATGCATTAATTTAAATCCCTCCCAACTCTGAATTGTTTATTTTTCATAGGCTATTAAAGTTAGTAGTAATAACAACAATAGTAAAAAGAAACCATGTCTTTAATGCAGAAGTGAGCACAGTCTAACATACAGTACCATGGCCTGACAAAAGTATTGGCTTTTTCATGCTGAGTAGTTTTCTTATTTTTTGACCTTCTGCAAATTATTGACAGACCCTTTAATGCTCAAGGAGCTTTTGTGCATGGAGGGAAACACTCACTGCTATTTGTATTTTAAAACTCTGTTTAATAACACATAGTTAATTCAGTACAACTTGGAAAAATCAATTTTTCTTAAACATGTAAATGTTTATTGCAAATTTCATTAGGTAAGGTCTCTGAAACAACTTAAACTAAATTAAAAACTTACAAAGATGTTCCTTAGAACTCTCAAATGCCATACACAGCAGACACTCATACATAAATGCTGTATCATTAGCTATTATTACTTATTTTATATTTAAACTTATCCTAAAGTAAACAATATGAATCTAGTTTGTATCTTCACTATTTCTATACTTCATTATTTTTATTCCTTCCAGATTACAGTAACACTTATTTTGATTCCTCCTCAGGAAACAATAATCTACCCAATCTCAAAAGACTACTTTTGCAAACCAGCAAGGATATAGGATGTGGTTATCTTGTTTAGGGCACAAGATATGTCTGCTTCTCCCAAATTATTAAAACCCCAGCCCCTGGGTTCATAAAGTTAAGTTTCCTTTTCATAGTTAAGCTTTGGTTGTTATATAGTAAGACTTTTTAAGTCCACATCTTTCATTTAGATTCCAGAGTTTTGTTACGTAGTGCTCTCTCTGATAGCATCATTTTAAAAGTCATATAAGGGAGTGATCTCCAAGACATATTGAGTGAGAAAAGCAAGAAGCAGAAGGCTATATGTAGTCTGCTACTTCTGTGTAAGAAGTCAAGGGGGCGGGGAATATGTGTATTTGCTCATATTTTTTCAAAAAAAAAATGGAGAGATAAACTAAAAGCTACTAAAATTGGTTACCTAGAGAAAGGGATGGAATAGAGTAGATAAAGAGGCAGGAAAGGGAGCAATACTTCTCTGAGTACTCCTCATTTATTGTTTTGATTTTTGCTGTCATGTAATGTTACAAATAATTGAAAAAGCATAATTATATCAAAGAAAAAAAAGATGACCATCGAAACACAAAAAAGTATTATTTTAATGAAAATACCGGGTAAGATATATATATCTTAAAAGCAAAAAGAATTGCATAATTTTCTTAAACTGCTTTCCATAGTTCTTTGGTTAGTGGTCTTGTGGCATGGTTATTTCAAAACCACCATATGGGTGTTGTAGGATGAAACTAATAAGCAATTAGTTAATGTCAGGCAGACCATGGGTGCCTCCTGATGCAATGCATTAGAAGGAACCCAACATCTCTGCATTATTCTTGTCATCAGAGAAAAAGAAGGAAAAAAGAACCTGAATATCGAGTTTGTAGATCTAACTGCAAACTTGCAGGAAATACAAGAAACAGAACAAATGAAAGGATTCTAGAGGAAATGAGAATGTAGGACATTTTACATGACAGATGATCTGTTTTCTTCAATAAATAAGGGGCATGGGAAAAAAGAAGAAAGGAGAACTATTGCAGATGACAAGAGACATTAGATACATAACAACCAAGTGTAATATGCGGACCCTGTATGGATTTCAACTTAACAGAGCCATATGTGAAAAGGCATTTTCGAGGCAATTTGGAAAACCCAAATATGGACTGAATATGAAGTTTATATATATCTGAATGTAATCATCACTAGATGATATTCAGGAATTATTGCTCATTTCATTACATTTCATAGACAATTGCACTGTGCTATGTTCTCTAAAAACACCATTTGTTGTTTAAAGATGCACACTGAAGTATTTACTGGTAAAGTAATACAATTCCTGGGATTTACTTTCTAATACTCCAGCAAAAAGGGGGAGGGGAGAATAATTAACAAGATTGGCAAAACGTTGATTATTGTTTAAGCTGAATGAGGGGGGATCATTATATATTCTCTCTACTTTTGAGTCATATTTAAATTCTTCTGTAATAAAAAGATGTTTTTAATGTTACAGATGCCTTTTCTTCTTGTAATTAGTAGGCCTATCTGGAGATTTCATTTCCTAAGAAATGAGAATCAAGTCTGTGAATTTAGTTTCCTCCTTACAATGGTTGATTCTTTAATCTTGGAACACACAGTTAAACTGTCTTTCTGTCTACTGTCATGAGAGCAGTTTCTCTCTTTTTGTTTTTTTTTGTAACTGTTTGGCTTACTCACAGTTTCTTGTATTCAATCTTCTCTGTTTGCACAAATAGAAGCAAATACATATTTATAAATAGGCATGTCCTTGCTGTGGAGGACTTCATAGCGTGAGGCCATAAAAATGACTGCACGCTGAAACCATGCAAAGCAATCTTAATAATCCATGGGGGAAATTACAATTGTTTGTGGTCTGTAAAATATTTTATCAAAACATTAAAAACTCTCTGACTGGCAGTTATAACTGTATACGAAAGAAAAATGGGGGGGGGGCAAAGCTAATGTTTATTTAGTATACTGTAATTTAAAATATTAGAAACATTGAGTGTTAAAGTGTTTTATGTCTTTGTGGGAAAAAAAAAAAACCTTCATTTTTCTCTGAGGGTGAAAGAGAAATGAATTATCTGTCCAGCCTAGGTTGAGCCCTCTAAAGCAATCCTAGGCACCTAGAGATTTACAGTTTGCAAAGTCATATCTAGTTTCTGTTTTCTCTAACTTATGAAGTGGACAGCCTTTCTATGCCTTGGTGAATTGTCATACTCCTTTCTAAAGCTGAATCAGCTTCCAATATTTTGTGCTTTTAATGTCATGAAATATCTCTATGAATTCCTTTTCAAATAAAACTTTAGATTTGAAGTAGCTACAGTGTCTCTTAGAATTCTGTGCAAACTTTTAAAGATTCTCTGTAGGCTTCTAGCTAGACATTGGACACGATCTGATTGTGTTTTATAAGGTCATTTTCAAAATATTGACAATATTTACCCCTCTAGATCAGTGGTTTTTAATAATTTTAGGATCTTATAGCAATGGTTTTCAAGCGTTTTTCATGTGACATTATACTCAGTGCAGTACTATTCTAGGGGATAAGGGGTGAGGAGGGGAGGACCAAGAATCCCATCCCCTGGGTCTTCTCTCCCCAGCTCCTGAGGTTGCCCCCAAACACCTCCAAGAACACAGTTTGCAGATATCTGCACTCCATAGTGGATCAAAATTCTGTGGTTGATAAAGTCATTAAGACACCCACACACCATGATGCAGATCAACTATGATCAAACATATGGGTTCTTCCCAGTGTACTGGTGCCTCTGAATCATCCCAGGCTTGGCAGAAATATCCCATCCCTCTATTTCTGTCTCTCTGTTGTAGATCACTGATTAGGATCTGGTGTTACTCTCCACCCATCCTTCTAAATGATGCTTCAGATTGTTCCTGGCTCTCAGCACCCACTGTGACCATGGCTTTGATTCTACTTTTCAGTGCCTGACGTCACCAGCAACTAGCCCTGCCTGTGCTCACTGAGACACCAGCTTGGGATCTAGAGGTATCACGCATGGTCCCACACACATCTAATTTGTGTTGCTCTTTCTCTCCCCACGTGCCTTTTGCTATTTTAGCTTCTCTCAGGTGCACAGTCTTTGTTCTGAAAGTCTCCATATTCTGAATTATTTCCTTGCCCTCTTTACAGAATTAAAACCAGCTGTTGGAGCTGCTTGTTCCTTTCATTAACTTGGTCTGGTTTTTAAGTTAGGTCTCATTAATGTTTCAGCCATATCTTTGTGAGCATAATTCCCAGGCGGATGGCAGATAGAATGGAGGGGGCGTGGAATACAGAGGAAGTAGATTAGAACGGAAAGAAAATATCCTCCTTTAAAGCTTTCCATAATGCTATTTTTGTCATTGTAAAGATACAAGAGAGGAGGAGAAGGAGAAAGGGGGAAATTTAGTAGAAAGATTTTGTCAGAAAGAGGAAGAATAACTGCCTGTCCAAATGCTTCTTGGAAATTTGGGGAGGTTACTATGAGTGTGGCTTTGTGCATATGTGTGTAGGGGAGTGGGGTGGGGTGTTTGTATATGTGTATGTGATGTTCCTTCACGTTTCTGAGTGCCCCCAATTTCAAAAACAGTGTGACCTCACACTTCTCATGAAATCTAAAATCTTTTTGAGAGCTTCTATCCAAACTTAAGATGTATATGTAGAATGTTTGGTTAATAATACTTACCAGCTGATCATCCAGTCCAAAAAGTTGTTCCATGTAAGTTTCCGACAGTCTCCGAATTTTGGGTTTCATTGATGGATCGATGCACATATCCCTTTAATAAAATTATAAAATGCAGTCAAACATTAATTTCATTTCATAGTAATTAGTTCCATAATTAAATCAGTGATTTTAATGGGTGGAGGGGAAGGGAAGGGAAGGAAAAACACTTCCCCTTGGGAGAGGCATGTCAGAATCACCTGGAGGGCTTTTTCAAACTACTCCCCCTCAAGATTCTGCTGTGCTCCCCAAGAAGGCATGACCTCCTTGTCCTCATCCTCAACTTGAAATAAACTGCCCTATGAGCACACGTTGTTGATGAGAGTGTGCTATGTTTCTAACTTAAGAACCAGTGGAGAAATTGTTCCT
This sequence comes from Balaenoptera acutorostrata, assembly GCF_949987535.1. Taxonomy (NCBI): domain Eukaryota; kingdom Metazoa; phylum Chordata; class Mammalia; order Artiodactyla; family Balaenopteridae; genus Balaenoptera; species Balaenoptera acutorostrata. The sequence continues at coordinate 97,527,349 of NC_080070.1, forward strand.
ACTGAAGTTTGGGGGACTTAAAAGCCTATGGATAGGCAGAACACTCTATGACATAAATCACAGCAAGATCCTTTTTGACCCAGCTCCTAGAGAAATGGAAATAAAAACACAAATAAACAAATGGGACCTAATGAAACTTAAAAGCTTTTGCACAACAAAGGAAACCATAAACAAGACCAAAAGACAACCCTCAGAATGGGAGAAAATATTTGCAAATGAAGCAACTGACAAAGGATTAATCTCCAAAATTTACAAGCAGCTCATGCAGCTCAATAACAAAAAAACAAACAACCCAATCCAAAAATGGGCAGAAGACCTAAATAGACATTTCTCCAAAGAAGATATACAGATTGCCAACAAACACATGAAAGAATGCTCAACATCATTAATCATTAGAGAAATGCAAATCAAAACTACAATGAGATATCATCTCACACCGGTCAGAATGGCCATCATCAAAAAATCTAGAAACAATAAATGCTGGAGAGGGTGTGGAGAAAAGGGAACACTGTTGCACTGTTGGTGGGAATGTAAATTGATACAGCCACTATGGAGAACAGTATGGAGGTTCCTTAAAAAACTAAAAATAGAACTACCATACGACCCAGCAATCCCACTACTGGGCATATACCCTGAGAAAACCATAATTCAAAAAGAGTCATGTACCACAGTGTTCATTGCAGCTCTATTTACAATAGCCAGGACATGGAAGCAACCTAAGTGTCCATCATCGGATGAATGGATAAAGAAGATGTGGCACATATATACAATGGAATATTACTCAGCCATAAAAAGAAACAAAATGGAGTTATTTGTAGTGAGGTGGATGGAGTTAGAGTCTGTCATACAGAGTGAAGTAAGTCAGAAAGAGAAAAACAAATACAGTATGCTAACACATATATATGGAATCTAAGGGGAAAAAAAGGTCATGAAGAACCTAGTGGCAAGACGGGAATAAAGACACAGACCTACTAGAGAATGGACTTGAGGATATGGGGAGGGGGAAGGGTAAGATGTGACAAAGTGAGAGAGTGGCATGGACATATATACACTACCAAACGTAAAATAGATAGCCAGTGGGAAGCAACCGCATAGCACAGGGAGATCAGCTCTGTGCTTTATGACCACCTAGAGGGGTGGGATTGGGAGGGTGGGAGGGAGGGAGATGCAAGAGGGAAGAGATATGGGAACATATGTATATGTATAACTGATTCACTTTGTTATAAAGCAGAAACTAACACACCATTGTAAAGCAATTATATGCCAATAAAGATGTTAAAAAAAAATGGTTCTGAAGAACCTAGGGGCAGGACAGGAATAAAGACACAGACGTTGAGAATGGACTTGAGGACACGGGGAGGGGGAAGGGTAAGCTGGCACAAAGTGAGAGAGTGGCATGGACTTATATACACTACCAAATGTAAAATAGATAGCTAGTTGGAAACAGCCGCATAGCACAGGGAGATCAGCTCAGTGCTTTGTGACCACCTAGAGGAGTGGGATAGGGAGGGTGGGAGGGAGATGCAAGAGGGAGGAGATATGGGGATATATGTATATGTATAGCTGATTCACTTTGTTATAAAGCAGAAACTAACACACCATTGTAAAGCAATTATACTCCAATAAAGATGTTAAAAAAAAAAAAAAAAAAAACCTATGGAGGGGGACTTCCCTGGTGGCGCAGTGGTTGAGAATCCGCCTGCCAATGCAGGGGTCACAGGTTAGATCCCTGGTCCAGGAAGATCCCACATGCCGCGGAACAGCTAAGCCCATGCACCACAACTACTGAGCCTGCGCCCTAGAGCCTGCGAGCCACAACTACTGAAGCCCGCACGCCTAGAGCCCGTGCTCCGCAAGAAGAGAAGCCACCGCAATGAGAAGCCCGCGCACCATGAGGAAGAATACCCCCGGCTCTCCGCAACGAAGACCCAATGCAGCCAAAAATAAATAAATAAATAAATTTATTTTAAAAAAAAATAACAGACTGAAAACTACTTGGGGTAACTAAATGTCCTAGCTCAATAAACAATCACGATGATTATATATATATATATATATAAAAAGCCTATGGAGGGATTCTTTGACAACCTTAAGATTGGAAACATTCATTAGCAAGACCTTTTTTGATAGTATACAATGAGTGTTTTACCTTCAAAATAAAATACCTTCCTACCGTAAATCAAAACAGTACTTACCAGAGAAGACTTTCAAGACCATTTTCCATTACAGCGGTGATCATTTCCTCTAAATACCTCAGGGGATCCTCAGGACATGTAACAAGTAGACCACATAACAGAGCCTGGGAAAATGAAATGGAATCAGTGTTTCTGGCTTTGCATGTTCTTACTAAGCAAGAGACTGTCTGTCAGACAAAGTCAAATAATGTGACAGTTTTTAAACTAAATGTGCTTTATAGATACCCCTCTGTATTTATTCAATGTTACCAAATAACCAGAGCAACATGCAGTTTACCTTTACTCTTAAAAAAATTCCATTGTGAATGGCGAGTTGTTGCACAGTGTTTTGCATTATGTGAGTAGTACTTTACAGTCCAATTGAAGAAATAGTTGTGATTACCTTAGATCAATGGTTTCTACCATTTTTAAATATGAGAAACTCCTTTTTTATTGAAGTATAGTTGATTTACAACGTTGTGTTAGTTTCTGGTGTACAGAAAAGTGATTCAGATATAGATATAGATATAGATATATTCTTTTTCATTATGGTTTATTATAGGATATTGAATATAATTCCCTGTGCTATACATTAGGACCTTGTTGTTTATCTTTTTTTTTTTAATAAATTTATTTATTTATTTTTGGCTGTGTTGGGTCTTCGTTTCTGTGCGAGGGCTTTCTCTAGTTGTGGCGAGTGGGGGCCACTCTTTATCGCGGTGCGCGGGCCTCTCACTATTCGCGGCCTCTCTTGTTGCAGAGCACAGGCTCCAGACGCGCAGGCTCAGTAGTTGTGGCTCACGGGCCCAGTTGCTCCGCGGCATGTGGGATCTTCCCAGACCAGGGCTCGAACCTGTGTCCCCTGCATTGGCAGGCAGATTCTCAACCGCTGCGCCACCAGGGAAGCCCTGTTTATCTTTTTTATATATAGTAGTTTGTATCTGCTAATCCCAAACTCCTAATTTATCTTTTCCCACTCCTCCTTTTCCCTTTGGTAACCATAAGTTTGTTTTCTGTGTCTGTGAGTCTGTTTCTGTTTTGTAAATAAGTTCATTTGTGTCATATTTTAGATTCCACATATAAGTGATATCATATGGTATTTGTCTTTCTCTTTCTGGCTTACTTCACTTAGTATGATAATCTCTAGGTCCATCATGTTGCTGCAAATGGCATTATTTCATTTTTTTTTATGGCTGAGTTGTTTTCCATTATATATATATAATGGAAATTGAATCAGTGATTTTAATGGGTGGAGGGGAAGGACCCTCCATATATATATTCCACATCTTCTTTATCCATTTATCTGCCGGTGGACATTTAGGCTGCTTCCATGTCTTGACTATGAGGAACTCCTTTTTAAAGTTAAAAATTCCTCAGACCCAGCCATGAAAGTGATTGAGAAAATTCAACATCAAAATCATAATCTACTGTGAATTCAAGAAGTCTTTTAAAAATGCTTTTGAATTTTATCATTCACAGCATCTACAGGGTACATATTTGAAAAAGTGTGGCACAGTTCACATACCTGATAAACAAATGACTTATTGAATTAGATCTAAGGTAATGTTTAAGGCACATATATGGAACCTCAGAAAGCTGTTGCCGTCTTATTTTCTTCTGAGTTCCTCCCAAAAGCAGAAACTTCTCATAAAAGTATTGGTGAGGGGCTTCCCTGGTGGCACAGTGGTTAAGAATCCGCCTGCCAATGCAGGGGACACGGGTTCGATCCCTGGTCCAGGAAGATCCCACATGCCACGGAACAATTAAGCCCATGCGCCAAAACTACTGAGCCGGCGTGCAACAACTACTGAGCCCACATGCCACAGCTACCCACGCACCCAGAGCCCATGCTCTGCAACAAGAGAAGCCACTGCAATGAGAAGCCCGTGCATCGCAATGAAGAGTAGCCCCCGCTCACCACAACTAGAGAAAGCCCACACGCAGCAACGAAGACCCAATGCAGCCAAAAATAAGTAAATAAAATAAAATAAATTTTAAAAATGTATTGGTGAGACGTATATTGAATACCTCTCCATTTGAGACAGAGAAAAAGATTTACAGCACACATCCCACAGAAACCACCTGGAGTGCTTAGACATTTCTCTTTGCCTCTTTGGTTCACTGGTGGGTCTCCTGGTACAGGTGTGGGGATGTGTATGTGTGTATAGCGGGTGAGGCACTCTCTTTAGCCCTTCCTCCACGTAGGGCCTCCTCTAGCTGGCTTTTTTCCTACTCCTCTCTCTCATGAACAAAATAATTCCACCTCTGAGTCATGCAGAGTTCTTCCCACCTCTCTCCATGAGCCAAGTGTCAACAGATCCAGGCCTGGGGATCCTGGGTTTTAGACTCTCAGCAGTTCTCATAGTGTTCCTCCACATAAGAGGATAATTATCCTGACTGAACCTGCACAACACATTTTCCCATTTGCAGTAGCTCCATGTTCCCCCCTTAGTGTGCAGCCTGCGGGCTGGGAACCTAGCCCCTAGGGCTATGGCCAAAGGGTAAGACCTCGATGTCTCTCCCTTCCCAGCTCTGCCTCCGATGTAGCCCCACCCCAGCTGCTTACAGTGAGCACTCAGCCATCTGCAGACTAATTTCCTTCTCCCCCAAACCTAAAGAATATAGTGGTACAGCAGATCAGTGTTCTCACCAAAGTTGGCAAGCTGGATTTGAATAGTCTATATTACCTAAGGGCTGAAGTTGTCTATTACCTGGAGGCTAGACTTCAGACAGCTCCCTAAATAGCCCTGATGAAAAGCCCATCTGCCGGGCTTCCCTGGTGGCGCAGTGGTTGAGAATCTGCCTGCCAATGCAGGGGACACAGGTTCGAGCCCTGGTCTGGGAAGATCCCACGTGCCGCAGAGCGGCTGGGCCCGTGAGCCACAATTACTGAGCCTGCGCATCTGGAGCCTGTGCTCCGCAACAAGAGAGGCCGCAATAGTGAGAGGCCCGCGCACCACGATGAAGAGTGGCCCCCGCTTGCCACAACTAGAGAAAGCCCTCGCACAGAAACGAAGACCCAACACAGCCATAAATAAATAAATAAAAACAAATACTTAAAAAAAAAAAAAAAGCCCATCTGCCTTCTAGCACTTCTGTGCCTCGATCACTAGAGTACTGAGTTTCTCTACTCCCTACTCCACGTCCTCCCCTTCATACTAGTCTGGTACCCAGTTAGTCTGGCAGCAGAATAACCTGGGGAGTGAATTGGTCTCAGAGGATGAGGTCTAAGAACCTGCATTTTGATTGGCTCCCCAGTTGATTCCTATCACACTGAAGCCTTACTGGAATTCAGCTTTAAAGTAAATTATTGAGAAAATTGGGATCTGATAAATGAATATGACAAGTTGCTTATTTCTTTATATTTCCAAGCTCCACAGATCAGAAAACTACTTTTCCTGAAAAGTTATCCTGCAGAAATCAAATCAAGTTGAAAGGATAAGTCTATGGAATGCTAATAAAGTCATATGGAACTAGCATAGTTCAAATGTTCACTTTTTGCATAAGAAATCTCACTGTTCATAGTTTCCCACTGGGCAAAATAAAATATCCTGAGGTTTCACATATTAGTGTGTGAACAGTGCATAGCTCCATGCAAATATGAAAGCATAGTTAGTGAATCAATAGATTTTTTTTTTCTGCCATAAAACCATTAGCTTGGTCTTTATAAGGAGAGACAAAATATGCAAACATGCCCGCAAAATGAATGTTTGACTCTCAAAAACAATTAGCAGGGCTTTATTATTGCTAGCCTTCTTAGTAAAAACTTACGTGGTCAAGGACAAAAAAAAAGACCGTGACTTACTTGGCTTTCTCAGGCTTGTAAATTCACAAAACAATTGTGCAATCCTTCACTTTCTTTGGCTCTGCCTCCCTAATCTCAGTCCAGAATATTTCTCAAATATTCTGAAAAATGTCTGGGTACTGAGGACAAAGAAGGGTTTATCAAAGACGGTTGTTTCTACTCCTTTTCAGTACTACCCATCTTAAAAGAAGCAAGATAATGCAGTGAATGGAGTCCTCTGGGTTTAACTCCTGGATCTGTAATTTTCTAGTATGTAACCTCTGACAAGCTACTTCTCTTGTTCTTCTGTTTCCTTAACCATACATGGGATAATAAAGGTATATATGTCACAGGGCTATCATGATAATTAAATGAATTAATATATGTAAAGTACTTTGAATTGTTTTCTAGCACAAAGTAAGTGCTCAATAGATAATAATGATAACAAGCCATCATCATTTTTTAAACCATTCCACTGCTAATTATCACTTCCATTACAGGAAAAGACTTGGACAAAGAGAAAAGAAATTTTAAAATATTCCCTTGTGCCATTCAAAGGCCAGTGTAATGACAGAGAAAGAGAGACTTACTTTATACCAAGTCTATTGAAAGAGATTAAGACCAATGCATTTGGGCTTCCCTGGTGGCGCAGTGGTTGAGGGTCTGCCTGCTAATGCAGGGGACACGGGTTCGAGCCCTGGTCTGGGAAGATCCCACATGCCGCGGAGCAGCTGGGCCCGTGAGCCACGGTTGCTGAGCCTGCGCGTCTGGAGCCTGTGCCCCGCGACGGGAGGGGCCGCGATAGAGAAAGGCCCGCGCACCGCGATGAAGAGCGGTCCCCGCACCGCGATGAAGAGTGGCCCCCGCTTGCCGCAACTGGAGAAAGCCCTCGCACGAACCGAAGACCCAACACAGCCAAAAATAAATAAATAAATAAATAAAAAAATCAAGTAAAACTTTAAAAAAAAAAAAAAAAAAAAAAAAAAGACCAATGCATTTGGTGGGAAATGGTTAGGAGAGAGAAGTTGATAGAACAATAGTTTAAATATAAATAGCAAGGTAGGAACTGTATATTAGAACTATGGGTAGATATAAGGCACTTGAGAGAGCAAGTCTTCTTTATCTTTTTAGATACTCAGATAAACATAGGAAAAATGCTAAGGGCCTATATAGCAATATAGAAGATAATTGCTTCATGAGGGCAGAGATAAAAGTGATTACCAAATGCTTGTGGCGTCCTCAGCAGTTGGAGAAACTTTCAACTGGTAAGGAGAAGGCAAGGGTCTTCCTCTTGGCAAGAACAAAGCCTCAGGGGCACAGACCAGTTTGGCTGGAATGGAGGATAAATGTAAAAGAGAAGCAGACAGAGTCACTCTGTGACGACGTCAGAATTCCATACCGGGACCCAGGACTGGATCTTCCTCTAGACACAATAGGTCATTTATGATCAAACCCCTGCAAGATCAATCACATGGCCGAGGTCACAGATGGCCATACAACAGAGAGTCGCAGCTCAGTGTGTTTCCAAGATCCCTCTAGGGTTGACCTTGACTTTTAGAGGGTATATTCTTGCTTCTGGATTTCACAGATGAGGCAAAGAAGGGCCAAGTGATTCACAGAGCCAGCATGTTTTTAAACTACAAACCCAGGCCTCCCCCCTGGCCCATACCATGCACTCAAACAAAATTGTGTGCATGTGTATCTTCCTCCAGAGCTTGAGAGGTTTTTTTTCACGTTATCTATTCCAAAATATTTTATTCATATGCAAACCCCAAAACACATTCTTCTTTCAAGTAGACAGTAATCAACATATAGTTTACACCTTGTGGGTTTTTTCCAGATGAGATTGCTTTTAAAATTGCAGTGTCAGCACCACATAGTTACAGAAACCCCTTTTCTTAGGAAGAGGCTTAAGTTTCTAAACATTGTCCAAAGTCCCTTCAACCTCCCTACCCTCCAACCCCCAAAACAAGTCCAAAGTGACATCTCAGAAATGCTCACCATTCCCATCTGTAGTGGAGACGGTGTTGGCATGCTGTAGTTCTAGGAGTGTCTTAATTTGTTTCTATGGAAGTTAGTAAGTTAAAAATTTGTAAATAAAGGGGGTTCTGTGTCTTGTCAACATTTAAATAGAGGGTGCCGAATTTTTATTTTAGAAACTCTATAACTAAAAACATATTGAAGATTATCGAAAGGGATCAACTGGATTTAGCCATTAAGGAGGGACCCCAGGGACAGGAAGATGCCCCCAAGGCCAGAACTTGAGGGGTTTTAAGGCAGACTGGACAGGAGAGGAGACAAGGTCTCTATGACGTGAGAGCAAGACAATAAAAGCAGGATCCTAATACCTGTGGGATTGTGCCTGGCCCAACAGGGAGGTGGTCACCAGCCATGTAATCCCTAGATGAGTAGGTGAATTGTTACTGGAGAAATAATAAGTCATACGCCTTTGGGTTGTTTAAGTGTACCATGGGTTTGCCTCTGGAACTGCATCTATGAACTGGCTGGCGGGGCTAAGGGAACACAGCAAACATAACTGCCCTCAGGGGAAGCCACAATCTTCTAGTCCCAGGGTCCAGCAAAATGAGTTAGTGTGACCGGTTCCTTCTCATCTACATAAGCTTGTGGTCTCTTGCTCATATATTTGGTAATTCCTGATTCTTGCATCTCTGGCAAGTATTTGCAGCTATTAGTCTCTAAAAAAACTTCTGATAGTAGAGTCTATGTGATTTAGAAATAAATACGGTTTTTAAAAATACAGATTGGAAACTTAATCATGAAAGAAACACAAAGCATAAAAACTGCATAAGAATTTTTAAAAACATGTATTTATTTATTAATCTCTAAAAATAGAAAACTTTGCATAAAGATCATGATTTGTAACTTAAATATGCCCTCTGCTGGGCAGATCTAGTTTTGCAAACTCCTTTAATCTTTCCTAGTTGTTAAACCGAAACCTGAGCTAACACTTTCTCACTCGCAGATGCAATCTTTATATGTAGGGGCTTAAGAGTTTTGTAGACATTATACCCTTAATATCTTGCCCATCTTTGGTCCCTATGGGGCAGGCCTTGTTTGTAGACACTGTGCTGACTTCTGCCTAGAATGTAGAAAATTGAGGGAGAAACAGATTTCTAAATACTTCTGATAACCTACTGTTTGATATTCTACCAATAGGGTTTCATTGTATGGACTCCTAGCTTAGTGATAGCTTTTAAAATACAAATGTCTTTTGGAAGGAATATCTCCAAGGAAGGAGATTCCAACAGTGGTGGGATGAGTATTTCAGAGTTCTCAGAGAGAGAAACGATGAATATAGTGAGAGTGAAGAATTAGAAGGCAATATTCAGTTTCCCCACAATTGTATCGAGGCACAGGCTCTCAGTGTCTACATGTAGATAGTTTTTTTAAAACTTTGAATTTCTGAAATATACTTTTGCCAAATCTTAGAATAATATATAGAAAGTAAATATTTTATTGACCAAATTCCCAAGTCTTTGATCATTTAGTTCACTTTTTTTTTTCAAATCTAAAATTAAAGTTTAAAACAATACTTGACTCCAAGGTCCAAAAAGATGTCTCTATGTTTATATCTGTTGTATAAATAATACACCTAGATTGCATGACACTGTGCTAGGTGCTGATAGTCTGTGAGGTCTACTCACTTGCTGCAACATGGAGGACATGAACCATGAAGGAAGAGATTATTTCCTGTGATTGATCACAGTGGTTTCAAATTTTGTTTTTCAAATCAGAAAAAAAAAAATCATTAAAAAAAACCCCAAACTCAGGAGAATCCCCAAATATAATCTAGATCCTTTCTTAACCTCTAGAACATCCCCCATAGGAGTCCTTTGAACCCTGGGATTCTGCTAAAAAAGAAAAAAAACTTTGGAAATCTTATCAGTATGCAATTAGTCACACACAGGCCTACCTGAAAGCAGAGTGAGAAGATTTTATGAAAGTGCCATTGTAAGCTGGGAAAGAGGCTGACCCATCTAGGAAAGAGGGTGTCCAGGAGACCTCAGCTGGTACAGCAGCCAGAGGAAAAGGGCCCTCGTCCCAGGGAGACCAGACACAGGCCTGCAAACTGACCAGCCAGCTGGTTTCCTAGGATGAGAAACCAGCACTTGCCAGCAATGAGTGTTTTTATGCTTCCTATGCTTTCTTTGTATGTTTTTTTTCTAATTCTCCATCAATAAAGTTCACTTGATAATAGTATGGGAAAGCAAAAAAGGAGGCACTTTTCCCTACACATAAGTCTGTTTTCATTATTTTGTTTAAATATATGAACTTTTTCTGATCATAAAAATAGTATATGTTCTATGTAATTTGGAAAGTTGAAAAAAAATACAAAGAAAATAAAAAGCAACCATCATACTGATAACCAGAAATAGCCTCTAATAAAAATTTTAATTTCAGTCTTTCCTCAATACATATATTTTTACAAAATTAAAATTAGGATCATACTATATATAGTTTTTTTTTAAATAAATTTATTTATTTTATTTTTGGCTGTGTTGGGTCTTCGCTGCTGCGTGCAGGCCTTCTCTAGTTGTGGTGAGCAGGGGCTACTCTTCATCACAGTGCATGGGCTTCTCATTGCAGTGGCTTCTCTTTGTTGCCGAGCATGGGCTCTAGGCATGCCAGCTTCAGTAGTTGCAGCATGCGGGCTCAGTAGTTGTGGCTTGCGGGCTCTAGAGCACAGGCTCAGTAGTTGGGGCGCACGGGCTTAGTTGCTCCGCGGCATGTAGGATCTTCCTGAACCAGGGCTCGAACCCGTGTCCACTGCTTTGGCAGGAGGATTCTCAACTACTCTGCCACCAGGGAAGTCCCTATATATAGTTTTATATCTCTTTTTTTTATTCCTGGCTAATTATTACATTGCGAACATTTTTCCATGCCACCAAAAATTCTTCAAAATATCATGTATTGAGGTTGGTTGATAACCTATTGCATAAAATTATACCATAAATGTTTAAAATTTATAAATGGTTGGACATTTAGGTTGTTTCTAACTTTTTCCCATTATTAAAAATTATATGATATACATATTATCAATACTAATGATGAAATGTACATATCCTTAGAATATAGAATCAAAATGTGTATTTTGAAGATCTTCATACATTTCTCAAAATTGCTTTTCTAAAAAGATATTATCAGTTTATACTTTCATTGATAGCCAACGGGAGTGTCCCATTCACCTTGCCAACACTGAGAATTAAAACATTTTAATTTTTGTTGATTTGATGAAAATAATTCATTTTCATCTACATTTTGTTTTTTTCAGTGCAGTTAAATTAGTTTTCTTACATTTACTAGCTGCTATAGACTGAACCGTGTCCCCGCAAAATTCATATATTGAGGGGCTTCCCTGATGGCGCAGTGGTTAAGAATCCACCTGCCAATGCAGGGGACACGGGTTCAAGCCCTGGTCCGGGAAGATCCCACATGCCGCAGAGCAACTGAGCCCATGCGCCACTACTACTTAGCCTGCACTCTAGAGCCCACGAGCCACAACTACTTAGCCCATGAGCCACAACTACTGAAACCCGCACGCCTAGAGCCCATGCTCCACAACAAGAGAAGCCACCGCAATGAGAAGCCCACGCCCTGCAACAAAGAGTAGCCCCCGCTCGCCGCAACTAGAGAAAGCCCGCACGCAGCAACGAAGACCCAATGCAGCCAAAAATAAATAAATAAATTTATTTTTTTAAAAAATTCATATATTGAAACTCTGTTCCCCAATGTGATGGCATTTGGAGATGGGGCCTTTGGGAGATAATTAGGTTTAGATGAGGTCATGAGGGTAGGATCCTCACGATAGGATTAGCACCCTCATATAAAGAGACACCAGACAGCTTGCTCTCTTTCTTTCTCTGCCAAGTGAGGACACAGTGAGAAGGCAGCCATCTGCAAGCTAGGAAGGGAGCCATCAACAGAACTCAGCCATCCTGGCACCCTGATCTTAGACTTGCAGCCTCCAGAACTGAGAAAATAAATTTTTGTTATTTAAGCCACCCAAGTCAATGGTATTTTATTATAGCAGCCCAAGCCAACCAAGATACTAGCCATCTATGATTTTCTATACATTCGATATGTCATTTTTTGGGACAGCCTTCATTTAGATAAGGATGCAAGATATAACAGTAACCAAAGAGAGAATCTCAAAGGGATGGTAAAATTCAGAACGATAGCAGGGCCACTTGTTGAATCTCTACTCATGTCCCCCGAAGTCTCCTCTGGAGTCTTTCTCAGCTAAGGGTTTAAAGGGGTTTGTGGTTTGAGACAAGCCATGGCAACAGTTAGTCCATGACTTACTCTCTGTCTTAGACCATTTGGACTCCTGTAACAGAACACCATAGACTGGGGGACTAATAAACAACAGAAACTTATTTCTCACAGTTCTAGAGACTGGGAAGTCCAAAATCAAAGTGCAGGAAGATACTGTGTCTGGTGAGCACCACTTCCTGGTTCACAGATGGCCATCTTCTGACAGTGTCCTTACGTGACGAAAGGAGCAATGGAGCTCTCTGGAGTCTTCATTATAAGTATTCTAACCCCATCCATGATGGCTCCACCCTCATGACCTAATCACCTCCCAAAGGCCCCACCTCCTAATACCATCACATTGGAGATTGGGTTTTAACATATGAATTTTGGGGAGACATAAACATTCAGTCTATAGCATGTTCATATCACTTTGTTCATTTTTTACAATATGAAACTAATCACTGTGATTCCTGAAGATTTGAAAATAGGTATCAATTTATTTTGGTGCATGTGAGAACAACTGTCCCCTGTGTGACACTGATTGCAGGTGACCGACCTGACTAGACAGCTGCTCCACCCTCCCTGTGCCACTCAGACTCTTCCTGAAGTTCCAGAAGCTTGGTGCCTGTGAAAACAACAACCTTCTCAAAGACACAATGATCATATCTGGGTCAAAGGTAATTTTCTCTGGCTTATTAAATATGTTAATGCATTCTAGACCTGCACTAATATGGCAGCTACTAATTTCACGTGGCTATTGAGCACTTCAGATGTGGCTAGTCCAAATTGAGATGTGCTGCAAGTGTAAAATACACAATTTTGAAGACTTAATATGATTTTATATTGAGTCCATGTTGAAATGATTATAGCCTGGATAGACTGGTTTGTAGAAAATCTATTGTTAAAATTAACTTCGCCTATTTCTTTTCACTTCTTTAATGTGTCTGTAGGACACCCAAAGGGATAAATGCACAGAGCACTCAGGAGAAAGTTTGAGCTACAGACAGCTTCAGAGTCATAGCTACAAGGGGTTGAAGCTGTTTTCTACTAGCACATGGTAGATGCACGGCAAATGCTTGCTGATGAAATGGTCAAATGTACCCTTCTTAGCTGACCACTCTTGCCATCCCCTCCAAGAAAAAAAGGCTGGCTGGTGTCCAGAGCCTAATCTGTTGTTTAAAAAAAAAAAAAATGTTAACCTAACTTGAATTGAACATAAAATCCAGCAGACTTTAAACTGGTGTGCAAACCTCTAGAAGCCCACAAAGGCTTTCCAAGGGATATGTGAGAGTGAATAGTATAAAGGACTCCATTTCCAGATCCTCACCTTTCCCATGTATTCTTTCCAGAACTTGATTTGCCTCAGGACACATTTTGTGATTTTCTTTTCCTGTTCTTCCCATTCACAATCGCTTTCTCCCACTCTAGAAACTAAAGGCCTGTCTCTCATCCATCTGGAATCTCACTACACAGAAAACTGAGGCAGAGAGACTTAGAAACTTGCTCAAAGTCACACAATTAGTAATTGGCAAAGCCAAGAATCAAACCTAGGCAATCTCGTAATAATAGATAATCCCCTTGTATTGCTTCACACACTTTAGGGTTCAAGTAATAAACCTCAACTAAACATGGAGTTTATTGGCTCCTACACTAGAAATTCTAAAGGTAGATCATGCTTTGGATGAATTTAACCCAGTGACTTACTGATGTCACTAGAGGCCTGATTTCTTTCCATTTCCCGACTCTACCTTCTTCAGAATCCACTCACCCTAAAACCATCTTTCCTTGTGGACACAGGAGAATTGGCAATGGCTCCCAGGGCTACATGCTTCCCCACAAACATCCAGAGATGCTATGTCTCTGTCCCAGCATTCCAACCAAGCAACCTGATCTGAACTGGTTTAGGTCACATCTTGCCCTCTCCCACGATCCTCACTACCACCCGCCATAGTCACAAACATTGTGGCCAGGGAACTTGAATGTACTGGTTGTCATAAGCCATTCAGGGTCCAACCCCAGAGATAGGGATAGTCAGTTTCCCTGAAGCATATGGGCTATATGGGGAAGAGGTAGGTTATGGAATAAGAGTGTAAGAAATATTAGGAAGAGGGAAGTAGATGTTGTGTAGGCAACTTGTTAATGTCCAGTATACATCTGCTCCTGGGGAACATAGAAAAGAAAGATGAAGGGATATTTATAGAAGGGTTGAGACCCACTTACTGGGTGAGAGTGTTGTAATCCACATCTTATTCGTTCAGATAATACTTTGAGATCCAACTTGATCCCAGATTCCCCTTGTATGAACAAGCCAGGTATATAGCTGATTGTATTTCCTTAAATGGCCATAACAATATCTCCCATCCCATGAGCTCTTTTTGCAATGTGACTTTGATACACTTCCCATCAAGAAGTGGGGTATATGTTCCCTCCTCTTGAATCTAGGTGAAAATAATGTTATGTTGACTTCCAAGCCTAGGTCATAAATGGTGATATAACTTCTACCTAGTTCTCTCTGGGGACACCTGCTCTTAGAACTCAGCCACCATACTGTGAGGAAGTCCAAGCAGCCCATGGAGAGGCCCATATGGAGGAACCAAGCCTCCTGGTTCACAGACCTAACTGAACTCCCAGCCAACATCTGACACCAACTTGCCAGGCATGTGAGTGAACCATCTTAAAAGTGGATCTTTAACCCTCTGCTGATCCGCCCCGGATGGTACCACATGGAGCAGAGACAAGCTCTCCCTAAAAAACCTTGCAAGAATTTCAGATTTTTGAGCAAACTAAATGAGTCATGTTGTTTTAGGCCATGAAGTTTTGCAGTTGTGTTACACAGAAATGAATAATTGGCACAGCAAGCTAACAGAAAATGACTACACAGCCACATCAAGCCTGTCATTCCATCCATCCCTAGCTACATACATTATGAGAAAAAACACCCAGCCATGGCTATCATTTATTTTAACTTTTTATTATGGAAAACTTCAAACATATATAAAGTAAACAATAGTATAATGAACCCCTATGTGCCCATCACCCAGTTTCAACAATTATCACCATTCTGTGATCTTTGTATTATCTATATATTCACCCATTTTTCCACCTGTTCTCAATTATAATATTTTTAGGTAAAGTTTACATGAATGCAACACAAATCCTAGCTGTATAATTCTGACAATGGATACACCTACACCTCAGTCATTTTCCAACTCCCCAGAAAGTTCCCTGTGTAGCGTTCCAGTTAAGCCTTCTGTATCAGTCAGCGTCCAGTCAGGAGACAGAAATCACACCAGTAAGTTGAGTAAAGAACAGTTATTCTATTCTAATAACTAAATTCTAATAATTTAATTCAAAGTTATTCATTTGAACAGACAATGGTTTTAAATTAATAATAACTAACATGTTAAAGAAAACAGGAAATGATAGACAAAATGGATGGAAAGATGAAGAATTTTAACTGGAATGTATAAAAAAATCAAATGGACATTCTAGAACTGAACAATATACCATCTGAAGTTAAGAACTCATTTGATTCATTTGATGTATTTAACAGTAGACGAGGCTCAGCATAAAACAGAATCTGTAAACGTGAAGACAATCAATGAAAAATATCCAAACTTAAGCACAGAAAACAGAATTGGGAAAAAACAGAATAGAGCAAAAGAGGCATAGGCATGCAGGACTAAGTTAAAAAAAAGCTACCATATTTATGATCGGAGTCCCAGAGGGACAAGAGAGAATTAGGTAGAAGCAGAATTTGAAAATGACCAAGAATTTTCTAAAACAGATGAAAAATATCAATCAACAGATTCAGTTAGCCCAGTGAATCAAGCAGGATTGAAAAAAAAATAAATCAGCCTCTATTCAAAAGTTGGCAGGGAAATATCCTAAGTAGACAGCCAGGTTTTATTCAGGACAGGTAGGTGGAGTTCAGAAGAGGTTAAATATACATAGAAATCTGTGATGAAAGATGATGTATTCCAAAACTTGCAGAAGATGGGTTTTAGAAGAGTGCTAGGCATGGAAAATCGGGTTAGGCGAATAGATGTACAGGGATATGAGACACAATGGGATTCAGCCTGAGAGTCTCTTAGGGGAAGCAGGTAACCAGGTTAAGGTGGGTGTGTGAGGCTCTCTTGCGCCTGCTGGTAACGTGGTAGCAGAGGTGAGTGAAGGACTCCTCAGAAGAATATTGTCTTAATGGGGAGCCCTTCTAAGGGCCTCTTTTCTCTGGGGGCAAAACAGTATGGTAGGCTGGTGAGGAAGAGGTGCTCTCATCCAGAGGAGGCACCAGGGATGCCTCTTGCAGCCATGTAGTTGTTATGGCAAGTGGAGAGCAAGGCAAGGAGAGGTTACTACTTCCCTGATGTTCCCTGACCCTCAACTTGAGTCCAGTTGTGCTACCTGCTCCATGGCCAACTTGGACTGAGTCATCACTCAGAATGGCTTTATTCTGAATCTTAAATAGCCCTCTGTATCTGCAGGTTCTTCATTCATGGATTCAACCAAATGTGGATCCAAAATGTCTGGGAAAAAATTCCATTGTTTCAAAAAGCAAAACTTGAGTTCACTATGTGCAGGCAACTATTTACATAGCATTTACATTGGATTAGGTACTATAAGTGATCTAGAGATGATTTATTGAGGTGATTTATACAGTGGGATGTATGTATGCAAATATTAAGCCATTTTATATAAGGTCCTTGACCATGCACAGATTTTAATATCCATGGCGGGTCCTGGAACCAACCCTGAGGATACTGAGGGACAACTGTATTAGGTCCTTTGAGGAGGCTCTTTCTCCCCAGGATAGTTTCACCCCTCCAGGCCTACTTGCATTGATATGATAGTACAAAAATGGTTTCAAAGAGGGAAAATTGATGATCCACAGATTTTTCAGGTTCTCCCCTTGGAAACTAAGTCCATTTCCTTTTTATAAGTTTGGAATTTTATACTATGAAGTCATGTGTTAATATATCTGACCAAGAAAAAGGTCTAATAAAACAAAAAGATGAAGATACTGAGAGAGAACTATACAAACATTCCACTTTCTGACCCCCATCTCCTATTTTCTAGCTCCCTCACTCAATTACTCCCTCTACCCCTCTTCATTCACCTCTTACAAACTTCTACTTTCTACCCACATATCAGTATTATGTCTTGTTCTCATTTCCCACCCAGCCCTTAGGGTCCTTGGCCCATCACTTCAGGCACTCTCAAAAGCTTAGCTCCCTCACCATTGCCCTTCCATTATATATGTCTGGCAAACTCCTATCCTGGATGAAGTCAACTCTTCTTTGTGTACCTGCATCTGATTTACTGAGTGCTGCTTGAGAAAATCATATAACTGGGAAGATGAGTACCATGCTTTCTACACATTTTCAAATATAATTGTACAGAGGTAAAACATGAATGAAACTCATAAAAAAATTAAAACAATACAGATGTATATGGAGTAAAAGATGAGAGTTCTCTCCTAAAACCATTCCCCAAAACATTGCTGTTAAGTTTGCCATATGTTCTATGCATGTATTATTGTCTTAAATATAGATATATATATGCATGTACATATATACATATAAACACATATGTACACATATACATACATATATGAAATCAGATAGGTAGCTAGATTGTAGGAGACATTTTGTTAAGCAATTTGCATTTTTTTCTTTTCTTTTTAAAATTTAATATGTCACGGAGAGCCCTTCTTCTCAAAAGGTACAGGTATATTTTATTCTACATATTATCCCGTTCCCTTACTTACACTTAGGTAATAACCATTTTCACTATGCAACAATGTTATAATGAATATACTTGTACATCCTTCTGGTTACATGTGCAAATATGTCTCTAAAGTGGATCCTCAGAAGTGGAAATGCTTGGTCAAAGGGTATTCATATTTAACATTTTAATACGTATTTCTAAATTACCATCCAAAAAGGAGGAGCTATACCGAATTGCCCTCCCACCTGCATAGGAGAGTTACTACCCCAAGCTGGGCTCTCAACACCGCCTGGCTCTCCTTCTCTTTCCTTCCCTAGACTTCTAACTCTCCCTCCTTCTCCGCATAACTTTACTCAAAACCTCTTCTGCACCCTCCATCCCCACCCAAACATACTCATTCTTGGCAAATATTTCACCTAATATTAGCAGAGAAAATGGAAGTCACCAGAAGAGAACTTTCTTGGCTTCCTATCCCCAAACCTACAAAACCTATCCACCCCTTGTCCTCCTTCCCTCCTGTCACAAGGCGGGTGGGGAAGGGCAGTCCTTCCTCCCGTGTTTAAGTCCTGGTTGTGCGGTCCTTCCCTTCACAAAGGGCTAACTACCTACCATCTAAAGGTCTCAGCTTCCACTCCTCAGCCAACTTAAATCTATTTTCTGCCTTCATCGCTCTACCGAAAACCCAAACTCACCTTGGGTCAAATCCACTACACCTTTTCAGGTCCTTATCTTAGGTGACACTATTGCCCACTCTCTTCATAAAGCCACACTCTCCTGCTTTTCCTTCTCTGTCTCCACAGCACTTCATTCTCACTCCTCTAGTTTTCAGGCTCCTCTTGTCCAAAACTTAAAAGTTGGAGTTTGGGGTTTCTGTCCTGAGGCCCTTTGTTCTTTCTCTCTGGGAGATGTCACCCATTCCCCCCTTTCAGCCACTGTCACCCCTCCGTCGTCAACTCTCTGATCTGTATGTTCAGCCCAGACCGCCGACCTGCCCAAATCTGACTTCATCCTTTCCTTTTCGCTCCTCTGAACCTCCACTCCCTCTCTCCACCAAACCCCAGTCCCTCCTCTCGGAAATCTCTTCCAATTCCTTTCTCTTCTAACTCCGGCGCCACTTGTCTCCAGTACCTCGCAGACCTGAGGAATGTAGTTCTCCTTGAAGTAGTTCCTCAGCCTGGGGCTGGCAAGACGCAGCGAGGCCATGACCAGAGGCACTACTGAAACTCTGCGCTTCCCGCCTGCTCTTCACGCCCCGCGCAGCAGGAGCCGCGCCTGGCTAGGGGCTAGTGCGTCTCGGCGTTGCCCCGGCAACCACGCTACGTAGAGGGGAGGGGCTAGGCGCTGCGTTGCCCCGAGCGCCCACCCTGGGGCCGCGGACTGCTGGGAGGGAGGTGAACCTCGGGCCGGGGCGGGAACCCCCCTCCGGGCGGCGGGGGCGGCCCCTGGTGTGTGCTCTTGGGGCGTTTAGTCCTTGCAGCTCTTCACCGAGTCTCGCTGTCCTTCACCCGCGCCCCGCCCAGACTCGAGGAAGCCGCTGGGACGCGTCCGGGCCGACAGGGCGGTTTCCGAGAGGCGGAGCTCAGTCGCCCATTTCCTTTCTCCGTCGGCTAGAACCCGGACGGCGACAGCACCCTCTGGCTTCGGACCCTCCTGCGCCAGGCCCAGCGCTGCGCGTGGCCCCACCGGCAGCATGGGCGGCGCCCGGGATGTGGGCTGGGTGGCGGCGGGCCTGGTCCTAGCGGCCGGCGCCTGCTACTGCTTCTACAGGCTGACGCGGGGCCGACGGCGAGGCGGCCCCGGGCTACGGCTGCGCCCCTCGCGGTCCGCAGGTGAGGCCACGGGGTGCCTGGCAGGTGGGCGGGGACTGGGACTCTGGCTTTCCCAGAGTGGGGGTTGAAGACGCCACAGGTGCTCGTGGCTTTCTAGTGCTGGGAGTAAATAAGGAGCCCAGCCAGGGAGGGAGGCTGATGAGAAGGGCAAAGTCGGGAAGCCCAGGTGCAAAAGACGGGTCTTCCACTTGATTGGGTGAGTGTAGGGTTCAGAGCTGGTTCCCTGCCTCCATTTCTTTGTTCAGAATTCCGGGATGAAAAATTGCCCAGACTTTCTTGTCTGAGCCTGGCGTCACAGCGGAGGACTGTTTCTCAAAAGCGTGTTGATTGCCTCTCAACCTTAAAGCTCGCTCCCGGCCTTTGTGTTACCAGGGGGATTCTGGAGCGATAGATGAAATTCTGCGTGCAGTTAGCCTGGAAGAAGGGACGCCAGAGGGGCAGTTCTGAGGGGAGGTGCTTTCAAGTCGCCGTGGTCTATATATATATATATATATGCAAAGTATGCGAGAGATGGTGGAGATACAGATATAGCTATGTATATCAAATTAGAACAGTTGTCTGCATGGAGGACACCCTCCTGGTGGACAAGTGCGTGATTAGGTTTCAGTCCAAAAATTGATTGCTGCATTCAGGATTCTAACAACTTGTTGAATGTTCTGGGGGGTATTTCAGGTCATGGAAGCTGTTACAGAAATAATTAAAAATAAAATCTCCTGCCAACCAAGAAATTCCTCTCTACAAATGTAGGAAAGAACTAAATAGCTTTATTAGAGAATAAGCATTAAACCAGATTGCTACGCCCATCACGGGCAATCTGCTAATGGGATTGCAAAGACAGAAAGAATTCTCACCCCTTTATGTATCCAGCCAGATATAACCTATAACCTATTTCATATTAAGTACATGCCCTCAAGATAAACAGTAATTTGTCCTTAAGAGAACTTGACAGAATCATTTGCTACACATAGTTCATTCTAAATTCACAGGTAGTTGGGGTGGTATTTGTGTTAGCTAATAGCCGTTATGTAGAAGAAAAATAAGACTTCTCAGTATCTATGATAACCGCGTAGTTACAACACAGAGCCAAGAACCGAGCTCTGACTCACACAGAGACAAGGAGATGGGGACTCCATCTTCCTTGATGTTTACACTTCAGATGACACCAAAGCCGCTAAGAAAGATTTTCTTGGGTTGTAAACCGGCAAGAGGCTTACTTAGCTTTTAAAAAGATGTATATTTGGGCTTCCCTGGTGGCGCAGTGGTTGAGAATCTGCCTGCCAATGCAGGGGACGCGGGTTCGAGCCCTGGCCTGGGAAGATCCCACATGCCGCGGAGCGACTCGGCCCGTGAGCCACAATTACTGAGCCTGCGCGTCTGGAGCCTGTGCTCGGCAACGAGAGGGGCCGCGATAGTGAGAGGCCCGCGCACCGCGATGAAGAGTGGCCCCCGCTTGCCACAACTAGAGAAAGCCCTCGCACAGAAACGAAGACCCAACAAAGCCATACATACATACATACATACATACATACATTAAAAAAAAGAATGTAAGCAGACAAGAATAGCATTAAAAAAAAAAAAAAGATGTATATTTATATCAAAGGGACAGACAAAGGATTTACAATTACTAGTTTGCTCAAGGAAATGTTCTCAGAAAAGGGAGTGGGTGAGAGGTTTCTTTCCCTTTTGGCACAAGGGGAAAAAAAATTATTTTAAAAAAGATTTGGACTTACCCTTACTTCCAAAGCCTACTTTGTTGTCTTTGTGTCAGAGATATTTCTGTATAAGTAGTCAGGTGACCCGAACTCAGATACCTTCTCACTTATACTTACTCAACACGATGAACACTGACAAAGTCTTACTACCCGCCCCCCCCCCCCCAAATCACCATTACCTTGGCCAGGCAGCTTGCAAAATAAGTTGCTCACAACCCCTTCCTGAAGCTACGCTTTTTTCTTTGAAGAAGACTCGAGAAATACCCATTTTGTCAGCATCACCCTTACGTTTTGGAGGGTGATCTTTTTTTTTTTAATTGAGATAAACACTGTATTAGTTGTAGGTGTACAACATAATGGTTTGACATTTGTATGTATTGCAAAATGATCACCATAGTAAGTTTAGTTGACATCCATCACCACAAATTTTCTGGTGATGAGAACTTTTAAGGTCTACTCTCTTAGCAACTTTCAAGTGTACAATACAGTATGGTTAACTGTAGTCACCAAGCTGTACTTTACACTCCTAGTACTCATTGCCCTTATAACTGGAAGCTTGTACCCTTTGACCCAGATCTTCCCATTTCCTTCAGCCCCCAGCCCCTGGCAACCACCATGACACTCTCTGTTTCTATGAGTTGAGTTTTTTTGATTCCACATAAAAGTGAGATCATTGTGTATTTGTCTTTCATTGTCTGACTTATTTCTCTGGACATCATGCCCTCAGGATCCATCCATGTTGTCACAAATGACAGGATTTCCTTCTTTTTTATGGCTGAGTAACATTCCATTGTATGTATGTGTGAGTGTGAGTGTGTGTGTGTGTGTGTGTGTGTATCACGTTTTATTTATACATTCATCTGTCGATTGACACTTAGGTTGTTTCCATGTCTTGGCTATTGTAAATAATGCTGCAGTGAACATGGTGGTGCAAATATCCTTTCAAGGTGGTGATTTCATGGAATCACGAAGTGGAATTGCTAGATCATGTGGTAGTTCTATTTTTTAGAATTTTTTTTAAAGTTTTTTTTGATGTGGACCATTTTTAAAGTCTTTATTGAATTTGTTACAATATTGCTTCTGTTTTATGTTTTGGTTTCTTGGCCACAAGGCCTGTGGGATCTTAGCTCCCTGACCAGGGATTGAACCTGCACCCCCTGCATTGGAAGGCGAAGTCTTAATCACTAGACAGCTGGGAAGTTCCTGGTAGTTCTGTTTTTAATTTTTTGAGGAACCTCCATATTTTCCATAGTGGTTGGAAATTTACATCCCCACCAACAGTGCACAAGGGTTCCCTTTCCTCTACATCCTAACCAACACTTGTTATCTATTGTCTTTTTGAGGATAGACATTCTAACAGGTGTGAGGTGATAGCTAATTGTGGTTTTGGTTTGCATTTCCCTGAAGATTAGTGATGTTGAGCCCCTTTTCATGTACTTGTTGGCCATTTGAATGTCTTTGGGGAAAGGTCCATTCAGAGCCTCTGCCCATTTTATAATTAGATTGTTTCTTTTTTTTTTTCCTATTGAGTTGCTTGAGTTTTTAAATATATTTTAGATAGTAACCATTTATCAGATATATGATTTACAAATATTTTCTCCCATTTCATGAGTTGCCTTTTTATTTTGTTGATGGCTTCCTTTGCTGTACAGAAGATTTTTTGATGTAGCTCCACTTGTTTATTTTGCTTTTGTTGCTTTTGCTTTTGGTCAAATCCAAAAAATCATGTCAAGACCCATGTCAAGGAGCTTAACCATCTATTTTTTTTTAGGAGTTTTAGGTTTCAGGTCTTTTTTTTTTTTTTTAAGAATTTATTATTTATTTATTTATTGGCTGCTTTTGGGTCTTCGTTGCTGCACGTGGGCTTTTCTCTAGTTGCGGCAAGTGGGGGCTACTCTTTGTTGTCGTGCGTGGGCTTCTCACTGCGGTGGCTTCTCATTGTGGAGCATGGGCTCTAGGCGCAGGGGCTTCAGTAGTTGTGGCTCGCAGGCTCTAGAGCACAGGCTCACTAGTTGTGGCACACGGGCTTAGTTGCTCCGCAGCATGTGGGATCTTCCCGGACCAGGGCTCGAACCCGTGTCCCCTGCATCGGCAGTCAGATTCTTAACCACTGAGCCACCAGGGAAGCCCCTAGGTTTCAGGTCTTTAAGACTTTAATCCTTTATGAGTTGATTTTTGTGTATTGTGTGAGATAGTGGTTCGGTTTCATTCTTTTTTGTGTGTGAATTTTATTTTATTTTTTATACAGCAGGTTCTTATTAGTTACCTATTTTATACATATTAGTGTATATATGTCAATCCCAATCTCCCAATTCATCCCACCACCACCACCACCACCACCACCCACTGCTTTCCCCCCTTGGTGTCCATACGTTTGTTCTCTACATCTGTGTCTTTATTTCTGCCTTGCAGACTGGTTCATCTGTAGAAAAATGATACAGATGAACTGGTTTGATTCTTTGGCATGTAGCTGTCCAGTTTTTCCAACACCATTTATTGATTAGACTCTTCTTTCCCCATTGTATAGTCCTGGTTCCTTTGTCATAAATTAATTGATCATATATGTGTGGGTTTATTTCTGGGCTCTCTGTTCTATTCCACACATCTATGTGTCTGTTTTTGTGCCGATACCATACTGTTTTGATTACTATAATGTAGTTTGAAATCAGGAAGCATGTGAGTTTCTGTTGTGGATTTTTGGTTTGCAGTTACCATCCATGAGGTTTTGATATAGCAGTATATCTATATATATAAACAAGATAGTTTTGATAGTTTTGAGTTGCTGGTCTCTTAATCTCAAATACATTTCCAGTATCCTGCATTTCTACTCTCCTCACAATTGATGGTTTTGATATTATATTTGTGTGTGGATGATTTCCTAACTTTACTGTATGTTTGCCTTTACCAGTGAGCTTTACCCATTCATAATTTTCTTGTTTTTAGTTTTGGGCTTTTCTTTTTTGCCTAGAGAAGTTCCTTTAGCATTTGTTGTAAAGCTGGTTTGGTGATGCTGAATTCCCTTAACTTTTGCTTGTCTGTAAAGCTTTTTGATTTCTCTGTCAAATCCAAACGAGAGCCTTGCTGGGTAGAGTATTCTTGGTTGTAGGTTTTTCCTTTCATCACTTTAAATATGTCCTGCCACTCCCTTCTGGCCTGCAGAGTTTCTGCTGAAAAATCAGCTGATAACCTTCTGGGGATTCCCTTGTATGTTATTTATTGCTTTTCTCTTACTGCTCTTCATGTTTTCTCTTTGTCTTTAATTTTTTTTTTAAATGTCTGAAACATTTATATTAACATATTTCCATACAAATAACCCAATGAAAGTTTAGTATTAGTTGTTTTGTTTGTTTGTTTTTTTATACTGCAGGTTCTTATTAGGCATCAATTTTATACACATCAGTGTATACATGTCAATCCCAATCGCCCAATTCAGCACACCACTATCCCCACCCCACCGCATTTTTCCCCCCTTGGTGTTCATATGTCCATTCTCTACATCTGTGTCTCAACTTCTGCCCTGCAGACCAGCTCATCTGTACCATTTTTCTAGGTTCTACATACATGCATTAATATACGATTTTTGTTTTTCTTTTTCTGACTTACTTCACTCTGTATGACAGTCTCTAGATCCATCCACTTCTCAACAAATGACTCAATTTCATTCCTTTTTATGGCTGAGTAATATTCCATTGTATATATGTACCACAACTTCTTTATCCATTCGTCTGTCGATGGGCATTTAGGTTGCTTCCATGACCTGGCTGTTGTAAATAGTGCTGCAATGAACATTCGGGTGCATGTGTCTTTTTGAATTACGGTTTTCTCTGGGTATATGCCCAGTAGTGGGATTGCTGGGTCATATGGTAAAATTCTATTTTTAGTTTTTTAAGGAACCTCCATATTGTTCTCCATAGTGGCTGTATCAATTTACATTCCCACCAACAGTGCAAGAGGGTTCCCTTTTCTCCACACCCTCTCCAGCATTTGTTGCTTGTAGATTTTCTGATGATGCCCATTCTAACAGGAGTGAGGTGATACCTCATTGTAGTTTTGATTTGCATTTCTCTAATAATTAGTGATGTTGAGCATCTTTTCATGTGCTTCGTGGCCGTCTGTATGTCTTCTTTGGAGAAATGTCTATTTAGGTCTTCTGCCCATTTTTGGATTGGGGTGTTTGTTTCTTTAATATTGAGCTGAATGAGCTGTTTATATATTTTGGAGATTAATCCTTTGTCCGTTGATTCGTTTGCAAATATTTTCTCCCATTCTGAGGGTTGTCTTTTCGTCTTGTTTATGGTTTCCTTTGCTGTGCAAAAGCTTTGAAATTTCATTAGGTCCCATTTGTTTATTTTTGTTTTTATTTCCATTACTCTAGGAGGTGGATCAAAAAAGATCTTGCTGTGATTTATGTCAAAGAGTGTTCTTCCTATGTTTTCCTCTAAGAGTTTTATAGTGACCAGTCTTATATTTAGCTCTCTAATCCATTTTGAGTTTATTTTTGTGTATGGTGTTAGGGAGTATTCTAATTTCATTCTTTTACATCTAGCTGTCCAGTTTTCCCAGCACCACTTATTGAAGAGACTGTCTTTTCTCCATTGTATATCTTTGCCTCCTTTGTCATAGATTAGTTGACCATAGGTGCGTGGGTTAATCTCTGGGCTTTCTATCTTGTTCCATTGATCTATGTTTCTGTTTTTGTGCCAGTACCATTATTGTCTTGATTACTGTAGCTTTGTAGTATAGTCTGAAGTCAGGGAGTCTGATTCCTCCAGCTCCATTTTTTTGCCTCAAGACTGCTTTGGCTATTTGGGGTCTTTTGTGTCTCCATACAAATTTTAAGGTGATTTGTTCTAGCTCCGTAAAAAATGCCATTGGTAATTTGATAGGGATTGCATTGAATCTGTAGATTGCTTTGGGTAGTATACTCATTTTCACAATGTTGATTCTTCCAATCCAAGAACATGGTATATCTCTCCATCTGTTGGTATCATCTTTAATTTCTTTCATCAGTGTCTTATAGTTTTCTGCATACAGGTCTTTTGTCTCCCTAGGTAGGTTTATTCCTAGGTATTTTATTCTTTTTTGTTGCAATGGTAAATGGGAGTGTTTCCTTAATTTCTCTTTCAGATTTTTCATCATTAGTGTATAGGAATGCAAGAGATTTCTGTGCATTCATTTTGTATCCTGCAACTTTACCAAATTCATTGATAAGCTCTAGTAGTTTTCTGGTGGCAATTTTAGGATTCTCTGTGAATAGTATCATGTCATCCGCAAACAGTGACAGTTTTACTTCTTCTTTTCCAATTTGGATTCCTTTTATTTCTTTTTCTTCTCTGATTGCCATGGCTAGGACTTCCAGAACTATGTTGAATAATAGTGGTGAGAGTGGACATCCTTGTCTCGTTCCTGATCTTAGAGGAAATGCTTTCAGTTTTTCACCATTGAGAATGATGTTTGCTGTGGGTTTGTCATATATGGCCTTTATTATGTTGAGGTAGGTTCCCTCTATGCCCACTTTCTGGAGAGTTTTTATCATAAATGGGTGTTGAATTTTGTCAAAAGCTTTTTCTGCATCTATTGAGATGATCATATGGTTTTTATTCTTCAATTTGTTAATATGGTGTATCACATTGATTGATTTGCATATATTGAAGAATTCTTGCATCCCTGGGATAAATCCCACTTGATCGTGGTGTATGATCCTTTTAATGTGTTGTTGGATTCTGTTTGCTAGTATTTTGTTGAGGATTTTTGCATCTATATTCATCAGTGATATTGGTCTGTAATTTTCTTTTTTTGTAGTGTCTTTGTCTGGTTTTGATATCAGGGTGATGGTGGCCTCATAGAATGAGTTTGGGAGTGTTCCTTCCTCTGCAATTTTTTGGAAGAGTTTGAGAAGGATAGGTGTTAGCTCTTCTCTAAATGTTTGATAGAATTCACCTGTGAAGCCATCTGGTCCTGGACTTTTGTTTGTTGGAAGATTTTTAATCACAGTTTCAATTTCATTCCTTGTGATTGGTCTGTTCATATTTTCTATTTCTTCCTGGTTCAGTCTTGGAAGGTTATACCTTTCTAAGAATTTGTCCATTTCTTCCAGGTTGTCCATTTTATTGGCATAAGGTTGCTTGTAGTAGTCTCTTAGGATGTTTTGTATTTCTGCGGTGTCTGTTGTAACTTCTCCTTTTTCATTTCTGATTTTATTGATTTGAGTCCTCTCCCTCTTTTTCTTGATGAGTCTGGCTAACGGCTTACCAATTTTGTTTATCTTCTCAAAGAACCAACTTTTAGTTTTATTGATCTTTGCTATTGTTTTCTTTGTTTCTATTTCATTTATTTCTGCTCTGATCTTTATGATTTCTTTCCTTCTGCTAACTTTGGGTTTTGTTTGTTCTTCTTTCTCTAGTTTCTTTAGGTGTAAGGTTAGATTGTTTACTTGAGATTTTTCTTGTTTCTTTAGGTAGGCTTGTATAACTATAAACTTCCCTCTTAGAACTGCTTTCGCTGCATCCCATAGGTTTTGGGTCGTCGTGTTTTCATTGTCATTTGTCTCTAGGTATTTTTTTATTTCCTCTTTGATTTCTTCAGTGATCTCTTGGTTATTTAGTAACGTATTGTTTAGCCTCCATGTGTTTGTCTTTTTTACGTTTTTTTCCCTGTAATTCATTTCTAACCTCATAGCGTTGTGGTCAGAAAAGATGCTTGATATGATTTCAATTTTCTTAAATTTACTGAGGCTTGATTTGTGACCCAAGATGTGATCTATCCTGGAGAATGTTCTGTGCACACTTGAGAAGAACATGTAATCTGCTGTTTTTGGATGGAATGTCCTATATATATCAATTAAATCTATCTGGTCTATTGTGTCATTTAAAACTTCTGTTTCCTTATTTATTTTCATTTTGGATGATCTGTCCTTTGGTGTAAGTGAGGTGTTAAAGTCCCCCACTATGATTGTGTTACTGTCAATTTCCTCTTTTATGGCTGTTAGCAGTTGCCTTATGTATTGAGGTGCATATATATTTATAATTGTTATATCTTCTTCTTGGATTGATCCCTTGATCATTATGTAGTGTCCTTCCTTGTCTCTTGTAACATTCTTTATTTTAAAGTCTATTTTATCTGATATGAGTATAGCTACTCCAGCTTTCTTTTGATTTCCATTCGCATGGAATATCTTTTTCCATCCCCTCACTTTCACTCTGTATGTGTCCCTAGTTCTAAAGTGGGTCTCTTGTAGACAGCATATATATGGGTCTTGTTTTTGTATCCATTCAGCCAGTCTACGTCTTTTGGTTGGGGCATTTAATCCATTCACGTTTAAGGTAATTATCGATATGTATGTTCCTATGACCATTTTCTTAATTGTTTTGGGTTTGTTTTTGTAGGTCCTTTTCTTCTCTTGTGTTTCCCACTTAGAGAAGTTCCTTTAGCATTTGTTGTAGAGCTGGTTTGGTGGTGCTGAATTCTCTTAGCTTTTGCTTGTCTGTAAAACTTTTGATTTCTCCATCAAATCTAAATGAGATCCTTGCCGGGTAGAGTAATCTTGGTTGTAGGTTCTTCCCTTTCATCACTTTAAGTATATCATGCCACTCCCTTCTGGCTTGCAGAGTTTCTGCTGAGAAATCAGCTGTTAACCTTATGGGAGTTCCCTTGTATGTTATTTGTCATTTTTCCCTCGCTGCTTTCAATAATTTTTCTTTGTCTTTAATTTTTGCCACTTTGATTACTATGTGTCTCGGCGTGTTTCTCCTTGGGTTTATCCTGTATGGGACTCTCTGCGCTTCCTGGACTTGGGTGGCTATTTCCTTTCCCATGTTAGGGAAGTTTTCGACTATAATCTCTTCAAATATTTTCTCTGGTCCTTTCTCTCTCTCTTCACCTTCTGGGACCCCTATAATGCGAATGTTGTTGCGTTTAATGTTGTCCCAGAGGTCTCTTAGGCTGTCTTCATTTCTTTTCATTCTTTTTTCTTTAGTCTGTTCCGCAGCAGTGAATTCCACCATTCTGTCTTCCAGGTCACTTATCCGTTCTTCTGCCTCAGTTATTCTGCTATTGATTCCTTCTAGTGTAGTTTTCATTTCAGTTATTGTATTGGTCATCTCTGTTTGTTTGTTCTCTAATTCTTCTAGGTCTTTGTTAATCATTTCTTGCATCTTCTCAATCTTTGCCTCCATTCTTATTCCGAGGTCCTGGATCATCTTCACTATCATTATTCTGAATTCTTTTTCTGGAAGGTTGCCTATCTCCACTTCATTTAGTTGTTTTTCTGGGGTTTTATCTTGTTCCTTCATCTGGTACATAGCTCTCTGCCTTTTCATCTTGTCTATCTTTCTGTAACTGTGGTTTTTGGTCCACAGGCTGCAGGATTGTAGTTTTTCTTGCTTCTGCTGTCTGCCCTCTGGTGGTTGAGGCTATCTAAGAGGCTTGGTGGGAGGCTCTGGTGGTGGGTAGAGCTGACTGTTGCTGTGGCGGTCAGAGCTCAGTAAAACTTTTGTCTTTAATTTTTGTCAGCTTGATTAATATGTGTCTCAGCCTGTTCCTCCTTGGGTTTATCCTGTATGGGACTCTTTGCGCTTCCTGGACTTGAGTGTTTCCCTTCCCATGTTAGGGAAATTTTCGGTTACTATCTCTTCATATATTTTCTCAGGCCCTTTATCTCTTCTCTTTCTGGGACCCCTATAACGTGAATGTTGGTGCCTTTAATGTTGTTCCAGAAGTCTCTTAGACTGTCCTCGTTTCTTTTGTTTTTCTTTATCCTGTTCCGCAGCAGTGATTTCCACCGGTCTGTCTTCCAGCTCACTTATTCATTCTTTTGCCTCATTTATTCTGCTACTGATTCCTTCTAGTGTATTTTTCATTTCAGTTATTGTATTGTTCACCTCTGTTCTTTAAATCTTCTAACTCTTTGTTTAACATTTTTTATATCTTTAACATTTCTTATATCTTCTCAGTCTGTGCCTCCATTGTTTTTCCGAGATCTTGGATTGTCTTTACTATCATCGTTCTGAATTCTTTTTCAGGCAGATTGCCTATCTCCACTTCAATTAGTTGTCCTTCTGGGGTTTTATCTTGTTCCTTCGTCTGGAACATATATCTCTGCCATCTCATTGTTTTCTAACTTTCTGGGTTTGTGGGCTCCATTCTGCAGACTGCAGGATTGTAGTTCTTCTTGCTTCTGATGTCTGCCCTCTGGTGGATGAGGTTGGTCTGGGAGCTTGTGCAGGCTTCCTCGTGGGAGGGACTCATGCCTGCCCACTGGTGAGTGGAGCTGGGTCTTGTCCTTCTGGTGGACAGTGCCATGTCAAGTGGCATGTCTAGAAGTGGCTGTGGGCTCAAGACGACTTAAGGCAGCCTGTCTGCTGATGGGTGGGGCTGTGTTCCCACCCTGTTGGTTGTTTGGCCTGAGGCATACCAGCACTGGAGTCTGCAGGCTGTTGGGTGGGCCCAGGTCTTGGTGCCAAAATGGTGACCTCCAGGAGAGCTCACACTGAGGAGTATTTCCTAGGGGCCTCCACCACCAGTGACCTTGCCCCTGTATTGGGCCACAGCCAACCCCCACCTCCCCAGGAGTCCCTCTAAGATCCGCACGTAGGTCTGGCCCAGGCTTCTGTGGACTCACTGCTTTACCCTGGGTCCCAGTGCACATGAAACCTTGTGTGCACCGTCTAAGAGTGGAGTCTCTGTTTCCCCCAGTCCTGTGGAGTCCCACACTCAAGCCTCACTGACCCTCAAAGCCAAATGCTCTGAAGTCTCCTACTCCCAATTCCAGACCCTCAGGCTGGGGAGCCTCATGTGGGACTCAAAACTCTAATTCCTGTGGGAGAACCTCTGTGATATAATTATTTTCAGTTTGTGGGTCACCCACTTGGCAGGTATGGGATTTGATTATATCACAGAAGCGCCCCTCCTACTGTCTTGTTGTGGCTTCTTCTTTGTTTTGGGGGGCAGAATATCTTTTTTGGTAGGTTCAAGTCTTTTTTTGTTGACTTGAACAAAAAACTTGGTTATTCGGCAGTTAGTTGTGTTTTGGGTGTTTTTGTAAGAGAAGGTGAGCTCAAGTCCTTCTACTCCGCCATCTTGTCTCCCATCACCTCTACAAGAATTGTTAAAATGACTTTAAGTGAAAAGGAAAAAGGCACGATTAGAAACGTGAAAATTACAAAAGGAAAAATGTCATTGGTAAAGGTAAATATACAGTAAAGGTAGTAAATCAACTACATGCCAAGCTAGTAGGAAGGGTAAAAGACAAAAGTAGTAAAATCGTCTATATCCACAATAAGTAAAGAGATACACAAAACAAAAAGATGTAAAATATGTCAAAAACAGTAGTCATGGGCATGGGGGGGAGTAAAAATGCAGGGTTGTTAAAATGTGTTTGAAATGAAGAGATCAGCAACTTAAAACAATCACATATATACATATATATGTGTGTGTGTGTGTGTGTGTGTGTGTGTTTATATATATATAGATTTGCTATATATGAGTCATGGTAACTACAAACCAGAAATCTATAATAGAATCAATCCAAGAAGAAGATGTAACAATTTTAAACATATATGCACCCATCATAGGAGCATGTAAGTACACAGCAGATATTAAGAGACCTAAAGGGAGAAATCCATAGTAACACAATAATTGTTTGAGACTTTAACACACCACTTACATCAGTGGACAGATCATACAGACAGAGAATGAATAAGGAAACACTGGCTTTAAATGACACATTATTCCAGATAGAACTATTAGATATATATAAAACATTCCATCCAAAAGCAGCAGAATACACATTCTTTTCAAGTGCACATGGAACATTTTTCAGGGTAGATCACATGCTAGGCCACAGAAAAAGTCTCAGTAAATTTAAGAAAATTGAAGTTATATCAACCATCTTTTCCAACCACAATAGTATGAGACTAGAAATTAACTACAAGGAAAAAAACTGCAAAAAACAAATACTTGGAGGCTAAAAAATATGCTGTTGAACAACCAGTAGATCACTGAAGAAATCAAAGAAGTAAAAAATACTGGAGACAAATGAAAACAGAAACACAAAGATCCAGAATCAATGGGATGCAGGAAAAGCAGTTTTAAGAGGGCATTTTATGCGATACAGGCCAGCCTCAGGAAACAAGAAAATTCTCAAATAGCCTAACCTTACGCTTAAAGGAACTAGAAAAAGAAGACCAAACAAAACCCAAACTTAGTAGAAGGAAAGAAATTATAAAGATCAGAGCAGAAATAAATGAAATAGACTCATAAAAAAATAGAAAATATCAGTGAAACTGAGAGCTAGTTCTTTGGTAAGATAAAATTGATAAACCTTTAGCCAGACTCATAAAAACAAAAAGAGAGGGCCCAAGTCAATAAAATCAGAAATGAAAAAGAGGTTAGGACCAACACCACAGAAATAGATCATAAAAGACTACTATGAACAACTATATGCCAATAAAATGGAAAACCTAGAAGAAATGGACAAATTCCTAGAAATGTACAATCTCGCAAGACTGAACCAGTAAGAAACAGGAAACATGAACAGACCAATTACCAGTAATGAAATTGAACAAATAGTTTTTAAAACTCCCAACAAACAAAAGTCCAGGACCAGAGGTCTTCACGGGTGAATTCTACCAAACATTTAAAGAAGTGTTAACACCTATCCTTCTCAAACTATTCCAAAAAGTTGCAGAGGAAGGAATGCTTCTGAACTCATTCTGTGAGGCCAGCATCATCCTGATGCCAAAACAAGACAAAGATATCACACAGAAAAGAAAATTGCAGGCCAATATCATTGAACATAGATACAAAAATCCTCACAAAATATTAGCAAACTGAATTTAACAGTACAATAAAAAGATCATACACTATGATCAACTGGGATTAATTCCAAGGATGCAAGAATGGTTCAGTATCAGCAAATGAATCAGTGTGATACACCACATTAATGAATTGTAGAATAAAAATCATATGATCATCTCAATTGATGCAAAAATGTTTTGACAATTTCAGCATCCTTTTTTTTTTTTAACAAAACCCTCAACAAAGTGGGTATAGATGGAACATACCTCAACATAATAAAGGCCACGTATGAGAAGCCCACAGCTAACATGATACTCAGTGGTAAAAAGCATTTTCCTCTAAGATCAGGAGCAAGATAATGATGCCCACTCTTGCCACTTTTATTCAACATAGTATTGGACGTCCTAGCCACAGATATCAGACAAGAAAAAGAAATAAAAGGAATCCAAATTTGAAAGGAAGAAGTAGAACTGTCACTGTTTGCAAGTGACATGATACTATACATAGAAAATCTCTAAGACACCACCAAAAAGCTCATCAATGAATTTGGAGAAGTTGCAAGATGCAAAACTACTATACAGAAATCTGTTGCATTTCTATACACTAACAACGAACTATTGTAAAGGAAACAATCAAGGAAACAGTTAAGGAAACAATCCCATTTTCCATCACATCAAAAAGCATAAAATACCTAAGTATAAATCTGCCTAAGGAGTTAGAAGACCTATACCTAGAAAACTTTAAGACACTGATAAAAGAAATTGAAGATGATGCAAATAGATGGAAAGATATGTATGTTGTGCATTGATTGGAAGAATTCATATTATTAAAATGACTATATTCTCCAAGGCAATCTACAGATTCAATGCAATCCCTATCAAAATACCAATGGCGTTTTTTCAAAAACTAGAACAAATAATTTTAAAATATTTATGGAAACACAAAACACCCTGAATAGCCAAAACAATCTTGAGAAAGAAGAATAGAGCTGGAGGAATCAGGCTTCTGGACTTCAGACTATACTGCAAAGCTACATTTATCAAAACAGTATGGTACTGGCACAGAAACAGACACATAGATCAATGGAACAGAATAGGTAGTTCAGAAATAAAGCAAGAACCTGTGGTCAATTAATCTGCAACAAAGGAGGCAAGAATATACAGTGGGGAAAAGATAGTCTTTTTAATCAGTGGTGCTTGGAAAACTGGACAGCTTTATTTAAAAGCATGAAATTAGAACATTTTCTCATACCATATGCAAAAATAAACTCAAAATGGAACAAAGACCTACATGTAAGACTGGAAAGTATAAAACTCCTGGAAGAAAACATAGGCAGAACACTCTTTGACATAAATTGTAGCAATATTTTTTTTGGACCTGTCTCCTAAGGCAAAGGAAACAAAAGTAAAAATAAATAGGACCTAATTAAACTGAAAAGCTTTTGCACAACAAAGGAATCCATTTGCAAAACAAAAACACAACCTACTGAATGGGTGAAAATATTTGCAAATGATGCAACCAACAAGGGGTTACTTAATATCCAAAATATATAAACACCTTATACAACTCAATACCAGAAAAAGAACCTGGTTAGAAAATGGGCAGAAGACCTGAACAGTTATTTTTCCTAAGAAGACATGTAGATGGGCAACAGGGACATGAAAAGATGCTCAACATTGCTAATGAGCAGAGAAATGCCAATCAAAGCCACAGTGAGATATCACCTCACACCTGTCAGAATGCTATCATCAAAAAGACCACAAATAACAAATGTTGGTGAGGATGTGGAGGAAAGGGAATCATTATACACTGTTGGTGGGAATGTAAATTGGTGCAGCCACTGTGGAAAACAGTATGGAAATTCCTCATAAAACTAAAAATGGGACTACCATATGATCCAGCAATTCCACTCTTGGGTATATATCCAAAGACATAAAAATGCTTTAAGGTAGGCAGTATTACCTCCCATGTAATAGATGAAGAAACTGAGGCTTGGAGAGGTTAAGTCTCTCAGCTGGTAAATAGCTTAGCTGGAATTTGAACCAGACTTAACCTTGGCTTACTTTTAACTTTTAACTTACTTTTACTTTTAACCACATTGCACCTCCTTCCTTCAAGTGAAAAGTCTAAGATTTAACAGTTTTCCCTGTAAATTTTTATTTGGCTATTTATAAATAATTTATGTATCTATAAAACTTTTTAATGGCTTTGTGGGAAAATGTATAAGGAAGTTATAGGATTTTGAAATGTTTTGGAAGTATGAATGAGTTAAATTTATCCTATTTCTGTCATATGTATATGTATAAAATTATACAACTTCAGGGCTGTACAGGAACTTTTGGAACCAGTTATAGTGTTTGACCAACCTTATTTTACATATGAGAAGACCGAGACCCAAAAGAAGTTAAGTGGTTGTCTGCAGCTTTGTATTTTCATTTCTCTGGTCTCGGCTACTAACTCCTTTGTGACATTAGGCAAATCCTTAAATGATCCTGGTCTCAGTTTCCTTGTGTGTAAAATAAGAGGTTTGGATGAACCCCCCCAAAATCTTTCCATTCTAAAAATCTGTGTTTTTGTCATTCTTTCACTTACCTTTTCAAGTATTCTTTGGGTGAAAGTCTTTTATAAGGTGTTAATGAGGCAGGTAATGGATTCAGGCATAAAAGCATGGTACAGAGGTTCTGATTATAAGACATGGGAGTGAGAATCTGCTGGCTTTTTGGCTTTTAGATTTTCCTAATAATTGATTTCTTGTTTGGCTTCTTCAGGACATCGTATCACTTATTGGCTCCCATAATCTAAACTTGTCTGTTTACCTCATATTTGTCTGTGATTCCTCTTTAAGCAATATACTCAATTATTTTAATAAAGTGATATATGTTTACTGTAAAAAAATCAGGAAGTACTCAGCACAGGGGTAGAAAATAAGTCATTCATAATCCCAGCATCCAAAGATAACAACTTCTAATAATTTGAGAGACATTTTTAAAAACAAAAAGCACAGCTGTGACATCATACAGCACCTCTTGTTATAAACTGCCGCCTCAGCCCCACCCTGGGCAGTGTACTGTGGACACTTGCACTGTCTGACCTATTCTCATAGTTTAATTTGGAGAGAATCATGTTCTATGTTTATAACACAATTATAGCATTATACAAATGGTTTCTGTTTTTCCTGTGGTGATTTCTATAAAGAGGATTTTTTTTTAAAGGTTAGAGCTATAAATTTTAAATGTTCCAGAGCAGATCCAGCATTTGACTACTTGACCTGTTACTCAGAACGACAGCTTTTGTCATCACCCGCAGCTGGACTGCTGTTCTTGCATCTCGGTCATCATGCCTTGCTCATATAAACCAAACAAAAGCGCCCCACTAGCAGCATGATTGGGCCACTCCCATAGCTTTTGCTCCAGCCTGAGGCACTCTTAAAACTGTGATCAGAACAGTTCTCCCTAATGCAAATTCTGTTTCTTAATGAATCTGTGTCTGTAGGGAAGTGTTCCACTGGATGGGTGTACCTGATTTTTAGAAAGAAGAAACAGAAAATGCTGTTGGCATGCAGTGCCTTACTAAAAGAGAAAAGTAACCATTGGCTAATTTCTTAACGTCTATAAGCCTCAGTATTCTGTCTGTAAATTGAGAATTATAATAGTATCCTCTTCCAAGGGTCACTTGAAGATTAAATGAGATAAGGCATTTGAAGTGCTTAAAACCGTGCCTGGCATCAGAATATGCATTCAGTATTGTTCGTAAAAAAAATTTGTCTCATATTGATTTTAAACGAACTTTAAATAACTTTATTCTTATGCAGAAGACTTAACCAATGGCTCATATGATGATATCCTAAATGCTGAACAACTTCAGAAACTCCTTTACCTGCTTGAATCTACTGAGGATCCTGTCATTATCGAAAGAGCTTTGGTCACTCTGGGTAACAATGCAGCCTTTTCAGTCAACCAAGTGAGTACCCTAGTCTCTGCAAACACGTTCCTCCTATTCTCACACACCAGCACTAATTGTGACCCTGATAAGTTACTTAACCTCCCAGGGCCTCAATTTTTTCATCTATGTAGTATGGCTATGGATACCTACAGAATAACGTTTGTTTACTTCTGAAAAGCACAGCCTAATAGTAATACGATTAGTAATAGGATTCTAGATCAAGATCCCTATGAAGTTGGTCACTGGCATCACATTTGTAATTAAGTGTATCTAATCAACACTTAGCATTGCATGGCCTTTTTAATTATTTAAAATTCAGCAGTGCTGCAGTAGAGCAACAAAAGCATCTGACATTTAAGTACATGCTTTACATTGTACACAGGGCTTATGAGGATGGTTCTGATGCAGGTGCTTCCTAGACCACACACTGACAACCACGGACCAATGTAAATGGCCTCTGCTTCCTCCCCCCACTACCCATGGAGAAGAGTAAAACAGTTTTTGTCATTATTTTCAGCTAATGCCCTTTCTTAACATTGTCATGCAGGCACAATTTTGAATTTATACTTCATTTTAGTCCATATTTATCCATCATGTCAAGGTTTACTCTAAAGCTCTAGAGATTTATAGGGAGATACAAGGAATATTTGTCTGTTGCTCACATTTCAGTTGTAAATGGCAGAACCCAACTTAAATTATTTTAAACCAAAAAGGGAAAATATTGAGCTCAGTTAACTTGGACGTCCAAGGGTATCATTGGTTTCAGGCACAAGTGTGAATATATTTCAAGGTTACAGAAAGCATTATCAGACCTTCTCTTTCTCTGTCTTTTGGCTGCTTACCCCTGCTTTTTTTTGTGTCTTGATCTCTGTCTCTCTGGCCACAAAGAGGTTTTCTTCACAGGGATGGAAAGAAAGCCACTGGCCTCTCAAGCCTTCATCATTGTAGCTCGTGATCTGAAAGGTGGAGTTGCTCTG
The DNA here is from genome assembly GCF_949987535.1 of Balaenoptera acutorostrata. Taxonomy (NCBI): domain Eukaryota; kingdom Metazoa; phylum Chordata; class Mammalia; order Artiodactyla; family Balaenopteridae; genus Balaenoptera; species Balaenoptera acutorostrata. The sequence continues at coordinate 97,565,566 of NC_080070.1, forward strand.
CTAGGATAAGTGCCAACCCTTTGGATTGATTGTTGGGCCAAAGCACCCTGGACCATGATTAGCAAGGCCTGGCTCACATGTGCATCCTGCAGCTAAAAACAACAGGGATGGGTGTGAACACAATTGACCAGCAGTCCCACCAGGGACTATATAGGATAGAGGAGGTGCCGTGTCTGCCCCAGTAGAAAGAGGGGTGCCAGGCAGACAAAAACAACAGATGGTGACTAGCTTATTAGCATGCCTGTATTGGGGTTATTTCTGATGCCATAGTTTTATATTCCTCTGAAACAAACTGTAGTCAGAGTGAGTGGGTCAGAAGCCATTGGTGAACAAGTACTTTCTTCAGTAATGGGAGTTGGTGTCCCTCGTCATCAATTATAGTGCCTTCATCTGCTTTAACAGTACAGTTTTTTTGTTTTTTGTTTTTAAAAAGGGCTGTTTTCTAGTAACCACACATTCTTTGGAAGAACCTGGAATTGCAGAGGGAAAACTTCTTTATCTCTTTTTCTGATAGAATGGCATGTTTTGGCCTGACAGGAGTCATTTTCAGCTTATTTTTCTTGTAAGAAATGAAAGTTTATGTCTCTTTCAATGTTGGGACAAAGGCACATAGTATTTAGTGTTGCAATTGATTGTGAGAAATCTCCAGATTATTTTTCCTCTGAAAATTTGGGCACCATTTCCAAACTGTGTGGAACTTTTTTTTTTTAAGTTTTCTTATTGATTGATTGATTGATTGATTGATTGCTGTGTTGGGTCTTCGTTTCTGTGCGAGGGCTTTCTCTAGTTGCAGCAAGCGGGGGCCACTCTTCATCGCGGTGCGCGGGCCTCTCACTATCGTGGCCTCTCTTGTTGTGGAGCACAGGCTCCAGACGTGCAGGCTCAGTAGTTGTGGCTCACGGGCCTAGTTGCTTCGCGGCATGTGGGATCTTCCCAGACCAGGGCTCGAACCCGTGTCCCCTGCATTAGCAGGCAGATTCTCAACCACTGCGCCACCAGGGAAGCCCTGTGTGGAACTTTAATACTTCAAGATGTAATAAGTTTTCTTCCTCTCCCCCAACTGAAAAATGATCTTCTTTATGGATAAAGTTTATAGAAGTACTATATTCAGTACTCCCCTCTCGGAGATTCCAATGCACATGAACATAGGATTGCATCAAAATAAAGAGACATGTTTAGTCTTGTTATACCCAGAGTTTCTCAAAGTTACTTATCCATGAAAGCTCCCTTTTTTTTTTAATGGAGCATCTACTAAAATCTTGAGGGATTAGTGTTCCAAAGTATTCATTTTAGCAAAACACTACTGTAGTGTTCTAAATCTTAATGCATTTCCAAATTGGCCTGTAATAGAGATATAACTTATTTCAGAGTAAAATAATTTTGTTTGTAAATTGCTTTGAGATCATTGTAGTAGCTCTGTAAATCTTCATTGTATATCTCCATGCTATAGTTTAAATATTACATATATTAATAATTTATTTTCAATTGGTTTCTTTACCTACAAAATTATGGGTAGTAAACTTTTTTAAAAAATAGGAATTAGAGGTTGTATACTGGAACAGTATTTCCAAAGAGTCATTAGTTTTTATTTGTATTTGTAGATGCAAAGAATATAATGAAGGGGGGGGTGCATATTGAAGTCATGGTCCTGTTTTTTCCCTCTTAGGTCATGATTCGTGAATTGGGTGGTATTCCAATCGTTGGAAGCAAAATCAACAATCCCAACCAGAGTATTAAAGAGAAAGCTTTAAATGCACTGAATAACCTGAGTGTGAATGTTGAAAATCAAATAAAGATAAAGGTAAGTTATCTGAAATCACAAAAGGTAAGCATTTCTATAAATGAAAGAGAAAAATAACAAAAAGGTAAGTAATGAAATTTTAGTAGGCCATGCTTTATAACTTTATAGCCAAGAATTATTTTTATTTTTTTTCCAGCTTTATTGAGATATAATTGACATAAATATTGTGTAAGTTTAAGGTATACAACACGATGATTTGATACACATATATATTGCAAAATGATTACTGCTACTGTATAGCATTAGCAAACACCTCCATCACCTCGTAGTTACCTGTGCATGCGTGTGTGTGTGTGGTGAGAACATCTGAGATCTACTCTCTTAGCAACGTGCAAGTATACAACATAGTATTGTTAACTGTAGTCACCTTGCTGTACATGAGACTCCACAGCTTATTCACCTGCTTTGATCACATCTCCCCTTTTCCTTCACCTGAACATTCTCCTCTCTGTTTCTGTGAGTTTGGCTTTTTCAGATCCCACATGTAAATAAGGTCATTCATTGTTTGTCTTCTCTGTCAGACTTATTTCACTTAACATAATGCCCTCAAGGTCCGTCCATTTTTCACAAATGGCAGGATTTCCTTCTTTTTTATAGTGAATAATATTCCATTGTATATACACACCACATTTCCTTTATCCATTTGTCCATTGATTGACACTTAGGTGGTTATTTCTATGTCTTGGCTATTGTGACTAACGCTGCAGTGAACATGGGGGTGCAGATGTCGCTTTGAGATAGTGATTTTGTTTTCTTTGGATATATACCCAGAAGTGGGATTACTGGATCATATGCTAATTCTATTTTTAATTTTTTGAAGAATATCCATACTGGTTTCCATAGTGGCTGCACCAACCACCAACAGTACACAAGGGTTCCTTTTTCTCCACATCCTTGCCAACACTTGTTACTTCTTGTCTTTTTGATAACCACTCTACTAGGTGTGAGGTGATATTTCACTGTGGTTTTGATTTGCATTTCCCTGATGATTAGTGATGTTGAACGTCTTTTCGTGAACCTGTTTGCCATTTGTATGTCTTTGGAAACATGTCTGTTCAGGCCCTCTGCTCATTTTTATGGAGACTAAGTCAGGAAGGAGGGACCTGAACCAGCCAATAAGAAGTGCAGCGGACTTTTGAATTAGGGGTTCAGTTTAATCCAAGTGTGGTAAAGGAACCAGGCCAAAGTCAGATAACATCAGCAGGAAGACACAATAAATTAGGAAATTATGTTAACTCAACATTTATTGAGCTCCTGCTCTGTGTTACAGAGTTTAGAAATGAACATAATTAACTCTTGTTTTAAGAAAGCTCGAAGGAGGGATAAGGCAAGTCCACAAATAGTTGTAATTCAAGGCAGAACATGATGAAATACTTTAAGGAAAAATACAAGTAAAATATCATTGAATACACAGAAAGGAGAGATTTCATTCAGAAGTTTCTGTAAAAGGTAGAGCCCGAGATGGGTCTTAAGACTGTCTAAGCCTTCTACGGGCAGAGTTGTGGAAGGAGGGAATCACAAGAGAAAGGAACAAGGTGAGGTGGGCACGGCTCCAGGAATAACTGAGCTGGCCCATTTGGTAATCTTGTTGCTAGAACTGAAATGGAGAAAAGATTCAGAGCTAATAAGGATGTAAATGCTCAGCACATTTTAGGAAATGCTTTGAAAGACATGAGCATCCTGTGAAAATACATGATTTATAATGATTCTAAGGAAATGCCATTTTTTTAAAGGATGGATGTATAATGAAATGGTGACCCAGGACAGCCAGATTGATTTGTAAATATCATTTAGATCTTGAAACCAGATTAAAAATTTAATCTCTCTTTGCTTTACTGCCATTAGGTAACATGAATACATTTGGATATTTTTAAAAGTTAATACTGGCTTATGGGACAGTTGGTAATTCCTTAGCATTTTATATTAGGGAATTTTTCTTACCAATTAGAATGTTTGGTGGAGTTCAGACTTAGGTGAATACCAATTATTTGTGAGACATAATTTTTCCAAGCTGGAAAGCTCATGGCCAAACATAGAAAATAGAGTTTCAGAAAAATTTCCATCACCCTGGGTTTAGTTTAGATCTGTCATGTGTGAAATAGGAGTACTACTGGCATTGCATTACTTTTTGCCAGTGGCGGTTTACAATATTATGAAGGAGTAGTTCATATACATATACCTCGGTAAATAAGAACCTTGGGCCAAATAGAGTTTGCCTCGGCTTACTTTTTTTTTTAATTAATTAATTAATTAATTTATGGCTGTGTTGGGTCGTCGTTGCTGCGCGCAGGCTTTTCTCTAGTTGCAGTGAGCGGGGGCTATTCTTCGTTGCAGTGTGTGGGCTTCTCATTGTCGAGGCTTCTCTTGTTGCAGAGCACGGGATCTAGGCGCACAGGCTTCACTAGTTGTGGCACGTGGGCTCAGTAGTTGTGGCTTGTGGGCTCTAGGGTGCAGGCTCAGCAGTTGTGGTGCACGGGCTTAGTTGCTCCGCGGCATGTGGGATCTTCCCGGACCAGGGCTCAAACCCGTGTCCCCTGCATTGGCAGGTGGATTCTTAACCACTGCGCCACCAGGGAAGCCCTCTGCCTACTTTTGAAGGAAAGAACTCTAAAGAAAAGTTCTATTTGACTTTGTGTCCCCCCCATTCTTTACTTCTAACATGAGATAGCCTTTAGATCCTACTGTTCAGGTTCTTAACCATGGTACAAAATGGCCCTACAGGTCTTCCTCCTTATCCTAGTGTGCCCAGACACAGAAAGGCAGACTGAGTTGGGAGGCCCCCCACTGGTGCTGGGAGCATGGTCTCTGGGGTTGGACACTGCTCCACCAGCTTGTTACATTGGGCAGGGGGTCCAAGCTCCTGGAAGAGTTTAAAATCCTTGTCAGTAAAATGGCCATAATAACACTGCCTCATTAGAGTTGTCTTAGGGCTGAAGTGGGGTATATCTGTAAAATGCTCCGTGCCTCCCAAGGGCAGCTTAAAAAAAAAGAGTCGCCCAAGTTTGAGGGCTGGATACAAATGCCGTCTTTCCTAAGGAGCCCGTCTCATCCTGAACAATCACCCTGTTCTGCTGTGCAGAAAAGTTACGGTTCAATAGCAAAATTTTGGAGATCCTAAGACGCTCACTTTTTCTCTGCCTTCAGGTGTATGTCAGTCAAGTCTGTGAGGATGTCCTCTCCGGCCCCCTGAACTCCGCTGTGCAGCTGGCCGGACTAAGGTTGTTAACAAACATGACGGTGACCAATGACCACCAGCACATGCTTAGCAGTTACATTACAGACCTGTTCCACTTGTTGCTCACGGGAAATGGAAGCACCAAGGTATGAAGGAAGTGGTCATTACTTGCAGTACAAACAGCTATTGCATCCAGTTTATTAAGATTGGAATTCAGTTTACAAGTCACCCATCTTAAGTTGATATTCCTCAAAAAAGAAAGTTCAGAGTTTACTAAAAACCCTTACATGGGCACAAGAAAGTATATTATTTTTATACCCTAATATTGAATTTCAAAGTTAACTTGTGAAAATAATCTGTTGTTTCACTTATCAGTAGATGGGTATTCATTTGGTTTTCTGAAAATCAGTTTACCTTTTACTGAAGTGAAGTAGCTAGCTTCACCCACACCAGATACAGGACCATTGTGATTAAAAGAAGTCTTTGAGTGACAGCGCTGGGTAATTGAATTTTTTGCTTACCTCAGGGTTAACAGAACTTTTTTTTTTGATTCGACCATTATTTGTTGAAAAATCTTTCTGAAACTTATACTTTTAAGTTTCAGTAATGCATGTCTCAGTGCTCCACTTTGACCTGTTATGTATCAATAGATGTAGGAGGCAACAGAGATGGAGCTGAATTAACTGGGACACCCTGTGAAAACTGCTGGAGTAAACCCCTGATATTGGTGTGCATTCTTATCAAGCACCATTTTTCAAGAAATACCATAAAAACAGAAGGTAGAGTAATCAAACGTACTAATTAGTTGAGTCAGTTGTTCATCAGTGTTTTACTGTATTGGCCTGTGTTCTCTGGCACAGTTGAAAAAAATGCATGAGCATTTTAGAAGGACTAAATGTGAAGCCAAACTCCAGATAATCAACTTCACTGAAGTTACTTCTGAGGTTATCAAATTATGATTACAGCAGAGCCTCACTATAGTCCTTTTAAAATTTGTTCTGAGATGTTTTTTTTTTCAATTTTTATTTATTTATTTATTTATTTATTTATTTATTTATTTATTTATGGCTGTGTTGGGTCTTCGTTTCTGTGCGAGGGCTTTCTCTAGTTGTGGCAAGCGGGGGCCACTCTTCATCGCGGTGCGCGGGCCTCTCACTATCGAGTCCTCTCTTGTTGCGGAGCACAGGCTCCAGATGCGCAAGCTCAGTAATTGTGGCTCACGGGCCCAGTTGCTCCGCGGCATGTGGGATCCTCCCAGACCAGGCCTCGAACCCGTGTCTCCTGCATTGGCAGGCAGATTCTCAACCACTGCGCCACCAGGAAAGCCCCTGAGATGTTTTTATATGGGCTTTCCACATTTCAGGTAGCCAAACTTACTTAGATCTGGTCCAAGACGTACCCGAAGGCATTCAAAATTAAATGTAATAATCGTATTAGCAATATTTTAGGAATAATGCTCCATCCGTAGGCAATTTCCAAATGCACACACCCGTCAACACCCTTCTCTCCAGGGGAGCAAGGTAACTTCCAGCCCTTGACCCCATAGAAACTGCATTCTCTCTACCCCATGGCATTGGAGCTGTTGGAAACTCTCTCTTCTCTTTCTCTCTGCAGCTGCTTTGCCCAAAACCTCACAGGCACGTTGTGTTCAGAGCCAAGCAACTCTGGCCTTGGGGCTGTATATATCTGTCTCAGAGATGGTTTATATTTTAATATATTTTATGACTTTTTGAAAGTGACTCACACCACAATACTATGTTCCATTTTTGGTTTGTTTTGTTTTTCCACTACATTGCCTAGCAGGTATTTCTGGGATAGAAAATTTGCTTTTTTCGTCTGTCTGGGAGGCTAACCACCAATTGTTTCTCCATTAAACAATGACTTTAGGGACTTCCCTGGCAGTCCAGTGGTTAAGACTTTGCCTTCCAATGCAGGGGGTGTGGGTTCGATCCCTGGTCAGGGCTGCTTGGCCAAAAAACCAAAACAAAACAGAAGCAATATTGTAACAAATTCAATAAAGACTTAAAAAATGGTCCACATCAAAAAAGTATTTTAAAAAAAATGAGTTTAAAGTTGCAACTTGCAAATGAACTTTTGGGTAATAATCTATTTGTAAGTGGAAAAATGTATCCATTTTAGATATTTTCTTAGTAAAAAACCACCAACATGAACTTTTTAAATCTTTATTTTTAATAAGTGATCTCACTCTACTATAATAACCTCTTGGGTTCAACACTGATTCATAACTAAATACGAATAGTAGAAGGTGAATTTAAATAAACCTTGTGTTTGCTACATCTGCCATGAGAACAAAAGAAAGTAATGGCTTAAAAGAAATGTCCTAGAGCCACCACAAGATGGCATATGTGACACAAGAAAAAGTTACGGTTCAATAGGACTGACCATGGTTTCAAAACAAAAATACATATACGTTAACTGTTTAATCTGTAGTTGTACTCTAACTTTATATATATATTTTCTCACCTTTAACACACGAGACGTAAACCCAGGTCACGAGTCTAAAAGCGGGTGGCTGATTTCTAGATTTCTATCTTTATACTTTTTATTTTATATTGGAGTATAGTTGATTTACAATGTTGTGTTAGTTTCAGGTGTACAGCAAAGTGATTCAGGTATACATATACATATTATTTTTCAAATTCTTTTCCCACTTAGATAAATACAAAATATTGAGTAGAGTTACTCGTGCTATAGAGTAAGTCCTTCATGGTTATCTATTTTAAATATAATAGTGTTTATATGTTAAACCAAAACTCTTAATTTATCCCTCCCCAACACTATTCCCCTGTGGTCACCCTAAGTTTGTTTTTGAAGACTGTGAGTCTGTTTCTGTTTTGTAAATTAGTTCATTTGTATCATTTTTTTTAGATTCCACATATAAGCGATATCATATGATGTTTGTCTTTCTCTGTCTGATTGACTTCACTTAGTATGATCATATCCAGGTCCATTCACGTTGCTACAAATGGCATTATTTCATTTTTTTAAGGCTGAGTAATATTTCCTTATATATGTACCACATCTTCTTTATCCATCCACCTGTCGATGGACATTTTAGTTGCTTCCATGTCTTGGCTAGTGTAAATAGCCCTGCAAGGAAGGTTGGGGTGTATGTGTCTTTTTGAATTATGGTTTTCTCCGGATAAACGCCCAGGAGTGGGATTGCCAGATCATACGGCAGCTCTGTTTTTGGTTTCTTAAGGAACCTCCCTACTCTTCTCCATAGTGGCAGTCACCAATTTACATTCCCACCGACAGTGTAGGAGGGTTCCCTTTTCTCCATGCCCTCTGCAGTATTTGTTGTTTGTGTAGACTTTTGGATGATGACCATTCTGACTGGTACCCCGTGATACCGCCTCGTGCTTTTTTTTTTTTCTATTGGAGTATAATTGCTTTACAATATTGTGTTAGTTTCTGCTGTGCAGTGAAGTGAATCAGCTATATGTATACCTATATCCCCTCCCTTTTGGTCCTCCCTCCCATCTGCCCATTCCACCCCCCATCCCACCCATCTAGGTCGTGTCAGAGCACCGAGGTTAACTTCCTGTGTTTTATAGCACGTACCTGCTAGCTCTCTATTTTATGCATGGTGGTGTATATATGTCAGTACTGATCTCCCAATTCATCCCACCCTCCGCTTCCCCCACCCCGTGTCCACATGTCCATTCTCTACGTCTGTGTCTCTCTTCCTGCCCTGCAAATATGTGAATGTGTACCATTTTTCTAGATTCCATGTATGTGCGTTAATATATAGTGGCTGTTACCAATTTACATTCCCACCGATAGCGTAAGAGGGTTCCTTTTTCTCCACGTGCTCTCCAGTGTTTATTGTTCATAGACTTAAAGATGATGGCCATCCTGACTGATGGGACATGATGCCTCATTTTACTTTCCATTTGCATTTCTCTAGAAATAAGTGATGTTGAGCATCTTTTTTGTTCCTCTTGGCCACATGTATGTCTCTTTGGAGAAATGTTTATTTAGGTCTTCTCATTGATTGGATTGTTTAATTTTTTATATTGGGCTTCATGAGCTCTTTGTATATTTTGGAAATTAACCCCTATTGGTCGCATCATTTGCAAATATCTTCTCACATCCTGTAGGTTGTCTCATCGTTTTTATGGTTTCTTTTGCTGTGCAGAACGCTCCTGCACTCTTTGAAATTTATCATGAACATGTATTAATTTTATTTAAAAGTTTTAAATGATAAAAACAGTAAAAAGTAGGGAAAGTCTTATATCTTTCTACTTAACAAATTAATATGTACAGTGTGATCAAAGGAATGTATATTAGGATATGTATATGAGAAAATACCAAACTTAATATCATTTCTAGTCATGGAAATGTGAGTGAATTTCCTTTTCCTTTGTGTTTTTCTGTAGTTAAAAATAATGTTCTATAGTAAACATATAATGCCTTTGTAATTCAAAAAAGGTTTATATAATAACATCCGGGTCTCTTCCAGGGAGTAATGGAGGGCACATTTGTCACTTTTTCCTGATCTCAGTCTCCTCTCCCTGCTCCTCACTTTCTGTAATTTCAAGTATCTTGTAGAAAGTATAGTTTTACATGACTTGCTTTTTTTGGGGGGGGGGGGTGCTGCATTGCTGCGCGCGGGCTTTCTCTAGTTGTGGCGCGTGGGCTTCTCATTGCAGTGGCTTCTCTTGTTGCAGAGCACGGGCTCTAGGCTTGCAGGTTTTGGTAGTTGTGGCTCACGGGCTCTAGAGCGCAGGCTCAGTAGGTGTGGCGCACGGGCTTAATTGCTCTGCGGCATGTGGGATCTTCCTGGACCAGGGCTCAAACCCGTGTCCCCCGCATTGGCAGCTGGATTCATTTTTTTTTTTGAATTTTATCTTTTTATACAGCAGGTTCTTACTGGTTATCTATTTTATACATATTAGTGTGTACATGTCAATCCCAATCTCCCAGTTCATCCCACCACCCCCACCCCACCCCACCCCCGCCACTTCCCCCCCTTGGTGTCAACACGTTTGTTCTCTGCATCTGTGTGGCAGGTGGATTCTTAACCACTGCACCACCAGTGAAGCCCCACAACTTGCATTTTTAAAGGAAGAATTCCATTTGAATGTTTTCATTACTGACTTTTCAGTTATAAGTGATAAGATTCTGATATTTTGGCTAGTCAGCTATAAGATAACATTTGTTTGATTATGTCACTGCGTAAATGATTGTACAGTTTTTCACATAGAAATGATAAGCTCCAAGAATCATAGAAACATAGTATAAAGCACCACATTGTTAGTCTTCATAACCAAACTATCCCCAAATTTTCATACTTGAAGTAGAAAGAAACAGCTTTGAGTGATTCCTTTTTTTGTTCCAAAGATCATATTTCACTTAACAGTAATCGTAATAAAGATTATTTATGTAACACATGTTAAACTTACTCTGTGTTAGGTATTTCTGTGCGCCAGGGGTGGTAGCTAAGATGTTCATTATTTTCTCCCTGTCTCCCTATCAGTATAATTGGAAAACTAAGGTTTTAAATAAGAGGAATTGAGAAAGCTTCGTGGAGTGGAGAAAATTTGAGTCAGACGTTGAAGAATAGGCAGGACTTTAAAATGTGCATTTGGTTGGGGGACAGCATGCCAGGGAGAGAAAATCCACGCTTGCTAGTCTGAAATAAACCAATGTTCTTATTTCAGGTTCAAGTTTTAAAACTGCTTTTGAATTTGTCGGAAAATCCAGCCATGACAGATGGACTCCTTGGTGCCAAAGTAAGTTCAGTAGCTTACATATTTGTTTTGTCCATACAAATATATAGATTTGGACAGACAGATCTGGAAGGAAAGGATTTACCTCAAATATTAACAGGGATTATCTCTGAGGAGCAATATTAGAGGTGGGTTTTTTTTGGTTCTTTTTGCTGATACGAATTTCCTAAAATTTCCATAATGAACGTATTTTACTTTTAAAAATCATTTTGAAAAGTTCTCCCTAGCAATAATGAATTATAATTTTTCTGTCTCTTTCCAATTTGGGGTACTTATATATCATCACATCTTTTATATTTGACCTGCTTATGTTCAGTGTATCTTAGTCTCCACTGAAACACTAGTATTTATGGAGGCCGCAGTATGTGCCTGATGCTGGGCTGAGTGCCAAGATACACCAGTGAGTACAGCATTACATGGTGCTTGTCCTCGTGAGCTTACAATCTAGGGAGAGGAGACAAAAATATGCAAGAAAGGAGCAGTTAAAAGCTGTGGTATTTTGAAGGAAGCATAGGTAGTGCTGTGGTAGAATGGACCTGAAGTCCTATAGAAAAGGGACCCTGTCATATTCATCTCTTCAGCCCTATGCCCCTGCACACGGTGTGTGCAGTTAGTGTTTGGTGAATTAATGAGTTTCCATGATGACTATATATGATGGATCTTAAAGAGGAAATGGGTGTTTTTCCAAATGACTACATTCTAGGATTCCAAGGAAATCGTATTTTTTAGCTAAAACACAAAACCTCTTTTTTCCATTAGTATACGACGTAGGAGTGCCTAAGATTTTACACATTTACATTATGCAGTCTTAGGGATAGTTTTCTATGACAAGATTTTTTAAATGTATTCACTACAGCTTTAAAATGTGAACATACACATGGAAAATGTTTTCGTATATTTTTAATTTTCATTGTTTCCTACTTCAGGTGGATTCATCATTCCTTTCCCTTTATGATGGCCATGTAGCAAAGGAGATTCTTCTTCGTGTTCTCACACTGTTTCAGAATATAACTACCTGCCTCGAAAAGGAAGGCCATTTAGCTATTCAGCCAACTTTCACTGAAGGTTCACTGTTTTACCTGTTATATGGAGAAGAATGTGCCCAGAAAATGAGAGCTTTAGTTTTTCACCATGATGCAGATGTGAAGGAAAAGGTAACAATGATACCAAAATTCTAACTGGTTGGTCATATTTTTCCAAAGAGTAATGCAGTCTAGAAATAATACACATAAACTTCTCATTTTTCACCTTCCTTACAAAGGGATTCTTTCAACTGCTGAATTTAAACAGTAAATAACACCTTTCATCATTAACACAGCTACAACTTGCCCTGGTCTCCTGGTTTATTTTGGACCATTTTATTGATACCAAATGAATATAAGAGCTTGTTCTGAAACCATTTTCTTTGTTTTTTATTTTGCTTTTTGCTAAGCTACTTCAGTTATTTCCTCTACACGGAGTGACAGTGACCTTTTTATGTGTAAGCTACCCTTCCACTGTTGGCAGTGATTTGCAGTTATTCATCTGGGACAGCAGCAGTATGTTTCATAAGCGCCCTAGGAAGGACCTTGTTCTTTTAGTAGTGATGAGATCGATCCCATACTCCCAAGGCCACCTGCCACTCTTTCAGGTCTGTTCTAATCATTAGAATCTATTCTAGTCCATGAAAACTGTAAACTGTTAGGAGAAATGTTTCCTAGTGCTCACCTACTCCCATTCAGTTTGATGTGTATAACATACTGGGATCAATCAAAATCAATCCAAATGCAATTGGTTAAATCAGTTATATAGTCTTTTTAAAAGAATGAAGCAAGTCTGAATGTGCTGATGTGGAAAGACATCCATGAAATATGGTTGTTTTTCAAAATACATATTGTAGAAAAATATGACCCCATTTATGGTTTTTTTAATCAAAAAATTTATGCTTATATATGGACAGAACACTTCTATCATTCATATATAGGCATTTGGGTATATATATCTAGAATGACAGCCAGACTCCTGAGAATAGGATTAGGGAGTGAGGAAATGACTTTTCTATGTACACCTTCTTCTAGTGTTTGAGTTTTTTACTCTGGGCATAAATTTCATAATTTTTTTAAATAAAGAAAAATATCTGTCACAGGATTATTTTCTCCCCTTAATTGAAAGAAGTTTTATTCATTAATTTTCACCCATATTTTTACATGATTAAAATTACAAGATATGAAACATTCTCAGCAGTTATTTTTAATAGTATTTTTATCCCATAAGCTACTCTAACAATTTATTGATATATTTGAATTCAGCCAGGTTCCCCCCCCCCACAGGTTTTGTAATATTCAAGTTCATAACCACCACCATGCTTAGTTATTAAGTAAATCAATTTGTAAGCAGAAGCTTTCCTATTCATGTATTTAAGGCAAAGCTTTAAGAGAAGAGTACTTTAAATTTCATTTGTAATTACATAGATTTCCATAAGAAGTCACAAATCCTCAAACAGAAAAATGTGCTTTCTCAGGGTTATCCTGATACAGAAACGAAACTTGGGAGACATATTTTTACAGTAGAAATATGACGAAAACATGAAAATTCTAAATTAGCTACAGCAGTAATAAAGTACATTATGAAGGCTAAGGATCATTTTTATCAAGTGATGCAAACATAAGTATTAATTCCCTGAAAGGCACATTTCTTTCTTTATATAACAATTTTGCTTAATCTTCCTCCTTGTTTAATGAAAATATATATTCAAAAGGTACACACATTAAAACGAAGATTTGATTTCAATGTGCGGTAGCAGCATTGGATTCTAAAACACCCTCTCTTCTTTTCCTCTATTATTAGTTTGAACAAATAACATTTCCCGGAGCTCAGAGCATTGAGTGTGAAATGTCAAAATGCTAGAGAAAAAGGGGCAGTCATCCAGAAAGAATTCCACAGGGAAAGTGCACAGGTCGATCTCTACCTGTGCAGGGCATGGCACACCTTGCCTTTTTAGGTGGGCTTTCTCCTAACTGATGGTCCCACCCTCTTGGGCAGTGAGTGTCAAAGTGTTCTTCAGTTATCACGGGAGAAAGGGATTTCAATAAGATCTTACCTGTTGGTATGGATGCTGGCTAATCAAAGAGGGAAATGAAATTGACTTAGAGGATGAGACAAACGACAAGGTATTATGACATGTATTAGACTGAATGGAGGGAACAGAGTGGATTAGTCTTGTTTTTCAAAATTTGTTTTTGCTTTGTACATAAAACCCTTCAAAATGTAGATAGGAGAGATGAAGCTCAATGTCCTTCTTGATGAACAAAATGTCAAAGTGGAAAGAATGCAAATGGTCATAAAAATTACAGCTTGGAGGAAGCCTAGAAAATGAGGCAGGCCCAATTAAGTGGAACTCAGAACATAGTTTAAAGTGCCTGGAGACCCCTCAGTTAGTTAAACAGTACATGTGAATACAAAATTAGCATTAAGGCCACTCAAGGAGAAGAAATAATAATTAAGCAAGATGTGCTTGGCTTGCTTCAGAGAGCAGAGGTAAGAGATGAATTTTCCGTCTGGCGTGCAACAGCGAGGAAGGTGACCACAGAACTCTGGCTAGTGTTAGGGCAACCCATGCCAAAGCTAATCCACCATAAGCCAAACATCTTGATTCCCATCTGTTTGCTAAATGTTCCTTTGGAGTGAAAAAGTGTTTTTTTTTTTCCTGAAGGTTTATTTTATGGGGAAATTTTTTGTGCTTTAGTGCCCACAAATCATATACATTCACCTATATTACATATACATTTCCCCTTGACAGATTTGCATCTTTGTAGATAAAAATGCTAAATTTTGATAAATATTATTTACATTTATCTTGGCTATTATTCTCCAAATTTACAAAATGTGGGAGATAAAGTTGTTAGTCCTCAATGTTTAGTGTCCTTATATGCTTGAATATATATTATCAAAAGCATTAGCCTATTTTCCACTTTCAAATCTACCTATCTGTATTAGGCAGTGATATCTTAAGATACCATTTTCTCCCTTATATTTTCAAAGTGTTTTTTTTTTTTTAAAAGACTTATTTATTCTTCACAGTTTTTGGAGGTAGGTGAAAATCATCCTCTTGTTGCACATGAGGACACTGAGGCACATTGAGCTTAGGTGACTTGTTTTAGGGCACACAGAAAATCCAAGGTGGAAGCAGGATTAAAATTCAGATTAAGTGGCTAACGTGCATATATATGTGAAACTAAATTACAGGGCACTACCTGGGTAGCATTTGGTGTAGGAAACCTAATTTGATTATTTTGTATGAATAAAGTTCATTTCACTGAGGCTGGATTGGGAAGACAGAAGGGGCCTCTAATCAGCTCTCTCATTTAGGAAGGTTCAGAGTAATGGAGTGCGTGTAGAGCGTGTCTAGGACTAAAACTCAGGGCAGTGGACTCCCAGAATCACTGTCTCTTTTTTAACCACTAATATTCCACACTGGCTTAATAAAAGTAGAACCGTGCTCAAGGATCGTGTAATATAAAAATATAAGGGAATCATGTAAAACAGAAAATATTTCTTATAAGCTCACTGACATACTGGGGTTTGAGCTAAGAAACCAGAAAAAATAATGAGTATATATATAGAGAGAGAAGATGGAATATGGAAAGAATAAAATTTAACTCAAAGTATATGGTCTATTAACATTTAAGATCTGCATTTATCTTTGTAAATTATTTCCTTGCAGCTATATTTGTGCTGAGCAGGTCTGACTTTTAGATTAAAAATAGAACATTTCACAAATCATGTTCTCATAACCACACTTCCCCTTCCTCTGCCCAGCTCAGAGGGCTTTTGATTTGGGGATTGTAGATATGCCACAGAGTATATTATTCCTCTCTTTAAAAAAAATGGTAACTTAGCCCAAACTCCTATGTTTTTATGTTTAAAAAAATAAATCACTTAACATTTGGCATATAACCATGTGGGGAATCAATGTCATCATTTGCTCTAACATGACTGTAAGAAATATGTTTCTATGTGCAGGCCTGTGAGAAAATCTAAGTAGGCAGACAGCCTTGACTTACCGTGCAGAAGGCCCCTAAGAAGAGAAGAACAGAAATGAGTTTTTAAAATCAGTTTTTCATAATCTCAAAACTCTACCACTAAAGTAGAATGCTTTAGTAAAAAAAATTCCATTGCAATGTTTATGTCACTGAGACATGACTTAAAATCCACATTAGCCTTCATTATTTAAATGACCCACCTCGAACTCTTCTCTGTTTATAAGAACTGGCAATCATATTAGTAAGCAGGTTGCAACATAGAACACAAACCTGCAGAAGCTGTTTCCAAATGTAAAAAATCGTAATATTCATGAATTTCTTAGTCTTTTTAGATTTATATCAGATGATGCCTTTTTCATTAGAAGCTCCTGTGCTCACATTTACTCCGAGTTGTCGTCATCAGTGTTAAGGTATCTTGACTCGCCATGCTTCAAGACAAAAAAATCTTCAGCCTTAAGTCCGTATCTCTCTAGAGCCTCACTCAGTTTCACTGGAGGTTCTAAGTAATGCTGACAAAGGGCAGAGAGAAACAAAAATGGGAAAAGATTAATTAAGCATACATATATTTGGGGGGATATTTCAAACAAGAGTTCAAACTAAAATAACCAACATAGCCTACTTAAAGTAATGCTCTTCCTTTTCATTGAAGCATTAGCAAATGAGTCAATCACACTTTCTAATATAGAATCATTAAGCCAATAGAAATGTCATATTTCTCAATCTGTTAACACCATGCATGTCAAATTTGGCCAACTTAGATCGAACATTATTAGACTGCATGAACTCTGATCACTATTTCCCTACATGAAATCCCAGTCTAAATGGAATCAGTGCTAAAGAATTTAGTGTTACCAATATTTTGGGAGAACACAGAAACTTAGATTATAAGGAAGAGTATGTGTGTATAAGCAAACGCTAGAGAAAATATTTTTGGCTGAAGAAGGGTTGTCATCCCCAAACCCCAACCAAATACTGATTCTATAGTGTATGGATTGAAGAGGGGCTCGAGGAACAGAGATTTGACAGGTGGAGTTACCTTTTGTTTCCTCACCTTTTCATAACAACAACAACAAACAAAAAGTAAAGACAGCACACTGTTGAAGAATGTTTCAACATACTCAAATGTTTACCAAATAAATTGAAACCACTTGAATATGTGTTATAGTTAAAGAAAGCAAGAGGTATGAAGGAAATCATTTCACCAGTTATTTCTCTTTCGAGCTAAATCTTTACAGTGTATAATAGCTATTTTTACAGCAAATAAAGGAAAAAAAACAGGTATTATTACACAAAGGGTTTTTTCCCCAATTTCAATTAGAAAAGCTATAAAATGTGAAAATTAAAGCAGAAATAAAAATCCAACAGTCTCTACTCTGATCGCCGGTGGTTAAGTCTGCTTCCACCCTCCATGCAGCAATGGCTGGTGAGCACCCAGAGAGCGGCCAGGTCAGTGAACTAAATAAAAGCCCTTGCCTTCCTAGAGCTTTCATCCCAGTACAGAGACAGATAAGAAATGAATAAGGAAAACAGTGTCTGAGTGGGTGACATGTTCTGGGGAGAACATAGTTGGTAAGTGTCGGGGGTGGAGGTTTAATTTTAAATACAACCATCTAAGAAGTCCTCTTGGAGATGGCAACCTTTGAACAAAGACCTGAGGGAGCAGATTGCACCAGGCTTTGTAGGCAGCTGTGAGGGCTGTGGCTTTGACTGGGAGTGTGATGGAAAGCTGCAGGTCCTTCTGGCACAGGAGTGTCACAATCTGATCTAAGGGGTAAAGGTCGCTGCCCTCTGCAGCGTTGAGAACAGACTGTAAGGAGCAGTGTGGCATCCGTGACCGGGGTAAGAGGTACTCAAAGTCTAAATACAGTGTAAGGGATGAGCTGACTGCATGTGGGGAAAAGCTGGAGGGAGGATATGAGAGAAAGAGAGTAAAGGTTTTGGCCTGAGGAACTGGAAGGAGGGTGTTGCCATTTACTGAGATTAAGAGAAGTGACTTTGAGGGAAGATCAGGAAGTTTGGTTTTAGACTGAAGTTTTGGGTACCTGATGGACATCCAAGTGGAGGTGTCAAGTAGGCAGTTGGATATATAAACATGGATTGTAGGGGGAAACCTGGGCTAGAGAGGTACAGTGGATAGATGGTGTTTAAAGCCATAAGACTAATGAGATCCCCAAGGGAGTAACCAACTAGAGAAGAAACGGGGCCCCTGGACTGAGTCCTAAGGCACTCACTGCTGACGAAGACCTAGCAGCAGAGAGTAAGAAGGGCGAAGGGCCAGCCAGTGATGCACTAGGAAAACCAGGCAGGTGTTCTGTGGCTTCAGATGTACAGATTGCTAACAGTTACTGGCCACACGTGGGTCTTCTCTCCCCGCTTGCTCACTTCTAGTTTTATGGCTATGTTTAGAGGGTCAGGGATGCCTTCCCGCTGACTACTGAGTAACTGAGGTTAACTATGTATTTAGTTACCCAGTATTCCTAGAGATAGCTACTTATTAATGGTTAGTTGACAACAGGAATCTACTTTTAGTCTTTTTTTATGCATATAGGAGATTGCTAATATATCCCCCATGAAATTTAACTGTAAATAATAGCCTAAGTCAAGAAGCTTCCCTTGCAAAATTGTTTTTAAGAGATTTCAAAATGATGAAATTCTTTCCCAATGAAAAATAATTGTTCTGTTAATTTTTTTTTCCCCTGTGCTCTCTCTACAAGTCTTGGCCAACAATACACTTACACAATTGCCCTACACTAATAATGTCTTTCCTAAACTGTAACTTTAGTTATAAGCTATAATTTAGTATGGATTTTGATGTTGCAGTATCTTTCTGAGTTTCTTCATAGGTCAATTCTTGCCTGCTTCAACCATCTAGAAGGGAGCTCTAGAAGTAGGCAAGAAAGCCTCTGAGTGACTGATAGCTATCTCTTAGTGCAAGCACATTCATCCTGCAGGGAAGGTAAAAATGCCCAATAGCCATGGGACCAAACAATATGTATAAAGCAAGGTAGTAGATTAGAGACATATGTACCATGGAATATTACTCAGCCATAAAAAGGAACAAAACTGAGTCATTTGTAGTGATGTGGATGGCCCTGGAGTCCATCATACAGAGTAAAGTAAGTCATAAAGAAAAACAAATACCATGTATTAACGCATATATATGGAATCTAGAAAAATGGTACTGTTGAACCTAGTGACAGGGCAGGAATAAAGACACGGACATAGAGAACGGACTTGTGGACACAGTGGGGGGAAGGGGAGGGTGGGACAAACTGAGAGTAGCACTGACATATATGCACTACCATGTGTAAAATAGCTAGTGGGAAGCTGCTGTATAGCACAGGGAGATCAGCTCGGTGCTTTGTGACCACCTAGAGGGGTGGGATGGGGAGGGGATATAGGTATGCATATACCTGTGCAGCAGAAACTAACACAGCATTGTAAAGCAATTTTAATCCAATAAAGATGTGGGAAAAGAAAAAGAGTAAGTGGTGAAAGTAGAAGCTCCCAGCAGTGTGGACCCACTAAGGGCCAGGCAACCAGCCCCAGACAGCTCATACATTCCCTTTCAAAGGGGTCACTATTTTCTGATCTACTCCAACAGAAGAGACTCAAAATAAAGACCCTGGTCATTTAAGAAGTTAACACATATTATGTAGTGCCTCCAGTTTGTTTCTACCAAAACTAGTCAGTTAAGTTTAAGTGCTTAGACACATCATTTAGGAAATTCACTCATCATTCCTTAGACAAATCAGATGTTGCTGTATGTACAATTTTAAAGTGTCGCCAAGTCAATGACATCCTTAAGCTGCTTGTATTATAGTAAGCAGTTATTACAACTATTTACATGCAAATCATTTAAAACTGTTTGCAAAGCATAGGCTAAACATTCTCCCCCAAAATTCCATGTACTTTATAATTTATTTAGCAAACTCATAGTTCTCAGATTTATGCAACTAATGTCAGAAAGACTAAATGAGAGTGTATTTTATATTTCATTAAGAAATAAAGATGAAGTTTAGATTTAAAACGAGTAATTCTTGAAGGCTGCATAACACAATAACTCCTGAAGACAGGTTTTCTTTCCTCATCTTCCCATCTCAGTAAAGAACATAACCACCTTCCCAATTACTCAAGTTAAAAATCCAGGAGTCATCCTTGATTCTTCTCTTTGCAAGGTTTAGTAAAATACTATTACTTCATCTAAGTTGCTGAAATATGTTATATATAGAACACAGACATACATATATCTAAATTTACCTATATACATGTGGAACACACATACACACACACACACGGAATAAGACACTGCCTCTAAATAATAGTGGTAAACCAATGGAAACCAGTGTCAAACTTCCCCCTTCTCCAAATACACAGACACAGAAACCACACACTCTCATCATATTCTCCTTCACCCTTCCCCTGCCCGTGGACATTCATTTACTGATTCCATTCTGTCCCCCAACAGTGTGGCTCAGGGCCACAGCATTGCGGAATGGGAATTTTGATCGGGGAGGGAGTCAGCAGGGGGCAGGCAGTGTATTAATTCTGGAATAAGATGCAACTAGGGAGAGGGCAGGCCAGAAATAGGACAGAGAGGGAGTGCTTAAAACAGCATGAAAGCACAGGGTTCCTGCAGAGGCCCTGGAAAGTGGAAGATGCCACACACAGCAAAATAGAAGCAGCCAAGTTCAGTCATCTGTTTCTAAATTTTGCTTAGGGCAGGCCCTGGATCGAGGAAAGGAGAGAATGCTTTTTGCTAAGCTTCTGCTTGATCCCACAACCCTGGCTAGTAGCAGAGTTCCAGGGTTCAGCTACCTTAAGGAAAAATAAGCTCTTCTGTACTAGTCTAGGAATAAAACCGCCATTTATCCCAATGCCTGGCACACAGCAGACACCAAGTCAGTGTTCACTGGATGAATAACATAACTTCTGAAAACTTCCAAGCTGTCCAGCCTCACTTCCCCCATTGCCCTCCCTATCATCCATACTCTGGCTGAACCGATTCCTCACTATTCCCCATGCTTGCTGCCTCCAATCCCACACTTTCCTCCTCTTGAAATGCCTTCCTCCTTGCCTTTTCACAGCCAAGTTCAAATGTCAACTCTTCCATTAAGCTCTCCCTGATCCCTCCAATTAGTAACAGTCCCTGACTCTCAGACCACTTTATCCCACTTTACAACACTTTGAGTAATTATGTGCATGTCTTGTATCTTCTGCCAGAACAAAAGCCTCCCTTGGGAGGGATGACATGATGGTTCATTTTTCTATTTACTAAGGCTACACACATTTTTGGTTATATAAACACATGCTTCATTAACTACAGAAATAAGCCAGAAGAACAACATGCAATGAGGATTTTTTTTCCCACTGTATACAAATATTGCTTTACTAATTAATATGATTTACCACCCTAATTCACTTGATGACCATGACGACCATGCAGGTTCTTGATTCTACTTTGGTTTCTGAACACAGTGCAGGGTACAGTGATCAATCCTATCATCGGTCAGACACGTAACGAGGTATTGTTACCACAATCACACTCACCTCATTTGCTAAGGCAAAAGTTCCCCAGTGAATTGCCACAGATCTCTTTGTCTGCACATCAATGTGAATCTTTACAGCCTCTTCTGGGTCTACATGCTGGTATTTCATAAACCACCTGATAAAACACAGTAATTTATTAAATCTGGGCTTTTAAGTATACAATAAATTCTAATTACTGCTTCATGTAATCAACCTTTAACATTCTGCACAGGAATAAATCACAGTAGGCAAAACCATCTCCCTTCAGTACACTTTTCTGCTGGAAAAAAATAAGCAAAAATCTGTCTTGTACAAATTGCTATACAGTAGCTAAGTCTCAAGCAAAACTTCCCTTTGAATAGTAGGATTTTGTTTCACATGTATTTTTATTTTGCTGATGATTTATTCTGAAGATATCTTCTTATTACTTTAAAAAGCAGATATTTTGCAATCCTGGTATGAATGAAAGAAACGGAATAATGGGTAAAGAACTAGAAATCAAAACTCCAGTTGCAAATAACCTTGCTGAAACAATTTTTTTTTAACGTGCTAAAGTGAAAAGGAAACAAAAATTAGTGTATAATTTGTAAAATCAGGAGCAAAAAAATCCAGTTACTATTCAAGGATTTTATTTAAATACCGAACAACTGATGAGTGAGGCGTTTGGTTTGGCAAGAAGAAAGGGTACATAAGGGGGACTAAATGGAGAGAGTTTAGCAATGTGAAAGGCTGCCTCATGCCTGGGAAGAGACGGCTCTGGAGGCAGGGGGCCTGGGCGTGAATCCCAGCTCTACCGATTCCTGGGAATGCCTTTGGAGCTGCTTCAGTTTCTCCAGCTGCCATTTCCTGGTCTGTGAAATAGAAGCTATGCCCACTTCACAAGGGTATTGTGAGGATTAAACAAGACAAAATTTATTCAAAGCATGAAGTACAGCAGCTACTTCATAGAATTCTTCCAAAAGAGTAGGGAGCTGACAAAGCCAACACTTTCAGGAGAAAGAATTATTTCTTGATAACAAAAGTAAAATGTACTACATACAGGCAGATTCCTTTGCTTTCCCAGCCAGCAGTTTATTTATTTATTTATTTTTATAAATTTATTTTATTTCTTTTTGGCTGTGTTGGGTCTTCGTTGCTGCGCGCCAGCTTTCTCTAGTTGCATCTAGCGGGGGCTGCTCTTCGTTGCAGTGCACGGGCTTCTCATTGTGGTGGCTTCTTGTTGCGGAGCATGGGCTTTAGGCACATGGACTTAAGTAGTCGTGGCACGCAGGCTTCAGTAGTTGTGGCTCATGGGCTCTAGAGCACAGGCTCAGTAGTTGTGGTGCATGGGCTTAGTTGCTCTGCAGCATGTGGGATCTTCCCAGACCAGGGCTCGAACCCGTGTCCCCTGCATTGGCAGGCAGATCCTTAACCATTGCGCCACCAGGGAAGCCCCCCCAGCCAGCAGCTTAGAAGAGGAAAAACAACAGTGTCTTCACATTATTTATATCCTGGGTCTGCTACTGGCAATGAACACTGCAGTGAAGATTAAGGGATCTGGATTCAGCAGAGGGGCTGCTGCACTTTGTAGAACACGTCATGGAAAAGTTCATCCATCTGCACAGCACAAGGGTTGTTACTTACTGTTAGGAGTTGCCGGGCCTGATGGGAGCCCCAAAACAAAGCCACTGTGTTCTCAACAAGAGACTAGAGAAGCACTTGTTCTGCTTTATCTCCTGACACTTAGAATTCAGGGCAAGATGAAAACAAGTTTTGGCTGTTTCTCTCTCTTGATTTTTTAAAAACTCCTACTTCAAATCAAAGGGATAGACATATTCCTTTCTACCCTCATATCTGAAATAAATTTAAAATGTTTACTCTGGTATACAAATTAAAATAAAAAGTTAAAATCCTAACCGACTTGGATAGAATGCCCAATGACAGGAGATCCCAAAAGTAAGGGTGAAAACATTCTAAGCAGATTATTGAAAATCGTGTTGGGTGTGATCATCTTACATTTATAGACTACTCTGAAGTTTTGTTGATAACAACATTTCTAAAACTTTAGTACTGGGTCTTCCCTGGTGGTCCAGTGGTTAAGACTCCAGGCTTCCAATGCACGGGGCATGGGTTCGATCCCCGGTCGGGGAACTAAGATCCCACGTGCCGTGTGGCACGGCCAAAAAAATATAAAATAAAAATAAAACTTTAGAACTGACTAGAGAACTGGAATACAGAGTAGAGGCTACTACAGTTTAATTCTTTAGAGCAAATACTGTCCTCCCCATCCTTCTCCCATCTTAGTGACAAGACAGCTGCAGTGCAAGCAGCAAGGGGGAATTATGTGAGTGCATTTGTGTACTTCAGCTGTACACATTTTATCATCACCTATATATGACAAGTCTGTATATTTCTACATATGAAAATTTTATTTTCACAATTACAAGTAAGAAGTATTCTAGTATACTAAGAACATATATTGAATAAGGATCAATACCATGTAAAATTGATTTGTAAACAGGTTGACTGATGTTTTAAGAGGTTTCATTAGAATTCAGAATTAGAATTATGTGGAAAAGTGAAATTCAAGCACTACTATTGGCTTATAATAATTTAGTAAGGTAAAAATATCTAGTCCCTTAAATGAAGAAACTAGAAAAAAGGGAGAAATAAGCATTAATATACTTAGCAATGAAATGGTTTTGGTGAACTTCAAAAGTTAATGAAGTAAGTATAACAATCTGATGGAAACCAGTGATCAGATTTGCTCAATTCATCTATGTATCAGCGTTCTTCTGTTTGTAGGATCGCCTAAATAAAATGCCATCCTGCATACCATTCTGTATGAGTCTGTGCGTACACTTCAGAAAATAAAACATTTTTTAAATTAGCCCTACTTTGTTACTTTTAGTGTTTATTTTCTCTTAACTTGTACATATCAACCAGAGTTGACTGAAATCTAACTGAATTCTTGGAAATCACTTCTTCTTTCCTTAAATAGGCAGTATTAAGGAAAACACAGGCAGCAGATGGGTCTCCTGGGTCTCAAGTGCTCGTGTGACCTTTATCTGCTCTGTGCTCTGAAGACAGGCAATCAGTACAGAGAGGTTGCAGGGCAAGTGTAAGTAGTGCAGCAATGTCTTTAGCAGACTAACCTCAGTGCTGCCTGCAGTAAGACCGTCACAAGGGACTGATGCTATAGGCCAAGCCCTTGCCTTTTCTCCACTAAACACAGGACAGGGCATGGGTGCATTCCACTCACGGGGAGTATCCTCCATGTGAAAAAAAGACCAAGAGTCAGGTTTGAGTACTGGCTGATAGGTTTAAATTTAGTCGGAACAGTACACGAACTTCGGGCTAGGCAGAGTAATTCTTTAAACCGTCGTCCTTTTTTCTTGGTAATATAATTTCAGTAACTACAATAATTATTTAACTGATATGACTGTAATTAAAGTATTTTAAAATTCAAAGAAAAATTTTAACTGACTCTGGCCCAACAACCCCCCACCCAGTGTATAACAAAGTCCACCATTAAAACCACAGATCAGGGCTTCCCTGGTGGTGCAGTGGTTAGGAATCTGCCTGCCAATGCAGGGGACACGAGTTCGAGCCCTGGTCTGGGAAGATCTCACATGCCGCGGAGCAACTGAGCCCATGAGCCACAAGTACTGAGCCTGCGCGTCTGGAGCCTGTGCTCCACAACGGGAGAGGCCGCAACAGTGAGAGGCCCGCGCACCGCGATTAAGAGTGGACCCCCGCTCGCTGCAACGGGAGAAAGCCTCGCACAGAAACGAAGACCCAACACAGCCAAAAAAATTTAATTAATTAATTAATTAATTAAAGCAAAAAAACCACAGATCACTCGGAGTCCAGTTAATTTATCATGTAGCACGAATGCTTTCTTTAGACACCTACATACCTTGGTTCATACGCTCCAATGGGAATAGCTGCAAGGTCAAAAGGTCCAAATCTTTTTCCTATCTCTTCAAAAGCAGAGCAATAACCAGTGTCTCCTGCGAAAAAGAATCGGTTCCAGGGCCCCAAGACAGACCAGCTGCCCCAGAGAACCCTGTTGTCGTCCGTCAGAGTCCTCTTACACCAGTGCTGGGAAGGGGTGAGCACAAACGTCACCCTGTCGTGTCCGGGGACGCAGTTCTCCTCCCACCAGTCCAGCTCGATCACGTTCTCACAGCCACACTTCTGCATCCAGTCCAGGAGCCCCAGAGGCACAAACCACCTCAGCTCGTTACCAAACCGCTCGTTCAGAGCGACGACAGAACTGTGGTCCAGGTGGTCGTAGTGGTTGTGGCTGATGAGGACCGCGTCTACCCGGGGCAGTTCACCGACTGTGCAAGGGGGGCGACGGAACCGCTTGGGACCCACACGCTGCGACGGGGAGGCCCGAGCGCTGAAGACGGGGTCCGTGAGCAAGATGAGCTCGTCCATTTCCACCATCACTGTCGCGTGTCCCAGCCACGTGACTCTTAAGCCAGCTTCCCTCACTCCAGCTTCTTCAGGGTCATCGATAAAATACGGCTTAAGCACTGGGAGTTCTTTATCGAGCTCCTACGTATATAAAGAAAGAAAGAAAAGCAGCTATTAAAAAAAAAAGGTATTATGTGTCATCATAAATACATTTTTGACCTAAATTATAGAGAGAAGGGTTATTTGGGGAGAACTGAAGTCATTCGATAAATTTGTTATTTTTGCTTTTCTCTTGGAAGTGCATACTTCTGAATCTGACTCAATAATCACTATATAGTGATGTAAGATGTTACTCCCAAATGCAACCAACAAAGGGAAAATTAAACTTAAAACTTTGAGTACTGCTGACTTTACGAAATATTCTTCTGTAAGTGCCAGAAGTAGACCAACCGAGATGCAGTCCCTTTGCTACTGCTGTTTACTCAGCTGGTGCATTTGCTACTGAAAACTGTCTCAGGAGGTCAGCCCCTAGAAACAGTAAAGAAAACTTTTGACCACATATGTGTAGATCGTGGATCTCACATGAACCTGACTTCCTGAGTACACAGAATTCAGAGCAGAGTACTGTGATGACTGCTGGGAAAGTCACGGGCATAGACGGTTCTCCTCATCGCTTACCTCTGAGGTTTTCTACCACTGATCAAACCAAAGCGGAACACGGTCCCTGCCCATGAGAAGATGATCGCTTTTGGGGGCAAACAGGTGTGAAGCAATAACTACAACATAATGTGTTAAGTATTATTCCTTTGTTTATTCTTCATTTTATCCTTGGATTAAGCTGGACCAACAAGAAGCTGTGTTCTAGGGTCACAGTCCTGGCTTCTATAAAACTTTCATAAACTGTGCTTTGGTGTTATGCCGTACAGCTGCATGGAGGTCTCTTCCTTGTGAAACCTGCCGAGCATGTACCGTGGGGCTGGCTGTCTTGAGGACTGGGTACCAGCCCACCCCGACCCCACCTTCCCACACACCCCAGAAGCATTGCTCTCGATTCCCTGTAACAGGAAAAGCTCCTCTTCTCCAGAGCAATTGGCTTTATTCCTTTGACTACCATTGGGAAAACTGACAATCCTGTTTTGACTTTTGCTTTGACAGGCAGTTCAGAGTAAAAGCTGAAGACTCCTCCAGCCCATATGCAGAAGGGAACAGGGCAGGGCACATTGCAGGGAACAATGGAACAGATTTCTGTGCTAACCTCTTTCTTGGCTTTATTTTTCTACCCTAATTTTCCATTTGCTCTTGTATGTTTATCCATCCGGTTTTTTACTGTTACATGTCTTTTTATAAGTTGCTGCAAATCAGTTTTGAAAAAGGCATGGTATTGAATAATTAAATAAAGTACAAGGCATGCTGTAGCCCAATAAGAAGGAATGAAGAGCCCAGCTGCGGAAGGCATTACAGACACAGTAACTTGTGTGGGTTCCTGAAGAATGGTGAGAAGTTCCTGATGCAGAGGAAAGGGGGAAGGGCATTTCAGGTGGAGAAAATGCCCAAGCAAAGGCACAGAGCCAAGTAGGAATGTGGCATTCGGGGGCAGAAGACAAACTGAAATCTATAAAGGATCAGAACCCAGTAAAAGCCTTGAATCCCACGCTTCACCCAGAGACAGTGAGGAAGCATCGTTAAGAAAAAAAAAGACATGACCCAATTCATGTTTAGAGAAACCACTTTTCAAGTTTAAATGATGACCTGGGGTGTGTCACAATAGCTGCCAGGAGAGACAAAGAGCTGGACAAAGGAGACAGCAAAGGGCAGAGAGAGAGGGCAGATGGGGGAGATGCAGGTGAAGGGAAACTGAGAGGTCACTGAGCCGGTCCAAACAGGAAATGGGCCCAGAAGGGGCAGAGCAGGAGCAGCAGAGGTGAAGGATGACAAGATAGCCCTTAGCCAGCCTAAGCCTTAGTTTCCTCATCTGAAAAATGGGTATAATAATTGCACCTACACGTCATGACTGGGGACTGAATTAGGAGAGGCTGGCACATAGTAAGCCCTCTGCAAGTATTGCAAAAGAAGAAGGAAGCACGCCCCAACCCCGACAAGCAATCAGGCACCACCCCTATCGATCCCTTACATATTTACCTGTTTCCTTACTCATAGTTAAGAGTTAACATCCAAGTTAAGATCCTAAGTAACATCTAGACATGTTCAAGTCCTCCTGATGGCTCAACCATCTTCCTGTCAACTCATTCCATACACTAGAGCCACCTCAAAAACACTTTTCTTATGGCGTAACTCTCTCCCCTGCTGAAAAATCGTCACTGGTTCTGTACTGCTTGACAAAGCACGTCTCACCTCCTTAGCCCAGTGGTAAGCCTGTTGGTGGACGGCCCCTCCTCCTTTCCAGCTGTTTCACTCAGTTCCTGCACACGGCTCTGTGTTCCCCCCAACACTGGGACTGCTCCTCGCTCCCAGCCTGAGCTTGGAGCCTGGCACAACACTGACGCTCTTCCTTCTCTCTCTCATCCCTTCGAGACCTCAATCAAATCGCACGCCCTTCGCTCTTCGCGGAGCCATCCCTGAGTCTCCACAGCCGGCAGTGCTCACTCCCCCTCTCCACTTCCACGCCACCCGTTTGCACAGCATCTCTGGATGGTCTGTTCTTTGCCCTGCTCAACTGTACACAGGATGTAACCCATGTCTTACTCAACTTGGAATCATTCACAGTGCCTGGTTCAATGACCAATACACAGCATGCACGATAAAATTTGTTGAATGGATGACTGAATGAATTTTTCAACTCAGTTCTCAAAGCTGGTAGTTAGGGTTGGTGAACAAATGCCATACGGTGTGCTTATCAAGAATTACGGAAGAAAGGAGAGGGAATGAGTATCAACTGAGTCCCTAGCATGCGTTAGGCTTCACACGAGGCACATGATGATGAGGCAGCAGTATCTAATGTATCAAGTACTTTCGTATAACACAAAATACATGTATGGAGTGCCTACCGTGTGCTAGACACTGTGCTAAGTGCTTCATAAAATTTTTTTCATTTAATACCACAATGCTGGAGGTAGGTGTTATTAACTCTCTCCCTTTTACAGACAGAAAACCAGAGAAGGTACAGCACTCACACGAGGGCACGCCGCCTGCCTCCACACATACTGCCTCACGCCACTATACTTACTCCCAAGTATTATCTCATTTAATACATATTTTTTAAAAACACAAGTACAGGCATACCTTGTTTTATTGCTCTTCACAGATACTGTGATTTTTTTTGTTTTGTTTTTTTACAAATTGAAGGTTTGTGGCAACCTTGCATTGTCAGATGATGGTTAGCATTTTTTAGCAATAAAGTGTTTTTAATTAACTACAGTATATGCAAACATAACTTTCATATGCACTGAGAAACCAAAAAATTGCTGTGACTGGCTTTCTTGCAGTGGTCTGGAACTGAACCCGCAATATCTCCAGGGTGAGTCCGTAACAGCCTGGGAATCAGGTGGGGGAGAATCAGAGGTGGATTACTGTGGACACAAGGAAGCTTTTAGAGATGACGGATATGTTCATTTTCTTGATCATGGTGATCATTTTGCAGGTTTATACAGACATCAAAACTCGCCAGATTTTACTTTTTGAATATGTGGAGCTTCTATTATGTTAATAAAACTATAAAAAATTTTAAGTAGCATTGTGTTTAAACAGTGCATCAAAACATCTGAAACAGAACTCCCTGAAAATTGTTGCATTTTCTTTTTGCTCTAAGTTTAAAAGTCATTTTAAAGTTTAATATCTGGCATTATCCACTGACAACTGAGAGGAAACAAAACCTTGAGCACCTCTGGCAGCCTCAACTTGTTCTCCAAACGCAGTACCAACAGGTAAAGTGTGGAAAGAAGCCCATCACAAAGGATCATACACTGTGTGGTCCTATTTATAGGAAGTTTCCAGAATAGGCAAATCCATAGAGACAGAAAATAGGTTAGTGACTTACAGGGGCTGGAGAACTGGGGGGTGATGACTAAGGACACAGGGTTTCTTTTGGGGATAATAAAAATGTATTAGATTGTAGTGACGGTTGCACAACTCTGAATGTACTGAAAAACTGCCAAATTGTACACTTTAACCAGGTTAATTGTATAATACGGGAATTATATCTTAACAAAGCTGTTTTTTAAAAAAGGTAAACGTCTGACAAGAGATCTGAATTAAGCAGTCACACTTTTCTTCAAGGTCCTTTCCTCACGCTATATTGTTTCTAAGCCCATCCATCACAAAAGAGTAGCTTATTTTAAAGAATTTGATCTCTTAACACTACTGGCCCATGAAACTCAAAGAAATAGTGTCTACAATTGAGATTCCAAAAAGAAAAAAAAAATAGTTTTTTACTTTTTAATCCTCATCAGAGTTTGAAAAAGTACGTAGAATGGGGAAATTCTTGTTTATTTAAAGAAATCAAGTACCCTCTTGGCATTTTTCTTTACTAGATCAAGATTTTTCTTGGCTGGTCCTACTTTTTTAAAGCTACAAATGGGAAAATCCCTAAGCCTGTTATTCACCTGTACACTAGAGTTAATGTTTCACTTTTCTTGGGGAAAGGGAAAAATCCCAACATTTATTCAACCACTACTCTGCCAGATGCTTTAAGTACAACTGTCATCTAACTCTGTGAAGCAAATGTTACTGCCATCTCACAGAAAACCAGACCAAGGCAGAGGGTCACTAAGACACTTACCAAGGTCATACAACAAGTAAGTGTCCAATCAGGAGTGGAATCAAGGTCTTCTGACTCTCAAGACCCTCTCTCTTCATTAAACCATAACTCTTTCCATGGCATTGATAATGATAACTTCAAAACAATGAAACCCACATTCTTGTTAATATACTTACTAAGTGTATGTGTTTCTGTACATGAATGAGACAGAAAGATTCGACAAAACTCTGTTCAAACCATATTTTCTAAAAAAAAAAATTACTTTTAAAGAGGACTTGAGTTAATCCTTTTCTTCCAAGTGAAAGTATCTTTGTACTGTTTTAGGAAACTTTAGTATCTATACTTTGCATGACCATCATCCAAGGTCAATAAGCAATACATGCTGAAGAGAGCGTGGAGAAAAGGAAATCCTCCTAGGCTGTTGATGCAAACGTAACCCAGTAACAGCCACTATGGAGAACAATATAGAGGTTCCATAAAATATTAAATTTGAGGGACCACATGATCCAGCAATCCCACTACTATGTGTATATCTGGAAAAACATATTTGAAAAGACACATACACTCCAAAATTCATTGCACCACTATTTAAGATAGCAATGAAGGGGCTTCCCTGGTGGCACAGTGGTTGAGAATCTGCCTGCCAGTGCAGGGGACACGGGTTCGAGCCCTGGTCTGGGAAGATACCACATTCCGCGGAGCAACTGGGCCCGTGAGCCACAACTGAGCCTGTGCGTCTGGAGCCTGTGCTCTGCAACAAGAGAGGCCCGCACACCGCGATGAAGAGTGGCCCCTGCTTGCCTCAACTAGAGAAAGCCCTCGCACAGAAAACGAAGACCCAACACAGCCAAAAATAAAATAAATTAATTAATTAATTAAAAAAAAAAAGATAGCAATGAAATGGAAGCAACCAAAATATCCATTGACAAAGGACTGGATAAAAAAGATGTGGAACATGAAAAGGTTATTACTCACCCATAAAAAGAATGAAATAATGCCATTTGCAGCAACATGGATGGACCTGAAGGTGACAATACTAAGTGAAATAAGCCAGACAGAGAAAGACAAATAGCATATGATATCACCTACAGGTGAGATCTAAAAATTGATACAAATAACCAAATTTACAAAACAGAAACAGACTCGTGGACTTAGAAAACGAACATATGGTTACCAAAGGGGAAAGGTGGGGCTGGAGGGATACCTTAGGAGGTTGGGATTAACACCTGCACACTAATATCCATAAAATAGATCATCAACAAGGATCTACTGTCTAACACAGGGAACACTACTCAACAATCTGAAAGAACTTATATAGGAAGGGTCCGAAAAAGAGTAGATACGTGTCTCTCTTTACCTGAATCAAGCTGCTTAAAGCTAAAACAAACACAACATTGTAAAGCCACTATACACCAATATAAACTAAATGTTAAATTAGAAAACAAAAACAAAAACAAAATGCCTACAACATTATCCTCAGGCCTTGGGACCCAGGCAACTTCACATCCCTGGAGCCCGAGTAGCCTTGGTTTCCAAAGGCTGGATGTCATGGGGGTTAGGGAGCTGGGAAGGCTGTGCCAGCAAATGAGCTCTCCTTGGACCTGCACTGCCTGATCCCTTCAGGATGGACCTCTGACAGCAAGGCCAAGCCTAGTGCAGCCAAAGGATGGTGGACCCTCCGGGCCGGAAGAGCTCTGAAAAGTCACCTGGTCCCCACGTCTCCTGGTGCTGGGGTTCCCACCTCCAGCCTCCTTCCGCAGAGTCACCCCACCTACAGACGCCAGCACCCTCAGCACAGCACTTTGGCAGGGATTGGGATTTGTCCCAGGGAGAAAGGGAAGGGGGTGGAAGTATTGAGACACAAGTCCTTGGGCGTCTGTTCTGGCACATTCCACTCATTTAAAACCCAGCAGCAGGACTTTCCCTAAGCCTCTCATTGCCCAAGTAACCAGAGTTGGGCAACCAGAAATGCTGCTGCCTTGTTTCCTGGAATGACAACTTTAAAACCAGTGCTTCTGGGCACTTCACATTCACAAGGCCTGTGAGGCTTAAATGAACAATGCCCTCTAGAAATGTAGTGTGGAAGGTGATAGAAAGAGAATTCAAAACAGAGCCGACTTTCAATAAGCCCATTTCAGGAGGTAAATTTTACAAGGTTTTTTCTTGTTTTGTTTTGTTTTGTTTTTTAAAGCACATGAAAAGATGCTTAACCGCTCATTATCATAGCACATCAAAACTACAAGGAGGTATTACCTCGTACCAGTTACAGTGGACATCATTAAAAAGTCTACAAACAGCAAATCCTCGAGAGTGCGTACGGAAAAGGAACGCTCCTATGCTGTTGGTGGGAACATAAACTGGTAACAGCCACTATGCAGATCAGTATGAAGGTTCCTTAAAAAACTAAAATAAATCTACCATATGATCCAGCAATCCCACTCCTGGGCATATAACCAGAGAAAACCGTACTTTGAAAAGACACATGCACCCCAACGTTCATTGCAGGGCTATTTTCAGTAGCCAAGTTGTGGAAGCCACCAAATTGTCCACCAGCAGACGAATGCATAAAGAAGATGTGGTACATATATACAAGGGAATATTAGCCATAAAAAAGAATGAAACAACACCATTTGCAGCAACTGGCTGGACCTGGCAATGATCACATCAAGTGAAGTAGCCAGACACAGAAAGACAAATGTCATCTGATATCACTTGAAGGTAGAGTCTAAGGTGAAAATGATACAAATGAACTTATTTGCAAAACAGAAACATACAGACTTTGAACGCCAACTTACGGTTGCCAGGGGTGGGTGGAAACACGGCTGGTAGGGATAAATTAGGAGTTCACAATTAACATATACCCACTAGTATATAAAATAGATAATCAACAAGGACCTTCTGTTTAGCACAGGGAACTGTACTCGATATTTAGGTAATACGCTAAATGGGAAAAGAATTTGAAAAAGAATAGATACATGTGTATGTACAACTGAATCACTTAGCTGTACATCTGAAACTAACACCACACTGTATATCAACTATACTCCAATATAAAATAAAAATTAAAATAAAAAGCAAAGAAAAACAAAAAACTCCTGCCTTAAAAAAAAAAAAGTAAGCTTACACTTCATTAAAGAATTCAGCTCCCACCCCCCAACTTCCTTTTCTGCCTCATTATTCCTCAAAGCACTAATCACCTTTCAGTATCCCACATCATTTTCCTATCTGTTTATTGTCTCTCTTCCATTAAACCGAAGGCCCGAGGAGGCTAGGCTGTCTTTCTGCTTTTTCATGGCTCTATCTCTAGCACCTAGGATAGTGGAGTTTAAGAACAACTGGCCTGGTGAGTTCTCAGAAATTGAACACAGTTCCTTCAATATCTCCAAGTCATCAGAGTTCAGAGATGTATTTCCGCCTTCATGTGGTCACTCACTTTCCTGTTTGAAATGAGAGAAAACTAAAGACACCATTACTACTTCTGTATTTTTAGAAACTGTGGCCCAAAAACCAGGAAGGAATTTTTACCCAACAGGTAACCTACCCATCTTGGCTTCCTGCCCTAAACCCTTCTTCTCACAGCTTGACTCCATGTTTCTCTTCATACCAGGTTCTCCAGAAGACATAAGATTTTCTTGTTCCTCCCATCCACAAAGTTGAAACATACACTAAGCTTTTATCTATTAATATCCTGACTCATTCTTAAACAGTGCTGGGAAAATATTATTCATGTTACTCAACTCTGTTAACTAGGATTAATACTCTCAGCATTCCTTAGCATCAAAGTGACAATATGTGGTTTTTTGGGGTTTTTTAAAATCTCATATCCTTTAAAGAAAAATGGACACACTTACTAAGGTAAACGATCTAACACCACCGCCACCGACCCACTCCCCATCCTCCTGCCTTACTGCAGATCAACGCTTCAGGGATACCTCCACTCTTTTCATCCCACCCACTGCCAATGTCTAGTTCCTTATCTCTCAGTTCCCCACAAGGCCTGGCAGGACAGGGGTTGTTGGAACAGAGAGGCCAAGCGGGGTAGGAGGTGTAGCGGGGCAAGAAACTAAGAAAGGAGAAAAAAGCGCTACTGCCGTTGGGAGCCACCGACTCCCTGCTGAAGTGAAATCTCACTCATCTCATAAACCATAGGCCAAAGGTTAATAGTCTCATCCTAAGTGTAACTAGCATATTGAAAGCCCAGTAACCTATTCCCAATTTTTAAAGGAGTGGAAGGTTATTTGACGATTTCTTTTATAACTTTAGCAGCTTTTTCCAAGGATGAAGAGCCAAGCGCTCCAGGCTTAACCCTTATAATTCATATTCCAAAACACAGGTTACTACTTTCTGGAACATGCCATGCACTTTCTCACCTCTGTGACCTTCCTCATGCCCATCATCCACCTGCAAAACCACTGCCAAATAGTTTTTATCTTTCTAGGCCCAGCTCAAATATCATCTCCTCTGTAAAGCCATTTCCAATCCCACCAGTCAGAATTAATTGCATCCTTTCCTATATTTTTAAGGCATCTGTTCCTACTTCTAGTTGCCACCAGATCAGATCTGGTTATTCACACATGTACTTCGCTGCTCAACTATGAACTTGAAGGCACCTTATTCATGTCATCTCCCCAGAACCTTATCATACAAAAGGGCTCAATTAGCTAACTGGAGTGTCATAATACAATTCACAGCAACGTTAAGTAATACATATATTAAGAGCAAATACGCAGCACTCAAAAAGCCAAATGCTACCTCTTTGGAGCATGGAACACTGCTGTGATCTTTTTCCATCATCAGCCATCTGAGAACATTTGGAATAGAGGGATTTTTCCATGTTGGCCAAGGGTTAACAAATCTCCCATCCTTTCCTTTCTTTGATTTAGTTACATCTTCTTCTAGTCTGTAATCCAGTTTGAAACTCTTCCTGGAAAACCTAGAAGAATCACTTCCTCCAGAATTCCGTGAATTTTGGCGTTTTCTTACTGCTTCTTTAGGATATTGGCAACTTGTCCTCAGGGACTGGTTGCTTTCATTTTCATCCATGTCCTTTCGTGAAGAGCTAAAGAAACGGGGACGGGGAATATACTGAGTTTAACATAAAGACATTAAAACATACACATAGTATTATTTCTTAACCGATAAAAAATTCTTCAAACTTATAACAATGTCTCTATTAGGCTCAAACTTTCTTCCTGCAAAATACAATTTTAGAATCCAGTATTACTGCTTGCTAAATAGAAAAGGTGTTTGCTTTACTTATTACTGCCAAACCTCTAAAATATTCCTTATGTGCTATAATTCAAAACAAATCTACTCTACCAGCCAGCATTTAAACATATGAAAATTTTCCATTTCAATGACATTCTGTAGAAAAAAGCACCTTCATGAATCTGTAATACTTTCATACCTTCATTTTAAAGTATTATTGTTAATAACATAATAAGAAGGATCGTCGTAGTTCCTCCAAGATACTTCAGTAATTCAAATGACTTACATATGGCCCCATTAGGCCTAGTTATTTTTACTTTGTAGATAATCTGTTACTAATGCCCCCCAAAAAGTACAATGAGTCCAAATCCCCAGAAAGGAGAGTTGAGAGTTGAGAAACATTAGTTGAGAAACATTTCAATAATGTATTTAAGTGGTTAACAATACAAATTTGAATTAACTCAGATGTAGAACTGCGCATGTAACCTAGCTCTGTGACCTTAGGCAAGTGTCCTATCCTCTCTGTGCCTTGATTTCTTCATCTGTAAAATGGAGATAATAATACTACCTGCCTCCAAAGGGTTATTGAGAGGACTGAAAAAGCAAATGCAAGCAAAGCACTTAGAACACATATGTAAAATGTATATAGCAAATGTAACATACATGCACACACATCGTCACATGTATCCCATACATCAGCTCAACAAACGTGAGGGGTTGCTGCTGCCCTTTTCTTTACTGCTCCTACGCCCACTTACACCACTTAACTCAAGGCACTGAAATCTTTGCTTTTGAACTATACAGGATTCCAGACACATGAAAGTGAGAAACAGTGCAGTAAGAATATACATTCTTCTTCCATGAATTTCATCTCTTTCCTATTCTATTAAACAAACGTTTGCTTTCTGTTTAGTTTAAGTGTATTGTGTATACACAATACACAATACTCTTTATAACCCCAAGAAAAATAAGCACAATAACAGAGAAACAAGTATTATTTTTTGACTACAGTGCTGTTTAAATAGAAATATTACCCAGGAAGAAAGGGAAATAACTCAAACCCCAGGATGAGGTACACATACATATACACTTAACCAGAACTTTTTTTTCCCCCAAACTTTCTGGAGTAAATAGTCTATGATCTGGGGCTTCCCTGGTGGCGCAGTGGTTGAGAATCTGCCTGCCAATGCAGGGGACACGGGTTCGAGCCCTGGTCTGGGAAGATCCCACATGCCACGGAGCAACTGGGCCCGTGAGCCACGATTGCTGAGCCTGCGCGTCTGGAGCCTGTGCTCCGCAACAAGAGAGGCCGCGATGGTGAGAGGCCTGCGCACCGCGATGAAGAGTGGTCCCCGCTTGCCACAACTAGAGAAAGCCCTCGCACAGAAACGAAGACCCAACACAGTCATAAATAAATAAATAAATAAATAAATAAATAAATAAATAAATAAAAGAATGCGAATTTCTAAAAAAAAAAAAAAAATAGTCTATGATCTGGAGAAGAACAGGTGTTAAGAAACCACAGCTCACAAAAGCTGAAGCACCCACTGCTGCTCAGGCACAGCTGTTAGTGGGACAGCCTGACAGCTAAGGCAGTCTAACCAGTTTTATGTCTTCGACAAATGACTTAACCTTTCTAGTCCTCAATTGTCTCATCTGTAAAATACCTACTTATCTCAAGTGGGGTTTCAAAGGATTCAAGGACATAATAATGTACGTAAAATGCTTGCCACTCACCCAAGGGCTAATTCTTTTTTCCCTAAACCATCTAAATTCTTTAAATTCTATTAGAAAGCAATGGATCTGGGAGAGTTATCTCAGTTCCTCTTACAGAATGGCTTTACCTGGGTCATAATTGCATTCAGGCCGAGGCCTTTACAAATGGCAGAAACAAAGACCAGCCATTTAAACCTTACTTCACTTAACATGAAAATACACAGGTTTAGAGAGTTTAAGTCACTTCTGGACAAGATAATGTCCGATGGCAGAGCTGACCTCACGCTGCCCCTTGTGATGATAAACAGTTTGTGAGATTGTTTGCATTTGTTACACACAGACATAAATATTCATATACATATAAACACACATATGTAGTAATTCTACCAAATATATAATAAAGTATTGGCTCATTGTTTTAAACAATCAAGAAATAAGGGGGAAAAAAGAAAAGGGCACTCTGATTCAAAACCACACAAAAAAGTCAATGCAGGGTCTTCAGACAACATCTAGTTGTCTAGTGTACCTGGGGCATAAGAAGCAAGAGAGGCTTGTGAGAGTCGAGGTGGTAAAGGTGTAAAGGATGGGGTGAAAAGGTTGGGACTGGACTGCGGGCCTGGACTGGGACGTTAAGGGGGTTTGGCTACACTCAGGCAATGGGGAAACACTAAAGGTACTTAAACAGGGCATATGCGGGGAAGACGACTCTGCTCACAGGATATAAACAAAAAGGGAGGGGACTTCCCTGGTGGTGCAGTGGTTAAGAACCCGCCTGCCAATGCAGGGGACACGGGTTCGCGCCCTGGTTGGGGAAGATCCCACATGCCGGGGAGCAACTAAGCCCGCAAGCCACAACTACTGAAGCCCGGGTGCCTAGAGCCTGAGCTCCGCAACGAGAAGCCACTGCAATGAGAAGGCCGCGCACTGCAATGAAGAGTAGCCCCCCTTTGCTGCCACCAGAGAATGCCCAGAGAAAGCAACAAAGACCCAACACAGCTAAAAATAAATAAATAAAATAAAGATTAAAAAAATTTAAAAAACAAAACAAAAACAAAAAGGGAGTGGCTAAAAACTGGAGCCAGGGACATAAATTAGTAGGAAACAGAAGAAACCCAGAACATCCACTAATAGCGAGGCCCTATGCTACGTTTTTTTTTTTTTTTTTTTAAACACAATTACTATCTTTTTTTTTTTTTTTTTTTAATGAGGATCTTGAATCAGATGCGTATGTTTGATTGATTGATTGATTGATTTTGGCTGTGTTGGGTCTTCGTTTCTGTGCGAGGGCTTTCTCTAGTTGTGGCAAGCGGGGGCCACTGTTCATCGCGATGCGCGGGCCTCTCACTGTCGCGGCCTCTCTCGTTGCGGAGCACAAGCTCCAGACGCGCAGGCTCAGTAGTTGTGGCTCACGGGCCTAGTTGCTCCGCGGCATGTGGGATCCTCCCAG
This sequence comes from Balaenoptera acutorostrata, assembly GCF_949987535.1. Lineage (NCBI taxonomy): Eukaryota > Metazoa > Chordata > Mammalia > Artiodactyla > Balaenopteridae > Balaenoptera > Balaenoptera acutorostrata. The sequence goes on from NC_080070.1 coordinate 97,604,337, forward strand.
GCCAGGGCTCGAACCCGTGTCCCCTGCATTAGCAGGCAGATTCCCAACCACTGCGCCACCAGGGAAGCCCACTACGTGTTTTATACGGTGCATTTAAATTAACGTTCCCAGCAAAATTTCAAGGTAGGTATTATGATCTCATTTTAAATGAAAAACTAAGAGGTACATAGCAGCCCAGTCAAAAGATGATGAGGCAGAGACTTCCCTGGTGGTCCAGTGGCTAAGACTCTGCACTCCCAATGCAGAGGGCCCGGGTTCGACCTCACATGCCGCAACTAAGAGTTCACATGCCACAGCTAAAGATCCCGCACACGGCAAATAAAGATCCTGCATGCCGCAACGAAGATCCCACGTTCCGCAACTAAGACCCAGTACAGCCAAATAAATAAGTAAATAAAATATTTTTTAAAAAAAAGATTATGAGGCAGTGACAGTGAGAAGGGAAAGAATAATTCCAAGAGACAATAAAGAAGCTGAATCCCTAAGAATTGAGAGTCTCTGGACGGAGACAAACTTTGGCCACTTTGCAGGGCAGGTTGGGGAGGGGGTCAAAGTGGGAGGAGCACCACTAGCCCAGGAAGGGAATTAGGGGAAAGTCAGTACATATTTGGAGTGTGGAGGAGAAGGCAGGTCTCTGCCCCAGCGAGTCTGAGGCAGGGTCTGAGACCACAGGGAAGGAAGGATCCAAGGGGAAGTGGGCACTGACACCCAGTACAAACGGATGACTCTGGGGGTAATGGAAGTTAGACAGCAGAGAGGTTTCCAGGGGCCTGGAGATTGAAAGGAGAGTGAAAAATGGGTCTGGTGACTGTTTTCTATCTGGAAAATAAACTTTTTTTAAAGTTGTCTATTCACACGGTCCCCATTTTCTTAACTCCCACTAACTCAGGTTTTCACCCTGGTCAATCCTTGGAAGCAGGTCTCTACCAAAAGCAGTCCTTTCTTAACGTACCCCAGCCACAACACACACAAAATCCAGACTTCAGGAGTGAGCTTTTTACAGGCAAATCTGATTTAAAAAAAAAAGGGGGGGGGCGCGGAACCTCCAGAGGATGCCCTTTACTCTCAGAATGAGGGCAAAGGTCAGTAAGATGGTCCATGAGGGTGTGTATTTCTAGCCCCGCCCACACTCTCCTCTGTTCCAAACACTGGCCCTTCATCTATTTCTTCAAAGGCATCATGTTCCCGCCTCAGGGACACCTTGCCATCACAGGGCTTTTGCACATGATGTCTTAAAATATCCTTGGGGTGGGAGAAGGGAGTAGCATACGGACATCGATACTCACAGGATTATGTATGACCACAAAATTTGTTCAAAACAACACGAAATGCTGGCACTATGATGCACCATTTCACACTATGCACTCTAAGTGTGAGATGATGGGAAGGAACCAGAAGGACATAACCTGAACTGTGACAACCTGGACTCATTCTTTTGGAGGAAAAGTACTAGAAGTCCGGCTGGTGAATGTGCACAATGATGGGCTCTGTCAACAGGTGGTCCCGTGACCAAGGGAGCACCAGCTCGTGGAGACGTACCAAGCCTGCCTGAGGGCTGGGTCATGAGAAGGCTCAGCATCAAATATCACTCTTCTGGTCACTCGGTAGTAGATACAGCAACAATCTCACAAAGGTCATCCTTAAATATCAAAGATAAAATGACAGGAAAACTAAAACTAAGGAAGACTGGATCCTGCTATGTTAACTAGCTTTCAGCTTTGCAGATTCAGAAAACATATCTAGCTTAACATATCAAGGCTGGAGTTTCCTTAATTAAATGTAGCAGATTTCCCAATTATTTCTTGTTATATATCTGCCTCCAAAGTTAACAACGTTAAATGAAAACTCTGCCTTGACTTCAGGCCAACACTAAGCGCGAGGGGAGGGGCATACTCATGAGTACATGTACACTATCAACAACCTGTGTTTCAAAAGGAGGTTCAAAACTTGATGAAGATCTTTATGTTATACTGATTTTCATCCAATTTAAGACACCATGAATTTGTAAGGCAGTTATTTTATGTGCCACTAAGAAAGTTAAAATGTTATCAACTATAATTATGTCATGCACTATATGATTCATCTTGATATGGGTGGTGTTAAAACCAGAATAAAATGTCTGTCTTAAAACTGATGAAATACACCATTTTATAGTGTGCTCCTAGGTACTATATATTAAGTTTCTGTTTGCTTTGCTTTCCTTTAGCTTTTTAGCAAAACTGGTTGTTAAGTCAATAAACTGAGTTAAAAATGAAATTCACGGAAAAACAAAGCAGTATTTGCTTTGCCGATGCGTGTTGTGCATGAAACTCCCACAGAACATTCTCTCTTTTATTATCCAGTGTATTTCCCATGCTTGGGACATATCTGCCCTCCCATCAGTCTCCTAAATGCCTGTGGGGTTAACACCATTCTCAAGGGAAATCTGTACTGCATGCGAAGGGAGGGGAGGATAGTTTAACTTTAACCTGCAAAGCCCTGTGCAGACATTTCAATGAACTGGAATAGTTTCATTAGCTATGTTATCTAGCAGTGTATTAAAAGGACCCTTTCTCTTCACTAAAGATAGGAGAGCAAATATAAAATTGTGAATTCACAGGCAGGAGACAAGATGGCGGAGCAGAGGGACTTGAGCTCATCTCCTCTCATGAAAACACCAAAATCACAGCTAACTGCTGAACCACCATCGATAAAAAAAGACTCGAACCTACAAAAAAAGATATTCTACACCCAAAGACAAAGAAGAAGCCACTACAAGACAGTAGGAGGGGTGCTTTCACAATATAATCAAATCCCATACCCGCCAGGTGGGCAACCCACAAACTGGAAAATTACTATATCACAGAGGGTCTCCAACAGAAGAGAGAGTTCTGAGCCCCATGTCAGGCTCCCCAGCGTGGGGGTCTGGCATTGGCAGGAGGAGCCCCCAGAGCATTTGGCTTTGAAGGCCAGCGGGGCTTGAGCGCAGAAGCTCCACAGTCCCAGGGGAAACAGAGACCCTACTCTTCGAGGGTGCACCCATGGTTTCAGGGGCACTGGGACCCAGGGCAAAGCAGTGACTCCATAGGAGCCTGGGCCAGACCTACTTGTGGGTTATGGAGGGTCTCCTGTGGAGACAGGGTCAGCTGTGGCTCACTGTGGAGTCAAGGACACTGGTGGTGGACGCTCCAGGGAACACTCATCAGCGTGAGCTCTCCTGGAGGTCGCCATTTTGGCACTGAGACCTGGCCCCACCAACAGCCTGCGGGCTCCAGTGCCGGGACGCCTCAGTCCAAACAACCAACGGGGTGGGAACACAGCCCCACCCATCAGCAGACAGGCTGCCTCAAGTCATCCTGACCCCACAGCCGCCTATAAACACACCCCTTGACACGGCCCTGCCCCCCAGAGGGACAAGACCCAGCTCCACCCACCAGCAGGCAGGCACCAGTCCCTCCCACCAGGAAGCCTGCACAAGCCCCTGGACCAACTTCACCCACCAGAGGGCAGACACCAGAAGCAAGAAGAACTACAATCCAGATCATCCAGACAGAAAATCAATAAGGAAACAGAGGGCTTAAATGACACATTCGACCAACGGACTTAATTGATACTTATAGAACATTCCATCCAAATGCAGCAGAATACACATTCATGAGTGCACATGGAACATTCTCCAGGATTGATCACATGCTGGGGCACAAAGTGAGCCTCAGTAAATCTAAGAAAATTGAAATCATATCAAGCATCTTCTCTGACCACAACGCTATGAGATAAGAAACTAATCACAGAGGTCTTCCCTGGTGGCGCAGTGGTTGAGAATCTGCCTGCCAATGTAGGGGACACGGGTTCGAGCCCTGGTCTGGGAAGATCCCACATGCCGCGGAGCAACTAGGCCCGTGAGCCACAGCTACTGAGCCTGTGCGTCTGGAGCCTGTGCCCCGCAACAAGAGAGGCGGCGATAGTGAAAGGCCCGTGCACCGCGATGAAGAGTGGCCCCTGCTTGCTGCAACTAGAGAAAGCCCCGCACGAAACGAAGACCCAACACAGCCAAAAATAAATAAATAAATAAATAAATAATCCTTCCCTAAAAAAAAAAAAAAACTAATCACAAAGAAAGAAAACCGTAAAAAAAACACGTGGAGGCTAAACAATACGTTACTAAACAACCAATGGATCACTGAGGAAATCAAAAAATACCTAGAGACAAATGACAGTGAAAACATGATGATTCAAAACCTACGTGACATAGCAAAAGCAGTTCTAAGAGGGAAGTTATAGCAATACAGTCTTACCTCAAGAAACAAGAAAAATCTCAAATAACCTAAACTTACACCTAAAGCAACTAGAGAAAGAAGGACAAACAAAACCCAAAGTTAGTAGAAAGGAAGAAATCATAAAGATCAGAGCAGAAATAAATAAAATAGAGACAAAGAATGGAAAAGATAAAAGAATTTGAAGCTGGTTCTTTGAAAAGATAAACAAAATAGATAAACCTTTAGCCAGACTCATCAAGAAAAAAGGGAGAGGGCTCAAATCAGTAAAATTAGAAATGAAAAAGGAGGGACTTCCCTGGTGGTCCAGTGGTTAAGACTCCATGCTCCCAATGCAGGGGGCACGGGTTCAATCCCTGGTCGGGGAACTAAGATCCCGCATGCCGCATGGTGCAGCCAAAAAAGAAAAAGAAGAAAAAGAAAAAAGTGAAAAAGAAGACGTTACAATGGACACTACAGAAATACAAAGGATCATAAGAGACTACTGCAAGCAACTATATGCCAATAAAATGGACAACCTAGAAGAAATGGACAAATTCTTAGAAAGGTACAATCTTCCAAGACTGAACCAGGAAGAAATAGAAAATATGACCAGACCTATCACAAGTACTGAAATTGAAACTGTGATTTAAAACTTCCAACAAGCAAAAGTCCAAGACCAGATGGCTTCACAGGTGAAGTCTATCAAACATTTAGAGAAGAGCTAACACCTATCCTTCTGAAACTATTCCCAAAAATTGCAGAGGAAGGAACACTCCCAAGCTCATTCTATGAGGACACCATTACCCTGATACTGAAACCAGACCAAGATACCACACAAAAAAGAAAATCACAGGCCAATATCACTGATGAGCATAGACACAAAAATCCTCAACAAAATACTAGCAAACAGAATCCAAAAATACATTAAAAGGATCGTACACCATGATCAAGTGGGATTCATCCCAGGGAGGCAAGGATGTTTCAGTATCAACAAAGCAATCAGCACAATACACCACATTAACAAATTGAAAAATAAAAACCATATGATCATCTCAATAGATGCAGAAAAAGCGTTTGACAAAATTCAACATCCATTTATTATAAAAACTTTCCAGAAAATGTGCATAGAGGGAACCTACATCAACATAATAAAGGCCATATATGACGAACCCACAGCTAATATCATACTCAATGGTGAAAAGCTGAAAGCATTTCCTCTAAGATCAGGAACAAGACAAGGATGTCCACTGTCACCACTTTTATTCAACATTGTTTTGCAAGTCCTAGCCATGGCACAGAAAAGGAAAAGAAATAACAGGAATCCAAATTGGAAAAGAAGAAGTAAAACTGTCACTGTTTGCAGATGACATGATACTATACATAGAAAATCCTAAAGATGCCGCCAGAAAACTACTAGAGTTCATCAGTGAATTTAGGAAAGTTGCAGGATACAAAATTAATACAGAGAAATCTCTTGCATTTCTATACACTAACAATGAAAGATCAGAAAGAGAAATTAAGGAAACAATCCCATTTACTATCGCATCAAAAAGAATAAAATACCTAGGAATAAATCTACCTAAGGAGGCAAAAGACCTATACTCCAAAAACTATAAGACACCGATGAAAGAAATCGAAGATGACACAAACAGATGGAAAGATACACCATGTTGTTGGATTGGAAGAATCAATATTGTCAAAATGACTATACTACCCAAGGCAATCTACAGATTCAATGCAATCCCTATCAAATTACCAATGGCATTTTTCACAGAACTAGAACAAAAAAAATTTTTAATTTATATGGAGACACAAAAGGTCCCGAATAGCCAAAGCAATCCTGAGAAAGAAAAACGGAGCTGGAGGCATCAGGCTCCCTGACTTCAGACTATACTACAAAGCTACAGTCATCAAAACAGTATGGTACTGGCACAAAAACAAATATAGATCAATGGAACAGGATAGAAAGCCCAGAAATAAACCCATGCACCTATGCTCAATTAATCTATGACAAAGGAGGCAAGACTATACAATGGAGGAAAGATAGTCTCTTCAGTAAGTGGTGCTGGGAAAACTGGACAGCTACATGTAAAAGAATGAAACTAGAACATTCTCTAACACCACACACAAAAATAAACTCAAAATGGATTAAAGACCTAAATGTAACACCGGACACTATAAAACTCTTAGAGGAAAACATAGGCAGAACACTCTTTGACATAAATCACAGCAGTATCTTTTTGGGTCTACCTTCTAAGGTAATGAAAATAAAAATGAAAGTAAACCAATGGGACCTAATTAAACTTAAAAGCTTTTGTACAGCAAAGGAAACCATAAATAAAATGAAAAGACAACCTACAGAATGGGAGAAAATATTTGCAAACGAGGAGACCAACAAGGGATTAATCTCCAAAATACAGAAACAGCTCATGAAGCTCAATATCAACAAAATAAACAACCCAATCAAAAAATGGGCAGAAGATCCAAAGACATTTCTCCAAAAAAGACATACAGATGGCCATAAAGCACATGAAATGATAATCGCTAATTATTAGAGAAATGCAAATCAAAACTACAATGAGGTATCACCTAACACCAGTCAGAATGGCCATCATCAAAAAGTCTACAAACAAATTCTGGAGAGGATGTGGAGAAAAGAGAACCCTCCTGCACTGTTGGTGGGAATGTAAATTGGAGCAGCCACTATGCAGATCAGTACAGAGGTTCCTTAAAAAACTAAAAATAGAACTACAATATGATCCAGGAATTCCACTCCTGGGTATATATCTGAAGAAAACCATAATTCTAAAAGATACATGCACCCCAACGTTCACTGCAGCACTATTTACAATAGCCAAGACATGGAAGCAACCTAGATGTCCATCAACAGAGGAATGGATAAAGATGTGGTATGTACATACAATGGAATATTACTCGTCCATTAAAAAAATGAAATAATGCCACTTGCAGCAACATGGATCAACCTAGAGATGATCATACTAAGTGAAGTAAGTCAGACAAAGACAAATATCATGTATCACTTATGTTGGAATCTAAAAGGATGACACGAATGAACTTATTTACAAAACAGAAACAGACTCACAGACTTTGAAAACAAACTTATGGTTACCAAAGGGGAAGGGGGGGGGATAAATTAGGAGGTTGGGATTAACAATATATACACTACTATATATAAAATACTCAACAAGGACCTACTTTATAGCATAGGGAACTCTACTCAAAATTCTGTAATAACCTATATGAGAAAAGAATCTGAAAAAGAATAGATACATGTGTATGTATAACTGAATCACTTGGCTGTACACCTGAAACTAACACAACATTGTAAACCAATTATACTCCAGTAAAGATGTTAATTAAATAAAACAAACAAACAACAACCTGTGATTCTCAATTCTGGCTGCACAGCAGAATTACCTGTGGAGCTTTTTAAACTACACTGGAGGCTCCTGAATCCAAATGTCAGGTGGGCATTCCCCAGGTAGTTTTTCAAAGCTCTGTGGGTGATTCTGATATGTAGGCAGGGTTGAGAACCACTACTTTGAATCAGCCGTTGGCATGAAGGTAGCATAGGCATTTAGGAAGGACCAAAGGGACTTTCTGGTACCCCAGAATTTATGCTAGCAGAGCAGCTGCCAACAATAGCCTACTCTTCCTCCCTGTCCTGCACCCCAAGTTATAAAGGTGGCCTAACCTCAAGGTGGCTACACAGTACGAGGACTTGGAAGACTACACCGCTAAGGATAAAGTTTGATAGGTCACAGGCTTCTACTCAGTCCAGCTGAGTCACAAATTCAACTGTGTGTGCTCAGGAAGCCAAACCAAAAAAAAAAAGGAACCACACTCAGTAATAACTGACACTGTCTATAATAACCCACAGCAGCCTGTACATCATGAGTGCTCAATAACTATTTATTGACTGAATAAATGAACAGGAGCTTAAATCCTAATCACTCTTCACTGAGACAGAGTTAATTGTTTCTGAGGGAATCTGCTGGGAATAAAATTACAGGAGAAGCAAAAGTAACCAAAGGACAATGAGACAAAATTCAACAAAGGGCATTCCCACTAAGTCTACTAATTATGGAGATAAAAATTGAAAAATCTTAGGGAATACTTCAGTAGTTGAATTCTGTGGTGGTAAAGTGGTGACAAAGTGGTAGAGACCAGAAAATGCCTACCATACAATCTAGTCCCCCTTTTCTCCTCAGTAACAGAATGTCAGTTTTACTTAGGGTAGCTATGCACCAGTTAATGACTACATTTCCACACCTTCCAGCTAGAGATGGCCGATGAGATCGAAGCAGAAGTCTTATATGGGAAAGGGAGGCATTCTGGATTCTTCCTGCATCCTGCTGCCTGGAGCCATCTTGAGCCATGAGTATCATGGCCGCTTCTAGGAATGGCATAGAGAACTAGAGACAGAGGCCACGTACCAAGCCTGGATCTTGCAACTCTGGACCTCCCCAAACTAATCCTAACTGATACAATGACCATAACTTGGAAGCTTAGGGAAGCTATAAAAACACACAAGGTAACTATACAAAAATAGAGCCTTCCTAATCCAAACAAGGGTACACAGAGCAACACACATTGACTGCTATAGGTATATCGTTTATTGAGCACTTATATGTGTCAGACATTTTATACACATTCATTATCTCACTTAATCCTCACAACATTCCCTCAAGGTAGATAGATATTATCGTCACATCACAGGCAACATACCAGAGGTTCACAGAGGTTAAGTTTACCTGAAGCCAAAAAGCTGGTAACAGTTGGACCTGGAAATCCAACCCAAGTTGATCAGACTCCAAAATCCATGCTCTTTCCACTAATCATGTTGAATATGCAAGGAAAATCCAATAAATTTATCTTAAACAGATGCCTAGGTTCTAAAGTTAGTTGCATACAGCCAACAGTACGGTCTCACTGACAAGGCTAGCCTTTCTTGCTTTCAACAATGTCTTTTTTCTCCCCTTTCAAAGTAAAAAGCACTTAGTAGACAATAAATACCAGTTCCCTTATTTTTCTTTTTATAAATGTATTTATTTATTTATATTTTATTATTATTTTTTTGACTGTGTTGGGTCTTCGTTGCGGCGAGTGGGGGGCTACTCTTCATTGCAGTGCACCTGCTTCTCACTGCAGTGGCTTCTCTTGTTGCGGAGCACGGGCTCTAGGCACGCAGGCTTCAGTAGTTGTGGCTCGTGGGCTTCTAGAGTCAGGCACAGTAGTTGTGGCGCACAGGCTTAGTTGCTCCGTGGCATGTGGGATCTTCCCAGACCAGGGCTCGAACCTGTGTCCCCTGCATTGGCAGGTGGATTCTTAACCACTGCACCACCGGGGAAGCCCTATAATTGCCCTTTTAATATTACACAGCGATTTCAAATGATGTAACTATCCTATTTAATTGCTAAATTATTTTTGTTTAAAGTTACACACAAAAGAATAATAAATTAGTCCTATATTTCAGTCATATAAACAGAAAATATACATGGGGCCTTGAAGATATTTTCCTTGCCTTGAAAAGATGCCTTTGAGTTCATCCAGCATATAACCACCTGGCATTTTATCCTTCCAGCTGGAAGAATTTTTAATCAAGTCCAATGAAGAGACACTTTCAGGTAAGAGGATCAACACCTCGGGGCTTTCCCAGTTTTAGCACTGAAAGTCCTGTATCCTGGGAATGCCCTCAGTCCTGGGAAAACCTGAAAGACTGATCACTCTGCAGCCTCAGGGTACCATATATATGCATAGTAATGCCTTCAACAAAATGTATTAAAATGTGGGCAGTGTATACTAAATTGGAGATAAGCTTTATTATAAAGTATGATTTTAAGATATTCGGGCAGCTAAGCAAAAAGAAATTATAAAGCTCTACATAATCATGCTTAACCGAGAGAATGTTGCCGAGAACATCACACGTTTATGTCAAATTCTTCTGTGATGATATTCGATACATGCTCCAGCATTCACATTCACCCAGTTAAAACATGGGCTCCGAAAGGCACGCATACGTGCCTTTACACACGATGGACAGTTCGTCTACATATAAAATTGAGACACTATATGAGGAAAGAATAAGAAAGGAATGGACTTTCAAGTAAGAATTTTCAAGTACGAATGGTCCCCGACTTACAATGGCCCAACTTATGATTTTTTTACTTTACAATGGTGCAAAAGCGATATGCATTCAGTAGAAACCCTACTTTGAACTGTGAATTTCGATCTTTTCCCAGGCTAGTAATAATATGTGGACCAAAAGATACTCTCTTCCCTTGCTGGGCAGAGGCAGCAAGTCGCAGCTCCCAGTGGGTGACTGGGGTCGCTGGCTAGCAATCACCAGGGTAAACAACCCATACACTTACAACCATTCTGTTTTTCACTTTTACTATAGTATTCAATAACGTATATGGGATATACAACACTTTCTTGTAAAATAGGCTTTGTGTCAGACTGTGGACTAATGTAAGCGTTCAGAGCGTGCTTAAAGTAGGCTAAGCTATGATGTCCGATAGATTAGGTGTATTAAATGCATTTTCAAATTATGATATTTTCAACTTCAGTCATGTTTATGAAGATGTAAGCCCATCGTAAGTCAGGAAGATCTGTACCTCATCTCTGTGAAATGGTGGAAAAGTCTAATTTTGACGTTTCACTTTTGTGGCAACATGAGAGGCTAAAAACTCTTGCAAGAGTAGAAACAGGAGAGACTTCCCTAGTGGCACAGTAGTTAAGAATCTGCCTGCCAGTGCAGGGGACACAGGTTCAAGCCCTGGTCCGGGAAGATCCCACATGCCACGGAGCAACTAAGCCCGTGTGCCACAACTACTGAGCCTGCGCTCTAGAACCCACCAGCCACTACTACTGAAGCCCACGTGCCCTAGAGCCCGTGCTCCGCAAGGAGAAGCCACCGCAATGAGAAGCCCGCGCACCACAATGAAGAGTAGCCCCCACTTGCCGCAACTAGAGAAAGCCTGTGCACAGCAGCAAAGACCCAACGCAGCCAAAAAAAAAAAAAGTAGAAACAGGAAATCTGTAAGCTAAGGGGTTGGACCAGCCACATACGAAGGTCCTTTCTAACTTGAACACTCCATGACCCAAGTCATCATTCTGTGACCCCTTTCTTTTACAGGAGAAGCAAGTCAGGGCAGAGAGGTACATGGCACTCCAAGGGTCCAGCTCTGTCTGGTGATGGAGCCTGGACTGCTGATTAGCCATATTCTCACCTGAATTATGCCTAGAAACACTTAGAACCAACAGAGCATGTGGTCAGCATGGAGAGATAAATGATACATTTCACCTCATGGTAGGTATTTCACTTAGTTTAGCTCATAAACAGATAAACTGGGGCTTCCCTGGTGGCGCAGTGGTTGAGAATCTGCCTGCCAATGCAGGGGACACGGATTCGAGCCCTGGTCTGGGAAGATCCCACATGCCGCGGAGCAACTGGACCCGTGAGCCACAATTACTGGGCCTGTGCGTCTGGAGCCTGTGCTCCGCAACAAGAGACGCCGCGATAGTGAGAGGCCCGCGCACCGCGATGAAGAGTGGCCGCCGCTTGCCGCAACTAGAGAAAGCTCTCGCACAGAAACAAAGACCCAACACAGCCGTAAATAAATAAAAATAAATAAATTAAAAAAAAAAAAAAAAAAAACAGATAAACTGGCCTCAAGTTTAAAAAAGAACTTTGAGCTCAGAAACTCTTTAAACCATCATTAGTTACTTCAATCACAGAATAGCACAATACAGATGGTAGTACTTTGCATGAACTCTCTAAACAAGCCAAAGGAATGAACACAGTAACTTGAAAAGAAAACAAACATCTTTGTAGTTTGAAGGACCTTCAAAATACAGAAAACAACTTTCAAAACAAATCATTGCTGTCGTCCAGTTTTCCTAGCAACAGGATCTTTTGTAAGCAAATCAAGTGTCTGCTCATTTTAAGGGGTGCCATAACAATGAGGAAGCTTGGTTTTTCTATATTCTGACCATTTCATTCTTATCACGGAGAGAGATTACAAAGGAGCACAGAAGTCTACAGGCATTTTTTACTGTCCCTTAAATCTGGGAAGGCCCTCCAATTAGATAAACAGGAAAATCTGCTGCCCCCGAGGGGAAAGGTGAATTGTTCTAGGTAGCAGGCGTATACTGAGTTGATTTTCAATCATTTCTGAATTTATGCTGATCCATCTAGATGCCAGCCCTGGGCCCCCATGGCCAATGGCACTTACCATTCACAACCAACAGGTATAGGGCTGCAACTTATGGCTGTGATGCTGACCAAAGTTTGCTATCCCAACCACTCTTACCTTGGCTTCAGTTGGTACCCCCTTTCTAATAAGCAGCAGCTGTGTATACGCGTATTGGGCCAAAGGCCAGGGCTGTTGTGTTAAGGAACCCTGGGTAAATTACTAAAATCTCCCGGGCTCTCAGTTTCCTGTTTTCCTCATCGGTGGAAGGGCATTAATAATCTCACATATTGTACGTCTCTAAAACCAAAGTAAATATAAATATATACAAGAATACTTGAAAGAGCTTTGTAAATTATAAAGTTATAATACATTATTTAACCAGCTGAGTTGGTAAAAGACTATCTCTGACATAACAAGACTGCCCCTGGGGATATATGAGTTCATACATAATCTGTCACAAAAGTCTGTTAATAAAATATTTACTTTGTTATAAGGCAGAAACTAACACACCATTGTAAAGCAATTATACTCCAATAAAGATATTAAAAAATTAATAAAGTATTAAACAAATTTAAATACACAATAAATGGTTATTAAATTCAAAAGACAAATCAAGGAAAGCACTATAGATATAGATAGGTAGAATTTTTCGGTATTCTAGCAGTTAGAATAGCACATTACTTGACTCTCATGCTGGAAATCACATGGGTGATTTTTTTAATGCCAGTTTTACATATGCCCTCACAGGTCTTCTGAATAAAGGTGCTCGTTAACCATTAATTATGTGCTCAATCCATTTCCCCAGTAATACTTCAACGAAAACATTTTTAACTTGTATGCATTTCAATCTAAAATGCCCAGATCAACACAGTCCTTCAGCTACAGCCATATTCTAATTTACAAAAAAAAGAGCAGAATGGAATGGAAAAACCCGCTATATCTGTTAGGTAGTTAGACATTAGCAGCAAGGAGGTGACAGTGGCGAAAAGAAGGGACTAGTGGAATTACACCCCGACCATCTGAGGACCCTCCCCTCACTCCACCCAGAACGGGGGAAACTATGGTCGTGTGGCGAGCAATTTATCCTGATAAAGACGGAGCACAGTAACACAAGGGAACTTCCCCGGGCTGTGCATGCCCGGACTACACAGGCGTATAACCTAGAGTAAACCAAACTCATTATACCATCCTTATAATAAAATCTGCAGGTGGTTTTGCCGCCCGCCTTGGGCTTTTCTTAGCGAATCAAGGGTAAGGGTATGCGCAATAAGGAACTTGTTACATAGCTCGGGACTGTCAATCAAATAATGACCCCCTGTCACTCACCCACGATTGCGCCCCGCCTCCTCGCAGAGCGCTCCTTATGAACACCCTTAAGCCGGTACAGGAGCTACTGGCTTCTCTTCGCAGAAACAGCCCGCTCTCTGAGAATGTATGCTTATAGGCTGGTTTCACTTCGCAGAAACTGCCCGCTCTCCCCCTGAGAGTGTAATTAGTCTTTAATAAAACTCAGCTTTGTGCTTAAGCCCTAAGTGGTAGTCTGCAATTCTTTGCATGCTATCACAAGGACCGAGATTGCTGGTCCGGGTCTTCCGCTGACCTCCTCGGTTGAAGCTATTTTGGCACTACCCACGCCAACCCGGTAACATAACTACAGCTGTCTACCACTACAATGAAAAAGCAGAATGAAACAACAAAATTAAAGGCCAATAGTACTTTGTCAAACACGGACAACATGTTCTTAAAAATTTCCCCAATTTCCCAAGCTCACTAACACTCAAAATAACATAATACCCTTTTCACACAGGATGACTGTATCATCCAAAGCATAACCAAAACCCAAACCCTATGAGGGAATGCTTATATTAAAATATCAGTCAGTTATAACTAATTGAAAAATTAAATTTTGCAATACGAAATCTGTACAATATAATTTGAAATTGTGAAGGAAAATAAGAGTATGAAAAATACACTATTTTCATCCCTTGGAGACTTATGAAATTCTTGCAGCAGGAAAGCCTACAGAATGTAATGAAATAAAATCTGAAAATTGCGACAATATCTTCAGTTAACTTAAAACAGTTTGAATTGAAATCAGTCTCTCTCTTACATTTTAAACAGGCCCTAAATTTCTTCTCCAGCAGATCTAAATTTTCTTGCAACAAAATCAGACTACTGTGGGAAATAGGTAATCTTTTTTTTTTTTTTTTTAAAGGATTTTCTTATTTATTTATTTATTTATTTATATTTATTTTTGGCTGTGTTGGGTCTTCGGTTCGTGCGAGGGCTTTCTCCAGTTGCGGCAAGCGGGGGCCACTCTTCATCGCGGTGCGGGGACCGCTCTTCATCGCGGTGCGCGGGCCTTTCTCTATCGCGGCCCCTCCCGTCGCGGGGCACAGGCTCCAGACGCGCAGGCTCAGCAATTGTGGCTCACGGGCCCAGCTGCTCCGTGGCATGTGGGATCTTCCCAGACCAGGGCTCGAACCCGTGTCCCCTGCATTAGCAGGCAGATTCTCAACCACTGCGCCACCAGGGAAGCCCGGTAATCTTTTTAAAGATTACATAACTTCTTTCTAAATGATATCGACGTCTGCGGCTAAATCAAAACCAATGAACTGAAAATAGAAATGGAACTGCTAGATATCCATTCTTAACAAAGATGGAAATTATTAATTTCCAGAGAGCTGTATCTCAGGAATGACTTTCTCAATAACTTAATCAGAATTATCAAATAGCAAACACTTGATGCTGATTAGCCAAAGTAAACCAGGTGAGTCATATTACAACATATATAGAACAACTGCAGTAAAGACGAGGCCGAAAACCTAGCTACTTTTTGAAGGTTAACTTTTCTCATACTCAGTATTTTCCAGGTTCAACTGAGATGTGATGCATCTCAGACTCAGGGGCCTGTATAAGCGTATTTATCTCAACTACCAGGATTACAGCTGAAAAATAAAAAACTATCTGAATACCTGGTCTGAAAAGCCTGCAATAATATTCAATTTGAGAAACAAACGACCACCGAACTGAAAACCCAAGAAAGCGCCGGCTTCCACCACCTCGCCGCACCTTGCTCCAACCTTTCGCTCTTCACTTCCATTCCATGGTTAGTTTTCAAGATAAAAGGGGAGAAACCTGGTGGAACGGATTTTTAGAAATAAATACTACAGGTGAAGCAGAAATAAATTGCTCCAAGGAAGTTGTCCACCCACTCATTTACATACAACCAAAAAATACACCCACATGTATTCCAATCGGTGAAGATGCAACCTCGTGATGTGCAGAGGAGACTGGATTATAACAAATCCCAGAGATGGCTACTCTCCCAAGCGAAAAAAATTATGTGGCTCTTCATCCAGGCAGCCTCAGAGATGCGGGCTCCGCACCTCGTGAGGTGCGGAAATTCAAACGAACCCCTGCCACTCACAAGTGCAGCATCTCCGGGTAGAGGCAGGGCTCGGGAGCAGGAATCCACCCACATTCCGCTGTACTCCGCGGAAGAATCCAAGCAGCCCCAAGCTGGGGAGTGCGGACCGTTCCACCCAGAGACCGAGAGGAAGCAAGCGGAGCCGGGCGAAGGAAAGGCGCTGGGGGGTAGGGGGGGGAGGGGGGGTAGGGGGGGCAGGGAGGCGGGCGCTAGTGTGGGGGGTGGGGGAGGCAGGGAGGCGGGCACGGAGCGTGGGCTCACCTGACGCGACGGTCGGTCAGGCGCGCGCGCCGCCGCCGCCTCTGCTGCTGCTCTTCAGCTACGGGACACAGCGCCCCCGGACACAGCGCCCCAGGGCAGCGGAAGGGGCGACGGTGGCCAGCGCCCGGGTTTCTCCGCCCCCGGCTCCGCCGCACCGGCTCCGCCGAGGGCGTTAACAGCTGCAGGCAGCGCCTCAGCGCTCGCCGCCTCACCATCCTGGGGGCGAGCCGGCGCCGCATCCGAGGCCCACCGGGCGCCCCCACGCCGCGCGGGGCCCTGGCCGAGCTAGATTTCGCTCCACGTTGCCCGGTCACTCACTCGTTGTGTCCTTCGAATCTGGCAGCCCCGCCGGCGTCAGCCCAGCGGCGGCCGCCGCTCAGGGCCTTACCAAGATGGCCGCCCCCCGCCAGGCCCCGGCGCCGAGGCCTTATTGGTTACAGGAGGCGCCGCGGCCCGTTTTGCCCTTCCTGGCCCGGCCCATGCCTCTCTCGCACTCTGCCCAAGCCCTCCTGACACCAAACTTGCTGTCCTGTCCTAGACCTAAAAGCTAACTTTCAGATCGCGTGAACACCTTCTAGAACACCCGCCCTAATTGCTAAAATTAAATGGGATCTTGGTGGCCTCTCGTAGCCTGCGCGATCGTAGTAGACCAGCACCTGGTAGCAGGATACTTACAACCTACGGTGCCACGAGCCCCGTAGCGAAGAAACCAAACTGTAATTTGAAGTGTGTACAGTAGGTACTGAATATTCATGGCAAGCATTGCCTTGTCACGGTCTGTGCTCATTAACTATTAAAAAGATGTCACAGCTTCCTGGTATACACAGTTCTCATCTAAATTCGCTTTTTAAAAAAAATCTCAGGATGATGACAACAGAGCACCAAATTATGATTCCCAGCTTTTCCCAGGTTTTCCTTTTTGAACTGCAGGATGAAATTTACTGTTTCAATAAGTAATTTAAGTATAGACAGATGGAAACAGAATTCAACAATGGGTGGTTGGGCAAAGAGATTCCTCTATAAGAGTCCTCGGGGGTGTGTCCACGGGCCAGAAAGAAATGCCCTGTCTGGGACTGCGAATGCAGACACGACTGGTGGAAATTGCAAACCAAACTATTTTGCAATTTGAAAGTGACCATGCCAGTGTAATAGCGTAGGAATGTAAATAAGATTATGCCAGGTATGGACTTTTACCCCCTCAGGGTAGCTTGCAGCTGTTGCTGAATCTTATTCACTTAAGTGTGATGAAGAGCTGCTTGCTCGTGGGCTGGGCTGAGACTGCACTCACTCAGTGGTACCTCAGGTGCAACAGGAAAAAAAGACCCAGCGCTACAAACCCAAACTGTCAATTGAAGCTACTGTTAGCTCAGGAGGTCTTCACAATGCTCTTAGCTAAGGAACTTTAAAAAGATGCCCTCTGTTCCCCTCACTCCAATTCTTTATGATGATTTTCAAACATACAGAAAATAGAGATGTCTTTTTGTTACACCGTTTGAATAAATTGCAGACAACAAAATCAATCACCCCTAAATATTTCAGCCTGCCTCTTCTAAAGAAAGGACATTTGCCTCAATCACAATACCATTAGCACACCTAAGGAAACAATTCCCTGATACCATTTAATGTTCAGTCCAGTTTCAAGTTCGTGTGATTATCCCAAGAATGTCTTTTATAGCCTTTTTTTTTTTTTTCTGAACTAGGCTTATTAACTGCCTAGGCTCATGCATTGCATTCGCTTATTATGTTTAAGAAGCAATTTGAAAGGTTCGCTTGATAACTCTTCTCTACACAAACTTACAGATAAATGGAGACTAATGTTTACAGCTTGTTTTTCACTGAGAGCAGGTGCTTTTGATAAGCACATTTATGTAGACCAGGAAAGTCTAGGAGGAATGAATAGTAACCTTTTAGTACAACACAGAGATTATAATTGAAGCTGTATTAATTAATGTTTATGCTTTCTAAACATAAACTTTTATGTAGTTTACTACATAAACTTTATGGATTGTGTTGTAATTTCTACTTGATTTCCAAAGCTTAATTTTTCTAGACAATGAAAAGCTGTTTAGTAAAACAGTTTCTATCACTCCAGGTAAAACCTCTAGCTTGCCCTGCTTCACAGTACAGAGCAGAATGAACACTGTGCCTTTCACTCATGGTTTAATTTTAGATCCTGACCTGCTGAACTGGGTTTTATTTGTCCTTCCCTCTTACGCCACCCCTAGGAAGTCAGGCACTCAGCATATAACTGTTTGTCTTTTAAGTTGTCACTGTTAAAACAACAGGCCTAAAATGGAGTCACTTATGCTAAGCTCCACATCACCAAATGGAGACTCAGAATGTCAGCCTCTCCCAGAATAGGAATCTTAAACCAGTCAATCAGGAATCACCTGGTCAGCACTAGTTAATCAGCCTGATAGACCCGTGCCATCCCCCCAAAGGAAAGTGACCTGTCACAGCCAATCCACTTTCTGCTATTATAACTTCCTGGTCCACTCCCTTCTGCCTGTAAAGGTCTTTCATTTTGTACAACTCCTTGGAGCTTCTATCTGCTAAATGAGATGCTGCCCAATTCATGTATCATTGAAAAAAGCCTCTAAGATCTTTAAAATTTACTCAGTTGACTCTGTTTTAACATTACTTCATTTTTAAATGTTAATTAATGCTGTAAAGAAGAGGGGCAAATTTACACAGTTCCCTTAAAGTGGCTGGTGGCCAAGGTAACGTTTCTGGAAACTCATATTAAATGAGCTTATTTTATTTTATTTATTTTTTTAAGATTTTTTCGATGTGGACCATTTTAAAGTCTTAATTGAATTTGTTACAACATTGCTTCTGTTTTATGTTTTGGGTTTTTCTTTTTTTTTTCGGCTGTGAGGCATGTGGAATCCCAGCTCCCCATTCAGGCATCGAACCCGCAACCCCTGCATTGGAAGGTGAAATTCCAACCACTGGACTGCCAGGGAAGTCCCAAATGAGCTTATTTTAAATACTTTACAAAATGTTAGTTAAATTACTTCTGGAAAACCACATATAAACCAATTTTAGCACAACAGCTCATCTGTAAAGTGAGTTCTGCAATCAGTACTGTCCTTTCTTCTCCCAGCTCCAGGCCTAAAGGCACAGAGGACTAGAGCACAGCATGACTACTTACTAGAGGACTTTAATTCAATGTGTATTTATAGCAGCACCTGTGGAATTCAGTGAACTACTGAGTTCACCTCCAGTTAAATCAAAATTTATTTGCATGATCATTAAGAATCTATAGATAACGCCGAAAAGCAATAAGGCAGCTAACTTCTAAATCAGTGCTCTGCCATTAACTACCTCTGCAACCTTGGAAAATACCCGTCCCACCTCACCAGGCCTCACTCCTAACCTCCAAAATGACTGAGTTTCCGTGGCCACTTGCAGTTGTAACATTTGGTGACTCTATAAAAAAGATTTTGGGGGAAAATATGTGAAGACAGCATGCTGATTACAGGGGGAGTTGGATTACATTAGGCCAATGGTCAGTAAAATTTGACCTGAGGGCCAAACCTCGCCTGCCCCCTGGTTTGTTTTGGTTTTGATTCAAACTATTTTTTTTTTTTTTTTGGAATATAAAGTCCTCAACATGTATATTATAGTGATACTTTTTCACTTCTTGGAATGGGGGAAAAAACACATGACATAAAAATGGTTAAGGTGGTAAATTTTAAATGTACAGTTCAGTAGCATTAAGTATATTCACATTGTTGGGAAACAGATCTCCAGAACTTTTTCATCTTGCAAATCTAAAACTCTATACCCATTAAATAATACCCCTTCTTCCCCTACCCCCAGGCCTTGGTAACCACCATTCTATTTTCTGTTTATGTGGATTTGACTATTTAAATACCTCATCCAAATGGAATTATCCAGTATTTGTTTTTTTTGTGACTGACTTATTTCTCTTGGCGTAATCTTCTCAAGGTTCATCCATGTTGTATTGCAGCACGTGACAAGATTTTCTTCCTTTCTTTAAGGCTGAATAATATTCCATTTGCCACATTTTATTTATCCATTCATCCATCAATGGACATTTGGGTTGCTTCCACCTCTTAGCTACTGTGAATGGTGCTGCTATGAACATGCATGTGCAAATCTCTCTTCAAGACCCTGCCTCCCATTTTTTCAAACATATACCCAGAGGTGGGATTGCTAGATCATATGGCAATTCTATTTTTTGAGGAACCTCAATACTGCTTTATTGAGCTGAAACAAATAGACTGCCAGATATTTCTCCAGCAAAGATGGACTTGGGATCAGCAGAGAACTGCAGTTCAGGGTCTGCAACCATGGTGAGCCATGTGCAAGTCTCCGTATAGCAAGGGAAGGAGCACACTTTTATAGAGGAGAAAAGGAAGTTGGGAGGGCTCAGTAAACAAAGAGTCCATGACTTCTCATTGGCTGAATCCTTGCCAGGAAAGTAGAAGAGTCTTTCTTCTTCCCGTTGGGCTCTACTATCATCGCAGCGTGTGAGAGGTCTCCCTTCTGGTCTCCCAACTCTATTTAATTGAGGTTTCCGTTTATTAAATTTTTAATACTTTCCATAGTGGCTACATCATTTTACAATTCCACCAATAGTGCACAAGTGTTTCAATGTCTCCATATCCTCATCAACACTTGTCATTTTCTGTTTTCTAGATATTAGCCATCCTAATGGGTATGAGGTGATATCTCATTGTGATTTTGATTTGTATTTCTCTGATGATTAGGAATCTTGAACATCTTTTTGTATACTTGTTGGCCATTTATATATCATCTTTAGAGAAATGTCTATTGAAGTCCTTTGCCCATTTTTAAATTGAGTTATTTGATTTTTTGTTGTTGACTTATATGATTCTTTATATATTCTGGATATTAACCCCTTATCAGATATATGATTTGCAAATATTTTCTTCCATTCCATAGGTTGCCTTTTCACTCCATTAGCTGTGTCCTTGATGCACTAAAGTTTGGTTGGTATAGACCCATTTGTCTATTCTTACTTTTGTTTCCTGTGCTTTTACTGTCATATCTAAGAAATCATTGCCAAGTCAAATGTCATGTTTTTCTTCTGTTTTCTTCAGTAGTTTTATAGTTTTAGGTTGCCACCTGTTTTTGTATGGCCTGTGAGCTAAGAATGACTTTTTTACAGTTTTACATGGTTGGGGGAAAAAAATCAAAATCAAAAGTAATATTTTGGGGCTTCCCTGGTGGTGCAGTGGTTGAGAATCTGCCTGCCAATGCAGGGGACACGGGTTCGAGACCTGGTCTGGGAAGATCCCACATGCCGCGGAGCAACTAGGCCCGTGAGCCACAATTACTGAGCCTGCGCGTCTGGAGCCTGTGCTCCACAACAAGAGAGGCGGCGATAATGAGAGGCCCGCACACCGCGATGAAGAGTGGCCCCCGCTTGCTGCAACTAGAGAAAGCCCTCGCACAGAAACGAAGACCCAACACAGCCATAAATAAAATAAATAAATAAAACCCAAAGTTAAAAAAAAAAAAGTGGCTTTTAAAAAAAATAAAAAATAAAAATATTTTGCAATACCTGAAAATTATGTAAGGTTCAAATTTCAGGGTTCATAAAAAAGTTTTAGTAACATAAAGCCACATTAACTCATTTACATATCACCTGACTACTTTTGCACTACAGGGGGCAGAGCTGAGTTGTTGCAACAGAGACATATGACCCACAAAGCCTAAAATATTTACTATCTGACCTTTTACCAAAAAAGTTTGCTGACCTCTGTGTTAGGCTATTTTTAATCATGAAACTTTAGATGCATTTAAAAAAGAAAAGTGAAAGAGGAAACCAAAGTCACCAATACATATGTATTTTGTGATTAAGAAAAATTATTAGATTTCCAGGGTTTTTTTGAATGTTTATATTTGAGTTCATTCTTCATTTAACTTTTTTTTTTTTTAAGAATTTTTTTTTTTAAATCTTTGCTTTTTTTTTTATTGTATGTTAATTATACCTTGATTTTTTTTTTAATTTAATTTAATTTTATTTATTTATGTCTGTGTTGGGTCTTCGTTTCTGCGCGAGGGCTTTCTCCAATTGTGGCAAGTGGGGGCCAATCTTCATCGCGGTGCGCGGGCCTCTCATTATCGCGGCCTCTCTCGTTGAGGAGCACAGGCTCCAGACGCGCAGGCTCAGTAGTTGTGGCTCACGGGCCTAGCCGTTCCGCGGCATGTGGGATCCTCCCGGATAGGGGCACGAACCCGTGTCCCCTGCATTGGCAGGCGGATTCCCAACCGCTGCGCCACCAGGGAAGCCCTTCATTTAACTTTTAAAACACCAGTCTTAACTTTAAAAACACTGCTTGTGTTGAATATAGACTTCAATTTTTAATCCTTATTAGACTGTCAGGAGGAATCCACTGACAAATTAACCAGAAGAATATGGGAAGACCCGCCGTGGTTTTCTCCAATGAGAGAGGAGCCCTCCTACACCTAAGTGGTTCAGAGAATATGATTTGAGGGAAGTCTTCGTCTGGGCACACTGATTGTGAAACATCACTCATTCTTTGTTCCTGTACTTTTTTGCTCATGTTATTTTGGGTTCCCATGCAGCTGAATTACACAGTTACAACAAAAGATTGGAATTTAGAATATAGAATCAAACATTTTCCAAAATCTAAACATCAAAAACTGACTGTTAATGTTGAAGGCATTAAGTCTTATTTATCCTCTTCACCCTAGCTAACTAAATATTCTATCTTATGAAGGTGGGGCCCTAAGATAGATACTTTCCTAATGACTTGTTGGATTAATTGAACTTCTTTTTACATTCAGTTTGCTGCCCAAAGAAACTTGACTTGATTCCTTCTCATTATGATGCTTTCATTGCACTGCTTTGTGCAATGTGTGGGGTACCTCTGATTTAGGCGTTGCTATTCATAGCAGTGAGTGTAGCTCTGGCCAGACCTGCCACTAGCATATACAGAGCCCAAGGCAAGAGTATTAACAAGGGACACATTCTACATATCTAACTATTTAAAAGTCATAAATCAAGCTGACAAATGGTTAAGTAAAACATATTCGATCCTCCTACCTTGACAAAATACACCTTCATAAAGACAAGGAAGCCCAGGTTCTTTGGCGTTCCCAGCCTCCTCAGAGTTCCCCACCAGATCCTGGCCATCCGTCTGGGAGAGCTGGCCTTTGGTCCGTGATATCAGATCCAGAGCTTTGCTCTGTACCGTGATGGCCTGGAGCTCACCCATATGAACCCTTTCCCATATCTAAGTTCCTTCCGTTCCCCAAAGAGCCACCCCTTGGCCACCCTTGGGCCTTGGGGTGCACACAGCAGTGTGCTGCCTGACCTCAGGAGGACGGACATGGGGAAGAGGTTCGTGCAGGCCCTGGAAGCAAGCTTGGGACCATTTTGGCCGGACTCCAAATTCCTGGGTACCTGGAGAGCATTTAGACAGGTCCCCGTGGCTCACCCGAGGAGAGGTGCAGCCAAAGGAGGCCAGAGCGGGCTCTCAAGCACAGGGCTTTTTACCCGGGTCTAAGGGTAAAAGACTCAGGACAGAGTCTTCAGCATGTCCCGAACTGTCCACACAGCCAATCCAGAATCAAGAACTATGAACCTCCCGCATCTGTAAAACAGTTTACTCAGCTAGTCACGTGGCTCTGCCATCAGTGATTCAGTGAAAAAATTCTGAGAAGGAGTTCCTTAACCCTTTTTAAATTGCCAAACACATTTCCAGCACAACGTTAGTTCAACTTGGATGGCATTTATTATGGGCAGGGAGGGAAAAGACTTCTTCTTGCCTTCTTCCCCCCAGACCCCTCTGGTATCTGATTGTCCAGAGGCTGAGCAACTAATGAGGGTTACTCGTCCCAGTCCTTCCCGTCTACCCCTAAATTCCCAAGTCTCCAGCCACAAAGAGGTGTGTGTCATCTGCTTCCAATTCAAGAACAAGGAATACTGCTCTCTGTGGTAAACTGAAGCATCCTCTCTTCCCCAGAAAATATTCACCTCCTAAGCCCCAGAATCTGTGAATGTTACCTATGTGGCACAAGAGACTTACACATGTCATCAAGGATCGTAAGATGGGGAGATCAGCCTGGATTATGCAGGTGGGTCCTAAACGTAATCACAAGGGTCCTTAGAAGAGGGAGGCTAGAAGGTCAAAGAGAGAAGAAGGCAAGCACTTCCCTTGTGGTGCATTGGTTAAGAATCTGCCTGCCAATGCAGGGGACACGGGTTCGATTCCTGGTCTGGGAAGATCCCACATGCCGCGCAGCAACTAAGCCCGTGTGCCAGAACTACTGAGCCTGCGCTCTAGAGCCCGAGAGCCACAACTACTGAGCCCATGCGCCACAACTACTGAAGCCCGCGCACCTAGAGCCCGTGCTCCACAACAAGAGAAGCCACCGCAATAATTAGAAGCCTGCACGCTGCAGCAAAGAGTAGGCCCCCGTTTGCCACACTAGAGAAAGCCTACGCGCAGCAACAAAGACCCAACACAGCCAAAAATAAATAAATAAATAAATTAATTAATTTTTTTAAAAAAAGAAAAAAGGCAATGTGGCAACAGCAGCAGGGATTGGTGTGATGCAGTCACAGCCAAGGAAGGTGGGCAGCCTCTGGAAGAAACCAGCCTTGCTGACACACTGAGTTTAGCCCAGTGAAAATGATTTTGGCTTTTGGCCTCCAGAACTGTAAGAAAATATATAAATGTGTATAAATCACCAAATTTAAGGTACTTTGTTACAGTAGCAATGGAAAACCAACACATTCTCCTTTAAGCAGTCTTTGAAGTGTGATAACTATATATATATATATATATATATATATATATATATATATATATATATATAATATATTTGTCCATTAGCATAACATTCATGAGTAGACACGTAGGTCTAAACGCTATACTGTGACTTCCAGGTTGAGCTCTGAGAGACCCAATTTCCAGGCTTTAGAGGATCAAATTTCCAGGTTGGTGCTAGGAGTCATGGTTGGAAGATTCAGAGAAAGGAGCAGAAGTCCTAGTGTTGGGAGATATCGGTAGGGAAGCAAAATTTACCAACCCAAAATGTGTCTCCTAGCGTGAGGAAGAAACAGAGGACTCGGGAAGTTTTTCTTTTCAGCTCTCACTTAACTGCCTAAAAGAATTTAGATAGAGGGCCTATTCCAGGAAAGAGACTATCACCAGAGGTATCTATAGTATAATATGAACTAGGTGTGGTAGACAAGGGAGGAACCTAGCAAAGCCTATTAAAATTCCCCTTTGTGTCCCATTGTTGATTTGGCCCAGCAAACATTTATTTATTGATACTAAACATTTGCTCTCTTCATTCTTCCTATGAATTTACTTCTTTACTTTTGAAGTCCCAGACCCTTACTCCCTTCTCCTTGGTCCAGGACGACATATATACCTCATTTTACTTGATTCTTTGGAATTTCCTGTGTTTATGTGGATTCCCTGTATGTTCATAATTAAATTTCTTTTTTTTCTCCTGTTTATCTGTCTTGTGTCATTTTAATTATTCAACCAGCCAAAATAACTAAAAGGGGAAGTGGGAAATTTTTTCCCCTCCTGACGGATTGCTTCTGGTCCTGCCATGAACATGTCATTAAGCACCCTGAGCCTCTGTGAGGTTAACCTGCATAATCACTAAGTAATCACTAAGATCCCTTCCAATTCTAAAATTCGGAGCTGGAGCAAAACATGGTTTACCTTTGAATTTCACATTCACATGTTACTGCTGTTACAGTCGCTCTCCAGCCAACCTTTCCAGCCTCCCTGCCCACCACGAAGCCTGCATGTCAACCACACACACATCCGAGCTTATGCACACATTGCTTCTTCTGCTTAAAATTATCTTCCTGGGACTTCCCTGGTAGCGCAGTGGTTAAGAATCTGCCTGCCAATACAGGGGACACGGGTTTGATCCCTGGTCCGGGAAGATCCCACATGCCGCAGAGCAACTAAGCCCATGTGCCACAACTACTGAGCCCGCGTGCCACAACTACTGAAGCCCGCTTGCTACAACTACTGAAGCCTGCTTGCCTAGAGCCCGTGCTCCGCAACAAGAGAAGCCACCACAATGAGAAGCATGTGCACTGCAACGAAGACCCAACATAGCCAAAAATAAATAAAATAAAATAAATAAATTTATTTAAAAAAAAAAAGAATTTATCTTCCCTGGCTTTACCCCTGAGCACTCAGGCTCATCCCTCAAGAGGACAGGAAATTTATGTTTCTGCAAGACTTCCAGAGCCTTGGAGAAAAAGCTGAGTCTGATGTGTGCGATGATTTAATTCAAGGCTGTCCTCAGATGCTCGTTGTACATGCAATCTAGCATCTCTCTTGACCTTGCTTCAAAGTCAGGTTTTAAGTGGAGTTATCAGTATGAGCTACCTTGCACAGCAATCTGCTGATCAGAAGCTCTTAACTGGGGCAGGCAGCCATGTATGATTTGTCAGCTATGCATCCTTGTGTGCCCCTAGGCAGAGGCTACAACTTTAGAATTTTATGGTAGCTAGTTAACAACTCTGGCCTCATAGACCATTCTGAGTAACAACTCATAAAACCGTCTACATTCAGTGTTCTTTCTTAGGCATAAGAAATACCCTCCCCCTACTCCTTGAGTGATCTGGATATGTCTTCCATTTTCTTGATACGAAGTACAAAGGACAAACGTACTCAGAAAACCTCCTTAAAGTGGAAATGAGGTTATCATTTCCACACACCTTAGAACACCTATGAAGTCTTTTCACAGTACATAGACAGATGATAATTTACAATGTGTCTTTGATCATGCATCTCTCTTTATGATGTAGTCATCTCTGTGTGTTCCTTTGCTGTTTCATTCCATATACTTGTGTCATTTTAGAATTTTACATTTGAGATTCAGCTTAGTATTTAAAGGCACCACTTGTTGTACCTTTTTCATGTACCAGACACTATGCTAAGGGCTTTACAAATCTTATTTAATCCTCATAACAGACTCAGGCACTAAGCATTATTATACTGCTTTTATAGAGGACAAAGCTGAGATTTTGAGAGGCTAATTAACTTTCCTGAGGACACAAAGCTAGTAAGATGTGGATGCAAGACCCAGGCCTGTGTCTGTTGGAGTTCCTCTTCTCTCTGTTTCAATTCTTCTTAAGAAAAATAGTTAATTTATAATAGTATATTACTTTCAGGTGTACAGCATAGTGATTCAGTATTTTTACAGATTGTACTCCATTAAAATTAGAGGGCTTCCCTGGTGGCGCAGTGGTTGAGAGTCTGCCTGCCAATGCAGGGGACACGGGTTCGAGCCCTGGTCTGGGAAGATCCCACATACCGCGGAGCAACAAAGCCGGTGAGCCACAACTACTGAGCCTGCGCGTCTGGAGCCTGTGCTCCACAACAAAAGAGGCCGTGACAGTGAGAGGCCCACGCACCGCGATGAAGAGCGGCCCCTGCTCGCCGCAACTAGAGAAAGCCCTTGCACAGAAACGAGGACCCAACACAGCCAAAAATAAATAAATTAATAATTTTAAAAAAAAAGTTATTAGAAAATAATGGCTATAATTTCCTGTGTTGTAAGATATATCCTTGTTACTTACCTACTTTATACATAGCAGTTTTATCAATCCCATACCCTTATCTTGCTCCTCCCCCCTCCCCTCTCCCCACTGGTAACTCCTAGTTTGTTTTCTGTCTGTGAGTCTGTTTCTGTTTTGCTATATACATTCATTTGTTTTGTTTGTAGATTCCACATATAAGTGATACCATATAGTATTTGCCTTTCTGTCTGACTTATTTTGCCAACAGGATATTCTCTAGGTCCACCCACATTGCTGCAAATGGGAGAATTTTATTCTTTTTTTATGGCTGAGTAGTATTTCAGTGTATGTGTATATACACACACACAATGTGTATATATATATATATATATGTGCCACATCTTCTTTATCCATTCATCTCTTGATGGACACTTGGATTGCTTCTATATCTTGGCTATTGTAAACAGTGCTGTTATGAACATTGAGGTGAATGTATCTCTTCAAATTAGTGTTTTCATTTTTCCAGATATATACCCAGGAATGGACTTCCTGGGTCATATGGTAGTTCAATTTTTTAGTTTTTTGAGGAAACTCCAAACTGTTTTCCATAGTGGCTGCACCAATTTATATTCCCACCAACAGTATACAAGGGTTTCCTTTTCTCCACATCTTCACCAACATTTGTTATTTGTGGTCTTTTTGATGATTGCCATTCTGACAGATGCGAGGTGATATCTCATTGTGGATTTGACTTGCATTTCTCTAATAATTAGTGATATTGAGCATCTTTTCATGTGCCTGTTAGCCATCTGTATATCTTCTTTGGAAAAATGTCTATTCAGGTCTTCTGCCCATTTCTTGATTGGGTTGCTTGTTTTTTTGATATTGAGTTTCATGAACTGTTTATGTATTTTGGATATTAACCCCTTATTGGTCGTATCATTTGCAAATATTTTCTCCCACTCCAAAGGTTGTCTTTTCATTTGATCGATGGTTTCCTTTGCTATGCAAAAGCTTTTCAGTTTAATTAGGTCCCATTTGTTTCTTTTTGCTTTTTTTTCTTTTGTCTTAGGAGACAGATCCAAAAAAATATTGCTATGATTTATGTGAGAGAGTCTTCTGCCTATGTTCTCTTCTAGGAGTTTTACGGTTTCAGGTCTTACATTGAGGTCTTTAATCCATTTAGAGTTTATTTTTGTATATGGTGAGAGGAAATGTTCTAATCTCACTGTTTTACATGTAGTTGTCCAGTTTTCCCAGCACCACTTATTGAAAAGACTGTCTTTTCTCCATAGTATATTCTGGCCACCTTTTTCATAGATTAATTGACCATAGGCATAGGGGTTTATTTCTGGGCTCTATTCTGTTCCATTGATCCATGTGTCTGGTTTTGTGCCAGTACCATGCTGTTTTGATTACTGTAGCTCTGTAGTAGTCTGAGGCCAGGGAGTGTGATTCCCCCAGCTCTGTTCTTTTTTTTCAAAATTGCTTTGGCAATTCTGGGTCTCTTGTGGTTCCATATGAATTTCAGGATTATTTGTTCTAGTTCTGTGAAAAATGTCACAGGTATTTTGATAGGAATTGACTTAAATCTGTAGATTGCTTTGGGTAGTATGGTCATTTTAACAATTTTGATTGTTCCGGTACAAAAGCGTGGGACATCTTTTTACTTCTTTGTATCATGTTCACTTTCCTTCACTAGTGTTTTATAGTTTTCAGAGTATAGGTCTTTCACCTCCTTGGCTAAATTTATTCCTAGGTATTTTACTCTTTTTGATGTGATTTTAAACAGGATTTTTAAAAAACTTTTTCTGAGACTTCATCGTTAGGGCAGGTGGGGCCCACATGGACCCTCAGCGGTGTGTGAGCTGTGGTCGAGTGGTTGCCATCAGAGATTTGGGCTGCTTCTGATGCACGGCTTGAGTTAGCGCTAACGAGAGCCACCACTGCCCCACCTAGGCTCTGCCCTGGGTCCGGGTCACATCTGTGTCCCATGATCAAGTCTTCTCCCTGGTTGTGGCCACCCCAGATCCAGTGCTGTGCTGTGGCTTGGAGTGAGCAGGTCACAGAAACCTGGGGGCCATTAGAGCAGACTTGTCTCCACCCTGCCTCGAGGGCAAGCCAGCATGCACGTGCGCTCCTCATGCGTGGAGTCGAGGCTTCCCACAGACCCTCTGTTAGTCTCGGCAGTCCTCCAACCAGCCAAAGGGGCTCATCTCCCCTTCGTAGGACCCCAGGACCAGTGCATCCAATTGGCGGCTCTCACCACTCACACCCCAGGGCAGGTGTCTGCCTGTGCAATCTCCCTTTTCTTCTGAGTCCCCTCCCAGGGGCATGGATCCTGACACAATTGCTTTTCTTTCCTTCCTACCTGATTACGTGTGGATCTTCTTACAGCTTTTGTTGTACGGGGGTCCTTCTGTTTCTAGTTAGTTTTCAGTGAGGATTGTTCCACACGTAGATGTATTTTTGACTTGTTCATGGAGGGAGGTGAAATCCACGCCCTCTTCTCCTCCATCTTCATTGATCTCCTCTTTGTTTTAGTTCTTGAAGTCAGAGAGAGCAAAGCTAGAGCCCTAAGGACTGCCTACATGGATCCAGGCCAGAAATGAAATATAGGTTTATGATGTACATGTAAATGAACACTAAGGGGGACATTAGTGGAAATTACAATGCTTTGTAGAAATTCAGATTAACCTACAGCCCCTGTCATGTTCTGTGCCATCATTAGGTGAAACTTTGACTGTGGATTAGGTTTTATTTATTCCTTTAAAAAAAAAACACAACAAAATAAAAACAAGATCTGTATTGTATCCTACAACTTAGTTCTCCTGTGGAAGGTTAAGGACTTCTGAGAGGATGTCCAACACAACCGTAGTGAGCTTAGGATTCATGGAATGTCCCCGATTTGCAAGGACAGTCTGAGATTCACTCTTGGGTTGGTCTACAGGAAGCTACTCAACTCCCAAAGAGCAAGAATCATAGATTTCAGTGGTTTCCCAGATGTCTATGGATAAGAACAGCTGATTGCGTTAAGATCACTGGGAAAGTATCTTTCAAATACAAACAGATAGGCCTCACCCAGGAGAGGTTTTGGTAATAACAACAACAACTAACACTAACAGTGTTTACTATGTTCCACGCACTGTTTTAAGCATTTTACAAGCATTTACTCATTTAACTTGCTTAACAATGCTGTGAGGTAAATACTATTATTGTCATCACCATCTATCAACAATGAAACTGAGACACAGAGAGCTTAAGGAACTTGCCCAAGGTCACCTAGCCATTCAGGGGCTCAGCCAGACTTGAACATAAGCTGTCTGGCTCCAGATCTGCACTTTCAACCTGTATGCTATATTCTCCATAATCTATATGTTAACAAGTTGTCCAGGTGATTCTGATGTGCATCAAGGCTTGGAAATCCTGACACACCTCAATGATATCTGAATCTCCTTCTCTTACAACCCTGTATCCAGCAGTCTCTCAACTAGGGTTGAAAGCCAACCACCTCAGAACAGTCTATTTTTGAATTTCCAGTCAGTAGCTAGAGCAACCTCTGCTTCATGGAGACTAAGACATATCCTGGGAAGAAGCATATGGGATGGAGAGAGTGTGGAAATAAGGTGGTGCACTGGACTGGCTCGTACGGCTTGTTAGAGCTGTTTGTGTGCATCTCTTCCCAGCACCATGTTTAACGGCGTTATGTTGGTAGCTTGAAGTCCACGCTGAAGGAGGAATTTACACCACAGAAGTCAGCACACACTACAACACAAAGCTTCTTTTCCCCCAAAGAGCCAACAGTTAAACATTTACCAGCACACCACTGGATTTATGGCCTAATCCCAGCTCAACCACCTATTGGCGACATCACTTCAGGCACATTGTTTAAAACTTTTCCAAGCTTCCTTTTTCTCATTTGTAAATATGGGAGGAAGGACAACTATGGAAATCAAATGACGTAAGAAATGTGGAAGCATTGGCACAATTTTGAAAAAATGAATAAAGAATAGGCGCTTTACAGATAATGTTCCTTTTTCTTCCCATTTCCCAATTGCTCCCCAAC
Source organism: Balaenoptera acutorostrata (assembly GCF_949987535.1). Taxonomy (NCBI): domain Eukaryota; kingdom Metazoa; phylum Chordata; class Mammalia; order Artiodactyla; family Balaenopteridae; genus Balaenoptera; species Balaenoptera acutorostrata. Next base: position 97,636,075 of record NC_080070.1, read on the forward strand.
AATGAAAGACATCTGTCAAATTCCTCCATGTCTTCTCTTTCCCAAGCTAAATTTTTTTTCAATTGTTACTCACTTTTCAGTGTTTCCAGATCCTTTTTCATATTGGGATACATCAGACACAGATCACAGCTCTAGCTCCCTTTGGGAAGTGTTCTGGCTATTTCTCTGAGTCCCCAAAGAGCACTTGTGCTCTCAGTCTGATCAGCTGCCCTTCCTGGTCCAGCTCACTCTGCTTGCCGCCCCTCTGCCTGCAGCTTGGCTGCTTGTGCCAGACCTTCTGTCGCTTTCAGTACCATTCGTGGTGCACCAGAGCCCAAGAAAATCATATTTCTGTGGCAAAGGGGGAAGACCACTCCTATTCCCATATGATTTGGTTGATTATCTTTCACAAGTACCAAGGATGTGTTGCTTAGACCCCAAAGGCCCCAAAGTCTTGAAGATTTTATGAAATTGCTGTTTAATTGTTTTACTCCCAATCCCTCTCCATAGGAATCAGGTATGAATTTAAAGGGGAGGGATTGCCTGAATCAGGAGATAAATTCAAGTGACAAAACTTAAGCCCAGACCACTCCTTGCAACACTTAAGGCTTTGCAACTGGGCCAAGGTTAGCTGTCTGACTCTTCCTTTTGGTTCTGTTCTCTCAAGAGGTTCATCTGTCCATCAACAAGCCAGACAAACCCATGCCAATCTGACTTCCAGTGGTGAGCTCACATAGACTCAGCTTGGGGGCTCCTATAGAATTCCTCATAAAGCATGTACCCAGAGCTGAATACCATATTCCAGGCAGTGTGGATGTGCAGAATGGAGAGGGAAGATCCCTTCTCTAGGGTGGAACACTATAGTTTTATAAAAGTTGCCTAAGGGCTTCCCTGGTGGCACAGTGGTTGAGAATCGGCCTGCTAATGCAGGGGACACGGGTTCGAGCCCTGGTCTGGGAGGATCCCACATGCCGCGGAGCAACTAGGCCCGTGAGCCACAATTACTGAGCCTGCGCGTCTGGAGCCTGTGCTCCGCAACAAGAGAGGCCACGATAGTGAGAGGCCCGCGCACCGCGATGAAGAGTGGCCCCCGCTCGCCACAACTAGAGAAAGCCCTCGCACAGAAACAAAGACCCAACACAACCAAAAATAAATATAAAAATGAATAAATTTTAAAAAGATTACTATTAAAAAAAAAAGTTGCCTAAGATGGAATTACTTTTTAAAAAATCATCACACTGTTATTACCTGCTCTATAAAAAATAAAATAAAATTAAAAAAATCATCACACTGTTTTTAATATAAACTGAACTTGCAGTTTGCAAAAAGATTGTTTTTAGGTTGCAGCTTACTTATGTCTTCCACTAATCTCCTATTTGTATGGTTGATTCTTTGAACATAAATGGAGAGCTTTTAAGTTTATACCTATGAAATCTTAATGTATTGCATTAGGACCATCACCCCAGCCTATTGAGCCTATCATCTTAGGTTACAGTTTGGTCTCTGTCAAATATCCTGTCATGTGGCAAAAACGTGACTAAGGTGATAGGTTTTTACTGAAAGATATAAGAAAAAGGCCTCTTGGACAACCAGACAAATGTTTATCATTTATGACACAGCAGTAACTCTCCTGGCTCAAAACATCTTTGGTAACCTGAGCAATCCAAATGCTAGTGACACTATTTTGGAGGCCCCAAATCTGTCTTTGTTTCTCTCTCTCTGCTTTTTTCTTCACGTTGCTTCTACTGCCCCCTTTGCTGCTGCTGATTTCTACTGCCTTCCCTCTATATCTTGGATTCAAAATGCCCTTAATGTGAATCTGATGGGGTCTGATAGTCACCACACAATCTGTTGGGGCAGATTTCTCATGCGGACCACTCACAGGCCACTGCTCTGTCGTGACTAGCTTAACCGAGGATTTTCGCTAGAATAGCAATTATTAGTCCACTCAGATGTGGCCGACACAATGAAGTCACTTGACAAAAATGTGTTCATTCAACAGATATTAACTGGTCACTTATTGTGTGCCAACTGTTGTCATAGTGGCTGGTGGTATACACCAAGTCCCTGCTCTCAGGGAGCACTCATAAAAAGAAAGACAGTAATTTGACAAAAATTTAGTGCTAAGTGCCATTATATATATATATAGAAGAGGTAATGAGAGAGACTGGGCTGGGGGAAGGGATTAGATAGAGTTGACAGGGAAGGTCTCTTTGAAAAGATAAAATTTAAGCTAAGACTTAAATGATGAGGAGTTACTATTGTCAAAAATCTCTGTAAGCGTATTCTCACACATTCCAGAGAAGTCTAGCAAAGGTCTGAGTATGGGAATGAGGCTGGCGTCCAGGAACAGAAAGGCGGCCAGTGTGGTCACAAACTACGGGGAGTAAGGGGAAGAGAGGCAGAAGATAAAATTGGAAAGGCAGGCAGAGGCCAGATCATTTAGGAGCCACTTAGGAGTTTTAAATATGGAATGTGTGTTGTGGGTGGGAAGCATGATCTGGTTTAAACAAGATCAGAACGTGGTAACATCAGAAGGTTCTGCCTGGAGATGCCTTATTCAAGGTGCCTGGCCCTGGCAGGCACTTAGCATTTCATATGTTGTTCAGTCCACTCATCCAGAAATTCCTGTCCTTCCATCTTTCTGTCACTTATGACTTTTTTAAAAAAAATAAATTTATTTATTTATTTTTGGCTGTGTTGGGTCTTCATTGCTGTGTGCGGGTTTTCTCTAGTTGCGGCGAGTGGGGGCTACTCTTCGTTGCGGTGTGCGGGCTTCTCACTACGGTGGCTTCTCTTGTTGTGGAGCACGGGCTCTAGGTGTGTGTGGGCTTCAGTAGTTGTGGCACATGGGCTCAGTAGTTGTGGCTCACGGGCTTAGTTGCTCTGCGGCATGTGGGATCTTCCCGGACCAGGGCTCAAACCCGTGTCCCCTGCATTGGCAGGCGGATTCTTAACCACTGCACCACCAGGGAAGTCCCCACTTATGACTTTATAAGTGTGCTTTTCAATGTTCTCATCCAGGTTATGATATGACCATTGCTTAAGAGAGAGCATCTGAAGGTCCCAGCCATCAATGATAATGGAAAAATCCGAAACCATTGTCCAGATCACAGTACAGGAGGGTCAGCTGAATGACCAAGGGGATCACTCAACTTTCCTCCCCATGTTCTCCCACACCCCACTAAAAGAGTGAAAACCTGTCTGGAACTAAAAGATGAAAAAAAATCAGCTCAAACTGAAAAAGAAAAAAGGGGGAAAAGAAAAAAAGCAGCCCTGCTGTCATTCAGGCTGGGAGGATGAACACAGAGCCAGCTGCAGAGTTAACAGGAAGCACTGCTCCCCCAGTCTTACGGCAGCTGTAAAATGCCACACCCCTCCTCTTTGAATGGCTGCCTCTTTCCTTCCAAGGATGTCCCAACCCATTTTATTATTTCCATCTCTTACTGGGGAATCGTAATTGCTAAATAGCCCTCCACTCATGGCAGCGCCCACCACCTGGTTTACTTCTTCTCTTAAACTCACAGCAGAAACAGCATCCAATACAGAGCTGCTCCTTGCTTCCTTTACGCGCTCCTCAGAATCCTTCAGAAGGAACCTAAGACTTACGAAATGCTTCCCTCCTCCCTCTCTTTAGTGCTCTCCCTCACCGTGCGGGGTCAGTAAATCTGGTTTTGTGGGACCACAGTTTTGTGCCTGGGGATCTTAATACCCAGCTCCCTCTGACCCCTCCCTGCTTCCTCTCCCCTAGTGACTCTGAAATATGGTCCTGGTGAGGAAGTCATTCAATTTTAAAACTGAGATACTGGAATTTGAAATTATAAATGATAAAGATGCATTCACCTCTCATCTGTGTGCTATTTGATTAGTGGAGTAGGCAGTGATATTGCTAGTTTTGCTACAGAAGAGGGGGTAGGGGACTGTGTCTCGACGTGCTCTCAGAAGCCCATGTCCTCAAATCCCACCAGGATTCCTGTTCCTATTGGCAATTTCCTTCAACATACACTCTTTTAAAAACTACTCTAGGGGCTTCCCTGGTGGCGCAGTGGTTAAGAATCTGCCTGCCAGTGCAACGGACACGGTTCGAGCCCTGGCCCGGGAAGATCCCACATGCCGCAGAGCAACTAAGCCGGTGAGCCACAACTACTGAGCCTGCGCTCTAGAGCCCACAAGCACAACTACTGAGCCCACGTGCCACAACTACTGAAGCCTGTGCACCTAGAGCCCGTGCTCCACAACAAGAAGCCACCATAATGAGAAGCTTGCTCACTGCACGAAGAGTAGCCCCCACTCACCGCAACTAGAGAAAGCCCGAGCACAGCGACAAAAACCCAACACAGCCAAAAAAACCACAAAAACAAAAACTACTCTAATTTTGGGACTTCCCCAGTGGTCCCGTGATTAAGACTCCTGCTTCCACTGCAGGGGGCATGGGTTCAATCCCTGGTAAGTGAACTAAGATCCCACATGTCGCATGGCACGGCCAAAAAAAAAAAAAAAACTACTCTAATTTTGTATAAAAAGGGTTCTAATAGCTACCAGCTGATGTTAATTTTTAGGGTTTCCAGAATTAGCAAAATGGCCAGCAAGAATGCTGAAGCTGCTCCCAGGAATGTTTATGTTTTCTTAAGGTAACGACAGAGTTCACTGTCACTACAATATGGAATTACAAATATGTGCTATTGACACTACCGGCTCCATGCTTGACCTTGCTTTTCCACGAATATAAATTTTACTGTCTTAACGTTAATCATAGGTTGCATATGTGATGTTGCCCCTAAGAACAAAAAAACTGGAGTCAACTGTGCTCAGATACAGTACGGAGTAAATATGTTCATGGAGTAGAAAGACCGTGGGTTTGGACTCAGATCTCAGATCGCCTTTTCTTAACTCTATGACCTTGGGCTATCACTTATCTTCTGAGCCCCAGTTTCCTCATTTATCAAAGAGATAATTACACCTACCTCGAAGGGGTGTTTTGAGGTTAGTGAAAGTATATGCAGAGTCCTAGCACAGTGTATGACACATAGTAGGTGCCCAGCGAGCAGCTGCTATTTTTATTAATATCAGTCCCATCTAGTCCCCAACTACTTAATTCCTGCTCCGCCCGTAGTGTGATGCCAACTCACACCCACTCCAGCCCCCACTCCCTGCTGGGCGGCTCAGCTCCAGCCGGTGTGTAGGCTGATCCTGACTGCAACGTCCAACCATCTCGGCTGTTGGTTTTCTTATCCTCCTGCTTCTGCTTTGAGATCTGGACCTCTGCCCTGTTCCCACAGGCCTGACTCTTGGTGCTCTGTCCAGCACCAAGTCCCTCTCCTTGGGATCCTCTTGTCAAACCTCCTAACTCTCATAATCCTTCCTCTACCAGGAGGATCGAGGACAAGTCTTGCTCACAAGGCCAGTCCAGCAATGTGGTCCTACCACAAGCTAACAAGCCTCCCCGATTCCACTGCTTGGAGTTCCAAGTATCATTACCTGCTCTGTCCTTCCGAAGGCCTTGCCCCTCCCCAGCTGGGGGATTCCAGTTCCTGGGAGTTAGATCTCCCTTCATCTGGCTTGGGTAATATGTCCTGCCTTCTGCAATACATCGTTCTCCTAGTACCTGTTCTCTGAATACCTGTCCCAGCCCAACTATCAGGAATCGCAACGCTGATTCCTGAATGCTGTTCATCTCTCCTGCCTATTCATAGTGGTAGATGGATCAAGATAGTAGAACCATCATACTGAAGCCTTTGACTGAGGGGCACACTGAGGTGTGTAAAATCTGGTTAAGACTTTGACCTTTTGACCTTGTAAATGGTCAGGAAGACTGCAAATATCAGGACTGAAGTACTCTGGGGATGCAGGCAAGTCACTGCCTCTGTGGAGTTTTAAATGAATCTGAAATGATCATATATTAAAGAGCTGGAGAGTTCGGCTGCGCTTAGCATTAATGTTCACTGGGGACAGAGTTTTAGTTTAGATAGTAGATTAGTGTTGTAATTTCTATCGCCACTTCTTAAAAAACACAGCTGTCAGTTGGTTGTTGACTGTATTTGGGAGCTAGAAAGTATTAATAAGCAGGCATAGCTGGTACTATTTTGTCAACATTGTCTCCTAGGTGTGCCTAACTCGGACCAGCAAGTCACTGGGTTCGGTCACCTTTATTTCTGACGAGGCATCTGGGCAAATTTCAAGCGCTGTGTGTTGTTACGAAGAATTGTTTTTCTAATGCTTCTACCTGCCTGTTGGCGATAATCTAAGTTATAAAGAAGACAATTAAAAAGAGCATTTTATATAAAATAATGCATGTTCACTTTAGAAACTTAGAAAAATACAGTGAAGTACAAAGAAGCAGATAAAAATCACTATTCATCCCAGCATCTAGAGATAAACACTGCTAACATTTTTATGCTATCATACTTGTAGTTTAAAAATAATTCAGTTTGCATATAATGTTATGTGTTTATTAGCAAATAACGTTTGGGGGAAAAATAATAACAGTAATGACCATCACTTACTGAGCACTTATGTGCCAGCTTCTGTACTAAGTGCTTTAATATGTATTAACCTATTTAATTCTTCCAACAGCACTGAAAGGTAAGCTGGTGAAACAAAAGTGTATTCAAACCAGGCAGCCTGTCTGGAGTGTGTGTTCTTACCCAACACACTATACAAAGAAAACAGAAGCTACTCATAATCCGAATGGACTCAGAGGACACCTTTAACATGTTACACTTCAAGAAACAATTTTCAAAATTCACCAGAAGTTGTATCTTGTGATTCAAGAAGCAAGAGAGATATTAAACAAGGCATCAACATCAATAACATTTATTAGTTCTTTTATATGGCACTGCTCCAAACTTTAACATTTTCTCTCACAAGCAAAATGATACCATAAAAACTAACCTTTTGTCAATTATTTTATTTCTTAATGCATTTGATCAATTATATTGAGCATCAGTGACTCAGGGGAAAAGTCTGAATGAAGAGGGAGATAAAGTAAGGAAAACAGGAGCTTCCCTGGTGGCACAGTGGTTAAGAAACCACCTGCCAATGCAGAGGACACGGGTTCAAGCCCTGGTCTGGGAAGATCCCACATGCCGCAGAGCAGATAAGCCCGTGCGCCACAACTACTGAGCCTGCGCTCTAGAGCCCACGAGCCACAACTACTGAAGCCCGTGCGCCTAGAACCCGTGCTCCGCAACAAGAGAAGCCACCGCAATGAGAAACCCACACACTGCAAGGAAGAGTAGCCCCAGCTCGCCGCAACTAGAGAAAGCCTGCGTGCAGCAATGAAGACCCAATGCAGCCAAAAATAAATAAATAAATAAATAAATTTTTAAAAAGAGAGAGAGAGGAAAACAGAAGTGCCTGACTACAGTTTAAAATTAGCCTCTTCTGGACTAGATTACTCTTCCATGGACTCTTGCAATGGTTCTCTCCCTGGTCTACCAGCACCCACTCTGGCATGCTTCAATCCATTTTCCACAGCAGCTAGAGTTTCCTTGTAAAACACAGATTTGGCCTGCTACCTCTTAGAATGAAGACAAGCTCCTTACCTGGTTCACCAGACCCTGCAAACCTCACTCGCAAAAGCGTTCACAGGCTTCCGCAGGTGCCTAAGACTCCCAGGCCCTCTCCCTCCCAGTAGCCCCCGCTGCGCCCTCTGCCTGCATCACCGTCCATAATACTGCTTCTCCTTCCTCAGCTCAGAGGACCATACCTCAGAGGAGCTTTTCCTGACCTCCCTGAATAGGCCAGATTCCCGCCCATTGAGTACTTATGGCACTGTCCACCTCTCCTTCTTAGCATGTCACAATCCCAGTTTTAAACTGGTGCATTTGACCATTTATTGGGTATCTGTCTCCCTGACTGGAGTGTGAACTCTGTGAGAACAAGCTCCGTGTCACCAATAGATCCCCAAGGTCTAGCCTGGCGCCTGGCACAGAGTAGGCACCCAAAAAGTTAGTAAATGAATGACTAAACAAATATTCACTGAAAAGTTTACTTCCTATTTTTATAATAAGTTGCTATGTGAAATACTGTGTAATTGAAGTGATAACGTTAATTTATATAACATTAAGAAAAAACAGTCTGATACAGAGTGAACACTAAGCTGATTTTACTGTCCAATAGTGAGCAGAAAATTAATCCAGCAGAAAGGGATTCAGCTCTGTGGGATGGAGCCTCAAGGAACAGAGGTGATACAGGGCTTTAAAGCCAAATGCACAATGGTCCATGATCTAATGGGCTTGCTGATTGGTTGAATTCAGGAAGTACAAATTAATTCAGACAGTACAATTAAGTCACAGACAAAAACTGACTGTTTCACCATCAGGGCACTTTGCTGCTGGTTGCAACCAGTATTCTTAGAAAAGCTATTCCAGTTCTTTCTTCTGGAGTCCTGACTGCTGGCTACCTTGAAATTTCTCTTGCCCTCCAAAACGGAGTTCTGCAGATCCTCACTTCGGGGACTCACCCAGAAAGACTGTCTTTTCTTTTACCTGGTTGGTACATTGGTTTGCATTCATCTCTAAAACAAAGCCGATGATATCTTTCTCAAAGGATTCTCATATAGATTATTAAGATAACTCAAGGAAGGAAGATAGTAAGTGTGTAAACTACTACTTAATAAAGACCACTTAGATGTTATTGAAAATGGTGTTAGTGGAATCCGCCTGCCAATGCAGGGGACATGGCTTCGAGCCCTGGTCTGGGAAGATCCCACATGCCGCGGAGCAACTAGGCCCGTGAGCCACAAATACTGAGCCTGCGCGTCTGGAGCCTGTGCTCCGCAACGAGAGAGGCCGCGACAGTGAGAGGCCCACGCACTGCGATGAAGAGTGGCCCCCGCTCGCCGCAACTAGAGAAAGCCCTCGCACAGAAACGAAGACCCAACACAGCCAAAAATAAATAAATTAATTAATTAATTAAAAAAAAAAAAGAAAATGGTGTTAGTGATTCAAATGATACAACTGTTTTTGTTTAAGGACCAGTATGCCAAGCCCCACTAAATTTTGCTGTGCTAGTAAAGACTATCTCCATTTCTATATTAGTCTTCCAAAGGAGAACAGGAAAGATATCTTATGGAGAATCTCCCTGAACAAGTTTTTCTTCAATATATTGTTGACCGGGCTTCCCTGGTGGCGCAGTGGTTGAGAGTCTGCCTGCCAATGCAGGGGAAACAGGTTCGAGCCCTGGTCTGGGAAGATCCCACATGCCGCGGAGCAACTAGGCCCGTGAGCCACAATTACTGAGCCTGCGCGTCTGGAGCCTGTGCTCCGCAACGGGAGAGGCCACAATAGTGAGAGGCCTGCGCACCGCGATGAAGAGTGGCCCCCGCTCGCCGCAACTAGAGAAAGCCCTCGAACAGAAACGAAGACCCAACACAGCCATAAATAAATCAATAAATAAATAAAATTTAAGAAAAATATATTGTTGACCAAAATATTAATAGTCAATGTAAGAAAGAAACAGAAAATTTTATTTGAGCCAACCTGAAGGTTATAACCTAGGAGATAGTCTTCCAGAAAGCTCTGAGGACTGTTCCAAACAGGTAAGTATGGGAAGATGCAAGAAACTGTGTTCTTAAAATTCTCTCCTGAAAATATTTAACTATTTGAGGGCCAATCTGCCAGTTCTCCCACAGCCCAAAATGCTTCATCCTGATCTTTGCCCTGAATTCCTTTCAGGGTGTATTGTAGGTCAGCAACTACAGTGGCTAATGACTTGCTCCTTGTAGAACTGGATGGTGGGCTATGCTCTTTATTTTACAACACCCCCTCTTTCAGTCTCAATTTCAACCTAGGTTTCAGACCCATTTCATGACCAGTTTGTCGCACGGTGCTAGGAACGCTCATTCTCAGGTCAGGCAAGGATTTCGTTGATAGGCTACTCAACGTGCTATTACTGCACTAGGCCCTGTTAACTGTAGCGAAAAGCCTTTGGACCACCGGTCTTACTAGTCTGTCATGGTCCAGGAAATAGTTTCCTCTTGTTGCTTCTTCCCATATCTAGAGTTACACTATTATAATTATCGATCTTATAGAACTATATATTTGGTCAATCATTTCAAATCACTTAGTCATCATTATTTTTAATAAGAAGCTGGTCATACATTTGGTAATGCAAGAAACAACAATCTTCTAAAATAGGCAGAAAAAAAGTAATATAGTTAGTAACATTAATAAGGTCATAAGTAATGTTATCTCCTAAGGAGTTACATGGCTGGCACCAGAAGAAAAATAGATCGTCATGGTTGAGCAGGTATTTCTGTCCTGGGGGAGGTCTGGTTAATGCATACTGCAGATGCACAATGCACACCAGAGGGGCAGGAGGAGGCCCAAATGGGCAGAGAAAAATTTTATGTTTAAGTTTTTCTTGTCTTGCCTTAAAATATGAATTTCATTTCATTGATATTAAATGAACTCACGCCTTCAGTACCATAAAATTCAAGGCCGAGGTTGTTCTTGGAAATTTCTTAGACGTCTTGTGGAAGTAAAGCCTTAGAATAGTGGAGGCCATGAAGCATAGAATTTGGTCAGAGCTTTAGGTTCTTTTCAGCATCTCACCTCTATTTCTTAGAAGCTGTGTGACCTTAAGCTTCTCAGAGCCTCAATTTTCTCATCCGTAAGGTGATCATATTAACTGATCACCAGGTTATTTTAAGGACTAAAAGAGAAAGTTTTCATGGGAAACTTAACTCCCATATAAACTGAGTAATCATTATATGTGTATACAATAATATCACTTTTATATACAATAATAATAACTGGGCCTAGTTCTCCATAGAAACACGACCATATTACCCCATCTATTGGCAGTAAGTTAGTCATATGCACCTAATAAATTGAAACCAAGTTCCCTTACCAAGTTTATGGTTAATCTCTCTATCTAAAAGTTTATGTCCCCTCTGACCTCAATCCTGTGCTAACTGAACACTAATCAACCAGAGTCGGATGACTATAATGAATGATGTTATAGACAACAGCAATTTACGTACTAATAATATCTACAATACATGGTATTATAGATATCATCATTAACGTACAAACTCAGATTGTTCCTCCAGGGCAAGATGAGCTAACAGACCCTGGAGCTGTGGACCACCTGGCCAGAGGCTCATAAACCAGAGACACGCTGACTCCCAAAACTACAATTAAGAAATGTCACAGATACGTCACAAGACAATGATTAATCCCAGGCTTTGTTCTTCCCCTATAAAAGAACCCCTAACTCAAAGACCAAGTTGGAATGGATATGAGGCTTGTTTCCCACTCTGTTGCTTGGCACCCTGCAATAAATCCTACTTGGCTGCAAACTCCTGCTGTCAGAGTTTAGCTTTCTGTGCCATGGGCACATGAGCCCTTTTGCTCAGTTACAAAAGCTCAATATACTAAAGAGTTATGGGACCCCAAATACAAATGTAGAAAGACGACCAAATGACCATTATAGGGTTTAAAACCTTAACGTCGGCATATGTTTGAAGATAATGTCATATCTCTAGTCAACCAGAGAGGAGTACATTAATACAATGCATAAATGCAATGTCCCCACCTGATTAAAGGCATTATATTATTGGTACATCAAGGATATTCTAAATGAAAATTTTAAAGAAAAATATGTAAGATTTAATGTGAGATAAGCAGAAGTAAGTTGTCTGAAAACAAAATAAACATGTTAAATTTAGTCCTACATGATACTGGCTTTAAAGAAAAGTCTCCAGGTAGAGTTGTAGATGAGAAAGCATCCACCTTCCCTGTGTGTACATATGTTACCAAACCAAACTTGGGTCTGCTCACCCACTGTGCAGCAAAGCCAATTTACTCATGCAAGGTTGTGGTGAAGGAAAGTACAGCACTTATGTGCAGGGCACCAAACACGGAATACAGGCAGCTCATGTTCGAAAGACCCGAACTCCTTGATGACTTTCAGGGAAAGTTTTTTAAAGGCAACATTTGGGGTGAGGGCTGAAGGGTGCATGACTTTCTTCTGATTGGTTGGTGGTGAGGTAACAGGGTGATGTTTCAGAAATCTTAATCATCAGCCTCTGGTTCCAGCCAATCTGGGGTCTAAGTGCTTGTGGTTAGCATGTAGTCACCATCCTCCACCTGGATGAAGTGGGGCTGTTAGTTCCTGCAGAACAACTCAAAGATTTCGGTCAGATTGTTCTGTATACCCTTGAGGAGGAACGAGGACTCTGTTTTATCACTGAACCATTGCCATTACTTTTCTTGTTTAACTGCTTTGTTTCTGCATTCCCTCACTTCCCTAATTAGTAACTGCTTGAGCCTGCTCTTTGGAACTCAGGGAAGGCCTAGGAGACTAAAACCTTTTTCTACAAGCAAGAAACGGGGGACATGGATGGCCTTTTGTACCTGGGAGGGCTCTACAATGTTCTGCTCAGTTTCAATCCCCCCCCCCCCCCACTTCTTTGATATTCCTCAATCCTGAAGGGAACAGGGGCAGGACAAGAAACGGAATAACATTTCGAATAGAGAGGTTCACCATAAACTCAGCATGGGAATTTGATTTAAGGGGGACTTGGTTTCCTATATATGTATGTATTTATCTATATACATGTGCATACATATAGCATATGTTTTCCCAAAGAAATTTTCATTTATTTGCTGCAAATAAGTAAATCATTTTATTTGTCGTTCCCCTCATTTTATTTTCAAGGTGGAGAAAGGATTTCATGAATTATTCAAACTGTCTTTTTATGGCTGAGAAAGGTCCTGCTATCTTAGAAGCAGCCTGATTTGAGACACTTAAAAACAGGCCTACTTTTTGTGTGACTTTTAAAGTTCTTGGTAGCTAATGTGTAGAAGCAAAAACTGTGTGTAGACATTGCAGCCTGATCCTTCCTGAAGGAAAATCCTAAATCACCAATTTCAAAAGCCTTAGATTTGCTAATAAGGAACATGGAAATCTGCAGCCATTATGTTTTACTTTAAGCAGATTTCCTTACAATTCAAAAGTACAAAGAATCAATCTCAATGCCCTGAAGGCTCTTCAGGCTATTGCTCAGCTATTAATCATGGGAAAAAAAAAAAATTATTTTCAACTTAATTGGTTGGAAGACAACCTATAGATATAAAAAATGCAATTTACGGCCCACTAATGAACAGCTATTTAAGAAATGCTCACATTGAAAACACTATTTATGTATATTATAAGAAATGTATAAAGCAGAACACTGCTTAATTCACATAAAATCTTTCTGGTCTTATTTGCTTGCTCTATTTTTTCAGTTCCTATCTGCTGCTTCAATGAGTGAAAAGAACCTCTAGGCAGAAGCCATTGAAATACTCTTAACTCTGAGTATTTTCATTATATATTGCTGGCTGAATCATAAATGCTGATGCTGGCAAAGTAGTCACAGTAGAACAAAGGGGATTTTTAGGTGCTTCATCTTCTCAACACCACTTTATTACTATTGTTATAAAGCTTTGGACAATCAGTTACGGTTTGACTGCCTGTTTAGCCAGCTTTTGTTATATTGTTATAGCTCAAAAATCAGTTGAGAAACTCTCTATCAAGGCTTAGAATGATAGAATTTCAGATTCAGAAGAGATCCTAAATCAGTGAAGGTCCTATCAGAAAACAGAATTCCATGCAAAGGGTTTAACTGAAGATAATTTAATGGCAAGATGATTTATAGGGATGTGGGCAAGGTTAAGGGATCCAAAAACGGATGAGGAACTGAGGCGGGAGATAGATGGGCCCCAGGCTGAGCAGCTGGAGTTTGTCCCCTGAGGACAGAAACTCCAAGATGAAGAGAAGGAGGAGCTAAACTCTGCCCAGATAAGAGACCACATATTTCTCATTCGTGAGGTCAAGGAGACCTTCCCGACTACACATGCACAGAAAGGCTCCTCAGAGGTCAAAAGGGAGGGGGCGTCACCCCATAGTAAGGGATGTCAACCTACCCATAGGCCTCTTCACTAGAATCCATCTTGGCTAAAAAATGCACGCGCGCACCTACACCCACACCCACACCCACACCCACACACACACACACACCCACACCCACACGGGAGGATCCTGAGATAAACCAAATACGGACTCAGAACCAGGCAAAGCAAGATGATTGGCCAAAGGAAACCTGGAAGAAATGCCCCATATAAGTGATTCAAATTACCACGAGGGCACGACTTTCTCTCTGAGCCTGCCCATGTGTGCCTATTCACACGTACTCTTTTCCCCCCTAATAAACACTTTACTTGTTTCACTACTTTCCGTCCTTGTGGGAATTCATTTCTACAAAGCCAAAGGGCCAGGGGCCTTGTCACTGGTCACTGGTGGTCTAGTGGCTAAGATTCAGAGCTCTCACTGCCGCAGCCTGACTTCAATCTCTGGCTGGGAACCGAAATCCTGCTTCAAGCCGCTGCAGGCCAAGCCACCCAAGATCAGAACCACCCAGGACTAACAGTGGGGTTGTTACTACTTTGACCGAACAGGGCAAGGGCAGAAGACAGTGTCATGAGTGCTGGGAGGGTTGGAACTGTGGAGGGAGGGAGCTGCAGTCCTACCCAGAGGAAGACAGAACCACTGCTGGAACTGAAATGCTGAGGCAGGGAAGCAGCAGGAGGAAGGACCTCCATCTCCCGCTCTCCATCCCCTGGCAGTGCCTCCTACTGGATGAACCCCAAGGGAAGCCAAAGGCGGGGAGCCTAGATGATGATTTCTGTAAGGCTCAGCTCCCGCTTGGGTACAGAGATCAGGGTAGAGAGCGACAGAATGGAGGCAGGGGAGGAGCAGAGAACAACCCAACAACCCCTCAGAGGCCCACAGGCCTAGTGATCCTCAGACACGTGCAGGCAGCAAAGCATGTGCAGATCAGCTTAGTCCTCACACAATAACTTGAGTCTAGCTAACTTTAACTGCACGCCTACCACATGCCAAGCCCTGCTAAAAGCGGGTAAATTGGGAGATGCCTAAAGCATCTCCAAATTAAATTCAACAGAATCCTATATAATTGTATATTTACCATTACAATTTAAAATTGTATATTAAAAGACCTTTTAAAAATTCAAGACCTTTATGCAGTGCTATAGAATGATCTGAGATATATTGTTTTCAAACACAGGAGCACAATGTTGTATGTAATATGCTGCCATTTATATTTTTAAAAGGGAGAAAAAAGAATACAGAGTCTAAATACATGTTTGCTTGTACAGTTGAACAACACAGGTTACTACACGACAATCAAAGATGTTGTGAGGGGTGGCAGGGAGTGCAGAGGACTGACTCTAGGTTATACTGGGGTTTTCAACTGCATGGAGGGTCGACGCTCCAACCCCTGTGCTGTTCAAGGGTCAACTGAATATACTAGTCAGTCTCTCAAAGGAGTCATGAGGAAGTGGTAATGTCGATTGTCTCTATGGAAAGGAAATGGGTGGCCAAAAGAGAGGGTAAAAAGGCATATTGTTTACTTTCTTGAGCCTTTTGAATTTTGAACCATGTGAATATATTATCAATTTAAAAAAATACTGAGGGCTTCCCTGGTGGCGCAGTGGTTGAGAATCTGCCTGCCAATGCAGGGGACACGGGTTCGAGCCCTGGTCTGGGAAGATCCCACGTGCCGCGGAGCAACTAGGCCCGTGAGCCACAATTACTGAGCCTGCGCGTCTGGAGCCTGTGCTCCGCAACAAGAGAGGCCACGATAGTGAGAGGCCCGCGCACCGCGATGAAGAGTGGCCCCCGCTCGCCACAACTAGAGAAAGCCCTTGCACAGAAATGAAGACCCAACACAGCCATAAATAAATAAATAAATACATATTAAAAAAAATAATGAAAAGTAAAAATTTTTAAGTCAACATACAATGGTAACTGCACAGGGTGCGTGGCACCCACAGGAGGGATCTATAGGCTGGTCTTGGGGTGGGGATGGGGTCAGGCCAGGCCTCCTAGAGAATGTGACGCCTGAACTGAACACTGAAAGAAGGCAGAGACTGGCAGGAGGGGAAGGCGCTGAGGCAGCTGAGATGGTTTAAGCAAGAGCACAGAGGAAACGTGGGAGAAGCTTTGCATGACTGGAGCCAAAAGCTGCAGTGGAAAGTGACAGCAGAGGGGGCAGGAGAGCTGGCAGGGCGAGACTGTGGGAGCCTTCTGGACCCTGCTATAAAGTTTGGATTTCATCCTGAAAACGAAGAGTCACTGCACCAACTTACATTCCCACCAACAGTGTAGGAGGGTTCCCTTTTCTCCACACACTCCCCAGCATTTATTTGTAGACTTTTTAATGATGGCCATTCTGACCGGTGTGAGATGGTACCTCACTGTAGTTTTGACTTGCATTTCTCTAACAATTAGTGATGTTGAGCATCTTTTCATGTGCCTACTGGCCAGCTGAATGTCTTCTTTGGAGAAATGTCTGTTAAGGTCTTCTGCCCATTTTTGGATTGGGTTGTTTGTTTTTTTGATATTGAGATGCATGAGCTGTTTGTATATTTTGGAGATTAATCCCTTGTTGGTCCCATCACTTGCAAATATTTTCTCCCATTCCATAGCTTGTCTTTCCATTTTGTTTATTGTTTCCTTTGCTGTGCAAAAACTTGTAAGTTTGATTAGGTCCCATTTGTTTTTTTAAGTTGGTGCAGCCACTATGGAAAACAGTATGGAGGTTTCTCAGAAAACTAAAAATAGAATTAGCATATGAGCCAGCAATTCCACTCCTGGGCACACACACCTGGACAAAACTGTAATTCAAAAAGATACACACACCCCTATGTTCATAGCACTACTATTCACAATAGCCAAAACATGGAAACAACCTAAATGTCCATCGACAGATGGATAAAGAAGATGGGGTACATATCTACAATGGAATATTACTCAGTCACAAAAAAGAATGAAATAATGCCATTTGCAGCAACATGGATGGACCTAGAGATTATCATACTAAGTGAAGTAAGTCAGAGAGACAAAGACAGATACCATATGATATCACTTATATGTGGAATCTAAAATATGGCAAAAATGAACCTATCTACAAAACAGAAACAGACTCATAGACACAGAAATCAGACTTGTGGTTGCCAAGGGGGAGGCAGGGAGGGAGAGGGATGGACTGAGAGTTTGGGGTTGCAAACTATTACATTTAGAATGCAAACTATTACATTTAGAATGGATAAACAACAAGGTCCTACTGTATAGCATAGGGAACTATATCCAATCTCCTGGGATTAACCGTAGTGGAAAAGAATGTAAAAAAAAAAAGAATATATACGTGTGTACACCTGAGTCGCTTTGCTGTACAGCAGAGATTGGCACAGCACTGTAAATCAACTCTACTTCAATAAAAAAAAAGAGTCACTGTAAACTCTGGGGTTAAAGATGGCTTTGAGGGCGGTGAAACTGCAGATACAGAAGCTATTGTTCCAGTCCTTGAAACACGGGTACACTTTATTCCATCAGGTGACCCTAGAACAACTACGCCAGCAAGAAATCCAAAAACGGGCTTCCCTGGTGGCGCAGTGGTTAAGAATCTGCCTGCTAATGCAGGGGACACGGGTTCAAGCCCTGGTCTGGGAAGATCCCACATGCCGCGGAGCAACTGGGCCCGTGAGCCACAACTACTGAGCCTGCGCGTCTGGAGCCTGTGCTGCGCAACAAGAGAGGCCGCGATAGTGAGAGGCCCGCGCACCGCGATGAAGAGTGGCCCCCGCTTGCCGCAACTAGAGAAAGCCCTCACACAGAAACGAAGACCCAACACAGCCATAAATAAATTAATTAATTAACTTAAAAAAAAAAAAAAAAAAGAAATCCAAAAACAAAATCATCTCGAATTACAAAGATGATGTGGCACATATGTACAATGTAATATAGTCAGCCACAAAAAAGAATGAAATATGGCCATTTGCAGCAATATGGATGGACCGAGAGAATATCACACTAAGGGAAGTGAGTCAGATAAAGACAAATACACGATAATCACTTACATATGATATCACTTATATGCGGAATCTAAAAAGTAACACAAATGAATCTGTATACAAAACAGAAACAGACTCACATAGAAAACAAACTTATGGTTACCAAAGGGGAAAGGGATGGGGCGAGGGATAATTAGGAGTATAGACATAGTTAGGATTAACAGACACACACCGCTATATATAAAACAGATGAACAACAAGGATTTACTATATAGGACAGGGACCTATATTCAATATCTTGTAATAACCTATAATGGAAAAGAATCTGAAATATATATACATAACCGAATCACTTTGCTGTACACCTGAAACCAACACAATACTGTAAATCAACTGTACTTTAATTTAAAAAAATCATCTCCAATCAATTTCCCTTCTTAGTCATGGTGAGATCCATGTTTAACACATTATAGGTGTTCAATACAATATCACATATTGACTAATGGTAGTTTATAAGACTAACAGGGGCTTCCCTGGTGGCGCAGTGGTTGAGAATCTGCCTGCTAATGCAGGAGACACGGGTTCGAGCCCTGGTCTGGGAGGATCCCACATGCCGCGGAGCGGCTGGGCCCGTGAGCCACGGCTGCTGAGCCTGCGCTTCTGGAGCCTGTGCCCCGCGACGGGAGGGGCCGCGATAGTGAAAGGCCCGCGCACCGCGATGAAGAGCGGTCCCCGCACCGCGATGAAGAGTGGCCCCCACTTGCCGCAACTGGAGAAAGCCCTCGCACGAACCAAAGACCCAGCACAGCCAAAAATAAAAATAAATAAATAAATAAATAAATAAATAAAAATTAAAAAAAAAAAAAAAAAAAAAGACTAACAGTATTTTAAGATTTATATCTAGTTTTGACATTAACTCAAAGAAGTTCATGTATTTAAACTTTTACTTATATTTGGCCCAAGATGATTTAATAAGTGAGTAGGTTGAGAGACAAGGAAAACCTAGGAGGAGGAAAGCATGGGTTTTAGAGTCAGAAAGCCCTAGATTAGGTTCCCAGTTCAGACTTCCATTCATTTTGTGCCTTGGCAAGTGGCCTAATCCCCTTGAACCTCAGTTTTTTCATCTCTCTAATGTGAATAAAGAAACACCACCACTTGCCATTCTATTTTCTCCCCACCCCCCACCCTCCTCCTCATGAGGCAAGAATGTAAATTAATGAAGCCTAGTTTTCTAAGTGCTTCCACTTAGAAACACATAAAGGAGCACCACATAACTTCCAAGGCATGGTCCAAGGTACAATGTATGCATTACATCCACTGCCAGCTACACTCATCTTGAAGACAGACACCAAAGTCACACATTCATTCGTCTATTCAACAACTTATGAGCTCCCCCATGGTACCGGACATGGTGCTACTGTTGGGGATGCAGAGGTGGGTGAAACAGGCATGGCCCCCACCCTCACAGAGATCATGGCTAACAGGGAAGCAGGTAAAATTAATCAACCCACAAACAAATATAAAATCGCTATTTGTGAAAAGTGCAGTGAAGGAAAAGAGGATGTACGTGAGACAGTAAGGAATGTCATTTCTATGGCGAGCATCTTGGGGCAAGTTCTCTAGAAGGAGAACCTGAAGTGGGGACACTTGTGCAAGTGATTGATTCAGAGAGTGGTCTCTGGAGAGGCCTCTAAGGGACTGACAGCAGCAGAGTGAGGGCGGGGGGAGAATCTGGGTAAAGGTGGGTTTCAGGAGAACTCTAGCCTCAGCCTGATCCTCCCAGGAGCTCTGAAGCTTCCTTTCAGGACCAAATTTTTCTCACCCAGAGGCAAGAGAACTGAGCTGTTTTACCCCCACGTCACTTAATAGTTGGTTAAGGCCGCCCTCTTTGGGGAGCATAACCGCCTAGGCATCTTTCAGCCAGGCAGTTCCCATCAGCCAAAGGCAATTCTCTACAGAAAGGTGCAGGTGTGGGCAGTTAGCAGCAGCCACACCTGTAGTGGCTAAGGAACGTTCACTACCTGGGTGCAGGGGATGAGGCGGGGCTTCAATAGCATCTGCTACAGAGCGTCTGGGGAGGCTTCTCTAAAGAAGTGACTTTTGAGCTAAGACTTGAAGGATGAGTGAGAATTAGCCAAAAAAGTGTATTCCAGGCTCAAGAGATGACATGTGCCTAACGAAAAACAAAAAGATCAGCAGGGCTGGAGAATTGTGCTGTAGAGGAAAGTGGATCAAGATTATTTTGGGGAGAACCCGAGTCATTTTGGATTTTATCCTAAGAACAATGAAAAACCATTGAAAGGCTTTAAGTGGGGAAGAGACATAGTCCTCCCCCCCACCCCCCAGTATGTTCATAGCTCCTTGGACTGGTCAGGAAAGAGTGAGAAGAGGGAAAGGGAAGATGCTGGGAAACTAGATAGGAGGCTGGTTTATACTCATCTGGGCTCTGAGGGATGGTGGTTTCAACTAGGGTGGAATGGGGATTGAAAGGAAAAAATGGATTCAGGATATATTTTGAACGTAGAAGCAACAGAATTCGGTAATGAATTGTCTGCAATGGGGAAAGTTTTATATCTCGATGGAAGATCAAAATAAGGATTTATATTTATACTATTTCCCCTCTTTTGTCTACAGTATGCAAAACACAGGCTCAGAGTCTGGTGTTAAGGGATGTTTTTTTTCCTGTCTTCCCCTGTTAGCTGATAGGGCATACTGAAAGAGACTGACGATAAAGCAAGGTAACGAAATAGCCACTCTGCAACAGCTAACCAAACATCTAGAGACTAAACTGTGTATGAGTTTTCTACAGCGGCACAACAAGTTAACACAAATTTAGGAGCTTATAACAACACCTATCTATGATCTCACAGGGTCCATGGGTGACGAGGCCGAGCATGGCTTACCTGTGTTCTCTGCTCCAGGGTCTCACAAGACTACAATCAACATGTCAGTCCGAGCTGGGGTCTCATCTGGGGCTTGGGGTCCTCTTCGAAGTACACGTGGTTGTTGGAAGAATTCATTTCCTTGTGGCTGTAGAACTCCTGACATCTTACTTCTTCAAGGCCAGCAGAGGAATAGCTTACCTCTATACCCTTTTAAAGGGCTCACCTGATTAGGTGAAGTCCCTCCAGAGCTAATTAACTTAAACTCAACTAATCAGGTGCTTTAATTCCATCTGAAAAAAATCCCTTCACCTTTGCCATATAATGTAACCTAATTACAGGAATGAGATTCCACAGGGAGGAGATTATATAAGGGCATGGGTCACTGGGGGTCATCTTAGAATTCTGCCCACTGCACACTGAAACTAAAAAGAGATCAATAGAAAAGAGTTTGATGCCAGTTTATGGATTTGGTAGGAATTTTAAAAAATACCTTTATCATTAAATTCTACCTCAGGATTAGCAATCTCTATACAAATTTGGTGAAATCAGCCAGGGTTAAGAAGAGAGGGATGCATACAGGAGATCCAGGTAGATAGATAACCAACTGACTTGACTAGCTTCTCTCCCTGGAAATCTAAATGACTGAATTGGCAGATCATCATTCCTATAGTTTCTGAATTGCCTATTCTTTTCTCAGATACCAGATAACTGAGCAAATGTTGAAAATAGGTTCAATTCTTACTTCTGTAAGAATCTTACACCCATGTCTGAAGGATAGCATCTTGTGACTCAGGTGATTTCATACTCTTGCAAATTTGTTTTGAGATCTTTATAGAAGATTTCCCCACATTAAATTAGATCCTAGACTTTGTCTTCTTCATCCCCTCTCTACCAAGCCTGTTGGAGTCTTCTCGTGAAGATTTAGCAAGTTTAAGTCTATCCTAAAGGTAACCACTGGAGTGACTTAGAGCAGAATATTTGTCTAGAAGGCACTGTAGGTCTTCACGACAGGAAAGACAGTCTCTAGGAAGGTTTGTGGAGTGAATAGAGCCCAGGGGCAGAAAGTTTCGGTACATATCAATCCAGTGTGAGTCAAGGAGCACTGAGTGGATAATCAATGGAGAAGAACAAGATGAGGAGGCAGTTCATGATTTAAGAGTCCCAGAAAGACCACTGCGTGTGCAAAGATCATCGCAATTTGGGGTCATCTAGACCAGGAGGAAATGAAGGTGAGGAAGACAGAAAATCAAATTTTGCTAGCATCATAAATGCTGGACTTAGTCTCCTATAGAAGAGAAATGGTGGCCTGAATGGAGGTAAGTGGGAGTTCAGATTTTTCAGAAATTACTTTCCTTCTACTATACTTGATTACAATTGATTCCTAGCTAATAAACACAAACCAGAAGTTTGAGGAATGTGAAGTTGTTTGTATAAAGTGCCCTACATTTTCATCTGCCTCTGCCCTCAAGGACAAACCAGGTAACCTATAAGTATTATACACACAGGCATGTATACACACATTCACTCAAACTCAGAAGCATTCAAAACGTAGAAAAGTGCATAAGAAGGATTTTGACAATAGTTATGTGGGGGCCATGAGCTACATTCCCAGGGATTGATTGTGGCCTGTTCCCATGGTGATTATACATTCAACTCGGGACTTCCTTCCCACTCAGTGTAACCTCCATTAAGAAACAAAAACCAAAAGGAAATAAAGCCAAAGCACTTCAATGAGTCCAGACTGGGTGCAAAGACTGCCAGCATCACACAGCCAGACTCAGGGAGCTGCTCAAACTGCCACATTATACATCTCATAGCACACTAATCGCTCCTTCCTCATTAGGGGGCCATTGTAGAAAAGGCTGGATCAGGAAAGCTTTATGAAACATGCAAAGATTTTTTGCTCCAATTCATTTGCAGTTCCCTTTATTACCTTATTAGTTATGCCCAGATGAACAATTCTAAATTTCCTTTCCTATGTCAATTTGTAAGAACCTCTGTGACTAATACATCTGTGCATGTGTGTGTTTGAATGTGTGATTGTGATACATGATGATTAGTAGATAGAAACAGTACTCTTCCCACACGGTTCCTCACGCACAATACAAATTTTCTTTTGGAAATGTAACCTCATTTTTTCCCTTTAATTCAACTTTTTATTTTGAGATAGTTGTAGATTCACGTGCAGTTGTAAGAAATAATACAGAGAGATCTCACGTACCCTTCATCTATCTGTCCAATGGTAACATCTTTCATAACTGCAATACAATATCACACCCTGGAAATTGACATTGATGTAATTAACTGACCTTCTTATTTCACCAGTTTTACATGCATTCATTTGTGTGTACTTAATTCTATAAAATGTTATCACGTGTGTAGATTCATGTAACCATCACCATTTCAAGATAGAGAACAGTTTCATCACGTCTGGGATCTCTCATGCTACCCTTTCACAGCCATACTCACCTCTTCTTCTCCCTGTCCTTCTCCCCTCCCTGCCTCAACCCCTGGCAATCACTAATCTCCTCTCCATCTCTATAACTGTGTCATTTCAAGAATGTTTTATAAATGAGATCATATAGGACATAACCTTTTAAGATTGGCGTAATTCTCTTGAGGTCATCCGTATTGCACTTATCAAGAGTTCATTCCTTTTTAGTGCTGAGTAATAGTCCATAGTATGGATGTACCACAGATGGTTTAACCATTAACCTATTGAAGGACATTGGGATTGTTTCCAGTTTGGGGCCATCATGAATAAAGTTGTTACTAATATTCATGCAGATGTTTTCATCTCTCTGGGATAAATGCCCAAGAGTACAATCACTGGGTTGTATAGTAAGCACATATTTAATTTTATTTGTTTTAAAACCTGCCAGACTAGGGATTTTCCTGGTAGCACAGTGGTTAAGAATCTGCCTGCCGGGCTTCCCTGGTGGCGCAGTGGTTGAGAGTCTGCCTGCCAATGCAGGGGACACGGGTTCGAGCCCTGGTCTGGGAAGATCCCACATGCCGCGGAGCAACAAAGTCCGTGAGCCACAACTACTGAGCCTGCGCGTCTGGAGCCTGTGCTCTGCAACAAGAGAGGCCGCGACAGTGAGAGGCCCGCGCACCGCGATGAAGAGTGGCCCCCGCTCGCCGCAGCTAGAGAAAGCCTGTGCACAGAAATTAAGACCCAACACAGCCAAAAATAAATTAATTAATTTAAAAAAAAAACTATTTAAAAAAAAAAAAAAAAAGAATCTGCCTGCCAATGCAGGGGACACGGGTTCGATCCCTGGTCCAGGAAGATCCCACATGCTACGGAGCAACTAAGCCTGTGCTCCACAACTACTGAGCCTGCGCTCTAGAGCCCACTTGCCACAACTACTGAAGCCCACGCACCTAGAGCCCATGCTCCACAACAAGAGAAGCCACCGCAATGAGAAGCCCTCACACTGCAATGAAGAGTAGCCCCTGCTCGCCGAAACTGGAGAAAGCCCATGCACAGCAACAAAGACCCAACAGAGCCAAAAATAAATAAATAAAGTAAACAAACAAACAAACAAAAAACAACCTGCCAGGCTATTTTTCAGAGTGACTGTACCACTCTGAAATTTTAGATTCCCACCAACAATGCATGAGAGATCCTGTTTTCTCTGCATCCTCACCAGCATATGGTATTATTAGTATTTTTGATATCTCGTGTTTTTTTAAATTAATTAATTTATGTTAAATTTTATTTTTGGCTGCGTTGGGTCTTCATTGCTGTGCATGGGCTTTCTCTAGTTGCAGTGAGCGGGGGCTACTCTTCATTGCAGTGTGCGGGCTTCTCATTGCAGTGGCTTCTCTTGTTTCAGAGCACAGGCTCTAGGCGTGCGGGCTTCAGTGGTTGTGTATGGCTCGCGGGCTCTGGAGCACAGGCTCAGTAGCTGCGGCGCACGGGCTTAGTTGCTCCGTGGCATGTGGGATCTTCCCGGACCAGGGCTTGAACCCGTGTCCCCTGCTTTGGCAGGCAGATTCTTAACCACTGCACCACAAGGGAAGCCTGATATCTCGTGGTTTTAACTTGTATTTCTCTAATGGCTAATGATGTTGAATATCTTTTCATGTGCTTATTTGCCATCTGTATTTCCTCTTCAGTGAAATGTCTGTTCCTGTCTTTTGCCCATTTTCTGATTGGATTGTTTATTCTTTACTGTTTTGAGCATTATCTACATATCCTAAACACAAGTCATTCATTAGATGTGTGGCTTGCAAACATTTTCTCCCAGTCTGTAGCTTGTCTTTTTACTCTCTAATAGTATCTTTCATCAAGCAAAAGTTTTTAATTTTGCTACATCCCAAAGATTTTATGTTATGTGTTCTTCTAAAATTTTATAGTTTTATGTTTAAGTCTATGATTCATTTTGAGTTAATTTTTGTATAAGGTGTGAGGTTTATGCTGAGGCTCATTGAGGGGGAGGGGGCAGGGGATGCTGGGAATATCCAATTGCTCCAGTACCATTTGTGGGAAAAGGTATCCTTCCACCATTGCATTACTTTTGCATCTTTGCCAAAAATTAGTTGGGCAGATGCGTGTGGGCCTATTTCTGGTTTAAGATAATCACAAAAGATGCAGATGAAAATGACAAAGCTTCAAGAGCCTAGAGAGATGCTAATAAATGTGGAAGACAGATAAAGTATTGTAATTCAGCATAAAGATAACTGTTATCCCCAGTAAAGAATCCACTGATTGGAATGTCAGATGATGTAATCAAAGAGAATTTTCCTAAATGAAGGAAGAAGTGAATCTGCAGATTGAAAGAATATATTGTGTTCCCTGAAATTCTGACAAAAATCACTGAATACACAGGAATTCCCTTGCAGCCCGGTGGTTAGGACTCCGTGCTTTCACTGCGGAGGTCCCGGGTTCAATCCCTGGTCAGGGGAACTAAGATCCCGCAAGCCGTGTGGCGTGCCCACACCCCACCAAAAAAAATCACTGAACACAAAACTACACAATATTAATATATATCCTTAGTTAAGTTATTAGACTTCAAGAATAAAATAATTTTTTAGGTTGTCAAACAGACAAAGCAAGCCATATTTAAAATTGGTAAAAAAGATATGGTTAGCCTCAGACTTCTCCAAAGCAACATTCAATTCAAGAAAATAACAGGGCTATGTTTATAAAATTCTGAGAAAATGAAAATGTGACCCAAGAATATTAAGCCCAGATAAAATATTAGTCAAGGATAAAACCAAAAGCAGACATTCTCAAACATGAAAGACTTAAAGGAATATGATATCCGTAATGAAACTTGCAAAACAACAAAAATAGTGACAATTGTTTGACAATGAAATTCGGTCAATTAAAAGATTAATCAATATAAGAACTCAGGTTTAGAAAAGCCACATAAAAGGACTGGTGATAAACATTGATCCATTTAAATATTATGACCATACCAAACAATTATGGGAATTATAGTTACAGAAGAGAGTATGAATGGTATAAATTTGAGTAATGCAAAAGTAATAATAATAGGGCTTCCCTGGTGGTGCAGTGGTTGAGAATCTGCCTGCCAATGCAGGGGACACGGGTTTGATCCCTGGTCTGGGAAGATCCCACATGCCGCGGAGCAACTAAGCCCGTGTGCCACAACTACTGAGCCTGTGCTCTAGAGCCTGCAAGCCACAACTACTGAGCCTGTGTGCCACAACTACTGAAGCCTGCACACCCTAGAGTCCATGCTCCACATCAAGAGAAGCCACCGCAATGAGAAGCCTGTGCACCGCAACGAAGAGTAGCCCCCGGTCTCCGCAACTAGAGAAAGCCCGCGTGCAGCAACGAAGACTCAATGCAGCCAAAAACAAACAAACAAACAAATAAATAAATAAATTAATTAATTATTTTTAAAAAGTAATAATAATATAACTAACAAAAATCAGGAGGTAGAGGAATGAGGTCAGAGGAAATGTAAGATTTCACGTGTCTTTATCTTTCAAACCTGGAAGTCAAGAGCTACTGTTTAGATTGAAACATGTATTTTTAAATTTTTAGAAAGGATTTTTAAAAATACATATTTTGTTTTAAATAAGAGCTCTGAACCTCTAAAGAAGTAGCTTTTGGAAAATAATATCCCTTATGGTAAAGAAATATTTGAAGTTCAACAATTTCTTCAGTTTCACTTTAGTTTTTTTTTCTATTAAACTAAAGTAAAATTAAATGCTACTACTAATAATACTGAATCCATTTTAATCCTAATACTACTTAATAAATATTAAATGTATTGCTTATTTATACTGAGACTGATTAATACAAATCTGAAACTTTGTCATCAGTCTAGTTCCTGCCGTATTCAAATGGGGTAATTAAAAGAGGGTTTAAGACTATTTACAAAGGTAGGGGCAGGGTTTAGAGAAACCAACAAGGGAGGGTACGGTGTTCCAGAACCAGCAACAGCAGCGGCCTGTATCCACTTAGTCTCAAAGGTGGAAGAGAAGGAAAGGCCACTAGAATGCAGAGAGGGCAGCTGCATGAAGAAGGCTGGGCCCTTGAAGAGACGCATCAACGCCCATCGAGGAAGCTGAGGGATCAATGCTCCCACCTCGCTTCTCCAGGCTTCTGTGTCCTGCTGGTGACTTTCATTGGCTAAACCCACTAAAAACCTGACGAATCGAGCAATCTATGCAGGTCAGCCCCCCTAAAGCCCAGAATAGAGGGGGAAAAAGTGGGGATTGGGGATAAAAGGAAGATACGCAGATACTTTTTAATAAACATAGCATCTGGGGGCTTCCTTGGTGGCGCAGTGGTTGAGAATCTGCCTGCCAATGCAGGGGACACGGGTTCGAGCCCTGGTCTGGGAAGATCCCACATGCCTCAGAGCAACTGGGCCCGTGAGCCACAACTACTGAGCCTGGGTGTCTGGAGCCTGTGCTCCGCAACAAGAGAGGCCACGATAGTGAGAGGCCCACGCACCGCGATGAAGAGTGGCCCCCGCTTGCCGCGGCTAGAGAAAGCCCTTGCACAGAAACGAAGACCCAACACAGCCAAAAATAAATAAATAATTAATTTAAAACTTTAAAAAACCCCCAAACAAACAAAAAAAAAACATAGTTATCTATTGTATCACCCCATTCTCTTAAAATTATCAGTTGAGTATTCAATCAATATAGCTATTTATCCATCCATCCATTCATCCGTTCTACCTCTCAAGTCATATATATGCCTAGAAAGAGACCTGGAATGTTACCCTAATGTTAATGGTGATAATATTTGGATGGTACGATTTGGAGTGTTTTTAAAAATTGAGATGTAATTTATATACCATAGAATTTAGTCTTTTAAAATGTTATACTCAACAGTTTTTAGTATTCATAAGGTTATACAACAATCACCACTATCTAATTCCAGAAAATTTTCATCACCCCTAAAGAAACCCCATATCCATTAACAGTCATTCCTCATTCCTCCCTGACCCAGCCACTAGCAACCACTAATCTACTTTGTCTCTATGGATTTCCTATTCTGGATATTTCATACAAATAGAACATATAATATGTGGC